>NW_026542596.1:13953289-14700455 GCF_028750875.1 Macrosteles quadrilineatus | reverse complement strand
TAAATGCAAGCTATAAATACGGCAAGCAATATATACATGCAAAAAAAAAAAACAGGCAATATATACATGCAAAAAATAACAGGCAATAACATGCAATAAATAAATATGGACAATAATACAGGACACAAACACACGGTGCACAAGACCTTCTGAACTCTGGGATGAACTGATTTTAGAGTCTGAAATAAATGTAGTGCTATGAGTCCACAGGATTACAGGTAATCGGTTCCCCTCGTAACAAATCCACAAGCATGCACGTTAAAGTTTGATAGGACAGGACCCAGAAAACTTGCAAACTGCAGAATCATAGAACTATATAAATCACAGTCCCAAGTGTCGGTTCGTTCCAGGGTAAATAAGGAATTGTTGACTACTTGTTGTATTTCATAACCTTTCCAGACCAAAGTACACCTTGAATTCTTTCCTGTAAAACCATCATATTTTTCTATGTTTTTGTTTTGCGATCTATAAACATATACATAGCAAAAGATGATCAATTGCATACTTTGAAGTTCAAATCTTTCCCTTACTCTATGATATATTTCACATTGATTGTGATTATCTATTGACTAGAGTTTCATATGTAATAAGAGTAGTAATATAAAATACTAATACTTGGAACTTGTGTTTGCTGCTGATTCATCACCTGAAAATTTGACTCAGAAGAGTTATGAAGGAACAACAAGAGGTGTACGATACCTTCTGAACTCTGAGATGAACTGATTTTAGAGTCTGCAATAAATATAGTGCTAGGAGTCTGCAAGATTACAAGTCATCGGTTCCCCTCGTAACAAATCCACATAATGTTTGATAGGACAGGACCCAGAAAACTTGCAAACTGCAGAATCATAGAACTGCATAAATCACAGTCCCGTGTATCGGTCCGTTCCAGGGTAAATAAGGAATTGTTGACTACTTGTCGTATTTCATAACCTTTCCAGGCCAAAGTACCCCTTGATTTCTTCGTAGTTCATATCACCACTATATGTGTTTTCAACTTTGATAACTGCTATTGCAATTCTTTTTAGCCATTATGTCAAACAACCAGTTCTAATTGACCGGTATTTCTTCTGTGTTTCTAAGAATCAATCTTAAGGGTGATTGCCAAAGACATACCCAATATAAATAAATGTAATACTAGTACGACAGTAACCAAAAACCTGCAAAAAGGGGAATCCAGATTGCTGCTTCCTTCACACTATCGATTGTTGAATCCTCTTAGTGTTACAGTTGATCTTTATTTACGGTTCACAACTCGTCCAGGTCAAGGTAGGTAACAACAGTGAGCTATCTGCAACAAAGTATTTAAATATTTACTTTCAAATAATTAAACCAATGTTTTCATTCGATTACAAAAGTAGTTACCGGTATTACGTATGTATGTTTCACTGAAAAAACTATTGTTAAATTCATTGCTGCTAAGTATATGAAAAGGCATGGCCCGAGGTTGGAAAATGAGCAGGGGTTGAAAAGACAACTTTGCCATTGTGATGAACTTTATTTTCAAAACAACTTCAAAAAGGTTTTCAATTTTTCTAAAGCAAATGAGCAGCTTTTTTAATAAGTGGTTCAATAATTCAGTCTACAGTATTACTATAGGTTGGCCGCTTGGAAAGCGTCCTCCTCATAGCATTGGTGGGAAAGAGAGATACCGAGCTATGGGAGTGAGACAGACTATGGCCCTTCCCCCAATATGCTGCCGCTCCACCCCCAACCTTTTATAAATATTATCAGCTATTAAATTATCCAACTGATCAAAATGTAAACAATTACGTTCTTTATAACTTGAGAAAGATTGGTCCTGCAAAAAATATTGTATAGCCTAAATCGCATCAATATTTGAGCATCATGAAATGTTATTATATCATTGTCTAAACAGTCCCATTTGGTAACAAATGATTCCAACTCCCACAACACCGGGGCAGCACCGTGTCGGTGTCCTACCGCGGTGTCATGTCGTGCAGTGTGAAAACGGACATTGGCGGAGAGGGGAAACATACCCTCCCTCGCCGTTACCTAAAAATTTTGCGCAGGTTGTTTTCTAAGCGGCCGACCTATATTATGTTATTGTACATTATACTGTTGATATGTTGAACTATTAACAGGAGTGAAACAATAAGCTATAATTTGCTGATTTTGCAACAGTATGACAAAAAGTATACTGTATTATGTTTTAGAAAGAAGGAAACTCCTCATGTTTTAGCTCAAGAAACCTTTTACAGTGTCAGTCTATGAAACAACCATTGATTAATTTGTTTCTATTAGGTTATCAAACATAGGATATTCACCTGCGACTTAAGTGTTGGAGGAGGTTGACGTAGTGCAGGCTACAGTTGCGTTACTTCCCTCAATAAACTTTTGCTACGATTGACTGTCACCTCAGTGATATGACTGCAACAAGGAATGTCAAAATGTTAGACGTACAACATACTTACTATTAAATAATTATACTACTATTAATGCTATTACTTTAATTCAAATGGCTCTGCCGTTGGTATGTACATATAAATAAATAAATAAATTCTTTGATATCAAACCAAACAAGTCTAGAGTGTCCTTTCTCTTGTTGTTGAAAAAAAGTATAAAAACATTTTTGCAATATTGAAGACAATTTTGTTAAAAATTACTATAATATTGCTTATTTGTTCATCATAACTAAACATTGATATTATATTTTATTTAATTATTTAAAAAATCAAACAAAATTACCTTAGCACTTATTGCAAGAGGTGGAGCTTATGTGATCTTCGTGTAGAAAGTTCCAAGATATCAGAAAGAACTATACGAATTTCCATTGATAGATAAGTCGCTCAATACAATTTGAAAATCTAAAACAAAGTCTAAAAAGACAAGATTTAGAAGAGGACAAGAGTTATATTAATTACACTAGAACCTATAAGAGTAATTATTTTGTTCCTTTATTCATACTGTACTTAGTTTTGTTGGATACATTTTTGTCTCTACTCTACTAGTGTTTGCTGTAGATTTCTCTACTAAAAATTTGGCTCAGAAGATATGAGTTCCAACATTTTTCTTTCACTATGATTTCACGCATTGTTTGTGATTTTTTCCAGACTATTTCCATATGTAATAGAGTAGTAATATAAAATGGTAATACTTGGAACTTGTGTTTGCTAGAGATTCATCACCTGAAAATTTGGCTGAGAAGAGTTATGAAGGAACAACAAGAGGTGTACGATACCTTCTGAACTCTGAGATGAACTGATTTTAGAGTCTGAAATAAATGTAGTGCTAGGAGTCTGCAAGATTACAGGTCATCGGTTCCCCTCGTAACAAATCCACAAGCATGCACGTTAAAGTTTGATAGGACAGGACCCAGAAAACTTGCAAACTGCAGAATCATAGAACTGCATAAATAACAGTCCCGTGTGTCGGTCCGTTCCAGGGTAGACAAGGCTATAAATGCAAGCTATAAATACGGCAAGCTACAGGCAAGCAATATGTACATGCAAAAAAAAATAGGCAATAACATGCAATAAATAAATACAGACAATAATACAGGACACAAACACACGGTGCTCAAGACCTTCTGAACTCTGGGATGAACTGACTTTAGAGTCTGAAATAAATGTAGTGCTACGAGTCCACAAGATTACAGGTCATCGGTTCCCCTCGTAACAAATCCACAAGCATGCACGTTAAAGTTTGATAGGACAGGACCCAGAAAACTTGCAAACTGCAGAATCATAGAACTGCATAAATAACAGTCCCGTGTATCGGTCTGTTCCAGGGTAGACAAGGCTATAAATGCAAGCTATAAATACGGCAAGCAATATATACATGCAAAAAAAAAAACAGGCAATATATACATGCAAAAAATAACAGGCAATAACATGCAATAAATAAATATGGACAATAATACAGGACACAAACACACGGTGCACAAGACCTTCTGAACTCTGGGATGAACTGATTTTAGAGTCTGAAATAAATGTAGTGCTATGAGTCCACAGGATTACAGGTAATCGGTTCCCCTCGTAACAAATCCACAAGCATGCACGTTAAAGTTTGATAGGACAGGACCCAGAAAACTTGCAAACTGCAGAATCATAGAACTATATAAATCACAGTCCCAAGTGTCGGTTCGTTCCAGGGTAAATAAGGAATTGTTGACTACTTGTTGTATTTCATAACCTTTCCAGACCAAAGTACACCTTGAATTCTTTCCTGTAAAACCATCATATTTTTCTATGTTTTTGTTTTGCGATCTATAAACATATACATAGCAAAAGATGATCAATTGCATACTTTGAAGTTCAAATCTTTCCCTTACTCTATGATATATTTCACATTGATTGTGATTATCTATTGACTAGAGTTTCATATGTAATAAGAGTAGTAATATAAAATACTAATACTTGGAACTTGTGTTTGCTGCTGATTCATCACCTGAAAATTTGACTCAGAAGAGTTATGAAGGAACAACAAGAGGTGTACGATACCTTCTGAACTCTGAGATGAACTGATTTTAGAGTCTGCAATAAATATAGTGCTAGGAGTCTGCAAGATTACAAGTCATCGGTTCCCCTCGTAACAAATCCACATAATGTTTGATAGGACAGGACCCAGAAAACTTGCAAACTGCAGAATCATAGAACTGCATAAATCACAGTCCCGTGTATCGGTCCGTTCCAGGGTAAATAAGGAATTGTTGACTACTTGTCGTATTTCATAACCTTTCCAGGCCAAAGTACCCCTTGATTTCTTCGTAGTTCATATCACCACTATATGTGTTTTCAACTTTGATAACTGCTATTGCAATTCTTTTTAGCCATTATGTCAAACAACCAGTTCTAATTGACCGGTATTTCTTCTGTGTTTCTAAGAATCAATCTTAAGGGTGATTGCCAAAGACATACCCAATATAAATAAATGTAATACTAGTACGACAGTAACCAAAAACCTGCAAAAAGGGGAATCCAGATTGCTGCTTCCTTCACACTATCGATTGTTGAATCCTCTTAGTGTTACAGTTGATCTTTATTTACGGTTCACAACTCGTCCAGGTCAAGGTAGGTAACAACAGTGAGCTATCTGCAACAAAGTATTTAAATATTTACTTTCAAATAATTAAACCAATGTTTTCATTCGATTACAAAAGTAGTTACCGGTATTACGTATGTATGTTTCACTGAAAAAACTATTGTTAAATTCATTGCTGCTAAGTATATGAAAAGGCATGGCCCGAGGTTGGAAAATGAGCAGGGGTTGAAAAGACAACTTTGCCATTGTGATGAACTTTATTTTCAAAACAACTTCAAAAAGGTTTTCAATTTTTCTAAAGCAAATGAGCAGCTTTTTTAATAAGTGGTTCAATAATTCAGTCTACAGTATTACTATAGGTTGGCCGCTTGGAAAGCGTCCTCCTCATAGCATTGGTGGGAAAGAGAGATACCGAGCTATGGGAGTGAGACAGACTATGGCCCTTCCCCCAATATGCTGCCGCTCCACCCCCAACCTTTTATAAATATTATCAGCTATTAAATTATCCAACTGATCAAAATGTAAACAATTACGTTCTTTATAACTTGAGAAAGATTGGTCCTGCAAAAAATATTGTATAGCCTAAATCGCATCAATATTTGAGCATCATGAAATGTTATTATATCATTGTCTAAACAGTCCCATTTGGTAACAAATGATTCCAACTCCCACAACACCGGGGCAGCACCGTGTCGGTGTCCTACCGCGGTGTCATGTCGTGCAGTGTGAAAACGGACATTGGCGGAGAGGGGAAACATACCCTCCCTCGCCGTTACCTAAAAATTTTGCGCAGGTTGTTTTCTAAGCGGCCGACCTATATTATGTTATTGTACATTATACTGTTGATATGTTGAACTATTAACAGGAGTGAAACAATAAGCTATAATTTGCTGATTTTGCAACAGTATGACAAAAAGTATACTGTATTATGTTTTAGAAAGAAGGAAACTCCTCATGTTTTAGCTCAAGAAACCTTTTACAGTGTCAGTCTATGAAACAACCATTGATTAATTTGTTTCTATTAGGTTATCAAACATAGGATATTCACCTGCGACTTAAGTGTTGGAGGAGGTTGACGTAGTGCAGGCTACAGTTGCGTTACTTCCCTCAATAAACTTTTGCTACGATTGACTGTCACCTCAGTGATATGACTGCAACAAGGAATGTCAAAATGTTAGACGTACAACATACTTACTATTAAATAATTATACTACTATTAATGCTATTACTTTAATTCAAATGGCTCTGCCGTTGGTATGTACATATAAATAAATAAATAAATTCTTTGATATCAAACCAAACAAGTCTAGAGTGTCCTTTCTCTTGTTGTTGAAAAAAAGTATAAAAACATTTTTGCAATATTGAAGACAATTTTGTTAAAAATTACTATAATATTGCTTATTTGTTCATCATAACTAAACATTGATATTATATTTTATTTAATTATTTAAAAAATCAAACAAAATTACCTTAGCACTTATTGCAAGAGGTGGAGCTTATGTGATCTTCGTGTAGAAAGTTCCAAGATATCAGAAAGAACTATACGAATTTCCATTGATAGATAAGTCGCTCAATACAATTTGAAAATCTAAAACAAAGTCTAAAAAGACAAGATTTAGAAGAGGACAAGAGTTATATTAATTACACTAGAACCTATAAGAGTAATTATTTTGTTCCTTTATTCATACTGTACTTAGTTTTGTTGGATACATTTTTGTCTCTACTCTACTAGTGTTTGCTGTAGATTTCTCTACTAAAAATTTGGCTCAGAAGATATGAGTTCCAACATTTTTCTTTCACTATGATTTCACGCATTGTTTGTGATTTTTTCCAGACTATTTCCATATGTAATAGAGTAGTAATATAAAATGGTAATACTTGGAACTTGTGTTTGCTAGAGATTCATCACCTGAAAATTTGGCTGAGAAGAGTTATGAAGGAACAACAAGAGGTGTACGATACCTTCTGAACTCTGAGATGAACTGATTTTAGAGTCTGAAATAAATGTAGTGCTAGGAGTCTGCAAGATTACAGGTCATCGGTTCCCCTCGTAACAAATCCACAAGCATGCACGTTAAAGTTTGATAGGACAGGACCCAGAAAACTTGCAAACTGCAGAATCATAGAACTGCATAAATAACAGTCCCGTGTATCGGTCCGTTCCAGGGTAGACAAGGCTATAAATGCAAGCTATAAATACGGCAAGCTACAGGCAAGCAATATATACATGCAAAAAAAAAACAGGCAATATATACATGCAAAAAATAACAAGCAATATATACATGCTATAAATGGACACAAACACACGGTGCTCAAGACCTTCTGAACTCTGAGATGAACTGACTTTAGAGTCTGAAATAAATGTAGTGCTACGAGTCCACAAGATTACAGGTCATCGGTTCCCCTCGTAACAAATCCACAAGCATGCACGTTAAAGTTTGATAGGACAGGACCCAGAAAACTTGCAAACTGCAGAATCATAGAACTGCATAAATAACAGTCCCGTGTGTCGGTCCGTTCCAGGGTAGACAAGGCTATAAATGCAAGCTATAAATACGGCAAGCTACAGGCAAGCAATATGTACATGCAAAAAAAAATAGGCAATAACATGCAATAAATAAATACAGACAATAATACAGGACACAAACACACGGTGCTCAAGACCTTCTGAACTCTGGGATGAACTGACTTTAGAGTCTGAAATAAATGTAGTGCTACGAGTCCACAAGATTACAGGTCATCGGTTCCCCTCGTAACAAATCCACAAGCATGCACGTTAAAGTTTGATAGGACAGGACCCAGAAAACTTGCAAACTGCAGAATCATAGAACTGCATAAATAACAGTCCCGTGTATCGGTCTGTTCCAGGGTAGACAAGGCTATAAATGCAAGCTATAAATACGGCAAGCAATATATACATGCAAAAAAAAAAAACAGGCAATATATACATGCAAAAAATAACAGGCAATAACATGCAATAAATAAATATGGACAATAATACAGGACACAAACACACGGTGCACAAGACCTTCTGAACTCTGGGATGAACTGATTTTAGAGTCTGAAATAAATGTAGTGCTATGAGTCCACAGGATTACAGGTAATCGGTTCCCCTCGTAACAAATCCACAAGCATGCACGTTAAAGTTTGATAGGACAGGACCCAGAAAACTTGCAAACTGCAGAATCATAGAACTATATAAATCACAGTCCCAAGTGTCGGTTCGTTCCAGGGTAAATAAGGAATTGTTGACTACTTGTTGTATTTCATAACCTTTCCAGACCAAAGTACACCTTGAATTCTTTCCTGTAAAACCATCATATTTTTCTATGTTTTTGTTTTGCGATCTATAAACATATACATAGCAAAAGATGATCAATTGCATACTTTGAAGTTCAAATATTTCCCTTACTCTATGATATATTTCACATTGATTGTGATTATCTATTGACTAGAGTTTCATATGTAATAAGAGTAGTAATATAAAATACTAATACTTGGAACTTGTGTTTGCTGCTGATTCATCACCTGAAAATTTGACTCAGAAGAGTTATGAAGGAACAACAAGAGGTGTACGATACCTTCTGAACTCTGAGATGAACTGATTTTAGAGTCTGCAATAAATATAGTGCTAGGAGTCTGCAAGATTTCAAGTCATCGGTTCCCCTCGTAACAAATCCACATAATGTTTGATAGGACAGGACCCAGAAAACTTGCAAACTGCAGAATCATAGAACTGCATAAATCACAGTCCCGTGTATCGGTCCGTTCCAGGGTAAATAAGGAATTGTTGACTACTTGTCGTATTTCATAACCTTTCCAGGCCAAAGTACCCCTTGATTTCTTCGTAGTTCATATCACCACTATATGTGTTTTCAACTTTGATAACTGCTATTGCAATTCTTTTTAGCCATTATGTCAAACAACCAGTTCTAATTGACCGGTATTTCTTCTGTGTTTCTAAGAATCAATCTTAAGGGTGATTGCCAAAGACATACCCAATATAAATAAATGTAATACTAGTACGACAGTAACCAAAAACCTGCAAAAAGGGGAATCCAGATTGCTGCTTCCTTCACACTATCGATTGTTGAATCCCCTTAGTGTTACAGTTGATCTTTATTTACGGTTCACAACTCGTCCAGGTCAAGGTAGGTAACAACAGTGAGCTATCTGCAACAAAGTATTTAAATATTTACTTTCAAATAATTAAACCAATGTTTTCATTCGATTACAAAAGTAGTTACCGGTATTACGTATGTATGTTTCACTGAAAAAACTATTGTTAAATTCATTGCTGCTAAGTATATGAAAAGGCATGGCCCGAGGTTGGAAAATGAGCAGGGGTTGAAAAGACAACTTTGCCATTGTGATGAACTTTATTTTCAAAACAACTTCAAAAAGGTTTTCAATTTTTCTAAAGCAAATGAGCAGCTTTTTTAATAAGTGGTTCAATAATTCAGTCTACAGTATTACTATAGGTTGGCCGCTTGGAAAGCGTCCTCCTCATAGCATTGGTGGGAAAGAGAGATACCGAGCTATGGGAGTGAGACAGACTATGGCCCTTCCCCCAATATGCTGCCGCTCCACCCCCAACCTTTTAAAATATTATCAGCTATTAAATTATCCAACTGATCAAAATGTAAACAATTACGTTCTTTATAACTTGAGAAAGATTGGTCCTGCAAAAAATATTGTATAGCCTAAATCGCATCAATATTTGAGCATCATGAAATGTTATTATATCATTGTCTAAACAGTCCCATTTGGTAACAAATGATTCCAACTCCCACAACACCGGGGCAGCACCGTGTCGGTGTCCTACCGCGGTGTCATGTCGTGCAGTGTGAAAACGGACATTGGCGGAGAGGGGAAACATACCCTCCCTCGCCGTTACCTAAAAATTTTGCGCAGGTTGTTTTCTAAGCGGCCGACCTATATTATGTTATTGTACATTATACTGTTGATATGTTGAACTATTAACAGGAGTGAAACAATAAGCTATAATTTGCTGATTTTGCAACAGTATGACAAAAAGTATACTGTATTATGTTTTAGAAAGAAGGAAACTCCTCATGTTTTAGCTCAAGAAACCTTTTACAGTGTCAGTCTATGAAACAACCATTGATTAATTTGTTTCTATTAGGTTATCAAACATAGGATATTCACCTGCGACTTAAGTGTTGGAGGAGGTTGACGTAGTGCAGGCTACAGTTGCGTTACTTCCCTCAATAAACTTTTGCTACGATTGACTGTCACCTCAGTGATATGACTGCAACAAGGAATGTCAAAATGTTAGACGTACAACATACTTACTATTAAATAATTATACTACTATTAATGCTATTACTTTAATTCAAATGGCTCTGCCGTTGGTATGTACATATAAATAAATAAATAAATTCTTTGATATCAAACCAAACAAGTCTAGAGTGTCCTTTCTCTTGTTGTTGAAAAAAAGTATAAAAACATTTTTGCAATATTGAAGACAATTTTGTTAAAAATTACTATAATATTGCTTATTTGTTCATCATAACTAAACATTGATATTATATTTTATTTAATTATTTAAAAAATCAAACAAAATTACCTTAGCACTTATTGCAAGAGGTGGAGCTTATGTGATCTTCGTGTAGAAAGTTCCAAGATATCAGAAAGAACTATACGAATTTCCATTGATAGATAAGTCGCTCAATACAATTTGAAAATCTAAAACAAAGTCTAAAAAGACAAGATTTAGAAGAGGACAAGAGTTATATTAATTACACTAGAACCTATAAGAGTAATTATTTTGTTCCTTTATTCATACTGTACTTAGTTTTGTTGGATACATTTTTGTCTCTACTCTACTAGTGTTTGCTGTAGATTTCTCTACTAAAAATTTGGCTCAGAAGATATGAGTTCCAACATTTTTCTTTCACTATGATTTCACGCATTGTTTGTGATTTTTTCCAGACTATTTCCATATGTAATAGAGTAGTAATATAAAATGGTAATACTTGGAACTTGTGTTTGCTAGAGATTCATCACCTGAAAATTTGGCTGAGAAGAGTTATGAAGGAACAACAAGAGGTGTACGATACCTTCTGAACTCTGAGATGAACTGATTTTAGAGTCTGAAATAAATGTAGTGCTAGGAGTCTGCAAGATTACAGGTCATCGGTTCCCCTCGTAACAAATCCACAAGCATGCACGTTAAAGTTTGATAGGACAGGACCCAGAAAACTTGCAAACTGCAGAATCATAGAACTGCATAAATAACAGTCCCGTGTATCGGTCTGTTCCAGGGTAGACAAGGCTATAAATGCAATCTATAAATACGGCAAGCTACAGGCAAGCAATATGTACATGCAAAAAAAATAGGCAATAACATGCAATAAATAAATACAGACAATAATACAGGACACAAACACACGGTGCTCAAGACCTTCTGAACTCTGGGATGAACTGACTTTAGAGTCTGAAATAAATGTAGTGCTACGAGTCCACAAGATTACAGGTCATCGGTTCCCCTCGTAACAAATCCACAAGCATGCACGTTAAAGTTTGATAGGACAGGACCCAGAAAACTTGCAAACTGCAGAATCATAGAACTGCATAAATAACAGTCCCGTGTATCGGTCTGTTCCAGGGTAGACAAGGCTATAAATGCAAGCTATAAATACGGCAAGCAATATATACATGCAAAAAAAAAACAGGCAATATATACATGCAAAAAATAACAGGCAATAACATGCAATAAATAAATATGGACAATAATACAGGACACAAACACACGGTGCACAAGACCTTCTGAACTCTGGGATGAACTGATTTTAGAGTCTGAAATAAATGTAGTGCTATGAGTCCACAGGATTACAGGTAATCGGTTCCCCTCGTAACAAATCCACAAGCATGCACGTTAAAGTTTGATAGGACAGGACCCAGAAAACTTGCAAACTGCAGAATCATAGAACTATATAAATCACAGTCCCAAGTGTCGGTTCGTTCCAGGGTAAATAAGGAATTGTTGACTACTTGTTGTATTTCATAACCTTTCCAGACCAAAGTACACCTTGAATTCTTTCCTGTAAAACCATCATATTTTTCTATGTTTTTGTTTTGCGATCTATAAACATATACATAGCAAAAGATGATCAATTGCATACTTTGAAGTTCAAATCTTTCCCTTACTCTATGATATATTTCACATTGATTGTGATTATCTATTGACTAGAGTTTCATATGTAATAAGAGTAGTAATATAAAATACTAATACTTGGAACTTGTGTTTGCTGCTGATTCATCACCTGAAAATTTGACTCAGAAGAGTTATGAAGGAACAACAAGAGGTGTACGATACCTTCTGAACTCTGAGATGAACTGATTTTAGAGTCTGCAATAAATATAGTGCTAGGAGTCTGCAAGATTTCAAGTCATCGGTTCCCCTCGTAACAAATCCACATAATGTTTGATAGGACAGGACCCAGAAAACTTGCAAACTGCAGAATCATAGAACTGCATAAATCACAGTCCCGTGTATCGGTCCGTTCCAGGGTAAATAAGGAATTGTTGACTACTTGTCGTATTTCATAACCTTTCCAGGCCAAAGTACCCCTTGATTTCTTCGTAGTTCATATCACCACTATATGTGTTTTCAACTTTGATAACTGCTATTGCAATTCTTTTTAGCCATTATGTCAAACAACCAGTTCTAATTGACCGGTATTTCTTCTGTGTTTCTAAGAATCAATCTTAAGGGTGATTGCCAAAGACATACCCAATATAAATAAATGTAATACTAGTACGACAGTAACCAAAAACCTGCAAAAAGGGGAATCCAGATTGCTGCTTCCTTCACACTATCGATTGTTGAATCCCCTTAGTGTTACAGTTGATCTTTATTTACGGTTCACAACTCGTCCAGGTCAAGGTAGGTAACAACAGTGAGCTATCTGCAACAAAGTATTTAAATATTTACTTTCAAATAATTAAACCAATGTTTTCATTCGATTACAAAAGTAGTTACCGGTATTACGTATGTATGTTTCACTGAAAAAACTATTGTTAAATTCATTGCTGCTAAGTATATGAAAAGGCATGGCCCGAGGTTGGAAAATGAGCAGGGGTTGAAAAGACAACTTTGCCATTGTGATGAACTTTATTTTCAAAACAACTTCAAAAAGGTTTTCAATTTTTCTAAAGCAAATGAGCAGCTTTTTTAATAAGTGGTTCAATAATTCAGTCTACAGTATTACTATAGGTTGGCCGCTTGGAAAGCGTCCTCCTCATAGCATTGGTGGGAAAGAGAGATACCGAGCTATGGGAGTGAGACAGACTATGGCCCTTCCCCCAATATGCTGCCGCTCCACCCCCAACCTTTTAAAATATTATCAGCTATTAAATTATCCAACTGATCAAAATGTAAACAATTACGTTCTTTATAACTTGAGAAAGATTGGTCCTGCAAAAAATATTGTATAGCCTAAATCGCATCAATATTTGAGCATCATGAAATGTTATTATATCATTGTCTAAACAGTCCCATTTGGTAACAAATGATTCCAACTCCCACAACACCGGGGCAGCACCGTGTCGGTGTCCTACCGCGGTGTCATGTCGTGCAGTGTGAAAACGGACATTGGCGGAGAGGGGAAACATACCCTCCCTCGCCGTTACCTAAAAATTTTGCGCAGGTTGTTTTCTAAGCGGCCGACCTATATTATGTTATTGTACATTATACTGTTGATATGTTGAACTATTAACAGGAGTGAAACAATAAGCTATAATTTGCTGATTTTGCAACAGTATGACAAAAAGTATACTGTATTATGTTTTAGAAAGAAGGAAACTCCTCATGTTTTAGCTCAAGAAACCTTTTACAGTGTCAGTCTATGAAACAACCATTGATTAATTTGTTTCTATTAGGTTATCAAACATAGGATATTCACCTGCGACTTAAGTGTTGGAGGAGGTTGACGTAGTGCAGGCTACAGTTGCGTTACTTCCCTCAATAAACTTTTGCTACGATTGACTGTCACCTCAGTGATATGACTGCAACAAGGAATGTCAAAATGTTAGACGTACAACATACTTACTATTAAATAATTATACTACTATTAATGCTATTACTTTAATTCAAATGGCTCTGCCGTTGGTATGTACATATAAATAAATAAATAAATTCTTTGATATCAAACCAAACAAGTCTAGAGTGTCCTTTCTCTTGTTGTTGAAAAAAAGTATAAAAACATTTTTGCAATATTGAAGACAATTTTGTTAAAAATTACTATAATATTGCTTATTTGTTCATCATAACTAAACATTGATATTATATTTTATTTAATTATTTAAAAAATCAAACAAAATTACCTTAGCACTTATTGCAAGAGGTGGAGCTTATGTGATCTTCGTGTAGAAAGTTCCAAGATATCAGAAAGAACTATACGAATTTCCATTGATAGATAAGTCGCTCAATACAATTTGAAAATCTAAAACAAAGTCTAAAAAGACAAGATTTAGAAGAGGACAAGAGTTATATTAATTACACTAGAACCTATAAGAGTAATTATTTTGTTCCTTTATTCATACTGTACTTAGTTTTGTTGGATACATTTTTGTCTCTACTCTACTAGTGTTTGCTGTAGATTTCTCTACTAAAAATTTGGCTCAGAAGATATGAGTTCCAACATTTTTCTTTCACTATGATTTCACGCATTGTTTGTGATTTTTTCCAGACTATTTCCATATGTAATAGAGTAGTAATATAAAATGGTAATACTTGGAACTTGTGTTTGCTAGAGATTCATCACCTGAAAATTTGGCTGAGAAGAGTTATGAAGGAACAACAAGAGGTGTACGATACCTTCTGAACTCTGAGATGAACTGATTTTAGAGTCTGAAATAAATGTAGTGCTAGGAGTCTGCAAGATTACAGGTCATCGGTTCCCCTCGTAACAAATCCACAAGCATGCACGTTAAAGTTTGATAGGACAGGACCCAGAAAACTTGCAAACTGCAGAATCATAGAACTGCATAAATAACAGTCCCGTGTATCGGTCCGTTCCAGGGTAGACAAGGCTATAAATGCAAGCTATAAATACGGCAAGCTACAGGCAAGCAATATATACATGCAAAAAAAAAACAGGCAATATATACATGCAAAAAATAACAAGCAATATATACATGCAATAAATGGACACAAACACACGGTGCTCAAGACCTTCTGAACTCTGAGATGAACTGACTTTAGAGTCTGAAATAAATGTAGTGCTACGAGTCCACAAGATTACAGGTCATCGGTTCCCCTCGTAACAAATCCACAAGCATGCACGTTAAAGTTTGATAGGACAGGACCCAGAAAACTTGCAAACTGCAGAATCATAGAACTGCATAAATAACAGTCCCGTGTGTCGGTCCGTTCCAGGGTAGACAAGGCTATAAATGCAAGCTATAAATACGGCAAGCTACAGGCAAGCAATATGTACATGCAAAAAAAAATAGGCAATAACATGCAATAAATAAATACAGACAATAATACAGGACACAAACACACGGTGCTCAAGACCTTCTGTACTCTGGGATGAACTGACTTTAGAGTCTGAAATAAATGTAGTGCTACGAGTCCACAAGATTACAGGTCATCGGTTCCCCTCGTAACAAATCCACAAGCATGCACGTTAAAGTTTGATAGGACAGGACCCAGAAAACTTGCAAACTGCAGAATCATAGAACTGCATAAATAACAGTCCCGTGTATCGGTCTGTTCCAGGGTAGACAAGGCTATAAATGCAATCTATAAATACGGCAAGCTACAGGCAAGCAATATGTACATGCAAAAAAAATAGGCAATAACATGCAATAAATAAATACAGACAATAATACAGGACACAAACACACGGTGCTCAAGACCTTCTGAACTCTGGGATGAACTGACTTTAGAGTCTGAAATAAATGTAGTGCTACGAGTCCACAAGATTACAGGTCATCGGTTCCCCTCGTAACAAATCCACAAGCATGCACGTTAAAGTTTGATAGGACAGGACCCAGAAAACTTGCAAACTGCAGAATCATAGAACTGCATAAATAACAGTCCCGTGTATCGGTCTGTTCCAGGGTAGACAAGGCTATAAATGCAAGCTATAAATACGGCAAGCAATATATACATGCAAAAAAAAAACAGGCAATATATACATGCAAAAAATAACAGGCAATAACATGCAATAAATAAATATGGACAATAATACAGGACACAAACACACGGTGCACAAGACCTTCTGAACTCTGGGATGAACTGATTTTAGAGTCTGAAATAAATGTAGTGCTATGAGTCCACAGGATTACAGGTAATCGGTTCCCCTCGTAACAAATCCACAAGCATGCACGTTAAAGTTTGATAGGACAGGACCCAGAAAACTTGCAAACTGCAGAATCATAGAACTATATAAATCACAGTCCCAAGTGTCGGTTCGTTCCAGGGTAAATAAGGAATTGTTGACTACTTGTTGTATTTCATAACCTTTCCAGACCAAAGTACACCTTGAATTCTTTCCTGTAAAACCATCATATTTTTCTATGTTTTTGTTTTGCGATCTATAAACATATACATAGCAAAAGATGATCAATTGCATACTTTGAAGTTCAAATCTTTCCCTTACTCTATGATATATTTCACATTGATTGTGATTATCTATTGACTAGAGTTTCATATGTAATAAGAGTAGTAATATAAAATACTAATACTTGGAACTTGTGTTTGCTGCTGATTCATCACCTGAAAATTTGACTCAGAAGAGTTATGAAGGAACAACAAGAGGTGTACGATACCTTCTGAACTCTGAGATGAACTGATTTTAGAGTCTGCAATAAATATAGTGCTAGGAGTCTGCAAGATTACAAGTCATCGGTTCCCCTCGTAACAAATCCACATAATGTTTGATAGGACAGGACCCAGAAAACTTGCAAACTGCAGAATCATAGAACTGCATAAATCACAGTCCCGTGTATCGGTCCGTTCCAGGGTAAATAAGGAATTGTTGACTACTTGTCGTATTTCATAACCTTTCCAGGCCAAAGTACCCCTTGATTTCTTCGTAGTTCATATCACCACTATATGTGTTTTCAACTATGATAACTGCTGTTGCAATTCTTTTTAGCCATTATGTCAAACAACCAGTTCTAATTGACCAGGATTTCTTCTGTGTTTCTAAGAATCAATCTTAAGGGTGATTGCCAAAGACATACCCAATATAAATAAATGTAATACTAGTACGACAGTAACCAAAAACCTGCAAAAAGGGGAATCCAGATTGCTGCTTCCTTCACACTATCGATTGTTGAATCCCCTTAGTGTTACAGTTGATCTTTATTTACGGTTCACAACTCGTCCAGGTCAAGGTAGGTAACAACAGTGAGCTATCTGCAACAAAGTATTTAAATATTTACTTTCAAATAATTAAACCAATGTTTTCATTCGATTACAAAAGTAGTTACCGGTATTACGTATGTATGTTTCACTGAAAAAACTATTGTTAAATTCATTGCTGCTAAGTATATGAAAAGGCATGGCCCGAGGTTGGAAAATGAGCAGGGGTTGAAAAGACAACTTTGCCATTGTGATGAACTTTATTTTCAAAACAACTTCAAAAAGGTTTTCAATTTTTCTAAAGCAAATGAGCAGCTTTTTTAATAAGTGGTTCAATAATTCAGTCTACAGTATTACTATAGGTTGGCCGCTTGGAAAGCGTCCTCCTCATAGCATTGGTGGGAAAGAGAGATACCGAGCTATGGGAGTGAGACAGACTATGGCCCTTCCCCCAATATGCTGCCGCTCCACCCCCAACCTTTTATAAATATTATCAGCTATTAAATTATCCAACTGATCAAAATGTAAACAATTACGTTCTTTATAACTTGAGAAAGATTGGTCCTGCAAAAAATATTGTATAGCCTAAATCGCATCAATATTTGAGCATCATGAAATGTTATTATATCATTGTCTAAACAGTCCCATTTGGTAACAAATGATTCCAACTCCCACAACACCGGGGCAGCACCGTGTCGGTGTCCTACCGCGGTGTCATGTCGTGCAGTGTGAAAACGGACATTGGCGGAGAGGGGAAACATACCCTCCCTCGCCGTTACCTAAAAATTTTGCGCAGGTTGTTTTCTAAGCGGCCGACCTATATTATGTTATTGTACATTATACTGTTGATATGTTGAACTATTAACAGGAGTGAAACAATAAGCTATAATTTGCTGATTTTGCAACAGTATGACAAAAAGTATAGGTACTGTATTATGTTTTAGAAAGAAGGAAACTCCTCATGTTTTAGCTCAAGAAACCTTTTACAGTGTCAGTCTATGAAACAACCATTGATTAATTTGTTTCTATTAGGTTATCAAACATAGGATATTCACCTGCGACTTAAGTGTTGGAGGAGGTTGACGTAGTACAGGCTACAGTTGCGTTACTTCCCTCAATAAACTTTTGCTACGATTGACTGTCACCTCAGTGATATGACTGCAACAAGGAATGTCAAAATGTTAGACGTACAACATACTTACTATTAAATAATTATACTACTATTAATGCTATTACTTTAATTCAAATGGCTCTGCCGTTGGTATGTACATATAAATAAATAAATAAATTCTTTGATATCAAACCAAACAAGTCTAGAGTGTCCTTTCTCTTGTTGTTGAAAAAAAGTATAAAAACATTTTTGCAATATTGAAGACAATTTTGTTAAAAATTACTATAATATTGCTTATTTGTTCATCATAACTAAACATTGATATTATATTTTATTTAATTATTTAAAAAATCAAACAAAATTACCTTAGCACTTATTGCAAGAGGTGGAGCTTATGTGATCTTTGTGTAGAAAGTTCCAAGATATCAGAAAGAACTATACGAATTTCCATTGATAGATAAGTCGCTCAATACAATTTGAAAATCTAAAACAAAGTCTAAAAAGACAAGATTTAGAAGAGGACAAGAGTTATATTAATTACACTAGAACCTATAAAAGTAATTATTTTGTTCCTTTATTCATACTGTACTTAGTTTTGTTGGATACATTTTTGTCTCTACTCTACTAGTGTTTGCTGTAGATTTCTCTACTAAAAATTTGGCTCAGAAGATATGAGTTCCAACATTTTTCTTTCACTATGATTTCACGCATTGTTTGTGATTTTTTCCAGACTATTTCCATATGTAATAGAGTAGTAATATAAAATGGTAATACTTGGAACTTGTGTTTGCTAGAGATTCATCACCTGAAAATTTGGCTGAGAAGAGTTATGAAGGAACAACAAGAGGTGTACGATACCTTCTGAACTCTGAGATGAACTGATTTTAGAGTCTGAAATAAATGTAGTGCTAGGAGTCTGCAAGATTACAGGTCATCGGTTCCCCTCGTAACAAATCCACAAGCATGCACGTTAAAGTTTGATAGGACAGGACCCAGAAAACTTGCAAACTGCAGAATCATAGAACTGCATAAATAACAGTCCCGTGTATCGGTCCGTTCCAGGGTAGACAAGGCTATAAATGCAAGCTATAAATACGGCAAGCTACAGGCAAGCAATATATACATGCAAAAAAAAAACAGGCAATATATACATGCAAAAAATAACAAGCAATATATACATGCAATAAATGGACACAAACACACGGTGCTCAAGACCTTCTGAACTCTGAGATGAACTGACTTTAGAGTCTGAAATAAATGTAGTGCTACGAGTCCACAAGATTACAGGTCATCGGTTCCCCTCGTAACAAATCCACAAGCATGCACGTTAAAGTTTGATAGGACAGGACCCAGAAAACTTGCAAACTGCAGAATCATAGAACTGCATAAATAACAGTCCCGTGTGTCGGTCCGTTCCAGGGTAGACAAGGCTATAAATGCAAGCTATAAATACGGCAAGCTACAGGCAAGCAATATGTACATGCAAAAAAAAATAGGCAATAACATGCAATAAATAAATACAGACAATAATACAGGACACAAACACACGGTGCTCAAGACCTTCTGTACTCTGGGATGAACTGACTTTAGAGTCTGAAATAAATGTAGTGCTACGAGTCCACAAGATTACAGGTCATCGGTTCCCCTCGTAACAAATCCACAAGCATGCACGTTAAAGTTTGATAGGACAGGACCCAGAAAACTTGCAAACTGCAGAATCATAGAACTGCATAAATAACAGTCCCGTGTATCGGTCTGTTCCAGGGTAGACAAGGCTATAAATGCAAGCTATAAATACGGCAAGCAATATATACATGCAAAAAAAAACAGGCAATATATACATGCAAAAAATAACAGGCAATAACATGCAATAAATAAATATGGACAATAATACAGGACACAAACACACGGTGCACAAGACCTTCTGAACTCTGGGATGAACTGATTTTAGAGTCTGAAATAAATGTAGTGCTATGAGTCCACAGGATTACAGGTAATCGGTTCCCCTCGTAACAAATCCACAAGCATGCACGTTAAAGTTTGATAGGACAGGACCCAGAAAACTTGCAAACTGCAGAATCATAGAACTATATAAATCACAGTCCCAAGTGTCGGTTCGTTCCAGGGTAAATAAGGAATTGTTGACTACTTGTTGTATTTCATAACCTTTCCAGACCAAAGTACACCTTGAATTCTTTCCTGTAAAACCATCATATTTTTCTATGTTTTTGTTTTGCGATCTATAAACATATACATAGCAAAAGATGATCAATTGCATACTTTGAAGTTCAAATCTTTCCCTTACTCTATGGTATATTTCACATTGATTGTGATTATCTATTGACTAGAGTTTCATATGTAATAAGAGTAGTAATATAAAATACTAATACTTGGAACTTGTGTTTGCTGCTGATTCATCACCTGAAAATTTGACTCAGAAGAGTTATGAAGGAACAACAAGAGGTGTACGATACCTTCTGAACTCTGAGATGAACTGATTTTAGAGTCTGCAATAAATATAGTGCTAGGAGTCTGCAAGATTACAAGTCATCGGTTCCCCTCGCAACAAATCCACATGTTTGATAGGACAGGACCCAGAAAACTTGCAAACTGCAGAATCATAGAACTGCATAAATCACAGTCCCGTGTATCGGTCCATTCCAGGGTAAATAAGGAATTGTTGACTACTTGTCGTATTTCATAACCTTTCCAGGCCAAAGTACCCCTTGATTTCTTCGTAGTTCATATCACCACTATATGTGTTTTCAACTTTGATAACTGCTATTGCAATTCTTTTTAGCCATTATGTCAAACAACCAGTTCTAATTGACCGGTATTTCTTCTGTGTTTCTAAGAATCAATCTTAAGGGTGATTGCCAAAGACCCACCCTGTATAAAAATAAAGGTAATACTTTTAGTAAGACAGTAACCAAAAACCTGCAAACAGGGGAATCCAGATAGCTGCTTCCTTCACACTATCGATTGTTGAATCACCTTAGTGTTAAGACGGTATGGTTGATCTTTATTTACGGTTCATAACTCGTCCAGGTGAGGTATTAACAGTGAGATATCTGCAACAAACAATGTTTTTGACTATTACTTCTGAATAATTGACATACTCAAACCAATGTTTTGACATGATTACAAAAGTAGTAATTATGTATGTATGTTTCACTGAAAAGACTATTGTGAAATTCATTTTTGCTAAGTAGTATACAAAAAAGCGATGCAGAGGTTGGAAAATACAATGACTGTAGATGCGATAATCCCTGGTGTTGATTAACGTCCGCACTATATTGAGTACTACGACTACCCACAGTACTATCCTAATAATTATACCAATTCGTTAATACCAAGGGGCAAAAATGTGGTTTGGATTCCACCTTAATAGGTCCCTTAGTTGACATTATCTGTTTGGGCTATTAGTTAAAAGCTGTGTCTAAGGAATATGTCGGCCGTAGTCATAGGATATTCACCTGCGACTTAAGTGTTGGAGGTGGTTGACGTAGTGCAGGCTGCAGTTGCGTTACTTCCCTCGATAAACTTTTGCTACGATTGACTGTCACCTCATTGATATGCCTGCAACAAACATCAAGAGGTTGTACAAACAACACACTTACAATACTTATTTACTTTAATATTTTGTATATAAAATGAGAATTTTTAAATAAAATATAGGCCTATTCTTATTGATTGGTGTCATTATTTACATATTGGACATAGAGGTTTCTATATTAAACGTTTTTATTAGCTCGCTTTCTTGTCCGGTACAAATTTTGCAATCAATTTTATACTATCTCCCCGATGAACTAGAGACTAGAAACTTTAAACATAGCTCACAAATGGATGACAATGCAATATTATATAATTTAATTTTCATATTTCCCTTGGGATACGCCCCATGAGCTTCCAAATTTTCCATGTTTACATTTTGAAAGAATGTAAATATATCAATTAATTTAAGTCTGCTGTAAATACTTAAATTTGACAGATAGAAGAGAGGTTAAGAGGTACAGGTTCTGCTCCTGAGATATTCTAAAAATATTAAACAAGCATTTCAAAGTAAAGATTAAACATCTGATAACAGATAATAACTCCATTTAAATGAGTACTCATTAGGTTAACATGGGAAACTCCAGAGCCACTGGGGCTGAGCCCGAGAGTCCGATCAGAATAAAAACCACTTAGTTTTCCTATTTAAGGCCTAAAGAATCAGTGTACCAAATTTCAGCCTTCTAGGTAAGTGGTAAGTGGGAGAATTAGTGATGAGTGAGTCAGTCAGTCAGTTAGGGGTTTTCCTTTTATATATATATATTTTATTTAACAACTTATTAAAATAAGTTGTTAAATAAAATGAATTAAAAAAAAGGGTACTTAGTTTTAATAATGCATTTACATATATATATTATATATTATATTATATATATATTATTATATTATATTATACAGGGTGTTTTTTTAAAAACTTGCATCATTATTTATGTAAAAACCGCAATAGATAGAAATATGCAGTTTGCAGGAATCATCTATTGACGTAGGGGGCCCAATTGTTTTGAATTCTACGTTACATTCACATTCCCCCCCTTTCCCCCCCTGCCCCCAACTTAATTTTTTTAAATAGCAAGGTACCCCTTGTGACATATCAAATAAAACAGCATAAAAAAAGAAAATGTTTGATGAAAAAAAATTGAAAATCGGTTTATAAATTTGCGAGATATTTCCCCCTCCCCCTCCCCGGAACTTAATTTTTTTTTAATAGCAAGGTACTCCTTGTGACATATCAAATGAAAGAGCATGAAAAAAGAAAATTTTTGGTGAAAACAAAATTAAAATCGGCTCATGAATTTGTGAGATAATCCCCCCCCCCTTTATCCCTACCCATAACTTGTTTTTTAATAGCAAGGTACCCGCCCTTGTGACATATCAAATGAAAAATAAATTTCACCAAACATTTTCTTTTTTTATGCTCTTTAATTTGATATGTCACAAGGGGTATCTTGCTATTAAAAAAAATTAAGTTCCGGGGAGGGGGAGGGAGAAATATCTCGCAAATTTATGAACCGATTTTCAATTTTTTTTTTCATCAAACATTTTCTTTTTTCATGCTCTTTCATTTGATATGTCAGAAGGGGTACCTTGCTATTTAAAAAAATTAAGTTGGGGGCAGGGGGGGATAGGGGGGGAATGTGAATGTAACGTTGAATTCAAAACAATTGGGCCCCCTACGTCAATAGATGATTCCCACAAACTGCATATTTCTATGTATTGCGGTTTTTACATAAATAAAGATGCAAGTTTTTAAAAAAACACCCTGTATATATATGTAAATGCATTATTAAAACTAAGTACCCTTTTTTTTAATTCATTTTATTTAACAACTTATTTTAATAAGTTGTTAAATAAAATGAATTAAAAAATACCCCCGCCGCAGCAAACCTGCAGACTAAGCGAATTTCAACTCGTCTGATTACATTTTTACTAAAATATTTCCATAAATAAGACATATTATTCCCTATTTAAATAACATTAGATTTAACGAGTGCTTAGGTTTGCTGCTACGGGGAAGGTAAAAAGTGTTTTTTGACCATACGTCAATAGTATAGGATGAAATAAATAAATTTGCCAAATTTTATCAATATATACCCATAAACAAGTAAACTACAACAATTTTCATTTTCTCCATAAGAATAACATGGGAATTTTTAATTACACTATTTTTGAATTTTCTCCGTGACCGTTAGGCATACAACAGCGCTTCAATATACTAAATTATTTCTTTTTTTAAGCTCTACAAAACGGTTTAGAAAGAAATCGCAAAATTTTTTGTTTTTAGGTTGAAAAATGGGAAAAACCCATTTTTACCCCATAAAACCCCCCATAAACCCCCGTTCCCATGGTCCGATTATGCTGGATCGCGAACTCGTTCGAATAAACGTAGGTTTACACGTTTGTACCAAATTTCATCAAAATCGGATCATTTTTGCTCGAGTTATCGCGCTAACGGACACATATATATATATATATATATAAATATATATATAAATATATATATATATATATATATAAATTTGAACGGATGGTGTTTTTGGCCTCTAGGGACCTCAAAATGAAAAATTAGATCGGTCTCGGGTCCAGGTCTTACCATGAGTACTACGGTAATAGCTTATTCCCTATATGGGAAATTCGCTAAAAAGGGTACTTAGTTTTAATAATGCATTTACATATCAAAATAGTAGCCCTAATCACTACAGTTTTCCTAAAATATATATATATATATATCTATATATAGATATATAAAAATTTGAACGAATGGTGTTTTTGGCCTCTGGGGACATCAAAATGAAAAAGTAAATCGGTCCCGGGCTTAGGTCTTACCATGAGACCTACGGTAATAGCTAATTCCCTATAGGGAAATTCGCTAATAATGTGCAACTCGAGTACAAAGTGATATCGCCTCACTTGAGAAACCATTCCTCATTCGCCTACGGCTCGTGAGTAAGGATTTCTCTCGAGTGAGGCAATTGCTCACATTGCTCACTAGTTGCACAAATAACTATACACACTAAAAACTAAAAATTAGAAAATAATTTATAAATACAAATAATTTTAAAAAATGCCACGTTTTTAAACGCACTAAAAAGTATAAAATAATTTATAAATATGTTGAGAGAATAAATACTTGTAAGATTTAAAACGAAAAACGTGGGGTGCATGCGATAGATCATAATAGTTCAATAGGTGAAGTTAATTGTAAATTAGCATGCGCCCCACGTTTTTTTTACTTTTAAATTTTATATTTATTTTCTCAACAGATTTATAAATTATTTTATACTTTTTAGTGTGTTTAAAAACGTGCCATTTTTAAAAAGTATTTTTATTTACCTATAGATTTATTATACAGTACAACCTCTTAAATCCGAACTAATTGGGACCAGGGGTAGTTTGGACTAGTGAATAGTTCGGATTACAGAACATATTGTTGTTTTTACATAGCAATAGCCAAAATATGGCTAAAATTGATCTAAATTATTTTGGGAAAAGTGAAAAAAATGTTTTTTTTAAATTAAAATACAGTGTTTATATAATACAGTAGTAAACATGGTGATTAAACAGTATTGTACATACAGTATACAATAAAGAACTGCTGTACTGTGTATAGAGTACAGCAATGAGGGGCTCGGATTAGTGGACGTTCGGATTACGGGGGTTCGGATTATAAAGAGGTTCTACTGTATAGATGTTGATTGTCTACAAGAACCCTGTCTAGCCAGCAAAGAATAACAAACGAATTTTGTCTAATGCCTATTAGAAAGTTACCACATGTTCACATGTTGGGATATACTGAAGGAAATTATAAGATTCTTAAGATGTTTTAAATCCCCCCCCCCCCCCCCTGCAGCAAAACCTACAGAATGAGGGAATTCCCATTTGTCTGAGTGGATTTTTACCAAAACATTTCCTAGGACAGGAAAAAATAAACAATCTCCTGTCAGATTTATTTTCTTTTCGAATTACATTAGATTTGCTTAGTACAAGAAAGAAATTCTTTTGTGATATGTTGATAGTTTTGTTTGAAATTAATTGATCAAACTGATCAAAATGTAATAATAAACAAGTAAACAACAACTGTTTACTTTTCCTCTAAAAGAATAGGCCTACAGTCTTTTTTAAATTTTATCACGTGCCCTTTTCCTGTAACTACAAACTCAGTAGCCCCCATTTGTCATTTACAACCCTTAACCATAAATGAAATCATTGCAGGTGCATTAAAAATCGATAAATATAAAAAATTATTCCTGTAAACCTGTTTCAGAGGGTAAAAATGTTTCAAAATATACAAGAAACTACACATATAAGCTACTCATCAAGTGCTTGTCATTTTGGGTAAACAATTTTACACTATTAAAAAACACCACATTATTATTTCTCTAAATATGTTATGCCCCAGATCCCCCACTACCACGGCCTTCCCCTGTTAACAACTTTGCAACACTACTTTGTGCTTTGTGACTAACAAGACTACAAGATCGCGCCTCTCATCCTACACTCATCCTTCACTCATATTTGGGTTAAAATACGCACATAGTGGCGTCCCCATCTTAAATAATTGATAATTGATAGCTACACTTACAATACTGATTAGATCTAACAATGTAAATAAACCTCCTATGGCATGATTAGCACGACCTGCATACACAAAACGAATAACCAAATTTATATTTATGGCCACATTTATAGGTTTGTATACTTGAATAACAAGTTATAGAACGTTTATAAATCATAAAACTTGATTTATGAAATTTCGTCATAAATATTTATTTATATCAACTTAACTAATGGTGTATTAACGATCAGCTGACAATATTGCAACCGCGTGGTGACGTCATCCCCTCACATGACGTGCAGTGGGTGTTAAGAATATTCCAGTGTTGTTTGTAGCAATCAAACTCAAAAAGCAAACTGTTCTCTTCAAATACCGGTACGGTAGCTGTGGTGTTGAAATTTCATCACTTTGGCCTATATATAGAATGACTCTTGGAGACACGAACGGCGGAGTAATACCGAAGGCGTTACAACCGTACTTAGCATTAACCAACACAGCCAATAGCGCCTTCATAATGGCGTAGACTGGCCTGCGTTACAAGGCTGTACTGCAAGCCTGCATCGGATCTAGTGAAGGAGACCAAATATGTCCAAACCGTGAAAATTATACCTGATCTGTGCATACGGCCACGGAAAGGAAACAGAAGTGATCGTTGGATGAAGTTTATGATTTTGTCAAAAATATTTGTGTAACTGCAAAATACCCCCGCCGCAGCAAACCTGCTGACTAAGCGAATTTCCATTTGCCTGACTGGATTTCCACTAAAAAGTCTCCTTAAAAATATCACATTTATTCCCTATTTAAATAACATTAGTTTAACGAGTACTTAGGTTTGCTGCAACAGGGAGGGTAAAAAGGTATTTATTTGTAAAATTTAATATGTAGTTTTGTATGAAATGAATGCATTTTCCAAATTTGATCAAAATAGAAACGAATTGTGTAGTTGAAACAGCTGGCAAAATGATTTAATTCCATTTAAATATGAATACTCATAAGGTTGTCATAGGAAACTCTAGAGCCGCTGGGGCGGAGCCCGAAAGGATTTTTGAGGTAAGAATACGTCTATATGTTAATCGGGAATGTGAGCTATCATCATACCAAATTTCAACCCAATCCGACCATTAGTTAATGCGTGATTGAACTTCAAACAAACAAACAAACAAACACACACACTTTTACATTTATAATATTAGTATGATTCGTGAAATTTCAAACAGAATTATAACATTATTTAAGTACACGAGATGCAGAAAAATATACAAGTAAAAAAGAACAGTACCGTTCGAGAAGAGATAGGCGTTATCTTGCAACAGCCACAAGACAATAGAAGCCCCGTGTCGTCTAATCGCTTGGCTCTGGGGCGATAAAAAGTACAAATATCACTATTTGCCAGCGAATAAAAACTCAATTTCTCTCTGATTTTTTTTTTTAGAATAAAACGCGATAAATCGAGTTGTTGACGCAGTGGTGATAACACAGTGCTGTTCAGGTGTGTTTAGTTGTGGTGCAGTAGCCGTTTGCGACGCGTGTTAATTATTGTATTTTTAACCGTTCGTGTGCTCCTTTAAATGTGTTTGTGTAACTTTGTGAGTGTTGTGTTGTTGTGTGGCCTTGTGAAATATGTGTGTAAAGTGTGTGTTGTGTAACAAATGGATACCATTCAGAGGTAATTTGCTGACAGTTAGGGAGTATATTATTGCACAGCAAAATTAACAATCTCTTTCAGTAAAATTTTCAATTACCCATAATTGTTGTAGCCTTTCATGAAGATTGCCGCAAACTGAATTTAATTATCTCAAATAGTTAAAAAGTTAAGGGTGCAAGTTACTTAAGCCACCCTCATGTTAATTGTTTAAGGTGCCATTTCACCAAAGTCACTATATTTCCCGATTGAACATTTTGAGCTACCACCTACACCTAAGGGGAAAATAAAAAAATAACAATAATTATTGTAGTCCTTCGTATCTAAGAAGGTTGCCGCAAACCAATTTCAAATATATCAAATGGTTGGAAAAGTTAAGGGCAAGTTACTTTTCAGCCACCCTGTATATTATCAAATTGGAAAACTTTCGATAAATTAGGTTCTGAATACTTAAAACATCAAATCTTATTTACAGGGAATGAGGGGAAGGTAGGGCAAAAGTTGTTAAAAATAGGCTAAATGATAATATTTTTAAAAACAATTATTAGTTCATAGCCAATATAAGCTATACAAATTATCAAAACAACCCTTCAACTTCCGTTTGTAAATTGTCATAAATCCAAGGAGACTAAAAATATAGGTTGTAAAGTAAAAGTTACAATTTAATGTGTCTATTAAATTTAAATTTCCATAAAATCAGAGGGGTATGTCGTTAACCGTTAACTTAATCCACCAACATAATCCAGAAGTATGAAAATAAACTTAAAATTATTTCTTAATTTACCATAGCTGTTTTACAATAAGGTTACATCAAATTGATTACTGTGGTTTCATAACACCTTATATCTAGAAAGGATCAGCGATGGATATCTCATAAATTAAATATAAACCGCCAAGAATAAATGAAGAAGTCAAGTATACCATTTTAAAATGTTAGGTTATTGAGAGGATTTCCTAGTAGGCTTAATTGAAATAAACACCAGACAACTTTCTTCATTAGATTGACTGAAATATAGGCTAGATGACATAGCTCTCTGCTATAACCTAGATATAAAATTAAATAGTTTTATAGTAGCATTAACCCTCTAAAATAATCTTGATGTCGTAGCCTATCCCATGACCAAACCTAGGCTAAAGATTTGAGTTTCCATTACCTGCCTCAAAAAATGCGGAAAATATCATATAAGTGCATGAAATGACATAAAATAATGTTACCTACATAAAGAATCCATTTTATAATAGATAAGTTTCAAAATATTTGGCTATTTAAAATAACTAACTCATTAAAAGCATGTAAAAACGTTGAAATAATCCCTAAAAACTATATCAACCAATGAGAAGAAGCTTTAGGCAACAGTTTTTCGTCCAATGAGAAGAGAGCTTTAAAATGGCCTCGGCTTGGAATGATCATAAATTATTAATAATCGCGGTGATAAAGATCATATTACAAATTATTCGTAGATAAAAAAATATTTAATTACCAAATAGTATTATTTATATCAAACATGACATAGGCTGTTACATAAAATTCACTTAAAGCAACCACAAAACATCTCCAAAAAATGTATCACTAAAATATGAATAATTAATATAATTCAACATGGCTGTCTTAAAAATTGCCACTATCAAGTCTAAAGATAAAACCAAAACTAAAAATAGGAATTCCTCACAAATTATCATATTCGTCGTCAATTTAAAACACATACCAACATATATTTATTATTATTGTTGTATTCACGCACGCTCGCTGCGAACAAATAACGCAATTACCCTCGATAAAAACAATAAAATCCAAATATGGGTGCTATCAGACCTAGTCTGAGGTACCTAGACCTATTTGATTGAAATCAACAACAAAACCCCGTTCCCAATGAGAATTGTTCACAAATTACTTACTCTACATGATATTAAACATTTTCTTGATAAAATATTATCAAATCTCACAATTATAAAACAAGTAATTATATTTTAAATCGCTAAAAATGGAACCCTTGTTTAACGACCAAAAGAACAATATGGCGATAAAGAAGGAAAGTGAAGCTGGAAAATCTAAAGGCTACCGGAAGAGTCCGCCAATTCGGGCGTACCAATCTATAAAATGAATATTACATCAACCTCTTGCTTGCGATAAGATAACATCAGGTGCAGCGCTGATTATTTGCTTATCGCAACTAAATGAGTAAATATTGATTATATGTTTTTGAAGAGTCCATAAACTTATTATTAGGTACTAATTATTACTAATTACTAAATTACTAATTATTACTGCGGGGATGAGTGATGATACTTTTGGGGCGAATGGAAATCTGTGTGCCTTTATGTTACCAAATAGTTTTTTTTATTTTACTAAAAAATACAGTAGGCTATATAATTTATCAACTGTCAGCGTTGTCTTGAAATAAAACAATCTAATTTTATTTATCTGGTAGAGTAGAATCTCACAAATTAAAAACTTCATATTATCATCTCGTGCATAAAATAATCAATGATTCAAGGTTATGTAGCATTTTTTTAACACTAGCAACACTTCTTGAGAGTATTATTCGATACATTTTGCGAAATATTGGCGAGTAATAATGGCATAACACCTGAAATATTTGTTAAAAACTTATCTAACTATCCGTTGTATTTGTAAGAGATAAATTTACAAGCAGTGGTGTAATGAAGTTGATCAGACAATTAATAAATACAGTTTTTAGTGAAATCGTAATATTTTCATGATTGAAATTAAATTAGTCAAAACACATATTGATTATTGATTATTGAAATCTGATGTAGTTAAAAATGATTTTTCCAAATTGAAAATATTTACAGCTTACAGCCTCTTTATTTTTGAAACAATAAAATTTGTAGTATCTAACAATAAACTAACATTTGGTAATACTGTCCATAGCTATAATACAAGACCCCATCGATTGGTTGAACATCATAAATTAGAGCTTTTTTTTAAAAAAAAATCACCTATAAAGGAAACAAATATTTTGATCTTTTGCCAAAAAATATCAAAAAAGAAATAAATAATACAAACAGATTTTTAAATTTGGCAAAAGCATTTCTAATCCAATCAGCTTTTTTTCTATCGGGGAGTGGGGGGCTTCTCACTCTTTCTCTTAATAATTTAGAATACAATTTAACCTTATATATTTTTTGAATAACCATCTCACTTAGTTTTAGTTCCCATGACTCTATTTCTTGTAACTATATGTTTGCATATTATGAAATAAAGATTTTGATTGAAAATAAATTAAAAAGCCGTTTTCAGCGTGTCTCCATTACAACATCGTACAAACTAGCACTAAATCCAGCGGCTTATGAGGCAGCAGCATTGACTTTAGATGCTAGAGGATAGACGTCTACTGATCTATGATGGATATCTGTAGGTGGCATTTTTTGAGGGGATTTTTGTACCTAAATGTGGTGGTTGTTTTATAGTGTATTGGGATTGTACCTCAGACTAATATTTAAGTGACGTCTATTAAAATAAAAACAAAATAAAACCAAAATCCCATCTTCCTGTATTGGTGTGGTGAGAAAAAAATACATATTTTAGAACAATTTTTTTACTTTGTCCGATAAAAGTCTCGGGCGATTACAACATTTTGCTGTCAACAAATATTTTAAATTGATAAGCAGCTTCTAGCCTGTAAATTATTAGCGCAATAATTAATTGATATACCGTAAATAAACTGTAAAATATTTCTTTTTTTTATACAAACATCTGTATATGTTCTGTGTTAAGAACTGTAGCTAAATGAAGCGAAACTGTTTCATAAAATTTACTACTTACCTTACGGTACTTACTTTCTGCTGGGGCGCTACAAATCGCAGTCGATTCTTCGCCTCGTAGATTAGCCTCTTCCACACATCTCTGTCCGCTGCCATCTCCACTGTCCCTCCACACTGACTCACATCTCTCTTAACTTGGTCATACCATCTCATTTTTGGTCTACCCAGTGGACGCTTTCCAGTTGGTACAGCAGAACATACTTCCTTCAGTCTTGTTCCTTCTTCCCTTCGCAATACATGACCTAGCCAACCTAATATTTTTGCCTTTATCAAAGCTATTATATATCAGAGTCCTAATATAACGCTCCTAGCTCTCTGTTTTTTCTAATCCGCCATTCTCCTTCATCGTTTACTGGGCCAAATATTTTTCTTAGGACCTTGTTTTCAAAAACAATCAAGCGTCCTTCATTTTTCTTGGATAGGACCCAGGTCTCGCTTCCATACAATAACACTGGTTGAATAATGGTTTTATATATTCTTATTTTTGTATCAGATGATAGGAGTTTTGATGACAGGAGCTTCATACATGCACCTAAACATTTATTGGCATTTGCTAACTTACTTAATATTTCTGTATCTTCTATGTTAAAGCTATTTACAGTAACTCCTAAGTATTTAAAGCTTTCTACTGGTTCAATTAAATAGTTGGCTATATTGAAATTGGTGCCTCTATTGATGGGATGTCGTCCAAACTTTATTATTTTGGTTTTTTCCTCATTTAGTTCCAAACCCACTTTTTTACATTCTTGAATAAACTTGTCGGCTAGAAAACACAAATCCTCCGACTTTTGTATAACTACTTACCTTACATCAGCAAAATCGTTAGGCCTACCTTAAAAGCAAAAACTTAAGTAGCCTATTCCTGCCTTTTTGTGTTCAAGCTTTTCTGATAAATACTTGAACATATTTTAATTATTTTATAAACTTTTCACATAATCATAATAGGTATAATATAAAGTTTTAATTGATTTCATAGCTCTAATTAACTTCCAGATAATGTAGGTGGTTTCCATTTTTACTCAGTTTAACTTCAGATTTGGTCGGGTTTCCACATATTTTGAAAGGTCACATAATTTTGAGCCTCTAATTGATTTATGCATTTAGAATTGAGTTTATGTTTGCTCTTTGGAATATACTTCGATAATTGGGATGTACTTCTAACACTCTCTAAAAACTAAATAGAAATACATAATTTTTGATGAGTGCTCTTCGTATCTTTGAAATACCAACAAAAATAACTAACTGTCTCTTATATGTTTACTACTTAATAATATAAATACTTATATATATAAGTAATATATATACTTAACTTATATAACATATTTACATATTTATATACTGTATATATATAGGCCTATATATTTAAACATATTACTTACTATATATACATATTTATTAATATATTTACTTATATATACAGGGTGGTAAAAAAGTCCCTGGACAGTTAAATATTTTAAAAAATAATGCAGATAGAGCTACAATACTTGGTACAAAGTTACAGGGCATAAAACTCTATTTTAACACATATTCAGTGATCCAATAACTCTTCAGGGGGACGGCCCACAAGGAGTCGGAAGAAAATCTTAAATAAAAGCATAGGTCAATATGCACATCAAATTAAAGGTATTTTTTAGTAGAATACAATGCCGCAAACCGCACTTCAAAAGGTTGATCCTGCGCAAAATGGCAGATATGTTCAAATATTTCTTGAATCCGCCATTTTGAATCTTTGAACGACTGTAATTTTTTCTCAGGCATTATTTTGAGCTTGAATTTATGGCATCGTAATCTACTAGTGAAGACCTTTAATTTGATGTGCATATCGACCTATTCTTACGTTAACAATTTTCTTCCGATTCCTAGGGCTGTGCCCCCTGAGAAGTAAGCGTATAATAGCAATGTAAATTAAATGAATCTTTGAACAACTGTCATTTTGCGCAGGATCAACCTTTTGAAGTGCGGTTTGCGGCATTGTATTCTACTAAAAAAGACCTTTAATTTGATGTGCATATTAACCTATGCTTCTATTTAAGATTTTCTTCCGACTCCTTGTGGACTCCGTCCCCCTGAAGAGTTATTGGATCACTGAATATGTGTTAAAATAGAGTTTTATGCCCTGTAACTTTGTACCAAGTATTGTAGCTCTATCTGCATTATTTTTTAAAATATTTAACTGTCCAGGGACTTTTTTACCACCCTGTATAATAAGTAATTATATTACTTATTAAGTATATATATATACTTAATAATATTTACTTACTGCTCTTCTCCTCCACAGTTATCAAGATATAAGGATTGAGGTATTTAAGTTCAAGTTCATTCCTGTCTTGATGATTAAAATATCACTTTAAAAATGTCTTTCTTTCATGTAGAATTTAACAATGTTCACAATACGGATTGTAATAATGTAGTTGAAAGTAAAATGAGTAATATTTGCTTAAATCCCATGAAAAATTGTATGTGGGTTTTTAAAATAAAACTGAGAATAAAATGATATGTAGTGATTGTACTGAAGATAGAAATACAATGTTTTTTTATAATAATCAAAAATATGATGTAAATAAACATTAAATTAAATAACTTTCAGCTGTCAAGAAATTGGGATGGGAAAGAAAAATAGGAAATTGTATTTAGAAGAAAGAGGAAATAAAATTATAATATATTGAAATCAATTTTGAATAAAAGTATGGAAAAGTGATGAACTAGTACGCAACAATAAGGAAGACTCAACAATTAATTGTTCCTCAGAATTTAGGAGTTCTAGTTTATTCTATTGTGTCTATGTTATTGTATCAATTCACCCAGGTTGTATGAGGGATATGCAGAAGATAATTTTGGATTTGGATGTAAAATTGTTTATATCTTGATAGTTTTTGAGCCAATAAATATAATAATTATAAATAAGTATAACTACCATGAAAAACTATTTTTTGACTTTTGGTACAATTTTTTTACAAATAATTATGGAATAATTGAATACAACCATAACTTATGTCACTGTAAGGCAGTTAACAAAGTTTACGATCTACATATTGTGCAAGAAACAAAATAATATTAAAACATATAATATTCGTATAGGTTATATTTTCTGACTGTGTATTCATTATTCTTTACACTGTTCATAAAAAAAAATTACACTAAGTCAAGTGTTCATCACAATGATTAAAAAAGTGCAAAATCAAAAACTTTTTAGCTTTCCAAACTTAAATTACTGTCATAACACAAAATCTTTTAAAGAAGTGATGAGTCGAGTCGACAACTTTCACGAGGGTGAATGACTTAATAATTGATAAACCTCTAGCTTCAGGCCAGTTATACATACTTTTGCTTGGGGAGTTCTAGTTGAGAATGAACACTATCTATTAGTCTATTACTAATAGCACTGAGTGTACGAGGGGTAAACTCAATTTAAATAGTTAATTACGGCACTGCTCTTGTTAAGCCAAGCTGGTCTCAAGATTTGAAACGTTTTTTCGCATAACTTTACAAATAAATATACACATAGTTTTGGTATTTTCCATCCTTACTACACCAAACGTATGTTCAACAATCCATACAATCGGTCTCATCACAGCCCAAACAATAAAAATCGCAGATAGTTAAAATTATAACTTAAAGTGTCAAGCCAAAAAATCTGAAAAATAATTTCAGCACATTACATTGAAAAGGCGAAAATATTGTCTGACATCTTGGACGCGTTGAAGGTTGCAGCAAAGCATTTATCTTAGGGCCAAGCTTAACTTAACTTGACTTAAGACTGAATTCAACTTAACTGGACAGTTTAACTTGAGTAAAATTTATTGCTGTAACACATCTGAAATATCTCCCAGACATTTGCCAGTTCAATGACGTTACCATCTCCCAGAGACGAATCCTACCTAGTTTCATAATGACCACTCATATTAAAGCCCACATGTTTGATTCGGCTCGATGTCACGCTGCCTGGCTACGCTCGGTTCTTCGTAGAAGCCGCAGCCGAGGTACAACAACCGTAGAGTTGCTGGCCTTGTCTGGAGGCGATGTGGCACTACAAGATGTACCGGCACCCAGCCTGGCACCTGTACACAACCCTGTGGTAGCGCTGGCACTACAAGATGTACCGGCACCCAGCCTGGCACCTGTACACGACCCTGTGGTGGCGCTGCATCACAGTATTGACCTGGAGAGATCTGTGTAGGTGGTAAGTCGAATCTCATCGACATATTTATTCAGTCACATATATAATATTTTTATCAGTTCAAAAAAACCGTTACTTGTAGCATATCAAAGTAAAGCTAATTTCATAACGAGTAAGAAAATTCAACCGGAGAAGGGCTAAATGCATTGGTATAGGAAACACAGAGTATTACAAAAATATAATTTTTTTCAAAATAACTGCCGCCATTTTGAAACGGAAAAAGATAATTAATTTCTGTTTTCGCCAAAATGTTTGTCTATCAAATACCTTTAAATGATGTATAACATGACATATGTCTGCATTTGAAAATTCCGAGATTCGAACTAGTGACCTAGTTTTTGGCACACCCTGTATTGGGAAAAAGTTAAAAATAGTTTTACGTTATTCCTTGGGGTCAATTTTCAATATTTCCCACTAAGGAAATAATTTTATTTCATCCTTGTACGTTAAGCCGTTTATCCGTTATCAATTTGAGACACCCTGTATATGGATACGGAATCAATAAGGTATAAGTTTATGGATATGGTTTCAATAACATATATGGATACAGATTCAAAAACATATATGGATACGGATTCAATAACGTATTATGGATAGTAGTGAGTGATGTGTCCATACCAAAATTTATCAAGATACTGATACCTGAAAAATCAATTCTCAATACTGATACCATTTCTATGATTTTTATAACAAATTTTCCAAATGGATTGGTTATATTAAACCAACCCCAGTGTTTATGTCCTTTCATTAAGTATTTTTAAGGTGTTGGGGTGTTTTTCAAGTAAAGAAAAAAATTATCCAGCAATGATACATTCCAACTAGCCAATTTAAGTTTAAACTAGTGATGGGCGGATCCAGGAAAATGTCGGTACCGGATCCGGATACAGAGTTTAATAAAACCTAATACTTACAGAAATCCAATTTAAATCATACTGTTTAATTTAAATTGGTAATGTTTAAAGGTTGATGTATTAAGATCACTGACAGTCTTGTATAAGGATACAAGTCTTGTATTAGGACACTGTTAGTCTTGTATATTGAAAAAATACTGTCCATATACTTTCTTGTATATGGGCACAGATAGTCTTGTATTTCGACACTGTTAGTCTTGTACAAAATGGACCAGTGGCGGATCTAGAACAGTCACAAGGTGGGGGGGGGACTGAAAAATTTGTGCAAACTAAGTCTCATAAATGGCAGTTTTATACCATTTCTTTGTCCAAATTTAGTGACAAATTATTTTACGCAATGTGTATGCACTACTGTATTACATGCAGTAAAAATTATATAGGTATGTATACCCGAGGGGGGGCAGTCAACCCCTTCAACCCCCCTCTGGAACCGCCACTGACATGGACACAGATACTAGATAGTCTTGTATATTGACACTGACAGTCTTGAATATGGACACTGATAGTCTTGCATATCGACACTAATAGTCTTATGTATGAATTGTACTTTATAAAGAACGTATTGTAAAGAAAATTAAAAAAAAGCCCGGATCCAGCCCTGGATCTGATGGGGTGTTTGTTCTAGCTCTGATCCGGCGGATCCGGTAGTCCGATATCTGGATCCGACCATCACTAGTCAAACCCTTCTAAACACAATAAAAACTACCATATTAAAGATAAATGAAGATCTAACAACAAAAATCAAAAAGAAAATTATATGATAGAGGTGTGCTGTCCTGTATCTCAAGCCATACTCGAAGTAATTATCATGAACATCTACCCTGGCCGTGTAGATGTCGTCATCATTATCGTCTTTCGCAGTCACGGAAATGTGACCGTCAAATTCCGCGATCATGGCAAAATCATGAAAACCGACTGCAGCCCTGTGACACCATCATTGATTCCCACCGTCAAGGAAACATCATCGTCGTCGTCCAAAATCGTGTCAAAATTATAAACATTTCCCGCGATTGTGTAGACTTGATCATCGTCTCCTGCGGCCAGGGAAATGTCGTCATCGTCTTGCGCAATAACGTTTATGGATACGGATTCAAAAACGTATATGGATAATGTTTCGCCCATGAATCGAATCGTTATTGTGATAATCACTCAATTGAATTAGAATTCCGATGCATTTTCGATGCATCCCACACCCCTCAAATGTAATCCCGTCCCAATGATTGGGAATACACTATCCAGAAACTTGTTTAACCCTCCAAGTGTCCATAGTTTAGGCCTTAATGTCCACCTATTTTTGGCGCATTTGCAAGGTTTTATTAAAACGGATCTGAGAAGCTTAAAACAATGTTAATTCTAATGTTCTATATACCATTTTGTTTGGAAAATCATGGGCTTCAATATTATATAAGGAACATTTTTTCAAAAAAAAATTTTTTAGGTAAAAAAAATATAATTTTGAAAATTTTCAAAAAAAAAATAAGTTCGCGCTCAATGAAATTGTATAAATTATAGGCCTATAAATATTTGAAAATAGCCACGTTGTTCTAAATTTTATGAGGATTACAAATATATAATAATATAAGGAAGTAGATTTGCAAATAAATAAGTTATGGGCAAAAAACAGATTTCAGTACATAGCGTTTAGCTAAGAATGCATAGCCTAACCATAGCTAGGAATCTGGCTGATAATTTACATCAATATCACTACCTACTTCTTCAGGATCATCAACCAGCACTTCAAAACCACTTAAATCTTCTTATAATGCACCACGTATATCACTACTTTTGATTTTTAACACTAAAACAATGATAAACGTAATAAAACACATCAGTCATCGGTCCGAGGGTAACCTAGCTGTTTACAAATACACGCACAGACGCACGTCAGCTGTCTGCTACAATTACGATCGGTATAGAGAACATACAGCGCTGAGACAGACCTCTGGAGAAAGCTTAGAATATTACGGAAAGAACGATACCTAACTCGATCCAGTTCAATCCGATTCAGTCAGTCATAGAGCCTTCGCCGTAAACGATGTCTGCGTGTCGAAAAATCGACAAGTAACACTACACAAAGTGTGCTGCTTGTCGAATTTTCGTCAAGTAACACTGGGAGGGTTAAAGTTTTGGGACCCGTTCATCCCTAATTTGAAGGGTTAGATTATCCCGACCCTCGCCCGAAATTCATTACTTTTTCACGACTTTTCCCGTCCTTTCAAAATCCCCGGATTTATCCCAACTATAAACACCCTGACTGCATTATGTCACATCCTCTTTCACTTTCTTCTCCCCTGTATTACATTTTTTAACCTTTAAAGTTTTTCCAGTCTACGCTTTATTTTTCAATAAAAGAAGTTTAAGGAGTACTGGCCTTGCCTCTGTGATGTTGTTGGTTGTTGGTTTCCGGCCGGCTAGCTTGGTGGGGGAGTGTAGCATCAGTTCAGTGTTTTGTTTTTATCTGTGTTTAGCTGTAAGATTGTAAATATAGCAATGTATTATCAGTTTTTCTTTCCAGCGTTTTATATTTTTCAATTCTTGTTTCATTATGCACTTGATATTTTTATTGTTGTATATGTTGTAAATATTTGTTTCTTCAGCAAGAATTTTTTTTGAGACTGGCCACCTTTTGATGGCCAATTTAGATTAATGTAGCATTAGTACTTCTTCACTTGAGGAGTTTATCCACCTCCAGAAACGTTGTGTAGTTTAAAACAAGACACGTTGGAAAAGTCCAATTAAATAATATAACAAGTTTAAGGATTTAGACAAGAGTAGTAAATGATAAAGCAAATGGACAAACAGGAACGCATGAGGGATACACACTTGTCTTTATTTTAAAGAGTGTTAAAAACAAACAACCGAGAATTGAAATAAAATTACATTACTTTGAGTTTAAACAACTAGGTACATATTCAAATTTTACTGTACAAACAAATTACATAAGCAGATAACATTACGTCAAAATGAAAATGACACCATTTTATTTACAGCCAACACCCTAACTTTGACAGCTATTTAATCTGTGATCCATAACAACATTTACAACATGGAATGGTACAAGTTGATCTATGTTACGTGTTTATATTTACAAATAAAAATACTGCCTACGACTCTAAGTACCAGACGATCTAATTGTAAATTAACACAACAGTTCTGAAGTAGTTTAATTGTCTTTCTTCATACGAGTACTTGTCATTCTGTATATGATGGAGTCACGACCGGGATCCATGCATGCTGTCACCACTGTAAACAAAGGTATTTAGAAAAATTACAAAAAGTAAAATTATCATGGATAAACGTAAATGTGGTAAATCAATATTGGTCACTATGATGTAATCCACTGACTAAAATCCATTATCTGTTATCGGGATTCATTATCAGGGTGTCAAACAGTTACCGTTTATCATCTGTGATCTTTCGCAGAAAGTAATGATCTAGAGAGTGTGTAGCTCTCCTAACAATCTAAAGGTTGCCGGTTCGATCGTGAGCTAAGTCAGAAAACTTTTCTATATTTTCAATCTGGACCTTGCTGTTGGGTGTTAAATAAACAGTCCTGGCTACAGAAACAGCCAGTAGGTATTTTACTCCATTTTAGAGTTACTGTAGGATCTAAAGAATACCTTCACTCTTGTGTCAAAGTACACTAGGGATGGACGGGTCTCAATTTTCGAGAATCAAAAAATCTCATTAGTTCGAGCGAGATTGACTTTTTCAAGACAAGATTATAAAAAAAAAGAACGCCTTCTAGAAGGAAACGCAACATCAACACGCTCCTATATTGCGGGTATTGCAGAGACTTTCTGAAGGAGTTTTTTAACTGTGTACATCTGAAAAATCGGTTTATCTGGTAATTCGTTTATCCATTATGACCCTGGTCCCGTCTGTACTGGATATAATAGGTTTTACTGCACGGTATACTATATCATATCACTAAGAACAGAAATAAAATAACACCGTACAAGCTACTAAAATAATTTTCATTTGTCTCTTATAGACTGTTTTCTTTGTGATACAGTATTTTTAGTTGGGGTGTACATGTTACAGTTTTGGTTTTACATTAAAGATGTATTACTTAAGTTCCTGTAAGCTTTTGTTATTTTTGTAAGCTTTTATGTATCAACCTTTGTAATAAATAATTAGTTATTGTACATAAGTTGTTTTTAGCGAATTTCCCTGTAGGGAAGTAGCTATTACCGTAGGTGGCACAGTAAGACCTAGCCCGGGACCGATTTACTTTTTCATTTTGATGTCCTCAGAGGTCAAAAACGCCAACTGTTCAAAATATTATGTATATATATATTAGGGATGGACGGGATTGAATTTTTAGTTCGGGACGGGACGGGACGGGATTTTTTTCTGTGAATAAAAAGAAAGTACTGTATTGCAGTTACCAAAAAAGACATACAAAATCAATTTTTACCATTTGTGGCACTGATCTATAAAAACCAAAAAATGGGTAACAATTTACAGGTACCTATAGAAACTTGTGACTCGCGGGTCACGGGGTGATCGTCTGTATGACTCACGGTCACGGCGCGATCGTCGTCATGACTCGCGGTCACGGCGCGATCGTCGTCATGACTCGCGGTCACGCCACGATCGTCGGTATGACTCGCGGTCACGGTGCGATCGTCGGTATGACTCCGCGGTCACGGGGTTATCGTCGGTATTACTCCACGGTCACGGCGCGATCGTCGTCATGACTCGCGGTCACGACGCGATCGTCGTCATGACTCGTGGTCACGACGCGATCGTCGGTATGACTCGCGGTCACGGCGCGATTGTCAGCATGACTCGCGGTCACGGCGCGATCGTCGTCATGACTCGCGGTCACGGCGCGATCGTCATCATGACTAACGGTCACGGGGTTATCGTCGGTATGACTCCACGGTCACGGCGCGATCGTCGGTATGACTTGCGGTCACAGCTCGATTGTCAGCATGACTCCGCCATCACGGCATGATCGTCAGTATGACTCCACGGTCACGGCGCGATCGTCGGTAGGACTCCGCGGTCACGGCGCGATCGTCGGTAGGACTCCGCGGTCACGGCGCGATCGTCGGTATGACTCACGGTCACGGCGCGATCGTCGGTATGACTTGCGGTCACAGCTCGATTGTCAGCATGACTCCGCCATCACGGCATGATCGTCAGTATGACTCCACGGTCACGGCGCGATCGTCGGTAGGACTCCGCGGTCACGGCGCGATCGTCGGTAGGACTCCGCGGTCACGGCGCGATCGTCGGTATGACTCACGGTCACGGCGCGATCGTCGGTAGGACTCCGCGGTCACGGCGCGGTCGTCGGTAGGACTCCGCGGTCACGGCGTAATCGTCGAAATGACTTCGTCTCCTGCGTTCGCGGACCTATCGCTCGCAATAACGGCATTATCGGCACTCGCGAAGCGGAAAAATCGCCGACGATCGGACCAAATCCCGTCCCGAAAAATTCCCGAGTCAAATGTAATCCCGTCCCGTTAATCGGGAATATTTTTTTCCCGAAAAATTCCCGAAATTTCGGGACCCGTCCATCCCTAATATATATATTTATATTTGTGTCCGTGAACGTGATAACTTGAGTAATTTTTGTCAGACTTTAATAACATTTGGTTTAAACGTGTAAGGCGGAATAAACTTGAATGAGTTCGCGAACCAGCATGCTCGGGACCATAGGAACAGGGTTTTATGGAGAAAAATTGGTTTTTCTCATTTTTGACCTTCAAAACACAAAATTTCCCAATTTCGCTCTAGACCATTTCAAAAAGTTTAAATAAAAACAAATAATTGAGTATATTAAAGAGTTATTGTACGGTTGTTGGTTACAGATCAAATAAAACCACTCTAAATTTAAAATTCCCATTTTATTCTTATGGAGAATATTTTAAAATATTGTAGTTTGTTAACAGATATATTTTGATAAAAGTTGTAAACATTTATTTATTTTATTCTATGCTATTAATAATTTACAAAAAAAAAAAAACATTATTAGCCTCCTTGTAGTAGCAGAGGTTAAACCAAATGTTATTTAAATAAATTTAATTTAAAATCAATTCAGGCAAATGAAAATTCGCTTAGTCTGCACGTTAACTGCGGTGGTGGTATTTAATAGTACTTTATTCTTATTTATTAACCATTGTGAAACTGCACAAACGAATAATTCCCGATATGAATGAAATCTGGAGTCTCGTCTAGAATTTTGATGAGAAAAAGAATCCAGTCTCGCCCATCCCTAAAGTACACTATGTTCCTATTAATCCTGATTTTCACTATGGCATGGATGCCCTTGTATCCTGGTGATATTTTCTAATAAACTGATGATGCCAACATCGTTATTATAACAAATCACTTCAATTTCAGCCATTACTCACTTGAAGTAGCAATTATGGACATGATGAAAGCAATGGTGAACCACAGAAAGATGTTGAAGAAGACTGGGTAGTTCTCATCATAGACAGGGGCCAGGTTCAGTTTAGCCTACGGGAAAAAGATAAAATTGTTTGTAGCAATTGTAAACATTTAAAAATCATGTTTCTAGCCCTTGAGCTGTTGGACATTATGCATCTATCTTTGTTGAGCTGTGACGGGATTACGTAAGTAATTCAGTCTTGCATGTTAACATTTACTATAATTGCTCTATAGCAAATTATTGTTGGTGAATTTCCCATATCCCATATTTCCCATATATAAGCTATTACCGTAGGTCTCATGGTAAGACCTAGACCCAGGACCGATTTACTTTTACGTACTATTGCGGTAGAGAACGTGTTAAAAAAAATGTGTTCTCACCCGATTTCCAACAGATTTTGAAGAAAAAAAAGATAAAATCATGACAGTTCCTGTTTAAACAAACTTTTCTATCTATTTATCTTTGTAACTTCTAGCTATATCAACTTGGATTTAATCCTTAATAGCTGTTACTGCAATGAGATAGAACGTTAGTAACTTTGTAAAAAAATTACGATTTTGTTCCAGAGAGAGAGAGTAGTTTGAAGCTTTTGGTAGAAAGCAGTACATTTTTCAAATGAAGAATTTATACCTTAGTTTGACTTCAGTAGTCCCATATGTCCAATTAGCCCAGGTGGTTAGGCTATATAAGAATGGATTCAATCCTTCTGTTACTATATGGAAAATAGTGTAGGCCCGTAATAAAAGTCATAATAATAATAAAGGTAATGTTAGCCCGTAGTAAAGTCACAACTTCAGCCAGTTCATAAGACTCAAAAGTATGTCGGGCGAAGCTGACGTGCAACAGCTAGTTTATAACATGAAGTTATTATAGGCTTACTAGTGTAAATTTGTTACTATTCTTGTGATCGATGGAGTAAATTGGTTTTACCTATGTTTCCATGTTGTGTACATGTTACTATGTGGGTTCATCAATGTGAACCCTTTGTGATGCTTTAGCATAAAATGATGACAATAGACTTATATCTGTGTAAGTTATAGTATTACAATTTTATCCGAATTAAAAAACCTCACAAACCATGTCACTGTTGTATCAAAAGTACTTACAGTTACCTCATCAGCAGCTCGTCTGAACCTTCTAGTGTGAGCCGCATCACTGAGCAGTACGAGCACGAGGGTCTGGAAACAAGTTAACATTGAATTGTCTGTCAGTGGCTTCTAGGCCCTTAAAACACATTCTATTAAATACAATTTTAGGTGGGTTGCTAGCCTAGTGGTTAGCGTCTCAGATTTTGGTACAGGAGGGATAAGTTCGATTCCTAGAAAATTCTCACAAAAATATGGGTTTGAATTGAACCACTTTACCCAAAATCTTTCGATCGCAGCAAAACTCGGGATGATTTCCTGCGGTCCCGGCAACGTCTGTGATGATTTCCCCCAATCACAGCAACACCCTTGATCGATCTCTTACAATGTCGGACATCCGTGATCCTATATTCTGATAGAGGCAAAACTCAATATGATTCCCCGCGGTTGCCGCATTGTCCATGATGATTTCTTACGATTGCAGCGACTTCTGTGATTTAATTTCTTACGATTGCGGCAAATCCGTGATCATTTACTATGATCGCAGCTATGTCCGGGATCATTTATTACGGCAACGCCCATGATAATTTATTAAGATCAAGGGCAACATCCGTGATTCGTGATAGTTTCCCGCAGTCGCGATTTTTGATGACGAAAAACCCTGGAAAAAAATCTTAAATTTTGTGTGGTTTTTTTTGGTGATTCCAAAATTCAAATCTTGCCTTGTTCCTTACAAAATTTACTTACAATTCACGATTTCCAGGTTTACTGGACACCTGCTATAGGTAAACATGAATTATAAATATTAAGATTACACAAACGTTTTACAGCTTAAATACAAGTATTAAACACAAGCAATAAAAGTATTTGAATTGTTTGTATTTTGCAACACCATTGGCAGTTGTTGGAGAATTCCCCATATAAGGAATAAGCTATTACCGTAGGTCTCATCTTACGACCTGGACCCAGGACCAATTTACTTTTTCATTTTTATTTCACCAGAGGCCAAAATCATTATCCGTTCATATTCATATATATTATATGTGGGTCCGTTAGCGCGATAACTCGAGCAAAAATTATCTAAATTTGATGAAATTTGGTACAAAGGTATTGTAAACCTACGTTTATTCAAACAAATTCGCGAATCAGCATGATCGGACTATGGGAACAGTGTTTTTTGTTTTTTTTTTTTGGGGGGGGGGGGTTATGGGGTAAATAGGGGTATTTTTGACCCTCAAAAGATCAAATTTCCCAATTTCTCTCAAAACTAGTTTAAAAAGCTTGAACAAAACAAATAATTTAATTTATTTGAATTGAAGTTTTTGTGTACGGTTATTGGTTACAGAAAAGATTTTAAAAATTGTAAAATTAAAATTACCATGTTAATTTTGTGGGGACACTGTTTATTCTTATGAGTAAACTGTTGTAGTTTACTTGTTTATGGATATATTTTGATCAAACTTGGTAAATATTTATTTTAAACAAAGCTATTAATATTTTACCAAAAAACACACTCATACCCTCCTTGTAGCAGCAAACCTAGGTACTTGTTAAACCTGTTATTTAAATAGATTTAAATGTAAATCCAATCAGGCAAATGGAAATTCGCTTAGTCTGCAGTTTTGCTGCGACGGGGGTATTATGTTTTTGTAACAGAATGTCCAAATTCTTGTTTTGATACATTGTAGTATGAGTAGCCTCCGGATTGTGAATAATAGCTAATGATAGTGGTTTAAATACCTTATTCTGGCAATCCAATTGTTGTATTCCACAACCAGTTTCAACCTACTAGGAGGTCATCATAAGGTGCGTACAAGGATGATTACTTCACATGAAGGTCGTCAGGATTAGGTATTTGGTCAGTATTTCAACAGTTTTTTACACTTACACATATACACGAACAAACACATAGCACGCACACACATACGGCCGATAAAATACACTGTCATCATAACCTCCTAGCAAGCAGGTTGAAACTAGTTGTGGAATACAACAATTGGATTGCCAGAATAAGGTATTTAACCACTATCATTAGTTTTGATACAGTCTAATGTCTCTTGCAACACAACATATTTAACAAATAGCTAAGTAATAATGTGCATCTTAGTCTGGAAGCGACATTGGTCGATTATTGTTACTAAGGCACAGTTTTTTAAACCAACAGCAACTGATGTAATCTCCAAATTTTACTACCTTGTTGTTGTAAGCCCGTTCAAAAACTTCCTTAGTCCTGTCAATAGCAGACACAACCATGTTCTTGGCTTCGTTGGCAGCCTCAGAATTGTCACCGTAGATGTCGACAATAGGGTGAAGGCCTCGCAGATTCAACCAGTACAGATCTGGCAAACCGTCAAGTGGAACTCCCTTCTCTTCAACCTAAATAAATACAGGAATTCTTCCTTATTTTGTCTATGATTAGTATCATAGTTTATTAGTTTGCGATAAGTTTTGTTTTCAGCTTGATTATAAGTTTGCATGTTCAACAACAGTAATTGACAACAGAAAAAATTCTCAGTGGCTCAATTGAAGCATTTTAATGATAATTTTGCATAACCAACCAGATCAATTGAGACCCAACTCCATCAGATTGGTCAAAGATCCAGATAATTAAATTTTTCAAGACATATTATATAAGGCACTTATATAAGATGACTTATTACCCACTGATCAATGTGTCACTATAATAGAGAACTTCATTGGGAGTCGAAGTGGAACAAAAACCAGTTTTTACTGAGTATTTTACATATTTATGTCTGTGACCAATCATTAAAAAAGAAGGGCAAATAAAGATTATATTTAAAACTAAAATTGAAAGACCAGAACTTCTTGGGCAGTTGTAAAGAAGGAGTTGGGTCACAATAAACAAAATAATGAGATACTATGGGTGTGTCTATTCCGATACCGATACCAGTAACACCAGCGCAATTGGAAAATTACCGCTATTGCCGCAAATGCGCAAGATGACAACGGCGTTTCCGTGACCACGTGAGATGTAGATGACGTCTACACAGCCGCAGGAGATGTTTATGATTCTACGGTGGAAAACGAGACGATGATGTCTACACTACCAAGGAGATGTTAATGATTTTGCCGCTATTGCGGATGAGCAATGTGTCTACACTGCCGCAGAAGTATCCATGATTTTGCTGCGATCACAGAAGACGATGGATGATGTCTACACGCGCAGAAGATGTTCAATGATTTTTCTGCGATCGCAGACGACAACGATGACAATTCCGTCGCGGGAGTCAATGGTGATGTCTACATGGCCACGCTCACCATTATCCGCGACCGTGAAAGTCAGTGATGATGTTTCCGTAATTGAGGAAGATATTTCGGATTTTGCAGCTATCCCAGAAGACAAAGATGACTACTGGCAATGATCACAATATTACCTTGAGTTTGGCTTGACTGAAAATGTCATTCGAGCACACCTCTATAATATCATTTTCTTTTTGATTTTTGTTAGATCCTCATTTATATTTAATATGGTAGTTTTTTCATGTATTTAGAATGGTTTTAACTTCAACTGGCTAGTTGGAATGCATCATTGCTGCATAAATTTTTTTCTTTACTTGAAATACCCCATTATCTCTAAATTAGGACATAAAGACAGGGGTTGGTGTAGTATAACCACCATTCAGAAAATTTGGTAAAACAATAAAAAAAATGGTATCAGTATTGAGAATCGATAAATTTTGGTATTGACACATCACTTTGAGATACCATATCATATTCAGAGCAGCCTAATAAAATGCCAATCTTTAAAAACTCTAACAAATGATTTTTATTATTATTTTGTTACTTAAGTATTTCAGCAGCAGTAGCTCCGAATAAGAACAAGGCATGGATGCTCATGGTTCATAACTCCAAAAAATAGCTTACCTTGTCCAAAACTGCCCTCCAAGTGCTGATTTGGCTGATAAAACCAGAGTCATCGTCTTCTTCTTCATTCAAGAACTTGACAGTTGGTCTGTTTGCTTTCAAACTGCCTTTGTTGAGGTTGATTTCGCTCTGCAAATCATTTTGCTTTCAAAGAGAAAATTCCAAATATTTGTTTGTGTTAATGTTAAAATCAAAAGAATACTAGCGCTTAGTTCAACAACAGCAAATTCATTCAAGATACGCTAAGGCCCGGTTCACACAAGCAACTTATCTAGCTGACTAGGTCAAATGGAGCCGTTCACACAGACATAGGGCAATGGCGATCGAGCCGCGTTTGAGCTCGGTATCGCAAACCATCGTCAGGCCCCGCTTCCCACCCACGTGTCGTGACTCATCGCAGCTAGCTAGTCACCCACTCCAGCGGCGTAGCAGTACACGTAGCCATATGGGAGCGTTCATGCGAGCGGTCAGTCGTCGCTCAGCAGCTTGCATTCTTCCCTTTGTTCTCATTGTGCGCCAGTGATGGATCCGAGTGGCTTTGATATCGATATTTTCATCGAATCGGTTAAGCAACTACATTGTGTCTTTGGAACACTTGTCTTTTGAAATATCATGATAAAGTTAAGAAGATGGGCGTGGGAGGAAGTTTATTATGTTTTTGTACTCAGACTTCAAATCAAAGAAAAATAAATTTAATAAATTCAAAAAATCCTCGTTGCTATAATACAAAATTATTTTTTGGTTACAATTTAGTATTTAGTTTGGTTTCCGTTATAGTAAAACAGCATTATTGATTGAAAGAAAATTGCATACAACTTATGGTAATTGTATAACAAGTCCAACAATACGAATAAACAAAATATAAATTGACTAGCTGTTGTACCCGTGCTTTGCAACGAGAAGAGGACACAAAATAGAAACATTTTAATCTTTACATCTGTTGCATGTAATAGTTACACATCTGCCAACGCTTTTAGAAACAAAATTCAACTTTTATGGCCTTAATAGAAACGTTTAAGATATGACTTTTAAATCTGGTAGTGGATACCACCATTTTGGTTTTGATTAATTTTAAATCTTTAAAAGCTGATATGAGAAAAACTGACAAAATCTTCGAATAAAACTTTGACATACATGATTTACCTTCATCTCCCTTAATTACATATCTTTCAATTTATTATTGACATTTTAAATTTCAATTTTGAAGTTGCAAAAATACTAATTATTAAATTTAAATGAAATTTTTTTAAAATTTTACTCTTCTTTATATTAAACTAGCTGAACCCGGCAGACGTTGTCTTGCCTTTGACTATTTATAATCCCGCGGGCTTTGCCCCGTTTAACTTCTTAATTTTCAAGATGATCTCGTTCGTATGGCTCAATCACGTCCTGGTTGAAGTTCGTTCGCTACGCTCACTCACCTTTAGGTTGGAGCTAGTTCGCTACGCTCACTCACCTTTAGGTTGGAGCTCTTCACAATAGCAAAACTAAGTCAGCTGTTATAAACTTTAGAAATATTGCTGTGCCTCATCAATATTCAATACTGTCTTTTGAAATATTAAAGAAACTCATGGTGGAAGGAAAAAACATAGGTGTGCTATTCCCGTCACATTCTGACGTCACTCGGATTGCAAACAAAAGATCACCTGATTGTAAATGTCAAATTTATCATGTATTTGTTTTTATTTGATTGTTATTGTTTTTATAATAATAAAAACAATAACAACCAAATCAAAACAAATACATATACTAATTGGACAGTTACAATCACGTATTTTAGTGTTGCTTTAATTAATCAATCTTTCATCAAAGCTGGCTCTTGGGGCCTGTGAATTGCGGAATATTGTCTCCTCTGCGTTATATAATGCGTTCAGTTAACATTTCCAACATGAACGATTTGGTCTGGAACTTGAATCTCATGACCAGATCACCAAAATGTGGCACAAAGTATGCCACAAGAATTTATTTAAAGTAGCCTCCAAATTCATACAAAACATCTATACATTGTAATTTTCATACTGTTTCCATGAAATCATATAAATAACATTATTTTCATAACTTAGACGCTTTTAAAAATCCAAAGCAGAGCCAAAGTTGATACAGCAATGGTTATAGAATCTTTTTTTTTCTATAATCATTGAAATAGTTTTAGAATAAATAATCCATGATAAAAGGTTAGATTAAAATAAACCTACCTCATAGTTATGGAAAATATTATATTTAATTTCTTTGTATCAGCTGTCTGAAATAGTGAAATATACAGTTTAGCAGTTCTTCTTGTTTACATTGAAATGTCAAAGTATATGTAAACATTGTGAGAGTATTCTCATTGCAGCCATGGAGACCAACCAATATTTACTTTTAAAATGTTCACCTCAGAACTGTTAAAGCCAAAGGGGCAAAGCCTACGGTCAGTATCGAAATGTGAATAGTCCTATAATGGTCCTTGGTATGGTAGCTATATTTTTGTAAAATTTAAGCCCAGTTGGTTCAGTAGTTTTTGCACCTATTAGTAACACACATACAGACAGACACCATTAGATTTTTATATAATAGTATAGAAGTATAGATATAGATATAGATAACTGACTGAGAGGTTTCTAAAATAATTTGATATTGGCCTATATCCTCTTAACAATGATGTTTTTTCAACCAAACTTTATATTAGTTTTATTGCTGGTTTGATAGGTGAATTTCATTATTCTAATGAAAATTTAGTTTCAAAAAACTTTGATGATTGTCTAAATCATCTTTATTGTCCAACACATCAGCGTAACAAAAACATCAGCCACTTATCATTGACGCAAAAACTTCAAATATTTACAGAAAAACATTGATGTATCGAAAACATCGTTTATCGATGCACATTCATTTACGTCACACCTGCGATCTAGTCCGTGGACTCCACGCTCGTGTGAACCGGTGTATCGCCGGGTCGCGAGGAATGCTAGTCAATGCAAGTCAGCTAGATAAGTCGCTCGTGTAAACCGGGCCTTATACAAAATTATCTCTCTAGACCAGACACAATAACAGCATAAGACTGCTTGTCTATCCATTCTACTAGACTAAAAAATAGTAGTAACCCAACACCCTAGTACAAGCATGACTACTAAGGTGAAGCACACATAAATGTTTAAGCCTTTATTTAAATTTATGCTCTCATGGATAGTTGATAGTTGCAAGTCGTGGGTGTGTTATGTATGTTATGTTCCTCTTGGTAGCTGACGAATTCATTTCTAGAACTAAAGAGTATTCCACCAAATTTCAGCCAAAAAGATTATTACATACAGCTCTTAAGTCGTCCTCTAAGTTCAACTCCACCAAGCTTTGGTTTTCTCCGTAAGGGTAGCGCTCCAGGATCTTGGATTCAAGGGTAGCCCAGATTTCATCCGATGGTGAATCAGCAACATACGGGAACTTGTGTCCGTCAGTGATCGGTAGTGACGCCACTCCATGAACGGCAATCACCACTACGGACTCGGCAAAGTTAAACGGACTTGTGATGTACACTCCAGGCCAGTCGCTCATCTAAACAATAACATAACTTAGTAGGCCTATTGAAAATGACTGACATGATGATAATGACTCAATGGGAGGGATTGTATTGGAAAGTTAACTTCAAACCCTTTGCCAGTCACAGCCAAAGAGTTACTGTATTCAATTCCATTATATTCTTTATATTATATTTCTTTCTTCTTCTTATAAGCCTAATACAGAAGGGTAAAGGTGTTAAACTGTTCATTAAACACCTAATAAATATAACTATTATTAATAAAGGATTATCAAAATCTGAATGGAAAGACAGTATTAAAATGATTGCAAAAGTGGTGCAAGTGTGTGTTCTCCACAACAGAAATCAGGACAACAACCGCTGAAGCCTGTGGCGAGATTGAAACCCTAGCACATGTGGCTTTTTTCCGTTTGGTGAACTTCTAAGAAACAAAAGACACCACAATATTAGAACTAGAAGTATCATAGAAAAATATATAATACAAAGAGATGTACATTGAAATGTACAAGTACATTGACATTTTATGTTCATTATTTATTTTATTTTATCTAAATCTGTTGACATATCCACTCTCATTATGGTTATGTCTATCACTTGTTTAATTATGGTGTGATCTTCTGGGGAAATTCAGATAGGAGAAAAAAAATTTAAAATGCGAAAGAGAACTATCCCTATTATTTTTGGAATTAAAGGAAAAATCCTGTAGGACTAAGAGTATTTTTTTAATCACAAAATTCTTACTTTTCCCAGTGTATACATATATAGTTTGATTTTGTACATACGTCAAAAGTTATCAAATTTTCCAAATAACTCTGATTTTCACAACTATAACAAAAGACAAAAGAATAGCCTTACATACCCTAGACATAGCACTTCCACCATTGAACATTCTCCATATTACTCTGGTATAAAATTTTAGCCTGCCTAGCACCATAAAGGGTTTGACAGATTTTTAAAGATATAAAACCAGTTTATTCCAATTGTTGTCAGATAAATGCTGCTACAAGATTGGGGACTTTTTTAATTAACTATTAGCATTTCAAATCAATAGTTAGTTGTAATAGTTGTACCATAAGTAATTGTAGGGGAGAAAGTGTGTACATATAGATTATTTATTGCTCTTAATAATTTAGTGCTATAAATATGCCAAATGTATAGTTATGTTTCATTATTGACTTGACACAATTCATGTATACAAATGTACTGTTTGAATAAAGGATTTTTTTTATTCGATTTGATTGTCATTCTCCGACGGTAGCACATGAAGAGTAGACATTTTGTTAAAATGGTATTTGTTCAATTTTGTTCAGATTTTAAAGGACTATAACATGCTAAATTTTTATCAAAATCGTTCAGGCCATTTTTGGGAAAATCCGATTTTACTGTTATTTTATGGAGGTTTTATGGGAAAATTACATAATTTACAATAACTTTTGAACCGTATTTTTACAGAAATGGGATTGGTACCATTTTGTTCGGAATAAAAAGGACTATAACATACTAAATTTTTATCAAAATCGTTCGGGCCATTTTTGGAAAAATCCTATTTTTCCGTTATTTTACATGGGGTTTTATGGGAAAATCCCCATTACAAAAAATTTCTAAAAAATTTAAAAAAAACTATCAAAACTGTTAAGGACTATAACATACTATGTTAAATCAAAACCAGATTTTTTTCTAAAATCCAATTTTCCGTTATTTTATGGGGATTTTTTTATAGGAAAATAACATAATTTACAATAACTTTTGAACCGTAATTTTTACAGAAATGGGATTTGTAGGTACCATTTTGTTCAGAATTTAAAGGGCTACAATATACTAAATTTTATCAAAATCGTTCGGGCCATTTTTGAGAAAATCAGATTTTTCCGGTTTTTTATGGGTTTTTATGGGAAAATCCCCATTAAAAATCAAAATTTCAAAAAAAGTGAAAAAAACGCCTGGAGATACCATGGATTAGAACCTACATACCAAATTTCATCGAAATCGGACCACAGGTGTAGGTGTAGTCCCTAGATCTGTACACATCCAGACACACAGAAATCACTTCGAAAACCACTTTTTTTGGGTCCAGGGGGACCCAAAACGAATATTTCCACTCAAAACTCAAACTCGAAAATTTTGACGAAAACAATACTTTCTCCATATACTATGGTATAGGGGGAGAAAGTAAAAACAAAGGGATAATTCTTGATCCAACAAATCAATATAAAATCAACCTAATGAAGTCATTGTGGAACAAACAAATTTATGAATCTACCTGTGAATATTTCAACAATATTTCAAAAATTGAGGTGGTTGGATTATTTAATGGTTCTAGAGGAACATTATCAAAATCCTTTGTGAGCTTTTGGAAACAATAGGATTTGGACAGATCCTTTTTGAAAATTACCATAGATGAAAGATTGCGATAGGTTATTGTTAAAATCAATTTTTAGCCCCTGAGCTGTGATATTAATTAAAAATAGGTCTACAGCCTAACCTACATACCACCTTAACCTTTGTCTACAGCTCAAACAGTTGAAACTTGAGTTACGGCTGTTTTGGCATTATAATGCCATCGTCAGACGTTGAACATTCAGCTGAAGTAGCGTCGTCACAGTTAAAACACATAACACGAATAACATTTTACAATTAACAAAAACACAACGAATAACAGGTCTATCGCACACGAGGTACGGGTTGACATTGCCGCGATCTGAACTGGATGCCGACTTTGAGACTGCATCCAGTGTGAATTAAAAATTCCCAATTTATTGTTATGGAGAATATTGTATAACTGCCGTTATTTTCACTCTTGTTTATGGATATATTTTGATCAAACTTGGAATTTTTTTATTTTATACAAGCTATTAATATTTTACTAAAAACACACACAGTTAGCCTCCCTGAAGCAGCAAACCTAGGTGCCCGTTAAACCTAATGTCATTAAAATAGATATACTGTATACAAAATATTGAAATAAAATAGCAGTCCGAGAGGCTAGTGTCCCAACACAAATCACGTCATTTTCGGCTCAAAGTGGGATGCTAGCCTCTCGGACGCCAGCTTCCTGGTATAGTCGTAGTCTTAAGTGTATTTATGTGTCGTTGGCAACCTTATTTTTTTAAGACAGATGTGTACTTTTATTAGCCTAATAAATTCTTTTTTGTCATACTGCAGCAAAAACAGCTGTTTTTTTATACATGCGTTTTGGGTCTAAAGTAGCATTTTTACTCCCTAGGGAGTAAAAACATTTCTAGTCCCTAGGGAATAAAAATCAGCTGTTGTGAAGTTGTAAATTTTGGTTGTAACTATTGCATGGATAACAACTATTTATCGTTTGATTTACTAGGTAGGCCTAAGGTTTATCTTTTTGTTGCATTGTTGTCAATAGTTCATATTGATGGCATGATTTAATGTAGCCTAAGGTAACACGATCGTAACAGACAAAAAGATTGAATCACTTACTAAACAGCTGCTTATTTACATCAAGTTAGCAGAATTCAAAACAAGTTGGAAGTTGCTTTGATAGGTTATCTTTAGGCCTACATGAAAAGTATTTTTGTTATCTAGGTTAGTTTGTTAATTAATGAGACATTATTACAATGAAATGAAATGAAATGAAATGAAATGAAAATGTGCTTTATTGTACAATTTAGAACATAAATACATTTTTACACAGACACATAAAAACAATGGTTAATAACCGTCTGTTTTGTTGGCACTAGAGTTGTTCCATTACTTAGATTAGAATAGTAGGCCTATTGAGCACTAAAAAGATTTATTAATATTCCTGAAATAAAGACATAAGAGAAAAGATATAAGAAAGAACGAAATATTATTACATAAGTGATAAAAAAACAAAAACATACTGATCCTAACTTATCTGTAGACGAGTTTCATATACAATTATTTAGGTTAAAAAGTTAAATTCTGTCACTATCTCCCATCTATACTTCCAAGCGTTTTCTAAATAACTAGCTAAAGCTCGCCAATTCCTCCCATTTATAAATTGATGATATTCTATTTCGTTTAAAAAAAGTTTTCCCAGCCACAAATGTCTTATGTGTTTTAAAATCGGACAAAGTGCAATAAAATGATAGACTGTTTCATTTTCATTTAGGTTACATAAAGAACATCTATAATTTTGATTGAGCCAAGGCTTGTAGTTCAGGTTGATAAGCTCTAATCTTGCTTTAAGAATCCACGAAATGGTACGAGTATTGTTGAGTTTGAGGGGACTCTTATCTCCAAGTTCAAGGTCGAGCGTGAGTAACTGGCTGTGATGGACGGAGGTGCGCGCTCGACCAACACACTCCCCCCTCCACCTACAACGTAGCCCCTCCGCTACCGACCTCAACTGTTCGCTAAGCTCCGCTAATCATCATTTTGAAAATTAATATTTATATTAAATTGTTGTCCCAGAAGCTTCCATTCTTTACTCCAAAATACATTCCTTGAAATAATTTGTTTAGCTAAAATTTTGGGCAATCTCCCTGCTGGTAACGTTAAACATTTCAATAAATAATTTAGGTTTACATTCAAAGTATAAAAGTATAACTTTTCACAGCATGTTTCCAAATATAATGCATAATTTGGTGTGTTAAAAGGTAAAGAGAATAATTTTTTGAGAAATATTTTTTGAACAAATTCTATTTGATCGCTTTCTATACATCCCCACACCTGAGCTCCGTAGCAGATTGTAGCTCTCACTACCGCTTCGAAACAACACATTTTAGATATACTGTATACAAAATATTGAAATAAAATAGCAGTCCGAGAGGCTAGTGTCCCAACACAAATCACGTCATTTTCGGCTCAAAGTGGGATGCTAGCCTCTCGGACGCCAGCTTCCTGGTATAGTCGTAGTCTTAAGTGTATTTATGTGTCGTTGGCAACCTTATTTTTTTAAGACAGATGTGTACTTTTATTAGCCTAATAAATTCTTTTTTGTCATACTGCAGCAAAAACAGCTGTTTTTTTATACATGCGTTTTGGGTCTAAAGTAGCATTTTTACTCCCTAGGGAGTAAAAACATTTCTAGTCCCTAGGGAATAAAAATCAGCTGTTGTGAAGTTGTAAATTTTGGTTGTAACTATTGCATGGATAACAACTATTTATCGTTTGATTTACTAGGTAGGCCTAAGGTTTATCTTTTTGTTGCATTGTTGTCAATAGTTCATATTGATGGCATGATTTAATGTAGCCTAAGGTAACACGATCGTAACAGACAAAAAGATTGAATCACTTACTAAACAGCTGCTTATTTACATCAAGTTAGCAGAATTCAAAACAAGTTGGAAGTTGCTTTGATAGGTTATCTTTAGGCCTACATGAAAAGTATTTTTGTTATCTAGGTTAGTTTGTTAATTAATGAGACATTATTACAAAACATATAGTTAAAAGTCACACGTGAAAGAGTTTCTTTTCAACCCCCGCTCATTTTCCGACCTCGGCTTCACCTCGATCATAAAACTTAAGCTCGGGTCGAAAAGTCACTTTACGCCCTAGTGATTAAATACTATTCTCTAAGACTTGGCATATTTTGAAGTAAGTATTTTAATCTGATTATGAATGCAAGATGGGTGGGATGGATGGAATGTAGACCTACTTCATTATCCAAACCTTACCGCATTACACAAAAGCTTAGTTCAGATTAATAGCCCCAACTCACCGGGTAGGTGGTAAAGCCAAGACTAGTAGACAATATATCCTTGACAATATAAGAGTCACATTCTGCGTGTCCTCGGAATTCCAGATTTGGAGATTTACTGACAATTATCACTTCCCCATCTCCGAAAACTGTACAGAAAAAATATACAAGTTTAGAAATATCATTTTTGCGCCTCACACAATGATCCAGGTACAAAATCAAACCAATATCAAGTACAATCCAATTTATGTAACATATAGAGGTGTTTCATCAAATACAATATTCATAGATTTAAAAAATATTACAACTTTATAAATTTTTTAATAAAATACATTTTTTTATTAATGGTCAATGGTTGTACATTCTAATTACTACTGCAATAGATTTCTGTTCTTAAGATTACTCTTATAAACACTCCTCCACTGGTTGAAAAAATCTTAGAAATTTCAATAGGCTAACAAGTTCAGGAGGTCCTATCTAAAATCACTAAGAATATAATTTTGTTGGTACTGACGTGGCTGGACTTATTTAATCTAGGCCTATAAAATAAAATATTACCAACTAGTACAGTATTATTGATAAAGAAGTTATTTGGCTGAATTGATAACTGTATTTTCGTAATAGTCAAAACCAGAAATTTTGAATCTCAAAACCCAAACGCAAAACTTTTTAGTTGCCTGGTCAAGGATAAAATGTTTACAGGACTGTACCATCAAAACTGAAAGAAATTGACTCCTGACTTTGACATAACATGAATATTTTTGTATACACTAAACTTATACACTATCAGAATTTTTTATAACTACAATTACTAAAATATATTAAACTACTTAATCTGATATTTAAATATGAGTATAAGATCAATTCAAACAATTAATAGTCAATATTTATTTGTGTTTGGTAAAATATCAATACAAAACAGTATTGTACTTATTGTCCCAGTATTAGTATTTATAATACCCATTGCAGTTCAGAATACAGTAGAACCCCACTAATCCGAACGCGGCTAGTCTGACTCCTTGCTTAATTCGACCATACCATCGCCTATGCCAGTGGTCTCCAACCCAAGGGCCTCATTAAAAAATTTTAAGGGAAAGGCCGTCATCTTTTCAGTGTAGAAAGGTAGCAACATAGACAAAAATAATATAATATAGACCGTCAGCTGCGCTGCGGTTACCAGTTCTGCCGCACACCACTTGGAGTGCCATGTAGTTACGGTAGGTATGTGTAACTACACAGCAATCCCAGCGGTGTGCGTCAGAACCTATGGTAACCGCAGCACGTCTGACAGTCTATATTTAATTCTTTTTGTCTATGGTAGCACCCCCTCCAAATAATCCACGTAGAGCTAGTTTTCTAATTAAGAGCTCAGCGATGAAGTTCACGGTTGTGAACAACACTGTTTTGACACACATCACTATGTAGGCTAGTACTAATTATCTTGTTTATATTGTTTCCAAAAACTTTACGAACAAAACTTTTAAACGGATTTGGATAAGGTTTGCATTTATAAACTGGAAGTAAAGCGAATAGGGATTTAAAATCTTGCAGCTGCCCGCTACAAGAATTTACTTTCATTCTTAACCCATTTATATATATAATTATTTTAATTTTTTCGACAAAATATTATATTCCTTGAATGATTTGATAATTACACAGTACATGCAGGTATGATTTTTTTAGTAGAATAACATCTTTTTAACAAAAAAAAATCCTAATTATATATAAAAATACTATACACCCGCATATGTAACTCACTCACTCACTCACTGGTGATACAAATGTTTACCCACTTCTAGAATAGCTAGAGATCTGAAATCTGGCACAATTAAAGGTCTTGGTCCCAAACCCTCAGGAAAATTCTTAAAAGGTGCATTTTTCTTATTTAAACCCCCCAAAATTTAGAATTTCCCCCCATATTATTCTTATAGGAAATAACATTGAAAGTTGTCACTTTTGTATGCTCATTTGAACCATCCAAAAAATCCAAAATTGGGGACATCTAAAAACGACAAAACAGGTTCTTTTTAAACGGCTATAACTCAAAAACGGTAAGAGCTAGACAAGATTTGAAACAATGCCGTTAGTCAGGAATTAAATTTTCTAAAAGATCCTTTAAGGCGTTTTCCGAAAATCACACCACTTCAACTCTAAAATATGCCCTTCTTTCAAAAATTGTTAATTTTCTATCAAACTTTTAATGGTTTTTGCTATTTATTCCTAACTAAGTTATTTGTTTTTACAAATATTATTAATGCTTTGTGTTTGCCTTAGTTTACTTTAAATTTTACACTTTACATGTTTTTTTGTAACTTTACTCCTTGATCCCTAAAACCTAAGTTTAATGTCAAAATTTGAAGGTTTCCCATGTTATTCTTATGGAGAATAACATTGAAATTTAAAGACTTTGGTATGATCGTCTTAATAGTTTAGAAACGTGCTATGTTATTTAAACTAGTTATATTCATTACCGGTATGCATTTATAGCATCTCAAAAGCATTTGGCATTCCTACCTTCAATTTATAAACAAACTAGCTTTCCGAGTCTCGATACAATTTTTGTTACACCCAAATGTACATTTACAAGTATATTATAGTCGAGCTGAAGTAATCTCAGCCTGAGCATTATTGAAACTCTTCTCAACAATGTCTAACTCTTCATCAGTTTGTAAGCTGTTTATCAAACATAAATACTGTGCTTTCAGTTTTTCTTTCTTTTCATCCAAAGACTCGATTTCCTGTTCACAGGTTACATTTACTTGCTCATCATAGTCATGTTCTGATGTAATTAAAAAATTTCCCTTATTTTGTTCAGTGCCGGTACTAGGATAATCACAAATCAATTCAGTATCACTAGAACAAATAATTTCATTTGTGTCACCGATTGTCTCCTCAAACGAAACAATCTGATCAGCAAAATCTTTGTCGTCAATCATTTTACACTCATCTTCACATTCATCGTCATTTGACACCCCAAGGGTTCTGGTATTCAAAGATTGTCTGATGTTATAAAGATCTTGTTTTGTTAAAAGATGAATTCGTCCAAGTGAGGATTCTGTTGTGGATTCCCTTACTTTATTTAAAATCTCATCAAATGGAACATTATTCGCAATATCCTTTGCGATAAATTTCCTCTCTTTTTCAGTCAAGCTTAAATAGCAAATGTTATTGTCATGCCCTATGTGTGTACTAACAAATTTAACTTTACACAATCCGTCTTCAGCTTCTATTACCTTAATGCTAGAGGGACATGTACCGTTTATCTTTTTACTTTCCTTAGGTCTTTTCTTTCCATTAGCATTAGGAACATAATAACCAGTACGATGGCATTTAAAAAATTGCCTTTTTGTATTATCAGCTCCTCTATAGATACCAGCTCTTTTTGGATATGTAACACATGTGTCCTTTTCCACCTCTTCTTTCCACTTATCAAACACAATGCGTGTTGGGAATGTAAATTCACTGACATTGATCCATATGTTGTGTGTAGTTTCAATATGTTTGGTAAAATCCTCGTTCACTGAGGTCGAGAATTCACATAATGGGCATTTCCAGGTTGGCCAAGTCTTTTCCCTTGGTAAGGTACAATGCGCCTCATGTTCGTGGCGTCTCAAATTTTTTTTGAACTTAAATTTTTTGTCACACAAGTTACAATGATGTTCTAGACTGACTTCATTCATTGTACCTAAGATCTTTTTTTCTTTGTACATGCAATTTTTATATAGGCCCTATTATTTTATATATATATATAAGTTTAAGCTGTCTGATATTTATTCTGTATTTACTTCATCATTTCCTCACCAAACTAAAGTCTATTGCTTCTGGCCTCAGACAGAAACCACGCTATAAAAAGGTTTCAAGACATTAACCTTAAAATCTGTATTGAGACTATGTACCCTCATAAAACTAGAAAAAAATAAAGGTTTTTTAAAGCTTTGTTTGAAGACTTTCTTTAGGGGATACTACTAACAGATTATTTAAATAAATTTGTACCTATGAAGCTTAACAAAATAGGCCTAAAACTAAGACAATCTGTTTTAAATTCAGAGCTTCAAAATTGAAAATCAACTTAACCAATTTAGACTAGAGCTAATTACCATTATAATGGTAAAACTATTCAGTAAAACTCTCACAATAATAACACAGTGTGCTTCAAAAATATTTTCGGTACACAATACACACAGGCACAGTGCTGTGTGTAGCCTATGTTATCAAAGATTGTAGGTGTGTTGCTAGCCTGGTGGTGAGTGTCTCGGACTTTGGTGCTGGAGAACAGGGTTCGATTCCAGGCACATTCGTAACACATAACTTATGGACCGCTTTCTCTAAAAGCATTAATTGAGTTACGCTGTAACTTATCTCTCCTCTAAAAGTACCCAATATTGTCGACATCAAGGAAAATAAAGACAACAACAATGAGAGACTTGAATAAGTATGCTAGGTAATGAAATAACTTGGGAGCAAAAACCAGAACACTGAACTTAAAACAAGTTAGTTTTTGTGGAAAGTACGCTACCGGTACTTATGCTCCTATCACAATAAAGGACCTGTAGTCATCCACCGAAGTGGTCAGGACAGTACTGGAGAGTATATGGCAATGTCGGTGGTTGCGACTAGACCCAACTAGGCCTATATTAACTTAGGTAGCCTACCTAATGATTTTTTTCCCAATTTAGCCGCCGCTTATCGTTTGATTCATGACGAAACGAGGAAAGTCCTACAAACATATTTATGATAACCCAACCTAACATAACCGCCGCAGCGCGCTGTATAAGCGTGGCCTCCTGATAATACCAAAGTAGGCTAAGCTATTTTATTAGGCCTACCTATTTTGATGGGATTTTTTTAATTCCTTTTTTGGCATTAGCCAATATATTTTAAGTTAAAATTAGGTAACCCGAGTGGTGTCTTCGGTCGGTGAGTCCGATGACGTATTTACTTAAATTTTAGTGTGTAAATATTGAGGTGCAGATCAACGTTCCTAAGACATTGAAATGATTGAGAATTGAGTAAACCTACCGTATTTTTTGTCTCTGCAGAAAGATTTTCACACTAACTTATTGTTTACAAGAGAAAATCTAGTTTCTAGTGATATATAAATTAGGTCGGCCTAACATAGGCTGCTATAGGCCTACTTACGTTGCCTATGGTCACCCTATTATGCATAGGCCTAATTACCCAATTAAGTGACAACTATTCTGGTGGGTTTTGTTAGGTAGCCTACCCAAGTAACCTAAGTTAAGTTAGGCCTAACCTTGACCTAGGCCTGGCACTAGGATGATGACACAGGATTGTTTTAGTGGTTTAAAATTAAACAAGTTAATCGGCTGAACAATTACTTATTGATTGAGCTCAAGTTATGATTGTGAAATCAAGCCCTCCATTATCGAAGAGCAAAGTAATTCAAATGGCCCTGTCCTCTTTAGGCCTAGTATACATTCTACAATGTTGCCTTTATGGTTTTGACGTTTGTTTGGTGATAGAACTTAAATAGGATTTAAACTTTAAAAAGCAAACGTAGGCTCAAGTGAAATGATTTAAACAATTTCTTAGATGGACCTATCCATTTGCAAACTAGGCCTAGGCCCAGGCCCATAGGAAAGATAAGCTATAAAGTAGATAAGTTAAACTGTATCTTACCTCCAACTGAAAATAACACATTAAGAATTACAACCAACTTCATAGCTATATTAATCAAGGGTACACAGTCTCAAATATGTGGTGGATTTTAAGGTAAAATTATAGTGATTAGGGAAGTTTATCCTGAATAAGTCACCAACTAACAGGCTAGCTAAGCTAAGGAAGGCAGAAGACAATTACAATTTCAATGGGTCGGGGCGGGGTGTGGGAGGAGAAGAAGTGGTCAGCTGATATGTCATGTGATTTCACTGATTTGCCATGGATACGGGTAACGGTCGCGATGGGGGGAGGACTCGTAGTAGGACGATGACGTCATTAATTAGTTCAAATTTGCTCCACAAGCGGCGCGCCAGACGGACCCGGGATGAAGATGATGACGTCACCGTTTCTCGCGACTCGCGAGCGGAGAGAGCAGGCGTAATCAAATTCGTCTGCTACTTGATTTGTCAACTGTTGAGTTAGGTTAAGAAGCATTAATTTACTTGCAATAAGGTTTTTTGTAATAATCAGGCCTACAGTTTGATTAATTAAGTTAAGTGGATGTTAGAACGTCAGTTTAACTCTTGAGAGTAATTAAGTGAACATAATTTATCGATGTAAATTAATTTAATAAGTTAAGTTAGCTCTTAAACTCAAGTAAGTTAGAGTTAGGCCTTAAAACTATTTTAACTGTGGGTGTGGGACATTTACATTAGTGAAGATATGACACTGTGACAAAACACCCTTAAATTTTAAATGATGTATGCATAACTTAGGGCCTAACGATTTCATTTCAATAACATCCAGTCAGTAACTTTAGTTGGTTACACTTAGAGCTATCCCAATTAATTTTGATAACTACTTGGCTGTAACCAGTAAAATAAAAATACCCCCGCCGCAGCAAACCTGACGCCTAAGCGAATTTCCATTTGGCTGAATTGATTTTCAATTGATCTATTTAAATAACATTAGGTTTAACGAGTACCTAGGTTTGCCGCTACAAGGAAACTAATAAAGTGTGTGTTTTAAGTAAAATAATTATTGCTTAGTATAAAATGAATATACTGTATTTGCCAAGTTTGATCAAAAGATATCCATAAAGAAGCAAACTACAACATTTTACAATATTCTCCATAAGAATAACATGGGAATTTTAAATTTACCATTTTTTTTGTTTTCTCCGTAACCAATAACCGTACAAAAACACTTTGATATACTGAATTGTTTGTTTTTTTTAAGCTCTTTAAGAAGGTTTAGAGAAAAATTGGGAAATTTTGTGTTTTGAGGGTCAAAAGTGAGAAAAACCAATTTTTACCCCATAAAACCCTGTTCCCATGGTCCGATCATGCTGGATCGCGAACTCATTCAAGTTTATCCCGCCTTACACCTTCAAACCAAATTTCATCAAAATCGGATAAAAATTACTCAAGTTATCGTGTTCACGGACACATATATATATATATATATATATATACATGTATAAAAATTTAAACGAGTGGTGTTTTTGGCCTCTGGGGACATCAAAATGAAAAAGTAAATCGGTCCCGGGCCTAAGTCTTACCATGAGACCTACGGTAATAGCTACTTCCCTATAGGGAAATTCGCTAAAACTAGGTTAACATTAAAAAACAAGCTCGAAGCCTTTGAATTAAGGCTATCTAACTTAGGCCTAGCTTAATCATTTGAGTTGTTAACAAATCAGTCGATAGATAAATCTAAAAACCTTGCCTTCTTGGTCAGAATTGATCTGAAACTAAGATGCCAGATATAGTCTGTGGAAATACTGTAAGTTAGCATCTAATGTTCTAATAAAAAGCAAGCCTCGACTTGAAAACTAGGTTTGCTTTTATAGCAGTGAAAACCAGTTGAGCGTAGCAATCATGTTTCATGGTTTTTAATGAAACAATAAATATAAAAAAATGTTTATGGATATAATACAAAATACAAATGTTCCCACACACTGCACTGCTATCCTTTACTACTTCCTTCAGCTCTTCCTACGTCGTGGACCTGTTTCCCTTCCTTCCCATGGCATTTTAGGATAGCCGATTCATTAATCTTAATGCCACAAACGGTTCCCACACTCAGCACCTTTACTACTTCCTTCACCACTTCCTACGTCGTGGACCTTCTCCCTTCCTTCCATGACCTTAATGTAACTGCCACAAACGGTTCCCACTCTGCACTGCTAGCCTTCACTACTTCCTACCTCGTGGACCTAATTCCCTCTTCCCTCCCTTCCCATAGCATTTTAGGATTGCCGATACATTAGTCTAACCAGGGCAGCGTTAAGGGTCAGTGAAATTCTGGTCAAACCCAAAAGCAGCGCCCCCTTTTTTCCTAGTGCGGGCGGGCGGTGGTTGGGGGGCACCCCTAAACCTCCGGTGCCCCTGGGCATATGCACAGTCTGCCCGTATATAAAAGCAGGCCTGAATCTAACTGACACAAAGGGTTCCCACACTCTGCACTACAATAGGTTGGTGTGTTGCTACAGAAAATAAAATGAGTGTTTTTTATTCAAATCTTGAACGCTTAATATGAAATAAACAAATTTGTCAAAACAAAAAAGTAAATCGGTTGGTGGTCTAGGTCTTATCAAGAGACCTGCGGTAACAGCTTATTCCCCATTTGGAAAATTCACTAAAATTAGGTGTAATGGCGGAGGCCGTATTAAATAAAAATAAGTAGTTTTTTAAACGATAAATACTTACCTTATACCATTGTCTATTGGATAATAGTCAAAGCTTATACCTAAATATTGAGAACTAACAGTACCTAAAATGTGCTGTGGTCAGGGAAATTAACAGAATTCCGTCAGGGAATTCTGTTAATACACTCACGTCACTTAAGATATTTTTGTGGGAACCCAGTTCAAATACCTTGGGAATTACTGGTAAAAGACTTAGGTCGGTATGAACTTACCTGTTCAAAGAGGCTTCCCAGGATTTGGGATGACAATTGATTGTACCCTTTTGAAATGAGCTGGTACATATTCCAGTCTTAACATTGTATTAAATAACATGGTAAAAACTTAATTCCTTTTTGTGGAAGCTCTATAAATATTTTGCCAGTTATGAGGTTGTAACCAGGAGCCTTGTCAGAATGAAGATCGTTGACGATGATTGATTTCACCTACGATGATATTTACTTCTGCAATGAGAAGTCAAGTTGTAATGGAGACTACAAATACTCAAATATCTCTTCCTCGTTGTTTACTTCTGCATTTGATTTAAGAACACATCCTCAAAGTATTGAGCAAAGGCTTCTCTGTGTTACATTTGGCCCAGGCAATTAGACTTTAAAAAAAAGTTAATTTAAAGCTTAGGTCGTTTCATAACTCACCAGGAAATGCAGGCTCCCCCGGTGAAACAAGACGTCGCGAAATCTGCCAACTTACCAATATGGGAGCCGTGTTCGCGACTGGAATGCTATCCACCCCCTTAGCAAAATATGATGCTATGTAATAGTAATTTTTAATTTGGGTAATTCCGTTTGATATTAGAACAGTTTGACAACGAAACTTGTGTTTCCGGTGACTGGAAAACTCTCCCCCCTCCCGATCTCTGATGTCAACATGACGTAGGAACCTGCTTGGGGGGGGGGGGGGGGTAGTTGTCCGGGGGACAGTCTTCCGGTGACCCACTCCCCATAGTGAATAATCTTAGGCTTCGCCATAGGTGATAGAGATCGGGTACTTCTCACTGATGTACTTCTCATACCAGTGATTATTGATATTATATAACAACCGCTTTAAATGTTAAGATGACCTATTAAAATGTTTATCAATTGGATTCCTGCTATTTTGCCAGATTCTTCTCAAAATATATCCATAAGCATTAAGCAATCAAACTACGTAAAACAGTTTAGGCTACTTACAGTATCCTCCAAAAGATTAAAAAGGAAATTTTGAATTTTTTTTTTCTCCGTTACCAATAATTGTACAAACACTTTAATGTACTAAATTATTTTTATATTTTTAAGCTATTCAAAATGGTTTAGAGAAGAATTGGGAATTTTTATGTTTTGAGGGTCAAAAATTAGAAAAACCCCATAACACCCTGTTCCCATAGTCTGATCGTGCTGGTTCGGGAACTCATTCAAGTTTATCCTGCCCTACACCTTCAAGCCAAATTTCATCAAAACCAGACAAAATGACTTGAGTTATCACGTTCACGGACACATATATAGTTGTTATATATATATAACAATTTGAATGAATAGTTTTTTTGGCCTCTAAGGACATCAAAATGAAAAAGTATATCAGTCCCGGGTCTAGGTCTGATCGTGCCACCTACAGTGATAGTTAATTCTCTTAATACATTCGATATGCTTGATAGGGTCACATAAATATATCTTAAGACTAATATTTTCTCACTACTTAAACCAAAAATAGCAATATAGGCCTACCTTGGACAAATTGTAAATATTAATCAATTGAAACAAAAGAGTTGTTGAAATATAGTTTTATTTATAAAACACACATATTTATTTTCCAAAGCTAGCTTTTAAAATTTAGGTGTTAATTTTGTAAAGTAAAAGAATAAATTGTTAAATTAAAAATAACTATTCTTGGTCTTTGTTTCCAAGTGTTGGGTGTTGCTTGGCTCCAGAACCAGGAATATTGTCCCATTTGTTCCTAAAAAAAATTGAAAAACTATAGTACAATATGGCAATGTACATTGTTGTAACAATATTTTTGGTCTGTAGACTGGCATAGATTTAAAACATTGACAAATTGATCGGCTGTTGGCAAAATATTTTTCCTATACAGTTACCTAACAATGTGCATGTTCTCTCACTGATTTTAGAAAGCAAAGTGGCCAATTCGCTCATCAGTGAGACAATGTTAACATTGTCTCACTCTAATTACTTTGTCTCAATCACTCCAGATTTGCAACGTGAAGGCACGAAATAGTGAGCGTGTAACATGCAGACAAGGTCGTATGCGCGCAATATACGTTGGCAGCACTGGCTGTAAATCAGCTGGTCAGCTGTTGTATCATTAAATGTAATATTAAAAGTTCACTTCTGTGTAAAAATATGTCACGTTTCTTTACCATTTATTTGTTTTATGGTAACTGTAGGAAAAATATAATGTACAACTCGAGTACAAAGTGCAATTGCCTCACTCGAGAAACCATTCCACACTCGCCTACGGCTCGTGAGTAAGTATTTCTCTCGAGTGAGTCAATTGCTCCCTTTTCTCACTAGTTGCACAAATAACTATATTAGAGAGGAAGAAACAGAATAGACACATCTCTTCTGACTGCAACACTCGAAATAATTTTCACTCTGTAAAAAACATTCATCGTCAATTTTTTATGTTCTGGAACTTAAGTGTTATATTTTTCACTATGCCAAGTCATAAACTGTACCTATACAGTAGAACCTCGCTAATTCGAAAACCTATATAATTAGAAATGTTTGTCTGTTCCCCTCACAAAGCCTCTAAAATTAAAAAAAATAATATACCGATAGTACAAAGTAGTTTTAAGCTTAATACAGCCTCTACAATTTGAATTTTGTTGCCATAATTAAAACTGTTAGGCCTACTTCCAAAATTCGAAGTCAACCTCTACAATTCGAACTGCATTACCGTAAGACAAAAAATATCTTTGTTGAAACATGAACTGACAATCCGTCCCCCAAGATGTGTTCATTAGTCTCCATTCTCTCAAACTCCACACTTAAAACTGGGACCTCCACAATTCAAATTTTATTTTTCTGACCTCTATAAATCAAACTCTTTACATTTTAAACTTCCCATAGTTCGAAATATATTTTCTTTCCTCTGAAATTCGAATAAGCTAAGTTCTACTGTACTAAAGCCTGGTTTACACGGGTAGAGTTGTTGGTAGTGTAGAGTTTATAGTAGAGCTACTTTCTTGTCCACTCTACCGATTTTAAGCAAGCGACTGTTCACACATAGTAGAGTGTTGATGATAGTTTGTGAACTGTTTGTTCCACCTCCATTCCCAAAATAAGTGTTATAAACCAGTTACAAGATAGTGTCACTCTACCAGAAACTCTACTGCCGCGGATCTCATTTACACAAGTATAGTGTGCAGGAGAGTGACAATTTTGCTAGTGGTGGGGGAAGTAGAGTAGAGCTACTATGCCACATGTTGCTAGTAACTCTACTCTACCACCTACTATCTACTATACTAGCTACTAGGCGCTAGTGGGTGTTTACACGGGTAGAGTTACTATACTAGAAACTCTTACTCTACCCACAACTCTACCCGTGTAAACCAGGCTTTAGCCTGGTAAAGTTGTTGGTAGTGTAGAGTTTATAGTAGAGCTACTTTCTTGTCCACTCTACCGATTTTAAGCAAGCGACTGTTCACACATAGTAGAGTGTTGATGATAGTTTGTGAACTGTTTGTTCCACCTCCATTCCCAAAATGAGTGTTATAAACCAGTTACAAGACAGTGTCACTCTACCAGAAACTCTGCTCTACTGCCGCGGATCTCATTTACACAAGTATAGTGTGCAGGAGAGTGACAATTTTGCTAGTGGTGGGGGAAGTAGAGTAGAGCTACTATGCCACATGTTGCTAGTAACTCTACTCTACCACCTACTATCTACTATACTAGCTACTAGGCGCTAGTGGGTGTTTACACGGGTAGAGTTACTATACTAGAAACTCTACTCTACCCACAACTCTACCCGTGTAAACCAGGCTTTAAGCCTACTCACTTACCACTACTAAGACTTACCTTGTATTTGGCTCAGACCTCTTGATTTGGCTTGTCCGAGCCAGTCTTTGATTAACTGCCTCTAACTCAGGGTCTGTCGCTTTAGCCGAAGATGCATGAGTCTAAACATAAAAATAACACAAATTTGTTAGTGATGGGTTGAATTATGATTAAGATCATAAAATAAAAAATAAATCTAAAAAAGTTGTTGGCATTAACAAATTTAGGTAAACATTTACTTTGATCCTCTATAGTCTATAGGCAGCCTACATATTTTTGAATGTGATGAGTGACTACCTGAAGAAACATTAAGAGGATAGCTTTGCAATAGCCTACAATTTTATTAAAATGGTAAATTAAATCTTCTCTAGCTGGAATAAACATGATTTAATTTTTCCCAAATACATGTTGGTACATAAAACTATAGGAAAGCCTCGACTGTCAGATGCTTCAGCAAAAATTGATAGCGGCTCTGACCATTGCAGTGATCTCGTATTTGATTGGCTAAGCCAAAAGGGATCCAGCAAGAGACTACCGTTGACTTATCACTATTGACATTAATGCACACATGGATATGATTACAAAATAATATATTAACTGTTCTTACCAAATAAGGTAATCTTGATTTAAAACAAAGATCAGAATTCAACACTCGTTTCTTCTTGAACCGTACTGATCAGATGTTACTTTTGATGCCTTGCATTTTGTTGAGCCACCTTCAAGGAATCTGTAACAAGACAATAATAACTTAGTGTAAGTTAAACATAAGTTATCGATTTTTTTTTGTCGAGGCATATAAATTTTAGGTAAAATGGTGGTCAAGTTCATCGGGTTAACATATATCATTTGTCTCAAAGAGGTGAAAGGTGAGTTAACTTAGTCTTAAAATTGATCAAGATAATGCTTTGACTTAATGTAACCAAACATGCATGTAGGCTAGCCATTTTTAATTCATTAACTAAGACATAGTTGGATGAGCCACTTCAGTAACTTTGTCGTTCTACAGCCAGTTTATACTGACACCCGCAGAGCTTCCTGGATCAAACTCGCTATCGGCTTAGTCATACAATTTATTCATCCTTCATCCATCCCTTGCGATCAAACTGTTTTAAGTATGCTAACTTACCGACAAGTGTTCGTGCCCTATATGTTACCTGAAACAATTTAAATGTGTATATATTTTGCGGAGCCTACTCTTAATTTTAGGCCCTGGTAATTTATTTTATAAAAGAACATTTGACGAGCCACTTGCATTTCATAAAATCTGAACCACATCCGTCAGTTAGGCCTACGATTAAAACCTAAGTTGTAACTTAATAGGCCTAAGTAAGTATTTGCCGGAATGGGCACACGGAAGGGACTAAGGCTAAAGGTGTAGTGACGTCATATCTCTAGTGGCTAATGTCTTCCCTTGAGGCGACTCGAGTACCGTAACGAAACGATGTGATTTCAGCGGCGTTCGTGGCATATTTGGTAGCGTTTCGGATTGGTGTTCAGGAGGTCCCGGGTTCGAATCCTGCTGGCAGCACTAACTTTTTGTCAACAAATTTTTCATATCAGCAAGTTTGGTTGGTTAGGTTAGGCTATGACAGTTAATTTTATAATACTAAATTTTAAAATAAATTTTATATTTAATTAAACATTATAAGTAATTATTAATTAGATTTTTATCTTATATAGTTTTTATATTATCAGCAAGTCTGGTTGGTTAGGTTATGTTATGACAGTTTAATCTTAAAAATTAAAAATTTATTTTATAATTTGAAACAATATTTTATAATTAAAAAGTTAATTTTATAACTAAAAATTAAAAAAAAAATTAATTATTTCATCTTATCAGTTCTAGCGGTGAACGCTGACACTACAAGATATGTTAGCCTTAGTCCCTCCCGTGTGTCCCACCGAGTATTTGCCTATCTTCAAGACAGTTTGTATAAAGCACTGTCTTTATTTCCGAAAATACAATACAAAGTTTTAACAATTTCGCTACTGTTAGAATCGGCTCTGCATTACAAGACAGCAAAAAACAGGCAGCTCCAGCAATACCTCGTTTAGGTGATGAGACCTTCAGGCTGAAAGTTCTAAATAACTTACTGTTGTAATGCCTTCAAATGCCAATTCAAACTATGAACACTATGCCTAACTGATAAATAAGTAGCAAATAACAAGTTAGTGTCAGTAACTTAGGCTAGTAACAGAAATCTTGCAATAATAATACTGTTGTAAGTAATGCCAATTCAAACTATGAACTAATGCCTAACTGATAAATAAGTAGCAAATAACAAGTAAGTGTCAGTAGTAACAGAAATCTTGCAATAATAATAAAAATACTCAACTGCAACTCTTGTCTTCTGCTGCACCGATCGATGTATCAACATCAACATCAACAACATCAACAAAACATCAAGCCAAGCCTAAAAAAAAGTAAAGTTGATGACGTCATAACGGTGTCGGCTGCCTGACTAGAGTGCTGCCCGTGGAACAAATTTGAACTAATTAATGACGTCATCGTCCTACTACGAGTCCTCCCCTCATTGCGACCGTACAGCGAATGCGTTTCAACAGTGTAAAAGAAATTTGTCAAATCATAGCAATGATTTTGAAAAGGTAGTAGTATTAAACTTACTACACATAGCACTCTTTACTTTTACTGAATGAATGTGACAATATTAGTATTGTTATGAAATAGGCCCCTAGAGTTTGGACCCTTCTCAAACTAATATTATAAGAAAATCAGCTGATCATCTATTGCAAATCTAATGGAAATTACAAATTACAAGTTAAAGCTTGTAACTTGTAGTTTATTATGAAACGGACCCCATTGACGTGAAATGATAAAAGTATCTAATATGTGGGCGGCGGGACTGGCAGTACAAAAAAATTTAAAGTTCCGCTTTAATCCCATAACAATAGTTTTTTTCTTAAAAACAATGTGGTCAAAATCTTGAAATCGCAATAGATAATCCAAAATATTGATCTAAAGGGTGCCAGTCAGTTTGATGGTGTAAATAAGAGATTTTGAAAAATCAAATTATCAGTTTTAGAATTGATTTTTTTTATAGACAATGTGAAACACTTCGGTATTGACACCTTTGGCTTATATCATAAAGTGAAGCATTGACTTAAACAGGACTTAAGACATTCTCATTTCTAACTATATAATTGAGCGAAGCTCTTATACCACATTCCTGCTTATGCTGTCCACATACTCCTGTACGGCGGAATCGGTCTGGATGAAATTTAGCCTAGTCGTTAAATCTACCAATTCCCCGGCATTCCACTTCTTTAATTCAAAGAAACTTTCATTACAATTCCGTAAAACTATTCAATAGTCTTCCACCTCAACTGAAGGCCGAAAAAGATCTAAAAAAGTTTAGAACAGGTCTAAAGTCCATGTTGTTAGACAGAACATTTTACAGCGTCCATGAATACCTACTTTAGTGGTCATTCACAAAGTCATGTGCGCATGTATAGTTTATTTAGTTATATAGTTTTTTCAGTAAGGAATTTAGGTTTTTTAAAAGATGTACTAATTTTATTTTTTCTTGTATTTACTTGGCTAATGCAATTATTGTCAGTTTGGCCCAATTAATGACTTATTATTGACGATAAACGATATCGAGTATGGAGCGAGTATACCAGTTTAGTAGAGCTGCATGCGTAGTAGCATAAAACCAGCTTTTTAATGGCGAGCTAGAAAGAAAAAAAACCCAAATTAGAGAGAGACTGACGACGACGACAGGATTGGGAATTGGGATTCACTTTCAGTACTTTCACTTTCACACTTCACTCTAACCTTCAAGCTTCACAAATTAAATAAATAAAATACATAAAGACTAACCAACATAAGTTTTATCTATGTCTATATATAAAGGCTAAGGCAGAGTTTTAACCAACCAATAAACACAGAAACTAAACGAGTGTTTTAAAGTGTAACGACATATCACCTTATAACTTAGCCTATTTTATTGTAAATACTATGGCACTAAATCTTTTCAAGTTAAGAAGCAGCTTGTTACATCTGGTAAGCGTTAAGTTATGGGATTATTATTATTTAACTTAGTTTTTTCAGACTCGACCCTTTTTTATGAAAAAATGGGCCTAACTCGGAAAAGCGTCGGTAAATCGACATAGCCCCAAAATGACCAAGAATAGGTTAGGTTAGATTAGGCCTATTTGTGATGTGGAAAGCGAATAGGGACCTCTTGTCGGGAATTTTCGATTTTGAGTTATATATTTAAATACTAGCTGGCCCCACAGATGATGATGTACTGGTGCAAAAACATTGATGTTTTTTCAGCTTTTCGCCTGCTCTCTGTAGGCCTACTGCCTCAACTAACTTAATTAACTTGTTAGCTTAATCTACTAGCATTGATTTAACCGACACCCTTGTGTTGGTTAGTCTTTAGTGCTAGCTAGATGTTTAAGGTTGGCAGTTTCTCTTCTCTTTCACATTTGCAAGACAAAATAAGTTATTGGTAGTGTATTCATTTATTAATTTAAATGCTAAGGAGAGCATGAGTGCTGCCGCTGAAATTGATCACACATAACTTTAATTGATTTATTAGGTAACTTACTAAGAAAAAGCACCTCTCAATTGTACATGATAGTTATCTCACTCACTCTTTTAATATTAATCTTGTAATTCGTTAAACTGAAATTCTGTTTCATAACAAAAAAATACTAAGTTACAAGTTGTAAATTACAAAAGAGGCCTATTAGTAAATCTTCATAATTCTACAAGTCTTTTGTTTCATAATCTTTACTAAGTACTTAATATTAATTATTATTTTACCTAAGTACGACAGTTTTTTAAAGTAGCTGATCCAGCTTAGTTTTTAGAATTTAAAAGTTTCTCATAACAGCATAGTTTTACTCATAACAACACGGTTAACGGACCAATGAGGTTCAAGGATTGAGAGAGAAGAAGTAAAATAACAATGATTCGAACTTAAACTAATCAGCTGTTAATTTAATTGTTGAGTGGTGCAATTAGTGTTTTGTACAATGTTTCGTTGATCACTGTCAGTGGCAATGAGAGGTTATAAAATGAAAACATAACCTCTAAGAAGCTATGAGTAGTGATTTTAAGTAATTAAAACACTGTCGTAGGTAAAGTAGTGTACTTAACCCGCGTAAATAATGTTAACGACACGAGTAGAAAATTTAAGGCCTTCTACGTTGCCTTCTACGTTAAGGGCGAAATATTAGTAAAAATTAATAACATTATTTACAAAGGAATTTTTACTGGTAATTTGGGTTTTTTTTAATGGGACTTGATAAACCGAATGAAATAAACCGATATATTTATTCGGTTGTTTTTGGTCCCACTTATGAAAGTCTACCCGCCAGAACTTAATTGTAAAATCATGATTGATGCCAAGATCCAGCTCCAGCTTCCTACACTCTAGATTCTTGTGTACCTTATTTGGATATATAATTAAGTTTAGGCTATTTAAACTGAAACTGGTTCTCCTCAAATTCAATTTTCTCTAACTAGACATAGGATAGTTTTTTATAAACATTGGTTTAGAGTCAACTGACTAATAATTTGTAATTTTTTACTTGTAAAAATCAGCTAGTTTTATTAACAAAAATAGTTTTGTTTCTAAATACTAATATTATTAACTTAATTAATAGTTAGTAACTTGTATTTTTTTATTAATAATATTAGTATTGTTATGAAATGAGTCCCAGTTCGTGATGTTTTAGGATTCGATATTTCATCAACCTTTTAATAGAATCAGTGGCGACTAGCCCATCAGGACTCTCGGACGCCGCCTCCCCAACAATACATTTAAATAAATTAGGCTACATTTTAATATTAAAATTTCTTTAACGAGTACTTAAAACAATATACAACATAAATATATCAAATAGGTAATTTGATAATTTGATTCAGTAAAGACTTATTTTTGATGGTTGCTTGCTTAGTAAGGACGGCGCGGACAGCGGCTAGACCGTCCTAATCCCAATACATGTAGTCTTATGGCAGAACAGCCGAACATGAGGGTGCCATGAGGTCATTCCAATGCTTTAGTATGTATGGGATTACAAATTTTGAAAGGACGTTTTCAGGAAAAGCACTTGAAAAATTTGTTGTTTTCATCCAGTTTAGTTAAAGGTAGGCCCTGCATTTCTGGTTAATTAATATTATTGAAGTACAATAGGTTTTTAGGTTAGGTACCGGTATAATTTTAAATGCAATTTGTTTTTGTAAGCTGTTTTACTTATTAGGCTTTCTATTTCTTATTACCTTAGATAGTTTATGGAACATTGTCATTATTTTGTTAGGCCTAATTTTATTTTCAGAACAGATCCAGTTGCAGACATTGTTATTAAGTTAAATACAATAGCAGCCTATGAAACAAGTTTAATAAATATATAATATATTGTAGGCTATGTGTGTTTTTAATAATTTAAGCCTAAATTTTTTCAATTCTTTTACAAAATTAGGCTTTTGTTTATTTATAAAAATATACAGCCCTCCCACCACCTATGAACACCAGTCGCTACTGGAACAAATGCAAAAAATTCAATTTCTAGGCGAATGACCGCAAAACAAATACAATTCAGCCATGGAAAACATCGATATTTCAATTCTTGGCCCAAAACATCCATATTCGGTGAAAACATCGATGTAACAAAATCATCTTTAACCTACAATCGATGTAAAAAACATCGATGTTTCAAAAACATTGATGTTTAAAAACATCAACTATCGATTCTCATCCCTAACCTAGGCCCAAAACAACATTTTTTGGCCTGCATGATTGTGTACAGTAGAACTTAGGTCTATAATACGTTTAATTGTATGTTTACCAAACTGCTCCATTGCAGGGAAATTCCATGCCGTTATTGAATGCAGAATGTGCCAAAAATGCTCTTCACACATCAGCAGTTTGTCAGAAGATACAAGCAGGCCGATACAAGAAAAGTCCCAAGGGCGACAAACCACTCACGTATGAAATGGCTATGCGGCCTGAATCAATAGCTCACACAAAGTCATGGAATTCATGGAATACCTGTAAGTTCCTTTAAAAATTACATTCAGCCAGTTAGTTTGCACAAATTTATTTAACTTAAGATTAGCAGTACTTCATAGTAAGTACCAGTACACTGCTAACTAGGTTTTCTGTATATGACCGACCATGTCACAGGACCAGCTAAACTTTATTAGTAGTACCTACAACTGTTTCAACTTTGGACACGGTCATGCTTGGGAGACCTTACTTAGTTTTTGAAGTGCTATAATTTATTTAACATGGCCAGTTTTTCTTAGACCTCAAATCTAAATTTAACTGAATACATTTTATCAATAAAATCAGTGGCCAAGTTATGGAAGAAAGGATTTTGCCGCGATTGCAAAATATGTTTAGGATTTTGTTGCCATCGCAGGACACGATCATTATGCGTCTGTGATTGTGGTGAAGATAACATTAGTAGCAGTAAAATCTTATAGTTTATAGCTCTAATACCAAACTATTGGGTCATAAATTTCAAAACGAAGTAGCTTACAATATGTAGAACCTTGATTATTCCGTATTCGGTTAATTTTTTAATTTTAGACCTCAAATCTAAATTTAACTGAACACATTTTATCAATAAAATCAGTGGCCAAGTTATGGAAGAAAGGATTTTGCCGCGATCGCAAAATATGTTTAGGATTTTGTCGCCATCGCAGGACACGATCATTATGCGTCTGTGATTGTGGTGAAGATAATATTAGTAGCAGTAATATATAATACCAAACTATTGGGTCTCATAAATTTCAAAACGAAGTAGCCTACAATATGTAGAACCTTGATTATTCCGTATTCGGTTAATTTTTTAATTTTAGACTTCAAATCTAAATTCAACTGAACACATTTTATCAATAAAATCAGTGGCCAAGTTATGGAAGAAAGGATTTTGCCGCGATCGCGAATTATGTTTAGGATTTTGGGGTAACTTATATGTCCTTATTCGGGGTAACTTAAACCTTTGTTGGTGTCTTTGATTTTAAACTTGATCGGTGACACACAGAGTAATTTCCGGGTGTTAAAACATTAGACAAACACTGTTTTTTGTACTTATAATAATTCAAAAATGTATTAAAACCGTTTTTAATCAACAAATTGTACATTTATATACAATAAATTGTTGATTCCACTAATTTTACTAATAAAAGTTCACATTTTGTATAAGAAAATAGAAAGTAAGTTTTTATTAAATCACAATCTGTAAGTGAACATAAACAATTAAACAAGTAAACAAAATAATAATTTGAACACATGTTAAAAATAAAATGTAGATAAAACATATGTTAACACCTCCTCCTCTATTTACTGTGCTGCGGCACTTTACGAAGAATCAGCTGGTCAACATGTCTTCTTATTATTCGTCCATCTTATAGCTGAACTACGTACATTACATGTCCTTGCTTTTTAGTTATATAGCCCGAATACCACTTGGATGAACCATTGTCATATTCCCGTGCTTGCACTTTATCTCCAACTTTGAAATTCCTTTTTATACCGACTTAGACTCCCTTCTTCGGTACTAATGTTGGAACAATTATTGCGAGGTTTGTTCGTACACTCCTTCCAAACATTAGGTGATATGCTGATGTACCAGTTGAATTCGGGGATTGCCTGAGTTGCATTAAAAGTCTTTGGATTTTATTTTGCAGTGTACCCTTTTCTCCCTCCATGGATTTTAATGCCTTCTTGACAGTCTGCATATCTTTCAGTTTGGCCGTTCGAGTTTGGATGGTATAGTGCCGTTGTTCTGTGAATAATCCCACATTCATTCATGAAGTTTTTGAACTCTTGAGAAACAAACTGTCTTCCATTACCTTAAACTAAGATGTGAGGAAACCCAAAAGTTGAGAAGATTTTCCGTAATTCTTGGACTGTCCATGTAGTTGTTTTTGTCTGTATCACCTCCACCCACTTACTAAGGCATCCACTAATATCAGGTACTGTTGGCCATCTGTTGGTCCTAATAAATCGATGTGCACCCTCTCCCATGGATTAGAAGGTTGTTCCCATGGATGGATAGTTTTTCTCGGGTTGTTGCATTTTCAATGCATTGTCGACATTCAGCTACCATCTCTTCAAAATCCTTGTCTATACTTTTCCACCAGCAAAAACTGCGAGCTAAAGCCTTCATTTTTATTCCTCCTAAATGAGCTACGTGTAGTTCTCGAAGCACATGAGGTCTGAGAGATTGAGGTATCATGACTTTCCAGCCCTTCAGTACACAATCATCTTGAATGGACAGCTCGTTATCGTGAAATCCGTATTGCTCAACAGATTGTCCCAATTTTAAGGCCTGTAGGACTGGACCCAAAACAGCATCGTTAAGAGTTTCCTTGGCTACCACGGTACTGTTGATATTGAGTGTTTCCAGTTGATTTATGTAGTACTTCGAGAGGTCACCTACAGAATGTTCGAACTTCGATAGGGAAACGTGAGAGATAATCGGCATTGCAATGATGAGCGGTTTGCCTGTACTCTATGTCATAGTCGAACCCGGAGAGAAAGTGAGAATAGTTGAATATCCGTGTTGCCGAGATTGTTGGTAAGGTCTTTTCTGGATTAAAAATTGACACTAGCAGTTTGTGATCTGTGATCAGTAGTAAGTACATTTGCGGCCATAACAAAACGGGAATAACTTTTTCAGTCCCCAATATATTCCCAAGGCTTCCTTATCGATTTGAGTATTTTTGTTCTGATTTTGACAAAGATCGAAAGGTGAAGGCAATTGGCCTGTCTTTTCCTCCCCCCGAAATAACGGCTCCCACACCTACCGGCGAAGCATCAGTAGCCAAGACCAGTGGCAAGCTAGGATCAAAGTGCACCAATACGTCGTCACTTGTTATAATTTCCTTAATCTTCAGAAAACTCTGTTCACAAGCAGAGCTCCATTTAAAAGTGTTTCTTTTTTGTAGCAGCTGATCCAAAGGATGTAGCAGTGTAGCCAGATTCTTTATGAATTTGTTGTAATATTAAATTCCATGTTTTTGTTGTAATAATTCGCAAGGCCTAGTAAAGTTCGGAGTTCAGTTACGTTCTCTTGTCTCTTACATTTTAAAATGCTCTGTATTTTAGCATCTGACTTGTTATTGTGTCCTTTGCTATTGATCATTGATCATGTTGATAACTTTACTTATATAAAGTAACACAATTTTCATCAAACTAATTTAATATTGTAATATCATAAAACTATCTTCATGACAATTCAAGACATAACTGAATCAAAACATAAATAAACAACAATAACAATAAAAATAAAGAACATATGTTAATTAACATATAAACATTACCAACATCTTCCTTTTCCAAAATGTTTTTAAGTTCTTAAAAAGTGTCTATTTCGAATGTAATCTTTTCCTTCCACGCGCACAATGTACTTTCTCCTCCCTTCCTTTAGAACAACTTTACCCTCAAGCCATGTCGCATTCTTCAGTTGGGGTTGTTTCTTTAATCACACGCTTTGGCCAATCGATAATGGAGGCAGCTCTGTGGTTCCATGGTCATACTGACTTTTGTACTGTCTCTTTTTATGTTCCCATAGATTCTGAACATTTTGTGGAACTTGTGGCTTCAGTAAGCACTTATTTATTGACAGTTTTCTTTGTGTTCTTCGGTTCATGAGGAGTTGAGCGGGGCTAAAGCCAATTCCTTGCAATGGGGTGTTCCTAAGTTCTAATAACACTTTTTGGAAGTCCACTCCATCTTGACGCGATTTCTTCAAAAGATTCTTGAATGTTTTTACTGCCGACTCTGCTTTACCGTTTGCTTGGTGATGGTACGGCGGGGATAGAACTATCTTGAAATTCCAATTCTAGCAAAATCGTGAAAACTTTGAGCCATGAGGGGCGTGATTTATCTCCTGTAATGGGTGTTCGAGACAAAAAGTCTGCGATGAACATTGTTCTTCCTGGTCTATATATTATATTGAAATTAATTCTTTGTAGTCTGAGAAGCATTCTCTGCAACCCATTTGGGGCCGAATTCAATGGTTTTTTGAAGATGGTCTCTAATGGCTTATGATCAGTTTCAACTGTTATATCATGTTTTCCAAACAAATCGTTCTAATAACAAGAGCATTGTTCAAATCGTTCAAGAGCATAAACTACTGCCAAGCATTCTTTTTCAATTTGTGCATATGACGATTCTGCCTTACTAAGAGTCCTGGAAATGTATGCCACTGGCTTACCATCTTGCACCAGGGAAGCTCCCAATCCAAATTGGCTAGCATCACACTGCACAGTTGCTGGCTTTTCTATATAAAAGTATTTTAAGGTTGGAGATGATGTTAACCAAATGGACTAGCTTTTTAAATATTTCATCAGATTAAATGTTTAATCAATCAGTGGGGAGTTTTTTCCCATATCCACAAATTACCTTCCTTCAAAAGTGATCGTAATGGTGCTGATACATCTGAGCAGAGAGTTTAGGAACAAATTTTCCCAAATAATTCACGAATCCTAGAAATCTTTGCAGTTCTTCTTAGATTCAACCATATGTTTTATTTACAGCGTGGGGTGAAAAGATAGAAGCCTGTACATTACATATTTTTGGCCGAGTTTTCCACCACTGGACGACCACTAGTATATTATACCGTGTATAAATAAATATATAGCCTAGCCTATACATATAGTGACAGTAGATAACTCAAGCAAAAATCATTTTAATGAAATTTGGTATAATTGTATAAACCTACATTTATTTGAACACAGTTTGCAAACCAGCATGATAGGGCTTTGGTATGGGGTAAAAATTCTTTTTTCCCCATTTTTGATCCTAAAAATTTAAAATTTTGCAATTTCTTTCCAAACCATTTTGAAGAACTTGAAAAAAGAAATAACTATGTTTATTGAAGCGTTGTTGAATGTTAGTGACATTTAGAAAAATAAAAAAAAACATGTAAATTAATAATTCTTGTGCTATTTTTTTTAAATACAAATAAATAATCTTTACTTTCTTATTAGACAAAGATTTTGTCCAAAAAACATCCAAGTCTGAACAAATTTTAACAAAAGGTTTTCAACTGTTTTTGGTAGTAACATGATGTGTAGTAAGTGCCAGAAAAAAAGTCTTCTGAAATCAGACAACCAGAAGTCGGTTTTTTCCAAAATGGCCTTTTTACATGTGACTGTAATTTCAGTGATTTTTAGTTCAGGATTGACAGATTTCCACCCCATGTAAAACTGTATTTCCAACCTCGAATATGAAAACCAGGCAAACAATGTAACCCAAAGATGGATTTTCGAGGTGTTATGTGCTTAAAAATAAAGTTTTTACCTCAAATAACAGTTTTTTAAATATTTTGTAAAATGTATCATTTCACGTTTATTATCATTTCAATGTTATACAGTGGCCCCTATTGGGTCTGATGATGATTTCAGTGTCCAATAAAAAGCGATCACCACTTCCCATCTTTAATATGTATTTAAATACAGTCTTGTGAGTAAACAGAAGTGTAAATATACTGTATTACTATAAATGTTATTTGACATATTTTTGTGCTTTCAGGTAATTTAATAATACGTACGATGCTGATCAAGAAGTTATTTTAATTATTCTTATAAACAGGATATAAATCTGACAACTTTAAATGAATATTTTTGTGAAAATGTAGCCACATAAATGGAAATTCGCTTAGTCTACAGGTTTGCTGCATCAGGGGTATAAAATAATTAAATTAAATAATTTAACAGACTATTGTTTCAGCTAACCTTGTTGGAGGTTTAAGACCTGCTGAGACAGCTGTTGAAGATGTTTTCATTCGCCGATTCGTGACTGGGACTTGGCACAACTTGTTCCTCTCGGAAATAATCATAAAACGACAACACAACATGATACGAGTAGCTGGAATTATTAGTAGATCTTTACCTCCTAGAAAAATGTATTTTCTTATCGGTTACACAGAAGAGCTTTTGAGCTATTGGCTGCAGTGTCCTATAAAACTAGAACTGCAGACTGTGAGTGATAGAAAGGATGTTGTTTACAAGTATGTTTAGAATAGATATATGCATACTGTTTTTGTGTATAATAAATTGTGTAGATAAACTTTAATGAGTATTTCTTATTTTGTTTTTAATTTACTCTAGACCTATTGATTTATTTTTTTAATCTCTGTGCTATTAGAAAATAAAAATATTAAATTGATCATCACAAATTATTGCTATAGTAACACTCAATAATAGTTACCTCATGGATCGACTTAAAATTAGTTCATCGTGGATTAACTAATTCATAACTAACTGAACAATCCCACCCAACAGCAAAGTGAACACACATAACAATTCAGAAGCATAAGTCATATATTTTGGATGTGCTAACAATAACTTAGGCTAGCCCAAGAAATATTTTTTATGATAGGAGTGCAATTTAGGAGTCGAGGATTGGCTTTGGCTTTGCTCTTGCTTGGTGGGACATCAGCAGAAAACGGTTGATGGATGGACCGATGGTTGGTTGTCGTCGACGGCAATCACTGGTTGACTGGTTTGGTTATTGAAAACGATCTGTTCGGTCGGTTGACAATCGATTGGTCGATATGGCTACGAAAAAATGTCAACACTGTGTTAGTCATAAAATGTGCACCTGGAAAAACAGCAATGTCAAGTGCTACCAACTGATCAAAACATGTCAAAACAAACTCAGCCCAACACGGTAATGTCTTGCCTTCTTCAGTCCCCCATTTTCACTTTCTGTTGCTGATGTGGTTGGTGATTTTGTTTTTATTTTCTGGCTCTGAGCATCAGTTTGCGATTTTTGTGTATGTAAAATGACGGATCCTACTACGATTGAAGTAAATATAGAAATTCCTAAGTTGGTAGCCCTGATACCCCCACCAATGCCATGGCCGCCGCACAAACATGCGGTATGCCCACCGTCGAAAGAAAAGGAAAGGAGCCTTTAATTACATACGGCCGCGGCTTTCGAAGTGGCAACGTCGCAAGTAGTTTTGTAATGTAACAGCTGCTTTGTTTGGAGGCAGCTAATGGTATTTGTGTATTTTAGCAAATTTCCAATATAGGGAATAAGCTATTACCGTAGGTCTCATGGTAAGACCTAGACTCGGGACAAATTTACTTTTTTGTTTGAGGCATGGTTCGATGGTCAGACTTAGATCTGAGGACTACAGCAAGTGATCCAATCAGTTGTAGTAATAGAGATCTATGTTATTTGTAAGCTGCTTGTCCTGGAAAGATGGTACAAAGAAACACATTGTCCTAGAGTAAAGTTAATCCGTAAAATTTAACCACTCTAAGCTCAATTACATGTAAATATTGGTGATAAAATAAAACACTTTCCTGGCTGAGTGATCAAACGTGTAATCAAAATGAAATAAGTACATAATTAGAAAAAAAACAAGTATATACAAGCGGTAACAATGTTTATCAATACAATAGCAAATTGTTCAAATTTACATAAGATTTTGTTTCTCATTAAAATAAACAGTAACTAAATCTTTATACAAACATAATATGTACAAGGCTTTGTAAAACCTGTAATTACATAGTATGTATATAAAACTGGTTCATTATAGTAGTCTACAGTAAGTCTAAACAAATGAACATACAGGTTGATAGCAAAACAATAACAATTATTATAATGAGAATTTATTTCACATTCTAATTTTTAAAAGAAGAGCATCTAATTTTATAGATTAAAAGACACTTTAGAATTTCAGAGAAATATGTTACTAGGCTAGGTACCTCAAACTTAATGGTGCTATATCAAGAAATGTATATTATTGTTACGCTGAGTCAAGCACAAGCCCACTGTGGTGGGTATTTCAACACAACTAATTTCATTTAATGTTTTTTATCAACTCTCTGATGAAAGTTGATGAATTATTTGACAATTTGGTTGTTTTCCCAATATTCTCAATGCTCCTGGAACATCAAACATGGTCTCAAATAATGACTCACTTTCTACTCTTGTTATGAAATATATATTGTAGCAATATATATTGAAATATATATTGCTATTGTTTCCTAGCTTAGTTTGTTAATTAATGATGTAATATGACATAAAAAATAGTTCATCACACGGGCAAAAAGTGTCTTATCAACCTGACGTAAAAAAAAATTGGTAATACTTTCAACAAGCTGAGAGTATACTACAGTATTCTGTAACACAACATTAGAATGTGAGATAAATCCTTACAAATATTAAATATGTAAAACTTACAAATCATCCATGTTATTACTGTCAAATTAGCCAGCCAAATGCAGAAATATATATCAAAACTTGATATAACTTCTAGCAACAAAAAGTTACATCTGGATTATTTATACATATTTCAGAAAATGTTTTTACACTGAAGGCACATTACAAAGACATGCCTCAAGCTTGGGATGATCTAGGTAATTGTTAAAAACCTAGGTAGTGAATAACTTTGCTATTTTTAGTGTCAATAAATTTAACAGAAAGAAAAAATGGAACTACAACAATTCATAAATCTCAAGTCTGATAAAAATATTAGGCCTTAAATTCAAATAGTAATTTAAGTTTTAGGACCATTCTTGAATACACGTTTTGTTGGTTAAGTTTTATGGAGATTATAATAACAGCTGTATATTGTACACAATAACATAATTGCCAACCGCTTAAATGGCCCAGAAAATTGTTTGCAAGCAATAACTTACTGTGTAAATTGAAAATAAAATACTATTGGCAAGAGGCAGTCGATATTAACAGTGTAAAAGAAAACTTTTGCTACTCATCTGACAGCAATAAATTGGAAAACCCCGATTTGGGAACAAACGTTGAGTGAGAGGATAAAGGTGTATGTGAAGAAGTAAAACAAGATAAATACAAACTACATGAAACAATTGATTACTCTAAGTCTTTTTACTTGATAAGACACCATATTTTATAAAAAGGTAAAGCACCAACACTGTAATGTGACAGAAATGTTAGCGAATTGTTCTGCACGGATTTAAAAGTCAGTTACTTTGTCAGTGTGTGGAAAATTCAGACACTATACATTCCATAAAAAACGCTTTACATCTGCAAACTCTGTATAAAAATTAAAATAAGGCTTGACGAACGAATGCTAAACTCATGATGTTGCGATTATTACTTTACATCCTAATTGTAACTTTATAAAACCTATGCTAGTGTCTAAATCTATGAAGCAATTTTTGTTGTAGCTGTATTTGCCTCTAGCGTGGAATTGCTGAAAAATATCGCACTCGTCCTTACATAAGAATAGATGAAGAAATTTGTGTTTAGATGAAAATGATTGATAAAAATTTTTTAAACATGACATGTGACTGTTGAGTGTTACAACTTGTGAAATCATTGTAAAGTAAAGAGTAACATAATCAAATAGCTCAAAGTAAATCAATAACTCGAGATATACTTAATATCACATCTTTAAACCACTTTTAAATGTTAAAAGGTGGTTGTTACATTTATTTACATAAAATAACTTTTAATTACAATAAAAATCGGTAAAAACATTTTAACGTCCTCGTAGACTAGTAGATCCTCACCCACAATTCTCTAACACTAAACAAAAGCATTTGGACAGTATTTAATACCTAAGAAGTAAAGTTATAAATTACATGGAATTATAAAGAACCAAACTAACAATCAAAATAACAACCAATTACAACTATGGGACCATCAAAATGAAAATGATATGTAAATATTTTGTGCAAAGAAGTGCACCCTATCTAAAACATAGCCTTGTCTAGTCTTTGAAACTATCATACCAAACACAACCTCAGCTCTTATATTTAGTAGAATTATAAAATATTATTTGCCATATTGAAACACAAGAGTAATGGTATTTGTCTACATTGTCTTAAACAATGAATTAATGAATAACTAAGCTAAACTAGATGTAACATAACATGTTATATAACACAAATTATTAACATACACTTTTATAGTTATTGTAAAATCACTATTTTCCTCCTATTTGCATACGGTAATATAATTTCTCTAACAGATTGTTAAGCTTTGTTTCTAAATCCTTGTCCATAATATTAGGTAACGTTCCTTCAATACATTTAAATTCAGAAACTATTATCACAGGCCCAGATCAACATACTATGCCAAATTTGTTTATACAGTTCTAGAGTTATGAAGTTGTTTCAATATGTAAGGAAGAAGAGGGCTTATCTAAAATGAAGTGCATTGTTTTACAAAACTTCCATTATACACTTTTCAACCAAAATACTCCTATTGATTCATCAATGTTCTTGCCACCAAACACTAAGTGAATTTAAATTTCAAAAATATTTTTTGATTTTCTATCTACAATTAATTTTATAATTAAATCTAGTTATTCAATTAATAAAGGCCATTTATACTTTATTAAGGATTTAGTTGAACCTATAGAGAAAAAAAACAAATGATTATGAACAGGTCTGGGCCTAGGTTTGGAAGAGAATTTTATTAATTTTAGGTTACTTAAAGAAAACATACAATTTTGTCAGATGCAGTTAATAATATAATAATAGTATAAGTCTTGAGTTGATCACAAAAAAACTGTAATAACTGTTTGAATAGCACCATCATAACTTTGTAAACAGATTTCAGAGTTCTTTAATTTAAACCAATATAAATTCAGTTTAATCGATACTATTGTATTACCCTCATTGTAATAATATGTTGTTAACACTTTAAACAAAATAATATAATAGATAATATGTATTCATTTATATTAACGTGATTGTCTAATACCTTGTTTAAAAGTTTTGAAATAAGATTTACTTTAAAAGTCAATTCATGTTATAACAAAAATATCAAGAAAAAGAAACCCGTTGTTTCTAAATTAAATATTTTTCATGGTACCTGTACAGTAAGTTTCTTCTCATATTAATTAACTCGTGTGTGTGTGTGTGTGTGTGTGTGTGTGTGTGTGTGTGTGGATAGTATTTTTCACAGATCAAGTAGAAGAGAAATTATTACCGTGGAGATATAATATTTTAAGTATTGAAATCGCCCACCTTAGTGACAAGAACATAAGAACATAATTAAAACAACCGAGCAAAAACTCATATACTTCTTGTCCCCTATTTTTTTAAAGCTATCTATTAGGGATGGACGAGATTGGATTTTTAGTTCTAGACAAGACGAGACGAAATTTTTTATTTCTCATAAAATTTCGAGACGAGATCGAGACGGGATTTCCCTTCTCATACACAACGGGAAATGCACGTTCAAAATTTTTACCTGATTTTGTAAAATTGTTAGATGACTGTTTAAATACAAAAATAATGATAATAGGCAAGAATATTTACAATCTTTTATTAAAAAACATCAGCATAACATTTTTTTATTAATCACGCCTAACTTATTAAAAATGCCTACGATGAGGAAACATAGTAGATATCAGTTAGGATAGAGTTCAACTTATCCTAAAATAAAATAAATCATAAAATAAAAGCAATATTAATTTTTATAAAATAGTTACTTGTTTTGACTTTTTATAGTAATAAAACATTTCTCACACTGCTTAAACTTTACAAAACTTCTCAAATGTTATTAAAGTAATATTATTAAAATAATTAAAGTAATATTTACATTTAAAGAATTAATTAAATAAGAACGCCTTCACAAAGGAAACGCAACTACAACACGCTCCTGTATTGCGGGTATTGCATTGACTTTCTGCAGGCGTTTTTAATTTTTTTTTTTTATTCCCGTCTCGGTAAAAATCTCGGCCAAAAAGAAATCTCGTCTCGTGTAACGAGATTTAAAATTTCCCGAAAATTTCCCGAAATTTCGAGACTTGACTATCCCTACTATCTATAAATTGCTTCCAATGCTTAACAATTTGGTGTGTAGTATACACAATTGAATGTGTTCTCTTAAATGATTTGACTAGCACAGGTTAAAGTTAAATAAATGTTAAAAATTGCGATCAATAATTTGGTTTACAATACAAACAGTGGCGACTGATCCAAATAGACTGTGAGACACATTTGATCTATGATAATAAACTTAAAATACTGTTTTAGAATAATACCGGAGTATTCAATGTTTTGGAGATTTTACTTCCCAGTAGACTCCTTAAAGATAAACACGAGAAGAAACTAGATCTTTTGAATATGGTTAGCTGGCGTAAATGCAAGAGATATGAGCCCAAACTCCTCTTTTATGTCTTTGGTATAAATAAACCATTCACATTGTTGGATTGACCATAGTAGTAACAAAACTGAGCTTGTGGAATAAAATTCAATCAGTCAAATGTCAACTTCAGTAAATTCAATGGATTGTGAAGCATTGTCGTGGTAGGGACAAAACAAACATTTCCTTGACACTTTTGGATAAGATCCTTTTTTTAGTACAGAAGATACATGGTCCAAGTGAATAGAGTGATGCAATAAGACAACCAATCATGAAGTGATGAGTTTGTGATAAAATCCATACTAAGTTTCATAAACTATAAACGAGTGAGGTTGGCTAAAACACCCTTTCAGATACATCTGACTGCTACAGTCAGCTCACCTTTCCTGGAAATGCAGTTATAGGATAGCAAAAGAACAGTCACGTTGATGCAATAGTGAAAATGAAAGCGTTCTCATATCGTTGTAGCAAGGGTCACAATATTTTTCTTATATACAAGTTTATGAAAAGCTGTCTAAAAGTATTTTTATATACTTTATTATCGTTAGGTATTGTGGATTGTACAAAAAATATACAACTGTTCATGAGAAATATATGCCTGCAAAGTAAAATAGTGATGTGAAATATTTTTATAATTTTATATTTTTTGAATAGGTAGTTGTTTTAAAATTGATTAAATCTTTTTGGTTTCAATGTATGATTAAGTTGATTATTAGGGAGAATATAATACAAAGTTTAAAAGCATAAGATTTCATTTAGTTTTTTTTTTAACAAATAGGCTAAATAATTATAATTTTATAACAATACTCTGCTTTTGTATAGCTAAAAAATATACAATTATTGCTATTGAGCAATTAAATTAAACGTTTTTCTACAGTGGGGCTTCCTTGGACTGATAAGTGATTAAAGCACGCAAAGTAGCTAATTGCTGCATTTACTTACTTTTGCCGCACTAATTTCTTTTTTGCAGCACTAATTTTTTGTCATACTCCAGTATTCCAACTAAACAACACAAAACAGTGTGCTTTTCTAAACTTTTACTTTACAACTTGACTATAACTTCCCGTACCTACAGTAACAAAAGTAAACATATGGACTAAAACTGCAAAATATTACACATCACCATTTTCACGTGTAACTCTAGCATAAGTGTTGAACATTGCCAATTGCCACCAAACGGATAATAGCGCCAGCTTATACAATATAGAACTTTTAGCATGGTAGCAACCCATGTGAAGGCACAATCGTTGGTCATAAGTAAAAAAAAAACCGGTATAAAATATTTTCAAACCATTAGGATCATGACTAGTGAAAAAGAAGAAACTGAACAGAAAAAGGAAGTAAATAATGACTAACAAAGCCAACTGAGACAAGAATAAGCACATATTCCTGTTTGGTTCTCATATTTCCCATGAACCGAGCATATGTGAAAATGTCCTGTACTAATCAAGCTGGTCTACTCCTCGCACTAAACTTGAGATGATTTTGAATCCTGTAGGTTGCCAGAAGATGAAGAACTCACTCTTGTGCTACGGCCATCCTGAAAAATATAATTTTAAATGTTTATTCATTGACTTTAGATGCTGCAGAAGGATCTAACTGTAAAATCTGAAGAATATGTTTGAGTATGTTTAATGACCAGTTGAGTGTGCTGATGATGGTATTTGATGTATCACACTGTATATGCTGTGGAAACCATACTGTAGTTTATTGACTACAGTGTATATTTGTGGTGTAAAATAAAAATGTATGGTGGTCCGTGGTGTATTAAAGCCAAAATGTGGTAGTCAACGCAGCTTAAATATTAAATCTAGAAATGTTTGTTGATGGTGCTCAATCATGTTTTATGTTGGTCCATGATGTGTTGTGTAGTTTATGGTTATCTCACCAGCTCCTGGAGGGAGTCTAGCCTCGCCAAGGGGGCCGTCACTGCCGAGGGGAACTCTAACATGACGGCCTCGTCACTGGCGGAGCTCCTGCTGGAGAGGAACTGTCGTCTGCGACTACTGATGTCAGACCTCCACGGATCTGACTCTGAGCTGGAAAAAGTTTATTTCTTTCAGTAAAAATAAAAATAACCAGGTCAATCAAGACATCAAAATCTTTAAAACAGTCATACTTAAAGATATGGGGGGTTATGTGCCGCAACTTGGGAGTCAATTAATATTATGACTACTATGCTTGGACTTTTGGTTGAACAGTGCTGTCGGAGCATTAGACTGTTAGGTCTAACACAGAGAAGTAAGTTATTCTCTATTTAAATAGCATTAGATTTAAGTGAGCCTACTTTAGTTTGCTGCTACAGGGAAGGAAAAATGTTTTTGGTAAACTATTATTAGGCCTATAGTATGTAATAAATAAATTTGCCAAATTTAATAAAAAATACGTCCATAAACAAGGAAACTATAACTGTTTACGTTTCCTCCATATGAACAACATGGGAATTTTCAATGTAGAGTTTTATGGAATTTTCTCATTAACCTTTATCCTACAAAAAACGCTCCTGTGTTTTTAAATCTAAACGACGGTTTTAATGAAAATTGGGCATTTTAATGTTATTACTAAAAAAACTATTTTTGGAAAATTGAAACTACCATAACACCGCGTTTTAATGACCTGATCTTACTGGTTTACGAACTCATTCAAGTGGATTCAGCTCCACATTTTCAGGCCGAATTTCACTAAAATCGAACCAAAATTAGATGAGTCATTGTGTTTACAGACCCACACACATATATGAAAATTTTAACTAAGCGTTTTTGGCCTGTTAACAACAAAATGAAACAAGTAAATCGGTCCCGGGTCTAGATCTTGCTGTGCTACCTAAGGTAATAACTTCTTCCCTAGGGAAATCGCTTAAATTACTTCAACAAGAATGGAAGATATTTTTACCTTCTTTCAGGAACATTGGACGTAATCAGCTGTGAACTAGCCCATACAGCCTCATCTTGCTGTTGTTGTGGGAATGCCTGAAAAGCCAGTTAAAACAAAACGTGAGAGAAAGCATAATTAGTAAACAAAGTCACTCTCAGTATATATCACATATGCATAATGTGTATGGTAGCAACATTTTGTTGGCAACTCTTTTATTTTTACCCCATTCCTTTCCTATTTTATTCAGAGCTTTTATATACACATCCCGTTGTTTTGCTGCTACTGACTCCTGTGTGAATTTAAACCTGTTATTAGCATAAGGGAGTATCTCTTTTTTATTTTAAGTCATAAGGCCTTTTGATAAAGCTATGCTGATGAGGTTGCAATGCTTGTGGTTGAAAAGTTCCACGGAACCATAACTGATATCATGAACAGAGCTTTAAAGGTGGTTGACCGTTGGTGTCTTGAAGTTGGGCTCTCCATTAATCCCAGAAAATTTGTAATAGTACCCTTCACAAGAAGAAGAAAACCGCTAATACTGAAGGGGACCGAAATTTAGCTGCGAGAATCAGGTGAAGTATCTAGGTGTAATTTTGGACAGATCACTTCACTGGGGACCACATCTTCAAAGAGTCATTGACCGTGGTAAGTGGTCCCTAATGGCATGCAGACGACTGGTAGGCGGAACATGGGGGTTACAGCCCAGACTCCTGCATCTGTTGTGCAATTTGGGACCTTGACATGGTTCACTTTTGTGGTGGCCCAAGATGGAATTTACTGTAGAGGTCAAAGCTTTAGCAGGAGTTCACAGACTTGCTGGTCTTATGATTACTGAGGCAGTAAGCAGCTGTCCTAGAGCAGCCCTTGATTGTCTGCTTGACATGCTACCCATCGACATCATTATCAAGGTGGTAGCAAGAAAAACAGCACTACACCTAAGATGCGAAAACTTATTGAAAACCACAGGGAACAACAATTAAAGGACACTCTAAGATTGTTCAGGTGGTACATAGAAATGAGTTGGACCTCCCTTCAGACCATATGTCCGAAAAATACTCCTTTGGAAAGTCTTTTAAAGTAAGTACTATTACCAGATTGGGACGAATGGCTTAATTGGCACACTGCGGGGGTGTTATTTACGCCACTGCTTGTTATCAAGGTTGAATTTTTATCAAAGTGTGCAATAACATGTGATTAGAAGTAGTATAAATTCAAGGGTACTATAGAGGACCCGTGCTGCTCCTCAGCGTTGAAATGAATATCATATCAAAATAAATATAATATAAATATCATACTAAATAATGGTGTAAATACCTGCATTCATGTGATCAATTAGTTGCTAAATTGCAACCGGTTTCGACTCACAAAGGAGTCATCGTCGGGCCAGTACAGATGTCTTCTCGCTTCATTTGAAGGTCGTCAATTCATGATAAATAAATACATTTAACACGCACACGTACACGAACATAAAAACAAACATTTAGGCCTAAAAACGAAAGATGATACAATACGGTAACGGGACACGACGTGATCGGGCGGGGGTTATGTCTAGACTGCCGGTCAGGATCAGCGTGGTCAGTGATGACGTCGTGCCTGGATTTCCCGATCAGCTGATAACTTCATTCACAGCTGTCCCTTGCGCTAGTATCTTGATTGCAGTGTCGTAAATGTAATTTGATTGAAATGAAATCTTGTCATTGATGATGTTTTGGCTGTCAAATTTAACGGCCCTATATATTTCGAATTCTTCCAAGGTGTTTGTATTAAATCGGTCATTTGGGAGGTGTAGGATTTTCATGTTATTATCAATATTAGTGTAATTGTGGTTGTGAGAAATCAGATGTTCTGCGAAGGTCGAGGTCTGTGCCGCTGTAGTTCTTTTCGGTAGATGTTCTTTAAACCTTTTGTTGAAAGAACGGGATGTTTGGCCTATATAATATTTTGGGCAGTCATTACAATTGATTTGGTAAACTCCTGTTTTCTCAAAGGTTGCAGTAGGTGTCTGGGGACGATTTTTTAATAAAGAACCTAGTTTATTATCAGTTTTGAACGAAACTGTGATTTTATTGCTGTTCATTATATTTTTAAATTTAGTGCTGAGAAACGAACCATACTTCGCAGAAACATAGGTTTTCTTTTCTTTATTTTCGGGTTTTTTATTTTTATGCTTGGAAATCAGTTTATCAATCAGGTTGCTTTGGAAACCATTGGAAACAGCTATATGTTTGATTGTATTGATTTCTTCGGTATAATCTATTGTGTTCATTGGTATGGAGAGGAGTCTATGGACAAAACTGTTGTAAGCTGCTAATTTTTGAGAGTATGGATGATGGGAATCTGCGTGGATGGTCTGATCTGTACTAGTTGGTTTCCGATATATTTTGAATGTGAAATTGTCATTTTTCTTCGTTATTGTCAAGTCCAAAAAATTCAGGCTATTGTTGGCCTCCTCTTCTAATGTGAATTTAATATTTTTATGCATGTTACACAAGTAATTGTTTAGCAGAGAGAGCTGTCTGTTGTTACCATTAAACAGAACTATGGTGTCGTCCACGTATCTGTAATAAAAGATTATCTTATCTTTGTAACGATTATCTGAGGTAAACAAATGTTTGTTTTCGATGTGGTTGAGGAATATCTCGGCCATAATACTAGATAGTGGAGAACCCATTGCTAGCCCATCTTTCTGGTTGTAAAAGTTATTTTCAAATTTAAAATAATTCTGTTTCAACACTATTCTTATAAGTGCTATGAGCTCGTTTACTGCTTGAAGGGGTAGCTTAGAGTGTTTATGTAAATTCTGTTCCAATATTTCTACTGTTTCCTGGATCGGGACATTTGTGTACAAGTTCACTATATCAAAAGATGCTAGTTTCATATTGCTTTTTATTGGTTGTGCCTTAATATTGTTTACTAATTCTATACTATTTTTAATGCTATGGTTGTTTTCCAACACGATCTCGTTCCTGATTATTTTGTCCAGTTTTTTTGCAATTTTGTAGGCGGGCGATGGTATGAAATTTACAAGGGGTCTGATTGGTACATCTGGCTTATGGATTTTCGGAAGTCCTCTAAGAATGGGTGCTTGGGGGTTGGTTACTTTCAGGGACAATATTTCATTAGCTGATAATAAATGTTTACTGTTAGAGATGGCTTTGTTTATTTCCTTGGAATTTTTGGCTGTGGGGTCCTTATCTAAGAGCTCTATTACATTGGTTTTATTCATAAAGTCTTTTACTTTGTTTACATATCTGTCGTGATACATTATTACTATGGAGTTGCCTTTATCGGCCTTAGTTATCAGGGCATTATTTTCAGCAAGTTTGTTCTTTATGCTTGTCAAGGTACGTTGCACGGGTCTGAATTTTAAGTGCTGTTTCCGTGTGTTTGATTTATTTCTAAGAATGTGTTTTGCTCTGTTTCCTATTAAAATGCGGGTGGAATCTCTTACTTCGTCATATTTTATACTTTTAATGGATGACTCAATGTCTAATAGTTCATGAACTAGGCTTGACTTTTTATTGTTTGGTAAATTGAAATTCAATCCTTTATTTAGCAAGGCAACTTCATCATCATTAAATTCGATTTTTGTTTGGTTTACTACTCTCTGAAAAAATGTGTGTGAACATTTTATGAATTCTTTGGTATGCTGTCTTTCAATTAGGTTACGAATCTTTTTATTTTGTGTTTTTCTTTTTACCAGAATTTTCCTTAAGACCTGCTGTTCGATTTCATTGAAAACATTGTTTTGTTGTGAAGCGTGAATACTGTTTAAAAGCTCTAAATGTTTCTTGAGCATTAACTTGTTAAGGACATTTTTCTTGAAATAGAGACTTTTAATTTCATTTTTAATCCAATTATGTTCAGCCAACTTTTTGGCTTTAAGTGCTGCTCTAGACTTACTGTTAACTTTGACTCTTACGTAGTTAGGTATTATGTTTATTACTTTTATTATTAGTTAGGTATTATATTATGACAAGCATAAAGAACAAACTTGCTGAAAATAATGCCCTGATAACTAAGGCCGATAAAGGCAACTCCATAGTAATAATGTATCACGACAGATATGTAAACAAAGTAAAAGACTTTATGAATAAAACCAATGTAATAGAGCTCTTAGATAAGGACCCCACAGCCAAAAATTCCAAGGAAATAAACAAAGCCATCTCTAACAGTAAACATTTATTATCAGCTAATGAAATATTGTCCCTGAAAGTAACCAACCCCCAAGCACCCATTCTTAGAGGACTTCCGAAAATCCATAAGCCAGATGTACCAATCAGACCCCTTGTAAATTTCATACCATCGCCCGCCTACAAAATTGCAAAAAAACTGGACAAAATAATCAGGAACGAGATCGTGTTGGAAAACAACCATAGCATTAAAAATAGTATAGAATTAGTAAACAATATTAAGGCACAACCAATAAAAAGCAATATGAAACTAGCATCTTTTGATATAGTGAACTTGTACACAAATGTCCCGATCCAGGAAACAGTAGAAATATTGGAACAGAATTTACATAAACACTCTAAGCTACCCCTTCAAGCAGTAAACGAGCTCATAGCACTTATAAGAATAGTGTTGAAACAGAATTATTTTAAATTTGAAAATAACTTTTACAACCAGAAAGATGGGCTAGCAATGGGTTCTCCACTATCTAGTATTATGGCCGAGATATTCCTCAACCACATCGAAAACAAACATTTGTTTACCTCAGATAATCGTTACAAAGATAAGATAATCTTTTATTACAGATACGTGGACGACACCATAGTTCTGTTTAATGGTAACAACAGACAGCTCTCTCTGCTAAACAATTACTTGTGTAACATGCATAAAAATATTAAATTCACATTAGAAGAGGAGGCCAACAATAGCCTGAATTTTTTGGACTTGACAATAACGAAGAAAAATGACAATTTCACATTCAAAATATATCGGAAACCAACTAGTACAGATCAGACCATCCACGCAGATTCCCATCATCCATACTCTCAAAAATTAGCAGCTTACAACAGTTTTGTCCATAGACTCCTCTCCATACCAATGAACACAATAGATTATACCGAAGAAATCAATACAATCAAACATATAGCTGTTTCCAATGGTTTCCAAAGCAACCTGATTGATAAACTGATTTCCAAGCATAAAAATAAAAAACCCGAAAATAAAGAAAAGAAAACCTATGTTTCTGCGAAGTATGGTTCGTTTCTCAGCACTAAATTTAAAAATATAATGAACAGCAATAAAATCACAGTTTCGTTCAAAACTGATAATAAACTAGGTTCTTTATTAAAAAATCGTCCCCAGACACCTACTGCAACCTTTGAGAAAACAGGAGTTTACCAAATCAATTGTAATGACTGCCCAAAATATTATATAGGCCAAACATCCCGTTCTTTCAACAAAAGGTTTAAAGAACATCTACCGAAAAGAACTACAGCGGCACAGACCTCGACCTTCGCAGAACATCTGATTTCTCACAACCACAATTACACTAATATTGATAATAACATGAAAATCCTACACCTCCCAAATGACCGATTTAATACAAACACCTTGGAAGAATTCGAAATATATAGGGCCGTTAAATTTGACAGCCAAAACATCATCAATGACAAGATTTCATTTCAATCAAATTACATTTACGACACTGCAATCAAGATACTAGCGCAAGGGACAGCTGTGAATGAAGTTATCAGCTGATCGGGAAATCCAGGCACGACGTCATCACTGACCACGCTGATCCTGACCGGCAGTCTAGACATAACCCCCGCCCGATCACGTCGTGTCCCGTTACCGTATTGTATCATCTTTCGTTTTTAGGCCTAAATGTTTGTTTTTATGTTCGTGTACGTGTGCGTGTTAAATGTATTTATTTATCATGAATTGACGACCTTCAAATGAAGCGAGAAGACATCTGTACTGGCCCGACGATGACTCCTTTGTGAGTCGAAACCGGTTGCAATTTAGCAACTAATTGATCACATGAATGCAGGTATTTACACCATTATTTAGTATTTAACTGTGATCAGGAGGCTAAAATTCAATATAATAAATATCATATATTGAGCAATACAGTATCTTGTACTTAACTGATTCAAACAATCAATAGCTCAAATTAATCCCTATAATTTACTGGCTATTTCGAGTCTAAAACATATAAAAAAAAAACAAACAATACTGGAGCTTATTGATTTTTATAATCATAGAAAACCTTATAAAAATAATTTTTATGTTTGTTGTTCTCCTTGTGTTTGTTTGTAACTTGTCCGATTTGAATAACTAATAGCTTAAATGAAAGCCAGTATTTCACTAAAGGTTCTTAAACCAAAATATATAGGATTATATACAATTATAACTGGTAAAATACATCTTAAATTGAAGTAAGAATTCGAAAATAAATCAAATTTATGTTTTTTGATCGAGTAATACAGTAGAAAAATATATGCCGATGCTTGATGTGAAATCTGTGCGTGCATTCCTTCAATTTGAGACCTCAATTATGACCCATAGAAATACATGGGGAGCAAATTTCGTTTGTGTATAAGCCGAGTGGGACTGTAGATTAATATTATGCCGTTGCTTGATGTGAAATCTGTTATGCATACCTTCAATTTGGGACCTCAATCATGAAAATAAGTGGGTAGAAGAACCAAACGATCTTGGAAAAGAAAAACCAAATTTAACTCCTATAAGAAATACACGGGGAGCAAATTTCGTTTAGGTATAGGCCGAGTGGGAATATAGAGTAATCTATGCCGATGCTTGATGTGAAATCTGTGCGTGCATACCTTCAATTTGAGACCTTAATCATGAAAATCGGTCGGGTAGAAGAGCCAAACGAACTCGGAAAATAAAAACAAAATTTTTTAAATATATGAGATTGGAAAATTTTATCAAGGGAGATTTGTATCAAGGTTCCTCTGTATAATTGAAATTTTAAAAAACTTAAATGATCAGTGGGTAATCTTTTTTATTATGATAATGAAACAAGTTGATCAATATCAGTTTGTAGACAAAATCAGATTAAGTGCTAACCTGTGAGACGTCTACAGGTTGAGACTGACTTCTTCGTGGAATGACACTAGCCTGTTGGTGGGGGGAGGAACAAGGTGGCCATCTTGTGTCCCCCACTGCCCCCTCCGGCTGCGGTTCTTCTTGAGTGGAACCCCTGGGAAAACAAGGACAGAAATCATAAGAAAACTGTGAGATACAATAAGCTTTTGCACTGGAAGTGGTGCTTTAGAAAAGTGTGAAAGAATCTCCATGTAAATATTGAACAAGTTTCACAACTTAACTAAGGTGAGATTACTGAGATTCCACCATCTAAATACACTGTTAGAACGTGGTCATCGGGAGATGACCAAGTTATTGGTGAACTGGTCGAGGTTTCGGATGCCTTGCAGCAATCCTAATGACCAGTACCGCCAGTACCGGACTAAGGACACTAAACCTTGTGGCGCTAGACTAAAATAACCTGAGCAGCCTCACCTCTTAGGTGTAACTTTCCCGCTATCACAGCGAATTCGTCAACATCATAATTGTGAACATCTCCCTGCTATCAGGGAGGCATCATTATCATCACCCACAATCACACAGATTTTGTGAACAAGTGCAGGAGTCATGGCTACTGGGCTTATCAAACCAGTAAATTCAGCGGCGATAAAAGTGTGAATACCTGTAGAGAAGACTTGATTCTCCACAGCAGAAGCTTTTCCCCCGGCTTTTTACCAGGCTGGGTATTTTAGCAAAAGGAAAGGATGATCGAGGAATGGAGTGAGAGAGAGAGAGAGAGAGAGAGAGAGAGAGAGAGAGAGAGAGAGAGAGAGAGAGAGAGAGAGAGAGAGAGAGAGAGAGAGAGAGAGAGAGAGAGAGAGAGAGAGAGAGAGAGGGAGAGAGAGAGAGAGAGAGAGAGAGAGAGAGAGAGAGAGAGAGGAGAGAGAAAGAGAAAGAGGAGTATGTGTGAGGAGTACAAGACGAGAGCATGGCGGTGGGTAGGGGTAAGAGGGGCTTAGCCCCAAATTAGGGCCACCGGTTGTTATTTTATGGTGTTAAAAATTGGTTTTCACATTTTTAATATCCAGAATATAATATTTTGCAATTCTTTTAAGCCATTTTTTAGACCATAAATAAAAAATAGTGGATTAAGTTGATGAAAAGGTTCGCGAAACCACCAAAGGTTTTTGCTTTGTTTCCCTCAAGTTTCACGGACTTTGGTGTTGGAAATTGTCACACAACAAAGCGAAAGCTCCGTTATCGTGAATCGGCGGTTTTTGCGAACCTATTCATCAACTTTAGGGACCAGTTCCATCAGTCACAATGCTCGGGCGTCCACTCTTCACTTCGTCATGACTCATGAGCGTCAGTTTGGCTATTTTTAAACTAGATGCACCATTTTTGCACAGAACTTTAATTCATTACGTTGTTTCCATAAACTTCACACACTTGCCGATAAATGTCTTATCGGTTTTAAGTTTTTTGGAAAAAAAAAACTGTATCACTGACCGCACCTCACAACTGGCAGGGTTTTTCAATTGCAAAAAAAAAAAAAAAAAAAAAACGGGTAGCGCGAGGATGTTCCTATTGTTATGGCTGGACGCGGACTGATACTGATTTGCTGAGTGTGCTGAGTGTGCACACATCAAAATGTACAAAATCGGCGTGCGCCTAGCAGCATCAGAACGAAACGTTCCTTACATTCTGAATTGCTCTTGTTTTTAAATCGGGAATTAATCCGACAACTTCAAGGACATATTTATTTATATCGATTTGAGTAAAAATCCTATCAAGGGAAATTGGCTTAGTCTGCAGGTTTACTGCGGCAGGGGTATTTGCTAGTTCAATGAATTGGTCATGATCCGAAGATTAAACGTTTTATAATTTTGCTTCGCTTCCCTGCAGTTAATTGTAAAGACCTTGTTAGGTTAGTAATTTTTGGTACTGCATTATAACGAAAAGTGTGTGCAGTTAAATGATTTGATAAAGGGATGAAACAGTTTTAGTGCTAGATATATGATTTAGTTTGGTTAGTCACCTGCACAGAGGGGTTGAGGAATGTATACTACGGCCATTTTGTGGAACGCTTGAGCTTCTTTGGACTGTGGTTGGCCTTGGTCTGGAACTTGATTCCGACCACAATGCCTGAAACAGAATTTGAATCCATTTCAAGAAATTTCCCTTCTTTTTTTATCCAAAAACAGCAATTTAGGTGGCATGCAGCTTCTCCTGAAGAGTAAAACCATAGACAAAAAGAATGAAATATAGACTGTCAGCCGTGCTGCGGTTGCCATGGTTACCATAGGTTCCGGCGCACACCGCTGTAGTTTACGTAGCGCGTACGCCGTAACTACCGTGGTGCTCCAAGCGGTGTGCGCCAGAACCTATGGTAACCGCAGCACAGCTGACGGTCTATATTTAATTCTTTTTGTCCATGGTAAAACATATCAAACCGTTTTAGGTGACGAGACATCTTTGGAAAAACTTTAACAAACAAACTCAACAAGCAAGCCGCGGTTTTGTAGACTAATGATGATGGCACTGTAAGTGTAATTCCTGAAGGTGAAATTGGGGATGTGTCCTGAATTGAGCCATGCGATTGTCGGGACGAACCTCAGACAATAAATCACGGAGTAAATGTAAATAACTGTGTACTTTCCAAGCTTATCCAGGCAGATTTTTAGTGTTGTAGTGCTGACTTGGATTAGAGATGAGGATCGGGCTTTGTGACAATTGAACTGATGTTTTGGTAAACTGACTTCATCTTTATCATTTCCAAGATTTTACACTACCGTAATGACATATTCCACTCAGCCAGCCAGATTAAGATATAGTTCAAAGAGGCTGGTAAACCAATACAAGAATTTTTTAGTTCTCCTAGGAAAGTGAATTTAGAAAAGAAAGGTGATTTCTGTAATGTCGGTAAATGTGTAAATGTGTGATAAATTAATAATAAAAAAATGTTAGACGCTGTAATAGTAATATTCTAGATTTTGTATGTTTAATTGTTACTGTAGGTTTAGTTTTGTTTACATCATTCATATAAAGTTAATCTTACCTCTCGGTTTTCTGGTAAGGAACCAGAAGTCTTCATTCCTTGCTGCCGTAACAACGCCAAAATCAGTCTTACATCTGTTGCCACCGATTGCTCCAATGATGTTAAATGTCTAGAAGGAAAAATCAGAGTAGAAATTAATGAATAAGTAACTCTACTTCAGGGTTACTATCCCTTTACAGTAAAGGAAGACTGATTTCTGGCAAAGTAGAGAATTTTTTTTTAACGAACTTAGTCCATATGGTGCAGTAGATAATCAGGAAAGCACTAAAATTTGTTTAATGTTTCACTAATATTGTTCATCTATCTATACCCATTTAAAGTTATGATTAGATACATCAAATTAGAACTGTGAGAAAAAAATTATTACAGCTTATAGGTTGACGTACAATACAGACTTTAGCTTTTGCGAACAGTTTGAATTGCAGGTGAAGGAGAAAAGTTTGAAATTTGTCAAACAATGATAGATTAAATATCTCATCTTAGACATCCAAGTAGCTTCTACATTTACCAACCTGGAAAGGCGATCTATCCTAGAGTTGATATCACTATCGTAGCTCCTCCCACAGTTAGTGCAACAATGAGGTCCTGCCTCTCTCTCCTCCACGGGTAACGACGGTACCACAGACGAAGTGGCAACTGCAGAGCAAATCATCATCAGATAAACACACAAACTTTAAAAACTGCCAAGTGTGGTAAATGTAACAAATTTGCTGTAAACTTATGTGTAACGTTAACATTTAACAGATTCTAGGAATACTTGCACATTGATTGAAAAAAAAAAATCTCTAGGAGAAAGTAATTATGAAATTTTACACAGGTGCCTGACAAATGCCCAATTTATCATAATGCTAGATAAGAATTTGCTCCTTATGAGCAAATACTAATCGGGATAAAGAACCATACCACCTTGTCTATTAATGTTACTTGGGATTTTTTAAAAGAAGGTTTACACTAAAATTAGCGTTTAACACTGCATGTTGTGATTCTCAGTTGTTACGTCATGAATAGTAAAACAAAATTACAATTAATTACTAAAAACTACAAATAAACAAACAAAATAATTGAAGTAAATAGAACAATTTTACAAATATGACATGCCTGCATTGTTTTTAAAAGATTCAATACATGCTACAAAAATGTATGACAAAACTCAATACTCTGAACTACAAGAATTTATTATACAGTGTGTAAATTAAGTCTTGAAACAAATCTGTATTTAAAACCGAAATAGATAGAAATATTCTGTTTGTAGCATTGATTCTTAACAAAGGTTCTGCAATTTTTTACAACAAAAATTTTTTTTACCCATTTAAAAGGGACAAAACAGACTAAATATTTAATTGGTTAAAGAGGGCGTAAAACTAATTTTACAACAGTTTTTACAAGCATAAAAATACCAGTACCTAATTAAACATATTTCATTGAAAGGGAGGTCTCCAATACAAATACAGTTCTGTCCTTTCTATTTATTCGTGAAATTCTGTTATATTTTAGATATACACCGTGTCCCAAAAAAACTGAACAATTTTATTTACTTATAAAATGTTTATTAACAATCACACGATAACCTAATTACATTTTAACTGACACAAATATTCCTAAGTTTTGTTTGATATCATATGTGTTGGTGAATTTCAACATGGTTGCCATTGTTGGCAGAAAGATAGTCAATACGGCTGTCCAATTCAGCCCACACTCTATGGCGCATTTCGTCAGTAATGTTGCTGCATTTATTCTTTGCCTCAATTCTCGGACATCGGAAACTTCTGTCTTATAAACTTATAATTTTGACAAATTTGAAATTTAACCCTTTGAGTGCCAACATCCGGGGAACCGGACATTTTTAAAACGAGCCAAAAGTGCCAACGTCCGGCTGACCGGACGTTTCGTAATGATCGAACAGTTGTCATAACAACCGAATGGATACTCGGATTCTTTTAACCCATATATTAACATTGAGTCGAAAGTTACTAGATGCGATACATCGATTTTCGTTGGTCGAAATATCGAAAATTCGATTTTTACGAAATTTTAACCTAAAAATCGCCAGATCGCGCTCGGCATTTTTAGCGCGACCTTCGGGAAAAATCATCGGCATTTTTTGAGCGTTACTTTTATTTCTCGCCATAGACTTTCGAGGGTCGTGAAGAAATAATTGTTGCACGTTTTCAATCAATTTATTTTGGATTTTCGGCCTACTTTTACCTTTTAAATGTTGTAAGCTTCCAGTTAACATAAATTTGTCATACCAGGCTCGAATGCTGTTCCGTGATGGAGGACGTCGACCATATAGCGTCTTCTAAATGTTCTTTGCACTGCAATATCTGACTTACTTTGAATGTACCACTCAACGCATTGCGCTTTCTCTCGTGCGCTCATGGTGCCTGCTTAATGACAGGGCAATATTTTTAAATTTCAAGTTTCAAGCGACAACAATGAATCAGCTGATAGTTACAATTGATATTGAACAAAACTTCATGAGCTCAGTTATCATATGATCACCTTCAAAGTAGACTAGATATGCCTGGACGTATTATATAACAATTTAAAATTGTTCAGTTTTTTTTGGGACACGGTGTACTTTTACAAGGAAAACTATTGCAATGGCAAAAAAAGCCTTTGGGTTTAGAATAAACACCTATAACCATCAGATTTTAAAAGTATGGGATGGTAAGAAAAGAAGTATACAAAGATTATATATCTGAAGCAGCAGCAAAAAATACTGTTAGCTACTGTGATCATACATTCTAACAAAACAATTAATTGGTGGAACACAAAACATTTTGCCAGCAGAATTTGAATAGGAACCGTCACACACAAAGTCAGAAGCTTCAAAGATGTCATGCTAGGTAAGATCAGACAGAATCAAAGAAGATAATACCTGACTCAATAACTACTGTTTCATTGACTTTTCATCAGAACAAAATACCAGTAACAACAACATTTTCAGGCAAGATTGAAAAGGTAGAACAAAAATCTACAGAAAGGACTATAACTTTTAGAAGTCATGCAAGATAATATCTGAATTAACAAATACTCTTTAATTGATTTTGTATTAAAACAAGAAATAGTGTAATGTACAATTTGGCTAGCAAAATTTGAAAAGGGGGAAACCAGAGAAGTTACTCACGGGGCCAGAACCTAGGGGGTTTTGGGGGGTGTTTGAAGCGGTGAGAGGTGAAGTGGTCAGTAACTCTGGTAGGGATAAAGTTTGTCTCACCTGCAGTAGACGAGTCCGGAGCCGTTATTGCCTGATGCAACGGACTCGGCAGCCCAGACTCTGACACTGAAAATGAGAGAGAATGTGAAAAAAGGAACTCATGATCAGGAACACCATGTGTAGGGATGATTATCCTGGTAGTTGTATAATAAAGTGTTGTCGGTTTTAATTTATAGGTATGTTTATCGGGTGATAACTTAACTGACTTACACTAACACAACCTAAAAGAAAAGGCTGGCAACTTATTCAGGTAACTCTTCTTAACTAACTTGTAGAACTAACTTTTTGCCTCTTTTAAAATCCTAATGAATCTTTAATTAGGTTTATAAAGGCGGCACAGTCATATTAAGAACAGAGAAAAGGTAGTTTTCTTAAGTTACAGTGAAATAAGCTAGTACAGCCATTGATTATAAAACAAAAATCAGTTTCTGTAACCATTGATAACTATAGTATTGATAGTTACAGTTTCTATAACTATTGATTGATTCTATAACTAATGAATTGTACTAGAGGATTTAAAAACAAACTTGGCTTTATAAGAAATCTAATTTGACTTTTATGAAAACTAGTCTGTAAAAATAATTACCTATGACAGTTTTTTTAATTAGGCATTTCAATTTAATTTTTAGAATTTCAAAAAATGCTTTCATAAAAAAAAGAAAAAAACTGAACCAAACAGTTTTCTTACCAAAAGTTGCAGGAAGGTTTATTGAAAGATTTTGAAAATGTCAGATATGGTTCTAGTAAAATATACGACATAGAAGTAAGGGCTCAAACAATTTTGTAATAATTTGTAACCACCAAAATCAAAGAAACGTTACAAGAAAATATATCAATAAAGCTTTTTACGACACTCGTAGAGCTTTTTAATAACGTTTTTAAATATCTAATTCTATATTTGTGTCGTTAAGACTATCTCCATGAGATCGCTGTGTAAAATACTATGGCACTGTATTAGCATTTGAAACAACAAATGTAGCCATAGTAATTTCCACTTTGTCGCCATCGCAACCCAACATCATTTACTTTCCAAAGCCACCTTAAGAACTTTAAAAGTTCAGCAGAGCTTAGGTCAATATTACAACGGGAATATGACTGTAGTAAAGTTAGTTTCCCCTGGTACATTTATACAGTCAAACACGTGATTAAAATAATTAAAGGTGGATTATTAACAATTATTTCTAAATCAATATTTCTTAAAACATGCGGAAAATGAAATCTGTACAATGTTACCCAGGCCTACCGTACTGGTCTCAAGAAGCCAAACAGGACTCTATACTGATTACAAACAAAAATTTAGAATCAACTGCATCAGCTACAGAGGTCAGTTAAACCATAAAAAAATAATTTAAATCTTTATCTAGAACAGATTGAAGTTAAGTTTGCTAAATATAGATTGAGCTACCTATAAAATTGTACATAAAATATAGAATATTGAAAGTTATGTTTCTTGAAGCTAAATGCAATCATAATCCATTAAAATAATAACTGCTTGATACACAACTTTATGCCATAACAATTTTGTTTTCATTTATTAGTCTTCCTAGGCTTCCCCTTAAACTTTGCAGCTTTGTTTCTCTCAGGAAAAAAAACCTTTCCTACCACTTCATAGAATGATCACATTGCCACACTTGTAAACAGTATGCAAAATATCTCAATTCCGCTTTATTCATTCTCGCTTGCTCAATCAGCTGATTTTACTTTTGGCGTTAATATATAACACTAATATCGGGTAAACAACATAGGTAGCCTAAAAAAGCAAATATAACCATTGACTATTGGATACTGTAGTAGACGTCCCATCTATATGGACCACCTGTAGCCATATTGTTTTGTTAAAAAAGAACGTAGTTGTGTGAGCCAGTCACCGAATGCTCTGGTGACAATAACTCTATTTTCTACCTTATTTTTTGTTGGTGCCGAAGTTAATGGGTCATGACAGTTGCTATAGCTCACCATAGGCCTAAGTCACTAGCCTAAGTCATTAGTGTGAATTGTTAAAAAAGATTGTGTATACAACAGAAATCAGTAGGCATAATTTAGATCAGCACAATCTGTTGATGGCTCACACCAACTACGACGATTTTGGTTAAAAAAACTGGCAACAAATTTTACATGGGGATGGAATGTCTAGTTATATTAATAGTCAAAGATATAACTTTAGAGTAAATGACATTTTATACACAACTACATAGTTAATCTGTGTGTCCTGTTTTAAGTTAATTATGGTGATAGGAAAAATCTTGTGTGTATTACGAGCTCAACAGTCATTGCCACTCTGGAAATGTATGGCTGGCTAAAGCTTTGTGCTGCCATCTAAAACGGTTCTCAAGTGGAAATGATGTACTCTTAATTTGCGCTCTTAATTAATACACAAATGTAATTAATACAAATCGGCATATATGTATCTATAATCCCACACGGCTTATACGTAAACGAAATTTGCACCCTATGTATTTCTTGTGGGAGTTAAATTTGGTTTTTCTTTTCCGAGTTCGTTTGGCTCTTCTACCCGACCGATTATCATGATTGAGGTCTCTAATTGAAGGTATGCACCCACAGATTTGCCATAAAGTATAGGCATATATGTATCTATAATCCCACACGGCTTATACGTAAACGAAATTTGCTCCCTATGTATTTCTTATGGGAGTTAAATTTGGTTTTTCTTTTCCGAGTTCGTTTGGCTTTTCTACCCAACCAATTTTCATGATTGAGGTCTCAAATTGAAGGTATGCACTCACAGATTTGCAATCAAACATCGGCATATATGGATCTATAATCCCACTTGGCTCATAGGTAAACGAAATTTGCTCCCCATGTATTTCGTATAGGAGTTAAATTTGGTTTCTCTTTGCCGAGTTCGTTTGGCTCTTCTACCCGACCGATTATCATGATTGAGGTCTCTAATTGAAGGTATGCACCCACAGATTTGCCATAAAGTATAGGCATATATGTATCTATAATCCCACACGGCTTATACGTAAACGAAATTTGCTCCCTATGTATTTCTTATGGGAGTTAAATTTGGTTTCTCTTTTCCGAGTTCGTTTGGCTCTTCTACCCGACCGATTTTCATGATTGAGGTCTCTAATTGAAGGTATGCACCCACAGATTTGCCATCAAGTATCGGCATATATGTTTCTATAATCCCACTCGGCTTATACGTAAAGGAAATTTGCTCCCCATGTATTTCTTATGGAAGTTAAATTTGGTTTCTCTTTGCCGAGTTTGTTTGGCTCTTCTACCCAACCGATTTTCATGATTGAGGTCTCAAATTGAAGGTATGCACCCACAGATTTGCCATCAAGCATCAGTATATATTTATCTTTATCCCACTCGGTTTATACGCCGAACCAAATTTGCTCCCTGTCAAGCTTTGGCATATATTTACTTACTGTAATACTCTACCAAAAACGTAATTTGATTCATTTTCGATTTCTTACTTCAATTTAAGATGTATTTCACAAGTTATAATTATATAATCCTATATATTTTGGTCTAAGAACCTTCAGTGAAATACTGGCTTTCATTTATTAACTATTCAAATTGGACGAGTTTCAAGCAAACGCATGGTTAACAACCAACATAGAAATTACTTTTCATAAGGTTTTTCTATGATTAAAAATTAATACGGTAGCTCCAGTATTGTTCATGTGTTTTTTATATGTTTTATACTCAAAATAATCAATAAATTATAGGCTTTAATTTGAGTTATCGATCGCTTAAATCAGTTAAGTTCAAGATACTCTATTTCTCAATCAAAAATCATAAATTTGGTTATAGGTATTTATTTTAACGCTGTGGAGCAGCATGGGTCCTGTAGATTGCTTGATGGCAAATCTTTGGGTGCATACTTTCAATTTGAGACCTCAATCATGAAAATCGGCCGGGTGGAAGAGCCATACGAAGTCGGAAAAGAAAAACCAAATTTAACTCCCATAAGAAATACATCGGGAGCAAATTTCGTTTGCGTATAAGCCAAGTGGGATTATAGGTACATATATGCCGATGCTTGATGGCAAATCTGTGGGTGCATAACTTAAATTTGGGATCTCAATCATGAAAATCAGTCGGGTAGAAGAGTCAAACGAACTCGGAAAAGAAAAACCAAATTTTTTAAATATATAAGATAGCTATTTGTGTCAAATGGAACAAATGTTGACAGTCACACACAACAAATGTATTGAAATTATAACTTTAATTTTAGTTTTAGGTGAGAATTTTGAGTACAAATTCAAGGGGACAAACTGACATCATTCAAATTGCGTATATGTTTTAGCAATTATCAAAGCATGTTATTTCGGTACCATGAAAGCTTAACCCTATAAAACTAAAAACTGGTAGTTCTGCACAAGCTGCTGTCACCAACTATAGACACATTCTTATTAAAAAACAACAGTTTGGATTTAACTGAAACTAAATTTAGTAAACAATGTTGCTAAAAGTAACTAGTTGGTGTAAGTAAGATAGAAGTATGTTTGAATCACATGCATTCTACTTCAACAAATCAAAACCTGATTACCGGTATACCTTCTTACCGTCAACACTTAGAGGATTCGCTCTAATACACATATTACTTGTACTATCTAATGCTTATATTCGATAGTTTTGTCTACTGAAAGTGTAGCTATCTGAATAGGTTTACCTGCATTATCCCTTACTCAGTATACTTGATTTATAAAATATGAGGAATTAGAGCTCAAACTTTTCAGGAGCTAATAATATGTTCCCTCTCCATCATGCACTATTCTCCTAGTTTCTATCCCTCCTAAAAAAAGATCACAAAGCATCTTAATTGTTCGTGCATTATTATCTTTGAATTTTATTTGACTCTCAAAAACATTATATGTGGATATGAGTGATCCAAGAACGCTATTCTAATTTGTTCCCCTTAAATCAAGCCCTGTCCCTACCTCATTATTTAAATTGCCTACACCAGTGGAATTCAGTATGAAACAAATTCAAAAGATTTTAAGTGAAAAAGAAAACAGTCCAAACCTCTAAACTGTTTTTGGCTAAGCCAGAGATAAATCTCGTCCCTCTTGCTAGTCCGAGATAATAACCACTATATTACATCCAACTTATTTGATCATCAAGCCATTTTCCACACAAAAAGCATAGGCCTCTAAGCTGCTTGAGTTATGCGGTGTGCTGTATCATTAAAACACACACAATACCAGTACCAGCGCTGGTACCACAACATTACCAGTACCGGTAACCAACATTGACACGTACTTGGGTCTTGATGCTCCAACAGGGGCTGGGTTTCTCTAGTGGTGGGGGTAGGAATGGTCCGCAAGTCCAGTCTAGAGGTTTTCATGTTGCTGGAACTTGAGGACCGTTTTATCCGGCTCTCGGACCGTCCTACAAGGCACAAGCAAGCATCCACACTACAGCATACAGGGTGGTGAAATGCAGCACGGTCTACCTTCAGGTAAAAACTACCTTAACTTGATTAGATCACAGTTGTTGAAATTGTGGAGTGAAGCAAAACTATTTTGTCTGTCAGAAGAATCAGAAACTAACATCACAGGGGCTGATAAAAAAAAGCACTTTATTTTTAAACTCTTTTTTAATTTTAAAACTTACTAGAAATTTCTACAGACACATCAATGTTTTAGTAGAATTTTGTTCTGAACCTTTAAATTAATTTGAGTTACTCAATCATATTTGTACCGTATGTAATTTCAAAATCTTAAAACATTAATTGTGTTTCAATTTGTTTGCACCGTGGTAGTTGTTACCTTGAAGGTCTTAAATGTACATGAAAGGTGGAAAACTATTCTTGCAAAGTTGTTATAAAAGAGCAATTCAACATACAGGTATCCTTTCTCTAAAGGTTTGTTAAATTCTAAGGTAGTTGGGTCACTATAAAGTTCAAGACTTAGATGGTGTTAGTCTTGTAAGGGTTCATTCCACTTATTCCACATATTGTTAGCTTTAAAAGGGGTTAAATGCTATTAGGTGGTAGGGGTAAAACAGGCAGCTTAAATACAGGTTCAAAAAAGTTTACTAAAAAATCACAAAATTGCCGTTATAGTGCTTGGGAAGATTTGCACTCCTGTATTGGGGCAGGAGTCCGGCAATCGTTGTGCCCCTCTCATTATGAGAGTTTGTTGAAATGTAGGAAACATAATATGTAACATTGTGTTAATATATGTGAATAATTTTTCTTCAGTCAATCATATAGTTTACCAAAAACAGATTCAGAATTTTAAAAGATTGACATACTAACAAAAGGTTAATTTATAATAAAATAAGTAAGAATTGGAAAACATTAAGGAATAAAATCTATTGCTGTATACTATTAAAAAACTTATTTCAATAAGAATTATCATGCACCCGTGACTGCTAGGATTTAATAAAAAGTTAAGAACCATGCTTAGGAAGGAGGATAAATTTCAACCATTTCCATTTCATTATCATGCTAAATTAATGCATTAGATAAAAGTTTCTATTTCATAGAGCTTATTAATTATTATGAAGACACTCCATGTCGTACTTGCTTGGCATCAGTTACTTTCCAATGTTGTGGTTATGATTTGTTAGTGTATTATAACATTTTGAAAGTTCTTCATTAAATGTAGAACTTCATTAACAGTCAACATGGTAGGGCGATAGATTCAGTGTTTAGGTCTTGTTGTAAATGTTGAACCAAAATGAATTGTAAAGAATGAACCATTATGTCTTTTTCGTTACCGGTACCACTTTATTAATTTATAATAAAATCAAGTTGCTCTAGTTATTAAAGGAATTAGCGCTTAACTAGAGGATAAAGGGATAATTTGTGTAGTTCTGCTTCATTTTAGTTAACATTTGTGTTATAATTTAATTAATAAGATAAAATGGTACGGTAACATATAAAGCTTATTGTTATCAAGTTTATGTTGTTTCAGCATTTTATGCATAACCGTTATAGGAACACTAAAAAACGATAAATGATGCAGGTATGGTCAAGATCCATGAAGTTCACATGAACAAGTATTTGTATGAAATACAAGATAATTTGAAGAGTTCCAGGTAAGCTAAATACTAAAATTATTTTAAATTAATTTCAGTAGCTAAATTAAGTTTTTAACAAAACAATTAGTTTTATTTAAGCCACACTCATTATACAGTGTTATAGTTTCACGTTTGATGATGTGAATGAACTTTTCCAGTGTAAAATGTAGAGCGTGTGAGCGAAGCAAATACGCACCTTGGTTAAGTGATTCCTCCTTGGAACCCTGCTTATTGCCGAACCCATGCAAACGTAGATCGGTCAGACTACGCTTCAGATGATCCAACATGCCTGATAGACAACACATCTACGTCTTGACTAACATCCAACACAGTGACCTACTTGTTTCATGTTCGGATGGCAAACCTGATTAGTTAAAGTCCTCTGTCTCTGGTCTTGACTTTGCAAGCTTTTTTTTTATAAAATTAGTGAAAAGGGACTTTTGCAGGTTTTTAATTTTTCGGTAGATATACAAACATTGAAATACAGGGTGTTTTTAAAAGAATGCCGGGATTTCAAACGGTCGTTGCTCAAGGACTATTCAAGATAATTAAACGATTTAAACGTCAAATTGAAGGGAAAAGAATAACGTTTTTTTCATTCTTTCATACAATTTGGAATGACTTAATAACATTCATGTTTTCATCCATCTTATATGAGCGTAAACCTGGCAAAGTCTGTACACTTAGGGCGATCGGCAAGTTGATCTGATGTCTTAACTTAATCTTTTTCGGCACAAAGACTCTATCTTTTATAGACAACAACATAGAGTGACCAATTTAGGCTTTTTAAACTGAAGACTTCGTTGGACTATCGATTTTTTCGGGCTTATGATGCAGAAATGTCGGATTCCTTTGACTATGTCATCGTTTGTTTTTAGCCGGCCGGGTGAATTTCTTTTCAAAACACCTCGGTGCCATTAAACTCATTAAACATTAAACCAGCTTCAAGTTTCTTTATCATCAAGTAGATTTAAATTTAGTTGAATTTTGCAATGGATATAACCTTTACTAACTACAGATTACAATCTGTGCCTTATGTTGCGCCGTAAACGTCGTACTGGCGACTGGCGTCAGGCATATGAGTCACAATAGCGGCCTATCACGCCGAAACTATTTTACGCATACCAAGGTCAAAGCTTCCTCCCTTACTGTACGGAAAACAAAACTTAGTTATTTTAGCTTCAATTTGACATATAAAACGTTTAGTTACCTTGTATAGTATCCAAGCATTTACCATTTAAAATCCCGGCATTCTTTTAAAAACACCCTGTGTGTACTTTTGAAAATTGGAAAAAAATATTTCTGGTAGAATCAACAAAATATGATTTTTTTTGAAACTCTAAAGCACAGCCAAAGCATCTGTCTCTATGCTAGGTCTTTTGACTTCATTGAGTATTGCACAAATTTTGTAAGGTTGGGTTCAGCACTTTTTCCCCTTAATTTCCTCATAGTTTTTTTGGAACTAAAAGCTGAATTTGACAATATAAAATGTATAGGTGACTAACTTCAGTTAATCAGTTTTAGAGTACCAACAATACTATTCCAGTTTCGGAGGGCTAAAGTAGTTGTTCAGGGTAAATATAAGAATTTATTTACATGTATGTCATAATAAAAAATAAAAAAAATAGGTACATAAATTGTATAAGTAATGACAACAAACATGAAAATATAGATATGCCAAAAAATAAGCTGAGCTTTCTGAAACTACAGTTGTCCTTTGATTACTATAAAGGTTAACGATTAAAAACAATTTAAAGGAATCAGCTACGAATCACACTCCGAAAGTAATGTGCTTATTTGGATTTTGTAGTCAGAATATAGCTGGGAATGGTTAATACAAATAATCAATGGTATAACTAGTATACTGTATTTGTCAAGCTAGTGCTGAAAAGATAAACTAGTGTGGAGAAGTGATTATTAAGGAAAGAACAAGTCCATTCCATTGAACAATATTGATGTGTCAATTTGCCATACGAACATGTAACGGAAAGTCTCTGCATGCTTTGGACATAAGAGGGTATAATTAAACTGGGTGAACTTTAATTAACTTAACAAAATAGTAACTTTCTAGTTTGGAAAGTGTGTGTATGGAAATAAAATGTTATTAAGTGTTGCTGTAAAGGTGAGTTCTAGGTGTGGATGTAAATCTGTTGTTTATTGCTAAGCAGAACATCGGGTAGTGTTGGTAAAGGATTTTTTTCAAATTAGAGTATTAATAGTAGTTGTAAACAAATAGTTATTCAATTACTAAGGTGGAGGAATCACGTTTTAACATACCAATTCATAATGTTCAATATAAACTACAAGTAAAACCAATTCTAATAAGAGTTGAAAGAGAATAATAATTTTAATGAAGATCCCAAGTTTGTGGTAAAATATTGACATTCAAATAACTACAATTTACCATAATTTTGTAATTTCTTCCCAAATATTTTCTATCTTTTATGCTTATTTAACTATCTTATTCTTAATATTTATCTGTATATAGGCTATTGTTGAATGTATACAATGCATTTGGTATTGAAAATGTTCAACATACCCCAGGTATTTGTTATAGTCTATGAATATATTAAACCATTTTAGTAAAACAAACACCACACAGAAAACATTTTGCTGAGCAACATGCATAAACATTGCTTAGCAAAACTCTTTTAAAACAATGCAAATCATGCAGTTTAATTAAAATAATAAGAACTTACATGTCACCAATAGATAAAAAATTATTGCAACAATTTAGTGCTCAATCATTGAAATGAACTATTTAGGGACTAGGGAGTCAGAGTTAGTTAGTTAGAGACCAATGATATTAAATATTCGATAATAAAATAAAAGATGAGAAATCTCTGTCAAGAAAATTATGTAAAGGATTATTTTAACGGAATTACACAAAAAAATACATAAAAACAAATAAACAGCTAGACACAGATTGAAATTAATAACACAGAAATTATGTATTAAAATTCATGAAGACTATGGTAGAACAGGGTTAGCAATAAACACTTTAGAAAAGAAGCAAATTTAACAGAAAAGTAAAATTGTTGATTGTAGAAGAAGATTTGTTTACACTTGCCCCTATACTACACCACTGGTGTATGAAGACTAAGAGTATTGCATAGATGCATATATTTGTAACAGATGAAAACAAACTATAATATCATTATCACAGCACACTTGACAAAACCGACTTTGCAATAACAAACGTAAGAACTTCAAAGTGCAAAAACTATTAAATAAAAACCTTTGAGATATAAACAATATGGAACAAACCAGTGATGGAGTTTAAAGTCGTAGATCTTTGGTTATTTTCACCAAACTGGAGGTTCATGGGGGTAACATCTTGGCCCGCTTTGTCAGTAGAAAATTCCAAAATTCCATGACCACTGCATTTTTCACTGTAAAATTAAATTTATTTTAATAAGTAATTTGAAGTTTATTTGTGTGTACAGGTAACTTAACATTAGGGTACAAGGTTTCAGGCAAAAAGAGGACAAGGGAATTTAATCCATAAACAAAATGAAAATTTATTAATTATATACTAATACATATACTGTTATATAATATATTGGGCAATATTAATTAACTATTTTTACAATTTTCTATACCTGTAGTTCAATATTAAATTTGAGGGGTGGTTTGAAGAAGTATGTGAGGAGGAAATCCCAGTTTTGGCTTTTGTGAGCTTTTGTCCAATATATATGTTGTCGTGAGTGGCTTTTATCCAAGCTATTTAGATTGACAAAGTTTAAACAAAACAAGTTGTGAAAGATCAAATGTTTTACTTACTGGTGTTCAGAGCCCTCATCACTGGAACCTGCTCGGAATGAGTGAGTGCTTTCAAAGCTGGACTGGTTCAGTTTGGATGCCCCTGGTGGCCGGAATGTGAACCTTCGCACGTCTATATCCAGTCCCCCTAACACTGCTGTCTCCCCACCCCCTCCCCCAGGATCCTGCGAGTTGGAGCGGGAATGAACATGTCGTCTGCTAATACGTCCGGCCCTTGGGTCAACACCTGCCTGCTCCTCCTGGACAAGAGTAGAACTTTTTAAAAAACAATTGGGCTTATTACTTCCATCCCAAAGCAGAACATTACAAACTTTCTGTGACTTGGAAAAATCCAAAAGTTTTCTGCAGGCTTACACGGTCCAAGTTGCGTCTAAATGAACGTGTGTGATAATTTTGATGAATGTTTGGAAATAAAAAAGTTTTCAAACGTATTGGTTCGAATACATCTATACTGTTATTATTGAATCACTTTGGTAATTCGGCTATTCTATGCGTTCTTCCTCAACATTGATGCACCAAATATTGATGTCGCAACTTTCGTTTATGTAATGCATGCATGACGTTTTGTAGGGTTACTGTTTGCAAAACGGAATATTTTTCTGCAGAAAATAAAGTTATCGACTTTCTGCAGGACAAATATTTTCAGCTGAAAACAATTCCACTAACTTGTTATGTAAAATTTTCTACAGAAACTTATACAGGTTATGAAAGGGCCATGTGTCCCTAACTTTGGCAGTAAATATAAATAATAAAAAAAAATTAAAATAAAAAAACAACTAGTTGGGCATTCTGCAGCCCTCCTCCTCTTTCTGCAAATATGTCGCATTGTCGTCCGTAGTTCTGCTTTGGGGCTTCCATTTTTTGACTTTTAAATCCTAAAGTCGTCCTATTCTATGTAGATATTGTTGACCAGCAATTGTCAATTTTTCATTAAAAAGATCTTAGTTGAATGAGCTTGTCACAAAGTGTACAGATTATATATACTCTCATAGTTTCTCATACTGTACCTTGATAGTTGATGTGCCATGAAAGGTTTGATGTTTACAATAGAACTGTTGGTGGATCAATTTAACTATGTGAATTTTTGTTCCTAAACTGGATACATATTTAACAATGGGATTGGAATATCTAGACCTACTAGGTATTCTGTATATTCAAATGTTTCACACATTTGGGAGTTTATTGCTGTACCGTACATTAAATCAGTGATTTGTCATGAATACTATCGGTGAGCACAACTGGATATTGATCTAGTGTTTCTCACAGTGAATTGGTATGCTAATCATAGTTCATTAAAATAACGGTGCATAATATGTAAAACCTAATATATGGATGGTGTGGTATTAGTAGAATTTTCAGTAGCAACAGAAAGGTAATATATCTTTTTCCACTACACACTGATGAGATATGTTTAACTCACATCTCTCATGTAGAACGTTATCTCTAGATTGTTTGAGAAGCTTTGATAGAACTCCGGATAGAGATCTAGGACATCCAGGAGGTCATCTCTGTGTATCTTGTGGAGGTCGCAGTAGGTCAGGGCTCGGACATTACAGCTGGACTTGCCTATAGTGGGGTGGGCACAAGGGTTCTCACCAAAGATGTCGTCCTTACCTATGCAAATAGAAGTCAACTGTTTGGAGGGTATTACAAGCGTGAAAATGTAATTCTTTGGAGAAAAATTGGACTAGGAATACTTTACTCACTCCAAAAAAAAAAGAGTTCCAGCAGTTGACAGTGCACAACAAGCTCACAACACAAACCATTTGATATTTTGCCCCTAAGCTATTCAGAATAAAGTAATAGAACTATAACTACATTTGGGGCTGTTTCAAAACTCTTCCAACTCAGTTTAAAGAAAGCCAGTTTTGTGTAAGCTGGAATAAATTGAAGGTGGTATGGAAATTAAAATCACTATTTGAAAATTTTTTATATTTTCATTCACAGTTTAAGTTTATAGGGTAAAAGAGCACAATTAATTAGCTTGAAAATCTTGAATCTTGATTTGTAAACATTTTAATGTAAGTTGCCGTCTAGTAGTTTTTAAGACACTCAAAAACTCTTTAACAGTATACTATTATTGAGTTATAGTTTAAGATTTTAAAACAGTGAATTTAGTGTAGAAACCTCGATCTCTGTGTTGCCACTAGTCAACGAAAAGCACCAACACTAAACCAATTCAGAAACTCACAAATATATTTTTAATTAAAAAAAAGTATACTCTTTTGTATATTTAGCATCAGAGGAAAGAACCCTTTAATAATATACCCGGTACATTTTTATGAACAGAAAGAACTTACTTAGTATTGCCATAACCACGTCATCCTTAAGGATCTCAATGGAGCCTCTGGAGATGAAGTAGAGACAAGTAAGGACATCCCCTTTGTGGACCAAAGTATCGCCAGGAGGGGCGTGAGTTGTCTTAAACTTTAGAGATAACGCTCTGGAAACAAACATACACTCTGTGAAATCCCTGCAAGTCGAAGAGGACTCAACGTATAACTAATAAACTAAGAAAATCTTTCCTAAAATTAGGAGGTAAAATCAGTGTTATTTTATGTAGCATTTTATTCTGCAACTATAAGCGCCTGGATTAAAATTTTATCTGGTACCGGTATGCTAGCTAAGCTCTATAATCAAAAAACAAAAAAAACAGTACTCTTTACAAGGCACCAGGGCCGGTTCTAGGAATTTTTCAGAGTTAAGCGAACACCCGAATCAGCGCCACTTAGAATCCCCCCCCCCCCCCGAACCCATGAACATATAACTTAACCGTATTTGTGAATTTTTCCCAATAATTTTGGGAAGAATTTTTTTTTAAGTTTAGGTAGAAGAATACTTACTTGCAATAAAAGGCTGTTTATTATTCGCAGAAATGTGACATTTATACACTTTTACTCATCATATAAACTATAGCAAAACCAAGGACACACTAAAAAAAACAGGCCGTAATGTAATGCTCGTCAAGCATGACGTCACGATAGAAGACGGCAATGATGTAATGTTTGCCGTTTGTGATCAGCTGCTTGTTTTAATCTTTCCTTGGCAAATAAATAAATAAATACCTACGTCATTGCCGTCTTCTATCGTGACTTCTTTGGGCTGACTGGACTCGCCACCAGGGGCCCATTTCATAATAAACTACAAGTTACAACTTGTAACTTGTAATTTCCATTAGATTTGCATTGGGCGATCCGCTGATTTACTAATAATATTAGTTTGTACTTTATTATGAAATGTGACCCAGATGTTTTCTACAAAAGTCTACTCATTGATTTGGCTTTTTTTTCTTCCTCTTCCAAATTCGCCTTACGCTTTCTATGATAAGTGCCAGACGGTTTTTTTTCTGCCATTGTTTTCATAGTTTCGGCTCGCAATATGTTTTACTCACTCATTCAGTTTATACTTTCTTTTTATTTAATGTGCTAATTATAAATTAAACTTAAAACACTCGTAATAATTCGCTTATCAACAATCATGAATCAAAACAATGCCAATACGATACCGATACGGTATAGGCCTACGCACCTACGTATACAACTAAAAGAGTGCAATACAACGTAGTGCTCTGCTCTAGGATCAGAGGCAGAAAGGAGTGAGGGGAAGTTTCTTGTTGTGACAAGTGGCGCTGCGCGCTTGCTTATCTCGAGCATGAGTGATTCGTGAAATGAATGAAACCCAAAGGTGCCGCGCTGGCGCTGACGCTGCCGACTGCCAAGCGTCAGCTCAGTTCAAATCGAAACTGAAAATGGCATTGAGGCCTTGAGTTGTAGTGCTGTACAAATATACAAAATTTTCAAATGCTGTTGGTACAAACAGAATAAATGCCTTTATTGTGGTGCTTTGAATACTTGAACTCTGAGCAAAAATAAACAAAATTACGTTGTTCACGTAAAAAAAATGTTCCGTTGGCGCCACGGCGCCACTTTTTCGTGGCGCCATATGCGGCCGCGTAGTTCGTGTATGGGTTAAACCGGCCCTGCAAGGCACTTAGATAATAAATACCTTAATTATGTCGTTCTATTTTGCCTCCAATACATCAATGCTTGTGTTAATAGAGAATCGTTGTATAAATTGTCTTACCTCTATAAATTCTAGGTGTGCACAGGAAGAGTTAGCTATTTAAAATAGTTTTTTTTACTCATGCGAAGAATGGACATACACTTAACTATTTCAAACATTTTTTAATTTATTTGAGTTTACCAATTTAGGAGGAAAAGACGCAACAAAGAACTAAGAGAACTTTGTAAGAATTCAGATGTAGTGTGTGAGAATGAATGCAAAAGGTTAAGATAGGTTGGGCATTTATTGAAAAGAACGGATGACGGTAATCTCAAACAAGTAATGAAAACTAATCTTGAAGGGAGGCTACTGAGAGGAAGGCTACAGCAATGGTAGAGCCACGTAACGGTTGATATGGAGAGAATAGGAGCAACTGAGGAAAACTCTGATTGAGAGGTACAAGGGCTTTGTTGGTACAACCTAATCTCTACTACGATATGTACTGCATAGCCTTGGGGGAAGTAAGTAAGTGAAGATTACCTCAGGCACCCAGGAGAAGCACCGTCAAAAGCAGAACAATTGGTGAGCAAATTACGATTGAGATGGAGGCAAATATCAGCCTGAAGGCACTCCGGAAATCCTTTCAGTACACTGTTCATGTCAATTCCATTTGTGTACGTCCAGGCATGCTGAAATAGACATACATTTGAGATTACTGAACAAGAATCAGAATCAGACTTATGGATCTTCACACAAGGAAATTACAAAATTCAAGTAGGTATTAAAAATGTTAAGTTTAACGTTTGCAAAGAATTGTAATACTTTAAAAAACTATATTTGTCCTACTTTTACATCCTTAGACGCCAGGCTCTAATCCGGAGCCATTTTACACATTATTTCAGAACAAACCTAGAAGGTAGCAGTAGATAAAATCTATCGGTACTAGTACAGTATTAGCCAAAATAAACAGTACTGAAATACTTTTAATACTTTTAATGGTAATACTTTTATTTTATGTATAAATTTTAACAATACATATAAGTCAAAGGAAGCAAAATCGGCTAAACACGGGTAATAACATGTTCAATATGAGCCCCGTTCAGTTTGAGGCAACACTCGTACCGTTCTTGTAGGTTTTGCACCATTTTTATTAATAGGGGTTGTTCCATTCTCCTAATACCCATGGTTATTTTTTCTTTGAGTTGAACGATGGTAGATGGTGGGTCCTCACGGAAGATGTTTTCTTTCAACATTCCCCACACGTAAGCATCCGGTGTTGTAAGATCGGGGGAGTGGGCTGGGTAAGGAAAGTTTGTTCTAAGGGAGATGAGACGGTTGCCAAAGGTTTGTCGGAGGAAAGCAATGTTGTTAACGGCAGTGTGACTGGTTGCGCCATCCTGCTGGAACCACTGTGAACCTAACGGCAGGTTTCGTGCACGACAAAATCTCCTGAGGTCACTCACAAAACGATCAAGAATGGCCCTATATCGATCCCTATTCACAGTAACAGTCTCTCCATTATTGCCTTAAAAAAAGTATGGTCCCACTATACCCCTCCCTGACACAGCGCACCAAATGGTTACACGTTTACTATGCTGTGGCCTCTCTACAACAATGTCAGGACGTTCAAATCCAAGGAAACGTGTTGTCTGCTTGTTTATGTAACCATTAAGGTGCACATGACATTCATCTGTAAACCATACATCACTCAGAAAATCAGGTTCTTCATAGCATATTGCTAACATTGAAGCACAGTACTGAACACTGGCTAGTTTGTTTATACGATCCAATGGTTGTCCAGTTTGTATCCTGTAGGGAAAACCACCAATATTTTTGAACATTCTTCTCATTGACGTATTGCTAATATTCAGTTTAAGAGAAGCTCGCATTAGACTTCTTTTCGGTGACTGTAACACTTGCTGCAACACTCTTCCGTGGTTTTCATTTGTACAGACAGTAACTGGGCGACCTGAAAAGCCCTTTCGCTGTGTCAAAACACTACCAGTTCTTCGAAATTTTTCGACGACACTAAGATTCACAGCATTACTAGGCGGGTTTTTGTGGAAATGTTCCTGAAAACGTAAAGCAGTGTGTGACAAGCTTGGACCACCCGCACGTCCAATTCCGTATGAGCGAAAATAATGCTCTACGATAAAAGTTTTTTCTAAAGTTGTTAGCACCATGTTAACAAAAACTAACCTCAAATAAGAAAGAAGTAATGAACGCAAAGCCGTGGCAACAATCACCTATTGAATCAGCTGATCGAGAAGGCAACTACAGCTGATTCAGTTTCATTACTGTTTATTTTGGCTAATACTGTATTTGGAGCCAGGACTTCAAGGACCAAAGCCCTACGTTCTACCACTTGACCAGCTTACTCCCTGTTCATCCATACATAAGTAAAAAACTTGCAAGTTAACACTCTCTAAAAAAACTAGACAAACTTTGTATTCAAAAACAATAAAAAAATATATTATAAATCTATACTTATGAGGGATTCTGATAGGGGCATTAATTGATTAAATGAATGTTAGTGGGGGTAGCATTCAATGTGTGGAAGCTCATTATCTTTACCTGAAAGTATTCTTCCAGCCTTTGTCGCAGAGGATTTGGAATCTGATGGAACCTGATGAACTCTCTGACTCTCAGCATTTGAGTGTGATACCTCGCAGTTCCAGAATATAGCCTCTGAATGATAGCCGAAACATTTCCAAATATGCTAGCATACATCAGTGCTGAAACCAACATTTCATTAAAAAAAAAATAAAAAAATAAAGCATTAAAATTAATGTAAAAGATCCTAGAATTTATATAAAATTAGTCGAGACACCCCATATGGTTAAAATGTTTTATGTTTCCTTATATATATTTTTTTAAATTTTTGATTTAATTGGTGGTAGAATTCACCATGTGTGCACTTTGTTTGAGAACTGAGGAATTTTTATGTTATGATTTCACTTATTTACTGGGTTTACAATTCTCTATAAATATACAATTTTATAGTTAGAGTGCTTAGAGAACATACCAAATGTGGTGATCTCAAGCCTCGTTCACAAGGGGTGAGTTTATAAGCTACACACTGGCTTTTTTACACGCAGCTCGTAAAATAGCTCAGTGTAAATGACATACTTACTCAAAAGCTGCTTTTAAAAAAGCTCTGGAAAAAGCTGACTCTGCGGCTATTTACTTTACACGCCTACTTGCCAGCTTTTGACCAAGCTAGAGTGTAAGTAGCCCAGTGTGAGCACAGTTGCTTGTGCTTGTGCGCATCTTATTCGAAGACGATAGAGGAGTTGGCTCTAGGGGGAGTTGTAGTTGTAGCAAAAGTGATTAAAATGAATTGATTAGACGGCAAGATGAGAAACGGAAAAGGAGGAAAGTGCGCTGGGTGAGAGTGAGTAGGAAGACTTACGGATTATGGTGCATCAAAAACATTAATTTATTTTGGAATTTCAGCTGTTTTCACAATACCAATACGTTCCCAGAGTCCATTTCATTATAAATGTACGCAAACACCAACACAACTAGCAAGATTTTACAATTATTAAAACACACACAAGTTGTCTGGAAGCCAGCTACTGAGTGAGTGGAAAAAGCATCGTGTGAACGAATACAAGCGCACTCGCCGCCTCCCGGCTTGCCGGCTTCTTACTTACTGGCATGTAGTTGTAAACTTGCCCCGTGCGAACAGGGCTACTGTGAGTGTTTGTCTAGTGGACAGTGTTAAAGGATCTTGCTTAGTTTTTTGGAACTTTTTATTTTCTTTGCTTTTTTTAATTGTCTGATCTAAAAGTTTTGTTCTTTTAATCTATCGTCATAGATAAAACATACTATCGTGTATCACAGCATTACTTGGTTTGGGAACTTACCTTGCATTATATTCCCTCCCACCCATAGACAGGATTAGAATTTAGATCCCAAATTATGTCAAACTTGTGCTTTACTAAGCAGTGACAGAAAATGTTTATATTTATCTTTAAAACAATTTGGTTCACCTTCCTAACAATACATTGAACTGCAGGAACTAAAACTGGGTATCGTACTCACATCCTACCAACATGACGCAAATTGTAAAAACTTTCTCTGCATCTGTGTTTGGTGCAACATTCCCAAAACCTACTGAAGTCAGCGATGAGAACGTGAAGTAGAGGGCTGTGATGTATCTTGACTGTAACAGACGGAAACAACAAGATGTGAATGGCTACTAAAAAGATGAACATAATTTTCTAAGAGTTTAGAAGTCCTGCTGCGGATCTAAAATTCTTAAGAATGAAATAATCACTGTATATTTAAACTCTTCGTCATTTGAATGATTATAATTAAAAAATAATGATCATTTTATTAGGACAACATTAAGCTTTATTATTGTTACTTTATGTCTTCTTGGCTTCTTATCTTCTTTCCTTCTATGGATATTGTGTAAAACAGAGTTTAAGGAAAAGGAACACTTATAATTGCTATATTACTTCAAATTGTTGGTAGGCCTAGCCCGCAATAGTCATTCCTAATTTTATTCCATTTTTCAAAGATGCTATCTTTGACTATTGATACAACTAGACATTCCATTCTCATGTTAAAGTTGTCGCCAGTTTTTTAAATCGTTGTAAATTATGTTTTAATCATCGTGGTTGATGTGAGCCACCGACGGATTGCGCTGATCTAAATTACTGATTTCTGTTGAATAAAAGGACTTTTTACAAAGTCAAATTGGTGGAACGACTTATTGTGAGCTATAGCAACTGTTATGACCCGTCAACTATATGTCAGCAACAAAATATAAGGTACAAAATAGAATTTTAGTGTATTCTGTGACTGGTCACACTATACTACAGTATGTTCTTTTTCAATAAAAAATTGGCTACAGCTGGTCCATATAGATGGGATGCCGACTTCAGTATCCTATAGTCAATGACCGTAGGCTCTAACCCGGGATTGTTTATCACATTACTTCAGGCTGGGCCTAGGGGATGCGGGAATATCACTTAGATAAAATCCATTGGTGATGGGCAGGACTAGAACCCGGGACCTCAGGGACCAAAGTCCAGCGCACTACCAGTAGATCAGATCGCTCCCCCGCCATTCCTCCACTATCACCTCTTAACTATGATATCTTATATGGTACCTTTATTGATGGTCCGCCAGTGTTATTATGTAAGTAGAACTGGTGAGTGTCATTAGCAAGAATGTCGAGCCAGCCGACCTTGCTCTGTAGATGAGGCCTCTCTGCATTGCCTATAGCATACCTGGAGACAGTTAAAAATAATATACAATATGTGAAAAGCATTCAAACCAAAAAATAGAGTTGGAATGGTTAGGAAATACCACACAAGGGGAAGATAAGATTTATACACGGTGAAAGAGGCATTGGAAGCACGAGGTTGGGAAGGCCAAGGTGTTTAAAACAACTTAGATCATGGAGTTAAGCTGCCTACCAAGTGAGATGGGGGGAAAAATAGAGGTCCTACTTCAGGAGGAGCCAATAGGGATAAGTAAAGTAGACAAATGTTATCAGGATGACTAACCAGCTTTATAAGTATTTACAGTATTTTATTTCCAAAAGGTAGAGCAAACATTTCACAAAATATAAGTAACTTCTTGATCAGCATTGTACGTGTTATTAAATTTACAGAAAGTAAATAAAATAAAGGTCTTATAACACTTAAAACATATATTTACGCTTATACTGTTACTCACAACACGGTAAAAATATACACAAAAGATGAACCTTGGGTAAGTAGTGATCGATTTCGATTGGACACTACAATCATCACCATGGAGCTACCCAATAGGCGAATTTACTTTCGGTAAAATATAAGTGTATAGAGTGATGAGGCTGATGACTTGTACGTGATCTAAAGTAACTGAATGACGAGAGAGGTTAGAAACAAGATCCAAGCGATCAAACTCTTGTTTAAGAAAGATTGAGTATTGTGATGTAAACTTTTTAAATCTACCTAAGGCCATTTACATTTTTGATTGATCTAATTTAAAATCTTCGGTGGAGGTCTGATCAAATCCAAGCAACAAGATAAAGCAATGAATCCGTTGCAATATTTAAACAGATTCAAGATCAAGTGTATCCATACCTGTACCACTTTTGACTCACCATATACAAGCTAGCCAATGAGCAATGAGAGCGAATGTAGCCATGAGTAGTAGCAGCACTGCGGCACCATACTCAGAGTAGCGATCAATCTTGCGAGCAACTCTCACAAGCCTTAGCAGGCGAGCAGTTTTCAGCAGACCGATCAACGTTGTTGTCTGCAACCAGCAACCAAGTGTAAACCAATTTAAATGAGGAGAAAAGTTTGACTATAGAGTAACATGCTGCAGCATGAAGTAAATCTGTTGTGACAGTGTGTTTAAGCCTTAGTGTAAACTTGTTGAGTAAAAGTGTATTGTCTGAATGAGCGAATGATGCGACTGTTGCTCCGCTACAGTAATATGTTGCTTGAAGCTACTGTCGCTTCAGTCACTAGTCTTTAAGCAGAGCGCCCACTGCAACCATCACAGATAGGACTGTCCACTTTGGCTCAATCCAGCCTCCACAGATGTCTGTCCTAGAAGCGACCCAGGAAATCGCATCCTAGAATCCCATCAGGTGGGGGAATACTGTGTGGCTACCCTCCTTCCGATCTATTTTCTTACAAGATTTAGGGCTTGAACTGTTGCTACTTGCTATACGGTGTGATTTGTTACTGTTCCCTTTTGAATATGTCTCAATATACAAATGAAAAGTTAATAGAGACTGTGCTTTTATATCAACATTTATCTAATACGTGCGATAAAAACTTGACATTTTATCACAAAGACAAATCACGAACACTACGCACAATATAGAAATGTCAACAATACTGGCTGTAGTTTGGGACTGAAATGCTTAATGCTAGGAGTTTGTTGTGCTGGAGACGGTATGCATCTAATGCAGTGGTGTGCATTTTTATAAACACGATTGCTTTCTTATTCTTACCTTTTGAGACTGTGGTAGATGTTAAAGGCAAAACAATTCAAACATTCTCGATTGCAGTAGAGCAACAGTCTAATCAATAATCAATTATTGAGATGGAGACGACACCTAGGTATTTTAACACAAAATATGAGTGAATGATGAGTGTAGAATGGAGTGAGATGATCTGTGCAGCTTTGTTACTGACTACATACAGTAAGACCACCTGTTTCATTAGTAAGGTCAATTTATTAAAGCCCAATGATCAAGAACAGCTGGGTCCAACATAAACATAAAAAAGTTACACACTTTTTCTCAGGGTCAAACCGGCAAACTTATGATTACTAGGTGACCATTATAACTACCGAGCAAAACAGATTTTTAAAAATTACGTTTAACAGTTTACTGGATTTATTTGCCAGCCAAGCAAATGAGTTTTTAAATTTAAAACTTTGTGGTTTCTGAAGAACATTTAAGGTCCACGTCCTATACTCTTAAAGGTTTAAAAATGTACTCTTAACAGTAGGCATACTTTAAATACCTGAGAATTAAAAATTTATTAAACTTATTTTTAAATGGTTCCTTTTACAGTACCTAGTGGAAGGAAGATGTTTGTTGTAGTGTGTTATACAGCACACAGGTTTCAATTTTTCCTTTGAGACTTGTTAAATTGATTGCCCTGCCCAAAGGAGATTTTGATGAGGCACTTCAGATCCTAATCATAATTATTATTTGTGCGTTTGTTTGTTTAGGGGTGTATTAAGTGTATGTTAAAAAAATAGAATTACAGAATAACAGAAAACCAAGTTATGTGATAATAACTTGTTTTTCTGTTATTGTGTAGTACTGTTTTTCTTGGTAAAAACAGACACTTAATGAAAAATGCTTGTTGGAATTCCACAGTAAATTGTTTGGACAGTTTATAAAAAGCAATTTTTGGTAGTTTGTTTATGTATATTTTAGAGTTTTGTCATATTCAAAAAACAAATTCAAATGTATGTAAATAAAAATATATGTTGCTGAAATATTCTGAGACAAAACCAAACTACACATGCAGACATTACAGTGAACTTTAAATAGGTACCTGTTAATGTTCCTTTTATTCCTTCAGGTACACGATTTTAATGTTTAAAATTGTACGTTATAATGTGATGAAGAGGAATCTAAGGTAAGATTATAGTGATTATAATAATTTAAGCAAATTACCTTACAGAAAAAGTGTAGGCTATATATTTTAAATCCTCTAAATATAAATAATGTAATTGTAGTGCAATGTAAACGGTGCAAATGTTGTTAAAAAAAGTATAACACTATAAAACATAAAACACATAACAGCCATATTATCTACCAACATTTTTATCAAAAGGCTCCTGTAAATTAAGCTTGGTCTTGCTGTAGCTGCACAAGTTAAATTCCTATCACAATACTTAACTTAGAAATCTTATTTTTTTATTTCTAAAATAATTATTAACTGAAGTCATTTTTTATCTTGACATAATCCTGCTGGTTAACAATCAATGTGAGTTGCATTACTTCTCCATTAAAACCATAACACATTTACTGTAACATATGAATAACAAAACACTGAAACAATTGCAAAGAATAGACACATAACATTAACACAATCTACTGTACTTCAAAGTTTACTTTTTACCTTTACTATTTCTTGAAGCAAATTAGTTTTGATATAACCTATTTTGAGCAGCCCACTGTCTTCTTTAGTTGCTCATTGAGTCTTATTCAAATTAGGTTTAATTTAATCTAAATTTCATCTGCAATTTGCATTAAAAAGCAAAGCGAAAGCACCTAGTTATGTCCTACATTGTATTACTTTCTACTATTTCATTACATAGTCTACTTTATTACCTTACCATTAAAACTAATACAAAGTTATTTGATAGTTTTGAAGCATGTTAACAGATCAGTGTAAAAAACAGGTTAGTTGGGATGAATGAACTGGAAATTTGAATGTTAAAACTCCGCTTAACAAACTTAGTGCTAAGGAATGTCAAGTGTTTGATTAACCAATCATAAAAATATTCTCTTCACTATCATATTTAATTTATTAAATTCATGAACACGTTCAGCTTATTTTATAAAAATAGTAGATTTAAATTAAGCTAATTCTTAACTTTTTTTAAATACTAATAACACGTTTATTTATAACTCATATAGGCCTATTTAATAATACTGCAAATTATGTGTTGTTAGAAGATGGTGCTTTTACAAGTTTAAAAAATGTCTCAAGCATCCAAAAGCAATAGGTACAACTCTGTTGAACCTTCCTTCACCTTTGAAACGTTTAAGATAAATTGAACAAATTCATGAGGACAAATACGAGGGTAGATTACTGTGTAAGTACTGTAATGGGTAATGGCCGTTTTGGAGTATAGCTCCTTAGTTCCCGGGTACGCCACAACTCTCCTCCGCCTCCTGGCATCATTTGTGAACAAAACTGTGGCAGTTCGGCAGTTGGAGCTATGTAGCAGAGGTGTAAATTTTGCTGTGTGTCTAGAAAATTTTTAATATTATTGAATATCCCTCCGCATGAAGGATAAGATGAGTGAGTGTGCAAGAAATATATCAGCTGCAGACATTAACCACCAGATGAGCTTATAAGCTTATGACCCTAATGCAATGATAGGGAAAAGGGAAGAAACGGTTAGAAAGGTTATAAATGAACGTGAAAATTTTCACTTCGGAAGTAATTGTGATATTGGTGGGGACCTGATTTCTGCCAGAACAACAGAAAGGAAGAAGATGTTCACAGAAATGTTCACACCTCTAACCAGTTGCATTTTATTGCATTAACGTCATAACTTTTATTTATCTGGCGTTCGATTTCGGCATTAAATGTGGTTCTTGTGGTAAAAAAGTATCACTGATCTTATTTTGAATGTGACAGAAGACTTTTTAAGATTAAGATTTTTTTATTTTATAAACACGCATTGAAGCGTACTCATATTATAGAGCTCATATCATACTATAGAGTTACAAATTGCGCCATTCTGTTCACCAATGATACCAACAAACGGCAAGCAGCCTCGCCGTGGCGTACTTGCAAACAACGGAGCTAAACGGTCATTACTTTAAAAACGTCCCTAGTACTTCAAAAATAGTGTTTGGTAACTATTTAAACCCAAAACAATGCAGGGAAAAATATACATAACCACATACAATGTGTTTGTCTTATAAGTTGTAACATCCATAATACTTTGCCCAATATGATTAAAATTTTAATTTAGATTTGACAAGAATTAAGAAGTTCAACACAAAGGAAAAACAACCAATCCAGATGAAACACAACCATTCAACTCAATATTGTTATTGCAACTCAAACCATGTTTTGTTAACACAAAATGTGCTACCATGTAACAATTAAAACTCACTTGTAACACGTTCAATACATCAGGAAATCAGTTCAACAACGTTTTAGATGGATAAATTTATTTTTGAAAATTACTATTAATTGAAAGCAGGAGAAATATTAGTAGGCCTATAACATATCATGCAACATATTACCAAAAAAGCATATCATTAAAACTATAACATTATCACAGAAACATTAGCAATTCATGCAAAATCTAATCACATGCTACTGACATTCTATACTTTGAAAAAGACGCCTTTACGATATTTTTCTGGTAAATGGTGCTACAGTAGTTTGAAAGATTTGATTTATTTGATCGATAGTTTTGTGAATTGTTTCATTTATGACTAAATTTAAGTATAGTAGCAAAAATCAGTCTGGTTTTGTAAATTATCAATTTATCAAATTTACTAAGGTCAAACAAGAATACACACAAACACGAGTCAGTGTATTCTTAGTGTTAAAAGAAACATCTCAATTTAACATTAGGTAGAGAGATGTTATGATAGTAAAACTAGCCTATTAGCTGAAAGAGGACTGAGAAAACACATTTTTTACAAAACTTATGTAAAGTCTGTTTGTTATGCTGCTAAAGTATTTAACTACTTAATTTACATTAAAACCTGTATTTTCAATCAAGTGGTTAAGTTAACTGATTCAATAAAAAATTGGATATTGAAATTTATTTTACTCATATAATATTTTAAAACTTTAAGTCTTATACAGGTGATTTCAATAAGTAAGTGCTGTGATGTATTTATAAACATATTTTAGTTAAAACACCATTGCACAGTAATATTATTGCATCATTCATTGAATTGTGAGCTTATAGGCCTAATAGTTAAATGGAAAGACTTGGTTCGGTTGAAAAAAGAGTGGTTTTTTAAATCTAAAACTTTAGCATGTATGCACATACATTGTTGGATATTAAAATTAACTGGTACAGCTATAAAAGCTTGAAGTAACGATAAATTTATATTTAAAAATCAATATTTTTGCCATGAAAACAGACCTGAGAGTTATTTTCAAAAACGAAAAATGTTATCGCTACAGACTGTATTTTAATGAATAGTGATGGTTTTTAAAGTAAAAAAATCCTTATCCCTTATGAATAAAAATACTCAGTTTTCATTTAACTAAACTCAAATGATTAGTTTTTATCTTGCAAAATGTTTTCTCTCAGTCCAGATTTAAACTAGTAGACTAGTTTTGCCAGAAGAAAACTGAGTTTTTTAGTGTTCTAATAGAATTGGTTACCGTAGAATTTTGAAGTTTTAATGTAAAATAGTTGTTAAAGCAAAGCTTAAGTTTTTTTTAGTTGTCAAAGTTGAGCTTATATTTTTTATTGTAAAATAGTTGTAAAAGTTGAGCATAAGTTAGGACTTGCGCGGTGAGTTAGTGTCAGCCGAGATGCACGAGCAAGAGCAAGCAAGCTCTAACAGGAAGAAACTGACCTCGTCTGCATCCAAGCCCAACTGCTGAAAGAGTCAAAATTGGACTAACTGTTTACAACTGAATACAACCATCGCGTTAATGAAGCTACGCTAGGTTCAACATTGAAGACAACTATATTTACAGTTACATACACCATTAACTAACTGTAGAAAAATCCATTGTTCAAGTTGAATTGGAATTTCTATTCAAAGAACCACCGATAATCGTCTACAGTTAGTTGAAGATAACATAGCTCCACCATGCAATGGGTACAACATTGAAAGACTAGGCTAGATAAACCATGGTGAAAAAAGATTGGGAAGAAATCGAAATCAGAGGAGTTCATAGAGAGAGAGAGAGAATTTAATTTTTTGTTTAACACATTTAATTTCAAAGTTAAAAGTATTGAAGTTTTACTTCTTACACTTTTAGAATAACAAAATAGTACTTTATACAAACAGATGAAATTTGAACCCCTCTAAAAATATTTATTGATTAAATTTGCAAATTATCATAGAATATCAATAACATTTAATATCCTTAAAAGCAAAATATTTCAACAATTTCAAGGCTGAAGAGTGCCTTTTGCCTTAATACTGAGAAGTAAAAACATATTCATATTCATCACTATATTCAAGTTAGTTATCTATTCAACTGTGTTTCTATGTTCAACACTTAATTGTTACTTCTATTCAACCTTTTAAATTAGTAACATAACTCTACAAAAAGTTAAACTACACAAATATTAAAGTTAGCTAAAATCATATTTCATTCTAGTTTATTAAAAAGGAATAGTTCTAGAAACATTAACTGATCTACAATTAACTATTTAAGATCTAGACACTTAATGGTCACTTGAGTACACTTAAGGAATCAATAAAACTATAAAACTTCAAAATATTATAAACTAAAAAAATTGTGATTGATGATCATTTTAAAATGATAATTTTTTAGCACTTATCAACTAGAAATTAATGTATAACACCTCTGTCCACTCTATTGACAAACTTCAATCGTTTGCCAAGAAATTTAACGTCAATGATTATTTTAAAATATTTATAAAGATCTTATTTAATTTCTACTTTGAAAATAGAGGTACTCAACTAGGAGTTAGAAGCTAAGTTACTGTGATACTGAGGTTTATATTACCATTCACAAAAGTGAGTTCATTGTCATCTAGACATCGAAACGTCAAAGTAAGAACAGTTTAAATAAGAGTGAATAAGTTTGTGATCTTTGATTATAAATCCCCAAGACAACCGATATTTTTTGGGGTAGTACCATTTTACCAGGTAAAGGAAAAACATTACTAAGATGTATTTATTTGTTCTTCTATAATCTGTACATTTACAGTTGTATAAAGTTACTTTTTAGTTTTTTTTTTTTTTAAATCCACCATAAAACTTGTTCTGATAATTTTAAAGTTAGTCTACCATGTGATTAAAATACATTATTATGAACCATTAAGAAAATTGAGAAAATATTTATTGAGTAACACTAACCAGTCTTATTAAAGAACAAGAGTGGTAGCTATAGCTGCTGACGGAATGGCATATTGAAATGGGGAAATTACATTTCCTAACTAGAGGTGAAAGTTATCATTGACTTTGGGTAGGCCAATACAAAAGCTTTTTTTGTTAGATTTTCAAAATATGATGTACGTGCTTTTCTCCCTTCTTATTTCAGAGGGCCAAACATACACATTTTGTGAATATTTTTTTGAGCTGAATCTGTTAGTAGATGAAATAAGAAGAAAAAGTATGTGTTGTGTTTTAAATAAAGAATAGATTTGAATAACTTAATGAACTCATTTTATTAAGATGTAAACAGAAAACAAAACTGTAAAATCAAAACATAAACAATCATATTAAAATAATGATCAGCTGGTCTTGTAATCTGGCCTTTTAGTGCTCCTCTTTTATGTTTCAGTCTTCTGATATCATTTCTTTCATCACTCGTCGCCATTTGTTGTGTTTTAAATAAAGAATAGATTTGAATAACTTAATGAACTCATTTTATTAAGATGGAAACAGAAAACAAAACTGTAAAATCAAAACATAAACAATCATATTAAAATAATGATCAGCTGGTATAGCAGTATGAAACATAAAAATCCTCATTACGTGTACTGGAAATAAATGTATCTTGGTATTATCTACAAAGAGAAAAATAAAAGAGTGATTTTACTAACCAACCACTATCAAAAGCTTTTTGTGAATTTTCCTATAGGGGAGTAGCTATTACCGTAGGTGGCATGGTGAGACCTGGGTCCAGGACCGATTAACTTTTTTGTAAAATCTTTTTCATTTGTGAATATATAGGCCTTTGCGTTCGTGAACGCGATAACTCAAAGTAATTTTGGTCCAATTTTGATGAAATTTGGCTTGAAGGAGTGGGCCAGATAAACTTGAATAACTTTTGGAACCAGCGAGATCGAGACATGAGAACAAGGTATTAGAGTTTTGAAAAAAAAAAAAAAATAGTTTCCCCCTAATTTTTACCCTTAAAACACTGAAAGGCACGATTTTCAATGAGACCATCTTGTATAGCTTAAAAAACAAATATTTTTTTTATATTGTTGTTGTAAAATTAAACGTTACAGAGAAAATTCAAAAAATCTGTAGGAATACATTTTAAGATGTATTCGATATTAAAAATCTTAGTCTGCAGGTCTGCTGCGGCAGGGGTATTTATTATGCTGTGCACCCAATAAAAAAACTATTGTTTAGGGGGTTATCAACCCTTCAACCTAAGCCGTATCGTCGTAGTTTAAAGTAAAAACATTCCGGCGTGAGAAATAGGTTTAAATAACTAACTTATCCACCTTTTTCCTCGCTCATAGTTTTATATGTACAACAATTTACCTCAAGAAACATTCGACAAACTTATTCACACTTGGATTAAGACTTATGCCCACAACACTAGTGACTGACAACGATTTTGAAAGCAAAGCGAAGCTGCTTGTAGATAGTTACCTCGTCAGTGTCAGAGCCGAAGAGCAGCAGGTCGAAGGGAATGGCTGCCACGAGATCTATGAGGAACCAGCCTCTCAAGTAGTGGACTGCAATCTTCCCAGGATGTGACACAACCTCGTCATTGTTGTTTACATACGTGGTTCTGAAGTTGATGAGAATGTCCACGATGAATGTCACATCGACTGGAAAGAGAGATATACAGAGCTTAAGAGAAATTGTAGTATGAGCCTTAAGTTAAAAAAATAAGTTATTTAAAACTGCTAATTTACCAGTGTTAGCCAAGAAGAGAACTGTGCTAGGCCCCTAATTATTATTTCATGTGTGCTAGCAATGGCATATTATAGAATAAACAGCAGGTACATAAATGTTAATCAATTTCAATCAATCAAAAAGTTCTTGAAGCGGCACTTTGTTACGTACCGGTACTTAAAGTTGAATAGGATATGTGTTGAATAAAGTGAGGATTTGTAACATTTGTAGCGGTATTACTAATACCAGTTTAATGTATTTAGCCAGGACCACATTTTAAAATCCCAACCATCAATGTCAGTTTGGTAAAGTTTTGAACCAGTCTAAAAGCTATCGTTTTTCAGGGTCAGACCACACACACGGCTACTTATCTTATATCAGCCCATCTGATTTATGTACAAATTTCAGTAAATTTTTTATAGTGATAACATTAAAAGGAAAAGGAAACGGCAAACATGATAAAGCGCAGCAATGATGCCATACGGTAAAAAATAACCCTTAACGGCTTAACTGTTATCAGTTAACCAATTTGAGAATATGACCAAGAGAGAATAGTCAGTTTACAGAATTCAGAGATGTCGAGTCGCGTATTCTAACATCAGTTTAGTCACCATTTGACTTACCTATTAGGTCTATAATGACAATAGGATCATCTCCGTATTTCTTGTTCTTTCTAGTGCTGAAGTCAGGCTCGTTGAGCAAGAAGGCGGCCACGTAAGGTGTGAAGATGGCTGTGTACATGACCAACAAGAGGATGATCCAGTCCCACACTGCCTTGAAGGGGCTGTAGTGAAGAACTGTCCACTTGTGTATCCTGGGGGACTGCAGCTTGTACTCTGGCAGTACGTCGGCACCCAGCGATAATACCTGCAACAAAAACACATCTTCAGATCTATATATAGTTGTCCTTGGAAATTTTAACGTCAGTACATAAGGTGATCCCACAAGAGGGTTCTGCACGGTTTCTTTATATTTATGGAAAATTGTACAGAAATTTTATTTTGGACATTTATTATCGAGTGCATGTGTGTGTTTCTGAATCATTGATTTTTTTAAGATTTCTCATAAGTAAACGGACCACACTGTGTTCTTGTTACTATTCAACGTCAACCTTATGTCAGAAAGTCCAATGAAAAATGGCATCTAGATCGGACATCGGCTTGGGATTGAACCAGTCAATATAGGGATACAGGGAGTTGAGATAGGTAAGGTGGCGATGTATAGTTTGTTGTTATATTGTAGAAAAACATCAAGCTAGTTAGCAGGTTTAAGTAGCAAGAGTAGGAATAAAAAGAGTAAAGACGGAAGTAGCTGCAGAAAAAAGACCTCCGATTAAAACAAAAGTATCTCTGGCACAATTGTGCTCAATAATTGGACTATATATACAATTTGCAATGAATTATGTATAGCTTTGTTTGCGGGTGTTGACCAATAGTAAAAATAGAACATGGCAAACCTAAAACTTCTCACTCTCAAACTCCTTGTAAGAGAACACTCAGTCAGTTTTGTATATCGAGATCTCCTTTCCTGTTGAATAAACAATGCCTGTCAGTCATCGACGTCTTTGGCAGCATCTGCTTCAGTGATGTGCCAGAACGAAATAGTCTCCCTGTAGTAGTTTTACATCATTCTTGACTTCAAAGTCAGGTAAACTACGTGTGTAAATGTTTGAATTTTTAAAATAAGAAATGAAGTGCTCATTTAACAAAACAAATTCATGCTCTTAAAATAGTAAAATGTTCAAGTACATTTACTTTGGAGGATTTCAAAGATATAACTTAAATCTTCTCGGTATTTGAAACTGCTGTAGTAGAAGGGTACTAAAAGTACTGCCTATCTTGATAAGAGTATATATCTTAACTAACTGAAATAGGAGATTAGCTATACTGCTGTTAATAAAAAAAAAATGTTCCGGTTCTGGGGTTTTCATCAGAAAATTGTGGAAAATCGACAAGTCAAATTATTTGATTAAAAGTTATAAAGTCGTATTCAAATTAAGACATCTTTTAGGCCTGTCCCTTTTTAATTTTGCTGGTAACTTATTTTTTATTTTGTTTTTACACAACTGCCTCAGAAAATCTGTCCCATAAAATGTGTCTTTATACAAATAAAATGTGTAGAAATAAATTCGTTTCAAACACAAAATGCAAAAGCAATGTTTGTTATTACTCAACCACACAGTCAAACTAAAACGAAAGATGAAGTAATACAATCATATTACTTATTATTATTATATTACTTCATCTATGCTAAAACCAAGCAATTATACTACTATTATATCACAAATAACTTAGACTTTATCTGTCATCCCACCATTATAATCCTGGTGCCGTCGAATTTCTCGAGAATGGAAGGTCGCGCCAAGTCATATCCGATGGCGTTCCAACATTCCTTACACCACTTCATGACTGCTTTCCTTATACACTTCACTTGCGCTTAACTACTTCCGGTTGCCTACTTCACTACTTCCGTTTCACTACTAATTCAGTGACTTCTTTCACAAATCCAACCGTTGTCGCTTAGGCCTATTTTATAGTTCCTGGCAAAGGTACAAATTAGCTTTAATGTTGACATCAATGTAATTGGTAGTAATTGGTTTGTATTTCAAGTTTTTGGCACTCTAAAGCCAATTATTTTACGCAGCTGCTATAACCATGTTATAAATGACCGCATTTTGTGGAGTGGTTTAACGTTAACAATGTCATTGTTTGAAGGATTAGAAAAATTAATTCTAAAATATATCAAGTGGGTTCATTGTTCATAATCATTGAGTACAGAAAATAATATTCATAGTTTAGTAAACATTTTTTATTTAACCTAATTTTTTTTATTAACCTTTTTTATTCTTGACTTAGTCTTCTTAAAGCGCATAACTTGGCAATGTTATATTATACCACGTGTCTACTCAGAACTAATGTTTCAAACTATTTCAATAGTTTTCGTGTTTTCATAAATAAATAATTATAAAATTCTCTTTGGTGGTAAAACGAATCAGTAATACATACTATGTACTGTGAACTATAACAATGCTTTAAACCAGTTTAGAATGTTACTATAAAATGGAATAGCACTTTTTTTGCAAAATGTGTTTGCTATTATTTAATAATTTGACTTAAAATAGATTTCCACGTATTGCTAAGCTATTTTAAAACACAAAGCAAATGCAAAATCTTGAATTTTTCATAAGTCACGCCCTGAATAAAAAAGTTAAAATTGGTAACCTAATTAAATAGTAAAACTAATTGTGTAACCGGTAACCTATACTTGGTAATATGACATGTGAAAACCGACTACACGTAAACATCTGTTAAATCACGTTGTACTTCGCCACTTGATCAGCTGATCGTCACCGGGTCACGTGATCAATGGTTCGTCACTCGTTGTAATCAGCTGTTTGTTACTCGGTCACGTGGTCAATAGTTCGGCACTCGTCGTAATCAGCTGATTATTACTAATTTACGAGATTAACGATTCGTTGCTCGGGGTCGTGATAAGCTGATCGTTAATTAAACACGTGATTAAATGTTTGTCACTACGTCGTGTTATCATCAGCTGATCTGTCTACGTCACCGCACCACCGCCCTCCACCACAGTTTCACCACCACTGCCACCTCCAGATGTCTGAGCCTCGAGAGGTATATTTCCGTCCAACATTGTCCAGAGATGCCAGAGTTAATTATAACCGATCGATGGGCGCGCCGCCGGAAGTACGTCAGTCGACAGACCGGAAGTGTCTGCTAATGATGACGAGTCAACATTAACAGTCTGTCCACTTAAACTGTTTGTTGTAATGAAAGCAAAAACAGCAATCAACCAATCAACAATGTGTTTGGGTTGGGTCGGATTCCCAAAGTGTTGTAGATTTTGCGATCGTTTTATGCTAGGGGAGAGTTATTTGACTTGAATTCACAAATGGAGAACAGTATATTTTAAACCACACGAATATGCCCCTAAACCTTAGAATGTGCATGTACTGGATGATTGCAAAGGAATGACTGACATTTGGTATAGGAACAAAATGTTATTTTGAAGACAATACAGATTTTAAAAAAAACCTGCCACATCAAACCTGCAGACTAAGCGAATTTCCATTTGCCTTATTGGATTTTCAATATAGTTCTTTTTAAAAAAAATAATTAGGTTTAACAAGTGCCTAGGTTTGCCGCTACAGGGAAGATTGGTAAAATATTAAAAGCTTAGTATAAAATAAATAAATATGCCAAGTTTATCAAATCACATCCATAAACAAGCAAACTACAACAGTTTACTTTTGATATACTTGTATTTTAATCTATACTAAGGGTCGCCCCATGGTCGAAAACTCGACCAAAAATGGTATTGTACAAACTTCTCTATTTTTACCCACGCTGTAAATAAAACATGTGATTGAAATATTTTCCATTTTTTATTTTCTCTTTACATATTGTTGTTATTTCCTCATCAGCATGGCGATCCATGCCAATGTTAATCTTTTTTAAAATTTGGAATATGTTGTGCTTATTTTTAGCCTATTTTAATTTATAAAGGATTCTGCACATCTAAAGGAAAATATTTCTCTAACAGTATGCGTAGATTTTACCTGTGATGCACACGAGGTTAGAAAAAAGTTATTTTAAGAAACATGCTTACCAACTAATATATAGGATTGATAGTTGGCAAATAAATTATTTCAGAAATCACCTTATTGCAACCGTATAGAGCAGACCTGTATGTGCAACTGTATGTCTCCTAATCAGCCTAAATGGATGTAAAGATAATCTGCATTTCCTTGTAATAGAAAATACAACGGCGTGACTAGTCAATATAGATACAAGCAAGTAGTGTGTGTATTGCCTACTGAAGGCGCAACATATGTCTGCTTACTGCTTAGCTCCGAGTTAACTAAATTAAATGATGATAGCTCACATTCCTGATTAACTTATAGGCTTTTTCTTATCTCAAATATCCTTTCGAGCTCCACCCCAGTGGCTCTGTAGTTCCCCATGTTAACCTTATGAGTATTCACATTTAAAATAACTAGCAGAATACCCGTCCTTCGTACGGGATTGGTGTTGAAGTATAAAATGCTTATTGCAGGTATACTCGTGCTATGCGTTTGCAATGGGAGAGGATACGGTTTGAGAAAATTTTGTTTATTTTAATTTACGGTACGCTATAGTATAACATACCTACCATAGCTATAACGTTCTACTACTACACCTAACAAAAATATTGAATATTTGTCTAACACCATAAGATTATGTATAAATTAAAACATAGGACTATCTGTAAATAATCCTACTTTGATAGTTCTTATTGTGTATCATAGCTTTTTGTCACTTCTTGGATCAAATTAACTGTTGTCAAAAATGCAAAAACGCACTACGGAGAACGGTTTTCTTATCCGCCCCACCACTATTTACGTTTATGGCCAGCCTTGGAATAAAAAAGGAACCCAGTTGATTTTACAAATATTAATAATGTGATGCCGATTTTTAAAGTGTCCAAATTACCTACTATTTAAACATGTAACCTTACTATAAACTGCAACCCCAGTGTCACATCAACCCCCATAGTATCAAATACTGAGAGAAAATAAAATTTCGTTAGTAGCACTATCTCTCAGAGGCCAATAATGTTAAATTTGATTCATTAAACTCTTTACTGATAGTGCATGTAGATGGAACGTTTCCTTTAGTAACCACATTTGGGGCAAAGACCATTTACGTTGGGCTACCTCATATTTTTGGAAGCGTTTTGATAGCCTGGTGATTACCAAATCTCCAAGGAACTTTTAAAGCGTCGTGGAAGCCGTGATGGATGATTCTTGGCAAGATGAGTGTTAGCGGATGTATTCAGTTATTTCCCAGCTTGTCTGTGTTCTACCAAAATATTAATCCTTTATTTTTACATTAAATGATACAAATACTGGGATATAAAACAATTATGAATCAACCTTATGACTTGTTAGAAACTGTTGTGATTAGCAATATTCTCCTGTATTTGACATCACCCATATTGTAAAAAAGCGTTCCTGTATACCTTATTTGAACAGCACAGTCATTTCCTATCATTATGAGGCCTAGTTCTTTGACCACGTGATAAGGAATCTAGCAGTCATGAAATAATAGATTACGTGGTGCATGCAAATATATTGTACTAATATTGTATTACATAATACTCTTTTCACAAGAGATTAGTGGTTTTATAAAATTTACATTATTTACGTTTTTTTGGTAAGTAGGAATCTTGTACACCAATTACAAACACATTAAACCAATTATAAACACAAAATTCATGGTTGTTATTCAGTACCGTACTAAACAGACATATGTTGCGCCTTCAGTAGGCAATACACGCACTACTTGCTTGTACCTATATTGACTAGTCGCGCCGTTGTATTTTCTATTACAAGGAAATACAGGTTATCTTCACGTCCATTTAGGCTGTTCAGGAGACATACAGTTGCACATACAGGTCTGCTCACTACGGTTGCAATAAGGCGATTTCTTAAATATTTTATTGCGAATTATCAGTCCTATATATTAGTTGGTAAGCATGTTTCTTAAAAAAAACTTTTTTCTCACCTCGTGTGCATCGCAGGTATAATCTATGCATACTGTTAGAAAGATATTTTCCTTTAGATGTGCAGAACCCTTAATAAATAAAAATAGGCTAACAAATGAGCACCACATATTAAAAATTAAAAAAGATTAACACGGGCCTTATGGATCGCCGGTAAGGAAATAACAACGATATATAAAGAGAAAATAAAAAAATGGAAAATATTTCAATCACATGTTTTATTTACAGCGTGGGTAAAAATAGATAAGTTTGAACAATACTATTTTTGGTCGAGTTTTTGACCACGGGGTGACCCTTAGTATAGATTAAAATACAAGTATAGCAATAGCTAAACCAATCAACAATTAATGAAGAATGAATAATTTTTATAAAAAAGTCATCTTCATCCAAATTGTATAAATTAAGGATTGTTTGGTTACAAACTACTTAATATTCATACTACTACTACTACTATGATAATAAGATACTTGATCTAAAATATTACAGACTGTTTTAAATAACTACAGAAAATTCATACAATGTAGCTGGTTTTTATTTTTTTACAATTTTAAGTAAGACACACAAAATGTCCAAAAGAAACTACGAAAACCGGTAAAATTTAGGAATAGAAACATATTTTATAAGTACAGGAAACTAAGTTGAGAAAACCTATAAATCTAGAAGCAAGCTGTTGAACTAAGTACCACTTTCTCTTGATAAGCTTGGCATTTTCTGTCTGCTCTCAATCAATAACGATGAATACGTAATGTTCACAAGTCCTCGCTACGCTGACTCGTTTATAGGTCACGTTATTATGTGACTAAACTTTGTGATCATGAATATCAGGACAGCGTGAACAGGGCGTAAATTAAAATACCCTGACTATGAGTGTCATGACTTCATATGAAGATGTGTGAATATTTTGAAATTAACTGACATACATGAAATATAATTTCGCCATTAAAATTTTAGAAACTATCACTAAACAGTTCACTCAAACCATTATAGTGGTAAATTTTCCTTGATGGAAAACGTAAAGTTTTACACATCGAACCCGCTAATTACACTTTGTACACTCCGTTTTTATAAACGGACAAAATTTAAAATACATATTTTGAAATATATTTATATTTCAGCATAAATACTGTACATACAGTATTGATGATACAGTATGACATGTTGAAATTGGTATATGTTATGCTTATGCATGAACATATTTTAATAGAAACGCTGATTATTCCTGTCAAAATATTTACTTGAAAATTTTCAATAAAGAATGAAAATAAATCTCCAATGGCAAACTTCGGGGAAGTGAACTGAGCCAGAACACATCGATGTTCTATAGTAGTTTGCTTAGAGATTTATTGGTTTTCTAGCTTGATTTGTTTTTCATACTCCTAAAAACAATATTTTTCTAAATTTGAAGTTTTCGTCCACTAAACCTTTGTAGTAATTTTGTTCCTACGGTAAAAATGGTTTGGAATGTCTTCTTCATTTAGTCCCATTATCTATATCTCTTATTCATTTAGTCAGTTAATTATTTTTATTTATCTGATTATCTGTCATAAAAGATTATTAATATTTGTAAATACAAAAGTCAATGCAGGTACAACAGGTAATGCATTCCTTGAGGATCATGTTTCAAGTATAGAATTATATTAATTGTTTAATCCATACCACAATTAGCCATTTAAAAATTAATAGGGCATACACAATTTCCAGTGCTATGGCCTTGGCAAAATCCCAGCATGTATAATTTGAGGCGTAGCCTACAGTTGAGTTATAACTTAGTTGCTTATGAATCTTTTACCTACATGTATTTACATACACCAAAGGAATAGGGCAAAAAAGCGGGTAGTTTGCATTTTTCATGTGATCTGAATTGCAGTCCAGTATTATAAATTAAGTACTTTTTATAGACAGGCAACACACAACATCGTAACCACTTTGCTATGAAGAAATATGAAGTAAAATAAAACTTTAGATTGGAATCATGTGTTGAAAATCTAATTAGCATTACAATGTGAAACTGTATGGTGAAAAACTATTTTATCTTCTATATGTGAATCACATTATACTCACTGTCACAAAAATCCGCTTACGATTTATATTTTATCTGCCTTAATTATTGTAAAAAATCATTGTTTTTTAAACAAAAAAATATTAAAAAATAATACACCCTTTAATCTCGCTTATATTATAATGATCACACAATTGTTCAAATAACACACAGCTCTAATAACAGGATCGTAAAATGGCATACAAAATAACACGTAATAATTTACGAACAAGCTAGAAACAATTATTTAACATACATGTCTTAACACGATAATACAACATTTTGATACAACACACAACACAGTGTAGGTAACGAGAGAGACTAACCATGTTGTAGCCAGCGCCGGCTCGAAGTACAATTGCTGCTTAAAGAGTGTGCACATAATTGTAGGTAGTTATAGTGGGTAGGAAACTGGGGAAACTCCGCCCCTACCAGGACAAAGCCCCACAATACTTCATTCCTCCACTCAATTGAATCTGTCTCTAATCTAATTTTATTACGATCTATCCAAAGCAATATATCTCCAAGCAATATACCGTTCTCTTTATGGGTAATTCAATATTGCATTGTATTCAGAACTCGTTCAGACTTGTGTAACAGTTCACTTTGGTGGATTTCTCGAGTCTTTGTCACTTCTTGCTACCAAATAAGTGATATGAGATTGAGTGATATGAGTTGTATAGGATGACAAAATTGGAAATTCGACATATATTAAAAATAAGATTTTAATAACAAATTTAATAATACTTTAATATAACGACGACTGTGAATATGGAGTCAATGTGAGTGAGTGTAGGAGGGAGTGAGAAGATATGTGTAGCTTTGTTACTGACTAAGTGGTTTAATTAGTCAGGACTGCTTTTATAACTTTCGAACCACAAGAATTAAATCAAATTAATAAGTTTAGATTACATTTAATTATTTACCGTTTAAAATTTTTGAATAATTTAAATCTAAGGTAAAACTATAAATCATGTTTTATAGTTGAAGCAATTCAACTTCCAACTTATTACATTTGCATGGTATCTATACGAAACTATTTGAAATCAGAAGTATCGAAGCACAGAATATCAAAATACATATAAAATTTGTCAGCTTTAACATGACACTCCTACTTAGTAAGAAGTCAATGAAATATTTGATAAGACATTATATTATCGATAAATAGATTTTTCAAAAGTTTTCCGAAAAGTGGCATTTTGTTCAATAGCATTATTAGTATGTAAGTTAGCTCTCTCAACTATTTGTTCACTTTCTGCAATTTGATTTTGTTCAGTTGTCATCTGGAGTGAGGTAAAGCACTGGGCAAGCCTCGTGTGACAAAATCTATCTCTCTTTTAGGAAATTACCACTTTGCTCATTAATTGCTCAAAATAAAATTATATCATAAAAAGTATACTATTCTGTCTTAAAAAAATGCAAGTTGTGCTCTGGTAAACAGAGCAATTTACATTGAAGTAATGCAGTGAGTAGAGACAAAAAGAATCATTGAACAGTACAATTAATTAATTAATACAATGATTCTTCGTAAACATCTGAAAATGTTAAAAAGTAAAACGGTTGAGACAAGTAACATAACGTAATAAAAGTACTCGAGTAAACAAGAGAAATGTCACAAAGGCTTTGTATCATCCTGAGTAAATTCACTAATTACACCTTTGTTATACTATCGTCCAGGTAAAACTTTTATGTCAACAGTCAACATTGTTGGCTTGTAATAGTAGTTTACGCAACAATTGCGTTAAGTTAGTCTTTACGACACGAGTAGAAAATTTAAGGCACGAGACTATTAACGCGAGTTGCTTACACTACTTTACCTACGACAGTTTTTTAATTACTAACAATCTGGTTTTTAATTACTAAAAATCACTACTCATTACTTCTTAGAGAGGTTATGTTTTCGTTTATTGTCAGTGCCAATGAAAAGAAAGTGATGCAACGACTTATTGTATAATCAGCTGATTTCCTGTAATTACGTGTTTGTAAAACTTCGTTAAAAAAATACGTTACCTTTTTCAGGGAATGTGTTCTGCTAGCAGCATTCTTACCATAAATACTGCATCAGGTACAATTAGGAAAATTTTGCATTTTGTTTTTGACAACTGAATGATTATAGTGAAACAGTTAATTTACAGTTAGATCTCAGCATCGAATATTATAGAATATTATAAACAGTTTGTTCTCTCATTTCCATCTCGTCAACTTCACTTTCACTAACTGACATTATTAAATCAGTTTAATCTACCTTCCTTTAACTTCCACAAACTTAGGTTAAGAATACGCGAGTATCAACAGGAACAAGTCAGATCAACAATTAAATTGGTCAACTGATCAGCTGATCAGCTGATTAGTTGACGTTCGAAGCATTACAATTTTAATTCTTTTCTCTCAATACTTGAACCTCGTTGGTCCGTTACCTGTGTTGATATGAGAAAAACTATGCTGATATGAAAGTAAACAGCTGTTAAGTGAAACTTAACAATTCTAATTCTGAACTGAAATTCTAAGAACTGAACTGAAATGGCTACTTTAAAAAACGGTCGTAGGTAAACGAAGTTTTCATAACACAATATTTTAGATAGAACATTATTTAAAAGCTTCTTGGGAACTACACATGGTGGCTTTGTATGGTAGCGACAGACAATTTAGTTTTTCTACGAATTTAAAAAAGTCTTAACAACTCTCAACCGTGTCAAAACAATTTTAGTTGCTTTTAGATTTGATGAAAAGGTTTGGAATATTTATTAGTTTGTAAATCGTAAATAATATTTGAGATATTAAGTTAACCGTTGTTTAAAAATAATGTGAAAATGCTAACCGTTCATTAACAGAATTAACCTGTCATTATCATTCGTTGTGAAAAGTATATTCAGTACATATTGCCAGTTTAGTAATATTATAATTTATAGATTAGGTAATCACTTAAATAAAGTTGTTACATTTTCTCAATATATCACTACACAACCAGTAAACGTTGTAGTAGTAGTAAAGTGGATACATTTGCATATTTGCAATGAATACATATAAAAACAATATCGGTACACTAAAGGATTATTGCTTTAAAATAATTTAAGGTCGAGTGTGAAATTGCGGAAATCTTAGGAAATAAAGGAAACACTTTAAACACAAAGCGGTTTTGTTTTATGTTTAAAAAAACATCTTTCGTACTGATATAAAATCTGATGCCCACAACAAGAGACCATACATTTTTAATACTGTTTATTAAATGAAACGCAAGTCGTATTCTCTACTTCCCACATGAAATGTTTCATTGATATCAGTTAGTGCTACGGATCGAGTCCGACAATATTGTTGTACATTTACTACCGCGTGTTAGTTGTCTGGCTGCCAGTTTGACAGGTTTATTTGTAGAATGTTGACATTGGCAGTGAATTTACAAATTGTATTGTCAGAAAAAAATTTAAGAAGTGACAAAAATAATGCACTTTGCTGTGAAGTTTATAAGTTAAAGCAACATAAAACATGCTTTTGCTCATGAATAATAGTTGTTTAAACTCATGAACATAATAATGCTGATAGAATACATTACTTCGACTAATAAGTATATGCAAAGTACATCATTAGGACCTAAATATAAAATCAGACTAGTTAAGCATTTTTGTGTTGGATTAACTATAAGTGATAAAAGCGAAACGCAATGAAGATGTATTAAGTTTATTCTGTAGACTATAGAGCCATCTAAAGTAAAATTTTTAAATGAATCGGTTTGAAAGCATTCAGATGTGTCGTGTGTTAACATCTAACACTGTAAACCTAACCAGTCATAATCTCGTATAATGCACAGTAAACTTGTTTGGAATTAAAATCTCGTTATACACGTTGACCCCCATCCAAGTATATTCCATTATTATATTAATTTTACATTAAACTTTGTGTTTAAATGCTATGCGTTTTCGTAATTTGTACCTGTAGTTTTGACGTAAATACGTTTTCAATAATTGTAACTCGATACTTTAAATTGTTCCAGAGATTAGAGATTTGATAATTAAATATTCATATCTTTCGTAGGAATATCAATTAAGATAAGGGCTCTAGAGCTTTCCTCCCTAAACTTAGGTAGAGGCCTAGAGCATTCCTCCCTATACTGAGATAGAGGCTCTAGAACATTCCTCTCTAAACTGAGATAGAGGCTCTAGAACATTCCTCTCTAAACTAAGATAGGGGGTCTAGAGTATTCCTCTCTAAACTAAGATAGGGGGTCTAGAGTATTCCTCCATAATCTGTTATAGGAGGTCTAGAACATTCCTCCCTATACTGAGATTGATGCTCTAGAACATTCCTCTCAAAACTGAGATAGAGGCTCTAGAACATTCCTCCCTAAACTAAGATAGGGGGTCTAGAGTATTCCTCCATAAACTGTTATAGGAGGTCTAGAACATTCCTCCCTATACTGAGATAGATGCTCTAGAACATTCCTCTCAAAACTGAGATAGAGGCTCTAGAACATTCCTCCCTAAACTAAGATAGGGGGTCTAGAGTATTCCTCCATAAACTGTTATAGGAGGTCTAGAACATTCCTCTCTAAACTGAGATAGAGGCTCTAGAACATTCCTCTCTAAACTGAGATAGAGGCTCTAGAACATTCCTCCCTAAACTAAGATAGGGGGTCTAGAGTATTCCTCCATAAACTGTTATAGGAGGTCTAGAACATTCCTCCCTAAACTGAGATAGAGGCTCTAGAACATTCCTCTCTAAACTGAGATAGAGGCTCTAGAACATTCCTCCATAAAATGAGATAGAGGCTCTAGAACATTCCTCCATAAACTGAGATAGAGGCTCTAGAACATTCCTCTCAAAACTGAGATAGAGGCTCTAGAACATTCCTCTCTAAACTGAGATAGAGGCTCTAGAACATTCCTCCATAAAATGAGATAGAGGCTCTAGAACATTCCTCCCTAAACTGAGATAGAGGCTCTAGAACATTCCTCCCTAAACTGAGATAGAGGATCTAGAACATTCCTCTCTAAACTGAGATAGAGGCTCTAGAACATTCCTCCCTAAACTGAGATAGAGGCTCTAGAACATTCCTCCCTAAACTGAGATAGAGGCTCTAGAAAATTCCTCCCTAAACTGAGATAGAGGCTCTAGAACATTCCTCTCTAAACTGAGATAGAGGCTCTAGAACATTCCTCTCTAAACTGAGATAGAGGCTCTAGAACATTCCTCTCTAAACTAAGATAGAGGCTCTAGAACATTCCTCCCTAAACTGAGAAAGAGGCTCTAGAACATTCCTCCCTAAACTGAGATAGAGGCTCTAGAACATTCCTCTCTAAACTGAGATAGAGGATCTAGAACATTCCTCTCTAAACTGAGATAGAGGCTCTAGAACATTCCTCTCTAAACTGAGATAGAGGCTCTAGAGCATTCCTCCCTAAACTGAGATAGAGGCTCTAGAACATTCCTCTCTAAACTGAGATAGAGGCTCTAGAACATTCCTCTCTAAACTGAGATAGAGGCTCTAGAGCATTCCTCCCTAAACTGAGATAGAGGCTCTAGAACATTCCTCCCTAAACTGAGATAGAGGCTCTAGAACATTCCTCTCTAAACTGAGATAGAGGCTCTAGAACATTCCTCCCTAAACTGAGATAGAGGCTCTAGAACATTCCTCTCTAAACTGAGATAGAGGCTCTAGAACATTCCTCTCTAAACTGAGATAGAGGCTCTAGAGCATTCCTCCCTAAACTGAGATAGAGGATCTAGAACATTCCTCTCTAAACTGAGATAGAGGCTCTAGAACATTCCTCTCTAAACTGAGATAGAGGCTCTAGAGCATTCCTCCCTAAACTGAGATAGAGGCTCTAGAACATTCCTCCCTAAACTGAGATAGAGGCTCTAGAACATTCCTCTCTAAACTGAGATAGAGGCTCTAGAACATTCCTCCCTAAACTGAGATAGAGGATCTAGAACATTCCTCTCTAAACTGAGATAGAGGCTCTAGAACATTTCTCCCTAAACTGAGATAGAGGATCTAGAACATTCCTCTCTAAACTGAGATAGAGGCTTTAGAACATTCCTCCCTAAACTGAGATAGAGGCTTTAGAACATTCCTCCCTAAACTAAGATAGGGGGTCTAGAGTATTCCTCCATAAACTGAGATAGAGGCTCTAGAACATTCCTTTCTAAACTGAGATAGAGGCTCTAGAACATTCCTCCCTATACTGAGATAGAGGCTCTAGAACATTCCTCTCTAAACTGAGATAGGGGGTCTAGAGTATTCCTCCCTAAACTAAGATAGGGGTCTAGAGTATTCCTCCCTAAACTAAGATAGGGGGTCTAGAGTATTCCTCCCTAAACTAAGATGGGGGTCTAGAGTATTCCTCCCTAAACTAAGATAGGGGTCTAGAGTATTCCTCCCTAAACTAAGATAGGGGTCTAGAGTATTCCTCCCTAAACTAAGATGGGGGTCTAGAGTATTCCTCCCTAAACTGAGATAGGGGGTCTAGAGTATTCCTCCCTAAACTAAGATGGGGGTCTAGAGTATTCCTCCCTAAACTAAGATGGGGGTCTAGAGTATTCCTCCATAAACTGAGATAGAGGCTCTAGAACATTCCTCCCTATACTGAGATAGAGGCTCTAGAACATTCCTCTCTAAACTGAGATAGGGGGTCTAGAGTATTCCTCCCTAAACTAAGATAGGGGTCTAGAGTATTCCTCCCTAAACTAAGATGGGGGTCTAGAGTATTCCTCCCTAAACTAAGATAGGGGTCTAGAGTATTCCTCCCTTAACTGAGATAGGGGGTCTAGAGTATTCCTCCCTAAACTAAGATGGGGGTCTAGAGTATTCCTCCCTAAACTAAGATAGGGGTCTAGAGTATTCCTCCCTAAACTAAGATAGGGGTCTAGAGTATTCCTCCCTAAACTAAGATGGGGGTCTAGAGTATTCCTCCCTAAACTAAGATAGGGGTCTAGAGTATTCCTCCCTAAACTAAGATGGGGGTCTAGAGTATTCCTCCCTAAACTGAGATGGAGGCTCTAGAGCATTCTACGGCAGATCGTCAATGTAAAAATAGAACAGAACTGATTATTCTAGTGATAAAATTGGCTTGGATGAAACACTGGTCATAAGTGCACTCAAACTTTGAAGTTTTTTTTATATTTTTTCATATTGTAAGATTATTTTTTATTTTACCATACAGAGTAATGAAAAAGTTTAACTAAGCAAAATATAAAACTAATGTCTCTTTATTGAATTTAATACCAAAGACATGCCGTGCTCATATTTAATTATTATTGACACTATAATGCTCTGAGGAGTCTCCATTTCTAAATGAAACCATAATTAGTTGACCATTTTAAGGATGAATGATAACTATCACACAAACAATGCTTTGAAGATAAAACACTTTGTCGAGGTGCATAAGATAATTACTATTATCTAACTAATTATATTGAATCCTTTGGGAAATGATTTGGAAATCATTGTTATCTATTCACTGTTTTAGAATTCAAGAATGTTATTGACAAAGTTTCTTTGAAACTGAACTTTGCAGGTTTTAGGAGAGGTATTTTGTTCTTTGATCAAAACTGTTAATAAGTCGAATAACTCACAATAAAATTGCACACTCGACTTTCTTTGAAATACGTTTGATAAATGTAGAATATAACCCAATTTGTCTTAAGCAATCTTTTTTAAGATTTTAACGTTTTGCAATGACAAAATGATTTTCTATAATGAAATGTGACTTTAAATTACATATAAATGATAAATATGATCCTTATTACTGTAACGTAATGGTACATTGATAGTAAAAAATAGTTATAATAGGAAATTACACACGGGCACATTACATTCTGTATTAGGGCACTAACAAAAATTGTAACGTTTAATGGAAAAAAGATTCACCCCCTACAAATTACGCTTAACTTTTAACATAAAAAAACGATTATTAAGATAGTTTTTACATATTAATATATCTTGATATCTTTTATTAATACAAAATTGTTTAAGCCAACCATGGTAAAATAATAATTCTGTAAAATTGTAGTGTTAATTTAAAAATCTTTTAATTTTACTCTGTGTAAATGACAAAATAATATTGTAACTAATCACAATCACTATTCTAATGCAACTTACATTTTGAAAATCAAAATATATAGTGATACGTTTACTTTATATATTTTAAATCGAAAGAGTAAAAATATTTTTATCCTCTATGGTATTTACGGTATTGACAATGTTGTTCCTAGGGGTCTTTATTGTTTCAAATACTATTGAAAACACCCAAGGGTTTTAATCCTTAAACAGAATCACCACTACATTTTAATCTTAAACATCAATACGTCCTAACATCCATAAAAATACCTGTATACATAATAGCAACATATTTCCCCAGTGAGCTTCATGGTGCATACAAAGGTTTATGACTATTTAGCACATATTCACACTTAAAAATATCATTATTACCTGGTATACTGCGTATTTATGGCACGTTAAATTAGTTTGATGGAGTTATCAGATAAGGAAGATTTGTATAAAAGGGCAAACTAAAAGCATATTTTTTTATAACTGAAAACACAGTAAACAAAACTATTTTCACTTACATAAAACGTGTCCGTAGGTCTAGCCGGGTACACGGGCACGTCTATGTCAGCAGGGGGTGCTTCTACCTCCATGTTGTTACACTGACTGTCACACTAAACAGTCACCGACCACGTGGTGAACAGTAACAGACCACGACTGAGGCGTCTAGGCTATAAACAGCTGTTTCGACAACTGAGATAAATAGTGATGCGATTGCTTACACCATTGTTGCTGTACTGGACTGTGTGTTTGGCCTAGGTGTTAACAGCTGCTCCGCCCACTGTTTGTTTGTAGGTCTTTGATCTGGTCAATCGGCATTGGCGATTCACAACTAAATTGCTAACTGGCGATGTTATATTGGTTGTTATAAAGTGAGACGTCAAGTAAGATATATTTTTAGTGTTACGTTTTAAGTTGGATTTTACAATTATAAGATGGATGTAAACAAAAAGTAAGCAAAAATAATTATGCCCTTCGTTCACACATTACTTATCCCAATTATTCAAATACCTCTTGCATAATGCTTTCACATCCTCTTACATACGTTTATCCCAATCCACCTCAATCTTGTCTTTTACACTTCTGCACTGGATGAATAGAGTTCATATATCGACCATCCACTTCACCAATAATTCATAATCCATTAGAAAAATATCCTTGTATTCATTTTAAATATCCCCAGCACCAAGTTTTTACATACCTCTTAGATTCCTCTTTCACACAGCACACTATATAGCTTTTATACATTCTCTTCTTGAACATATGTTTTAACCTTTCTGCACCTCTCTGTGTACATCCCACAAATCTTAACTTCACTAATGCTGACCACTTTTACACGTCCCCAACATCCTTCAGTCACATACTTTCTCACTTTTATACAAAATCTATCAAATGTTCCTCTTAAAATTAGCTTTTACACTCTTGTACCTCCCTTTCATACATCCAAGCTTCTCTCATTCCCCTCTTCACCTAGTTTATTACAAATATTTCCCATCCTTCTTTTACATAAACTTTACATTAATCTTTCACTATCTATTGTTTTTACTCTCATGTGTACGTATTTCTTACACGCCCCTGTACGCTTTTCTCACACATGTGCTACACCTATCTTTACCCCCTCCCTCCCTCAAACACACTTTCACTCCCTAGACTACAAAGTCAGCCACAGACCAACGCATGTTCCAATGTTATAACTTCACCAGATGGTATCTGTCTTGTGGAGTGGTTTATTTTTGTGGCTATGATGCCAATGTTAATTCCTTCAGTCTTTATGACTTACTCAACTACTCGTATATAGAACATGTGAAGATGTTGAGTATGATTGAGTTGCTACTTTTAGCTTCCTTTCAAAATACCAGTTTTACGATGTATTAATGTACAGTCTTTGTAGAGGCAATGTGGTATAATGTGTATGTCGGACTATAAAATTGTTACGCAACTAATACACTCTTTATATTAGTAAAATTCTTTGATCTTTTGGAAACTTTCAAAAACATTATGAATTTGGGATTTTCCACACATTATTGACGAAGAAACATTTGCCGTAGGCCGTTTTGGTTACGTGATAAAAAACTGATGTGGTGATATAATTTAGGGAAAAATATTTTGACTTGAATCAAAATGAGATTTACTTGCATGTAAACCCAGTACAGATTATCCTGTTTAAAAGTAACACCTGGGAAATAACTTAGAATTGTTGGTCATACGCAACTAGTGGATTCGGTTTGCGAAATGTTTCTCGACTAACATATATTACAAATTATTTCACTAATCCTCATGGACATTATACAAAAATCGATACAAAATTAATAAAAGACGATTTTTTTACTGTAGGAGGTTTATTTATTTTGTTTGTGTGTGTGAGGATTACTTGCAAGACGCACAAAACAAAAACCTTTGGGAAAGTTTATAAATGCGGCACATTGATTGTTCCATTTGATAGTATTACTATGGTATTTTCTAATCAAAAATTGATTCAGTTTCAATCTTACCGATGATTACCTTACATCAAGATTCTATTCAATGGTTTCACATTGCAAAGATGGTTTATTCGATTTGCGGCAGCATTTACAAGCTTCTTTAAGTTAAATTCTCAAAAGAGATCAATCTAATTACTAAACCCAATCTTTAGTGATTGGCAGAAATTACAATACCATTGAATGATTCCAGGGAATCCTATCAATAAGTTAGGGTTTCACGAACCTCTGACTATTTGTACTGTATAACCGATGAAGAATTGAAAAGTGTTTGAAGTAAAAGATCTCTTTTACAATTAAAATCAGCAAAATAGAATAATCTATCGTAATATTGATAGTTAGGGAAAAAATCAAAAGATGTTGGTTAGGTTAATGAACGGTATACGACCATCCTCATTTTTAGGATTCAGATTAATTGTTAATTTTAAACACTTTTTACCATCATACAAGTCACAAAGTGCAATTATAAATTTTTGTTACATTTAACAATTTACAAAACTAATTGCTAATTATTTCTTACAAATGTGTTATCTACTATGTAAATAAATAGTTTATATTGTGGCTAACTATGGAAATTTAAAGGTGTGAATGTAAAACTCAAATATACCTCTGAATAAAAATTATGCAAATACATTTTAGTTATACGTTAAAAAACACCTGAATATATGAGAGAAACAATGATGTTTTATCTTGATTAACATGGCATGATATTTATAATTTTTATGACGAATATTGTTATGATAGTTTTAAAGACTTTGCAAAAATATATTAAAAAGAATATTATATATCATAAAAGAGTTTATTTCAGATTTCATTTTAATTGTATAGCACAAATAAGAAATTATTTTGGAAATTTTACTGAAACATTTATCAAAGATTGGACTTGTCAAAGAGGGTTCTTAAAAGTAGCACTGTAAAAAGAGAAAAGCCACTGTGTTCTGTAAAAGCAATTAGATACAAAAAAACGTTGTAAATATGGATTATAATGATCAAGTTGATATCGTATCTTTGGGTAAAAAGTATTAACATCCATATAAATTGTTGTATTGTGGCGTAAGACATATATTTAAATGAGTCAACTAACTCTAGTTAATATTATCAAATATTTTGTTTTGAATAGTTTTTCCTTTGAATTATTAGAACTTTGCAGAGGGGGCTCACGCTTGCGTGGGTTCGTGGCCTGGGCGACCACGCGGACCCTAGCTCTCCCAGAGGGGAGGTAACTGCCCGGTGTCAGACCCGGCACTTCAGGTAGACCACAGTTATGGACGACTGGTAAGCGCCAGCCCCTTAGGGGGAGCCTCCAGTGACATTCCCTCCATTCAGGGTGGGGGGGGGGGGTGTTTAGCTCTCAGTGACGCCGTTAATTCCGCCTCTCCTCATCTACCTGTAACTGTGGTTGTGACTGAGTCCTACCTGTTGTGTTCGACTGGCATTTTGTGAGGCATATCCTCGACTTTGGAAGTAGCCTCGTCCTGGGAGGTGAAATACCTAGCCCCCAGAGGGGAGGTAAATGCTCCGTGTTGGTATCGGCATTTTCAAGTTGGCCACAGACATGGTCGACTGGGCATCGGGTCCCAGTGACATTCCTTTATCCAGGATGGAGGGGTGTTTAGCTCTAGGAGAGATGGAAGTACATCATAATCTCTAACCTACCTGTGTCTGTGGTTTTTTGGGCTTCGGCCTGCTTGTTGTGTGTGACCAGCATTCAGTGGGCAAATCCTCGACTTTGGAAGTAACCTTTCCTGGAGGTGAAAACGGGCAAGTACCCGCAGCTCACGGGGACACTCAAGGGCAACGTAACTTTCCGCAGTGTGAGGGCAACGGTTTGTAGGTACTTATGCAAACCTATCCCTGTCTCTGAGCACGGACGGTATGGTTATCTTGAGTGTGGGGGGTTCTTCCCGGAACCTCAATTGAGTCAAGGGTGTCGCCACCTCTGGTGGATAGGTTCATCCGGGTGGGTCCCACTTCTATACCAGCCTCCTTTTGGGAAACCCTGATGGCCTGGCAGTGATGTTGGGTCTGACGGGCAAACGAAGTAGATCGGGTGCTGGGTCCGAGCCCGCCGGGGGTATCTGGGGATCTATCGCTCTGGATATCTCTGGTTCCCAGCAATGGGTCAGGCCTCGATCGGGCAGCGGTGTAAATGGGAGGTTGGGGTTCCCCCCGTCAGCGTGCTGATGGTCCCCTTCCTCCTGGCTATTGATGGCGGGTTCTGCCTGTCAGGGATTAGATAGGTCCCGAGTGTTGCTTGCACTAAATGCGTCGGGGCGCTCTACTATGGACCTCTAGGTTCCGACCTAGTGGAACCCAGGTGGAGTGACGCTTAAACAAGCAGCCGGAATCCCTGGTTAGGATTGAGGGGCAACCCTCTCTCCGAAGGGTCTGCTTCGGCAGCCGGCGAGCCTGATGACCTTAAGTCATCCGCCCATGATGTGCTAAAGGTTGATGCGTAAGCTTCGGCCTACATCATGGGGCCCGGGTATGTCCTGAAGGATAGGTACCGGGTAAGCAGTCAGGGGGCTTCGGCTCTCATGACAACAAATGTAAATGTAAATGTAAATGACCAACAAAACATAGCAACACCTGGCCATCTTATGGTACGCTTTTCTCTAATGTTCACCCAGAGAGTAGTGACTCCAGTTATAATCCATTCATCTCGGTGTGCATTTTGTTTCGTGTCTATCTCAGCTAAGCAGATATTGTGTCTGAGTGAGAGAGATAGAGCCAGTATTGATCTGTGTCGTGTCTACCTCAGAGATCTGACACGCTTGACAGACTTACCATCCGTGACTGTCAGTGACAACACACGGTACCTTCCTATGTGAGAGATAGAGGCTGAGTGAGAGAGATAGAGCCAGTATTGATCTGTGTCGTGTCTACCTCAGAGATCTGACACGCTTGACAGACTTACCATCCGTGACTGTCAGTGACAACACACGGTACCTTCCTATCTGAGAGATAGAGGCTGAGTGAGAGAGATAGAGCCAGTATTGATTTATGTCGCGTCTACCTCAGAGATCTGACACGCCTGCCAGACTTACCATCCGTGACTGTTCAGGCTGAGTGAGAGAGATAGAGCCAGTATTGATAGTGTCGTGTCTACCTCAGAGATCTGACACGCCTGACAGACTTACCATCCGTGACTGTCAGAGTCAACACACGGTACCTTCCTATCTGAGAGATAGAGGCTGAGTGAGAGAGATAGAGCCAGTATTGATTTATGTCGCGTCTACCTCAGAGATCTGACACGCCTGACAGACTTACCATCCGTGACTGTCAGTGACAACACATGGTACCTTCCTATCTGAGAGATAGAGGCTGAGTGAGAGAGATAGAGCCAGTATTGATTTATGTCGCGTCTACCTCAGAGATCTGACACGCCTGCCAGACTTACCATCCGTGACTGTCAGTGTCAACACACGGTACCTTCCTATCTGAGAGATAGAGGCTGAGTGAGAGAGATAGAGCCAGTATTGATTTATGTCGTGTCTACCTCAGAGATCTGACACGCTTGCCAGACTTACCATCCGTGACTGTCAGTGACAACACACGGTACCTTCCTATCTGAGAGACAAATGACAAATGACAAATGACAAATTCTTTATTTAACCTGCCCTGAGTTAGACCAAAGGTCCACTCTTCCCCCAGGACAGGAACAACAAATATACAAACAACATATACATGTACAGAGTTGTGGACTATGAAAATCTAAAATTTACTTTTAATAAGTGAAAAACACAAATTATATAACAATACAGAAGTGTAAAAAAGAAATTAACTTACACTTACAAATCAAAACATATTACATTGATAACTAAAGATTTTATCACCTAAAACTATTATGGAATTGTCAAAGAAAATGAGGATACCTAATATTTATACATGTGCAAAAAGTAATAGTTGAAAAATGATGATGATTTTATACTTCATATCTTTGTAATAACAGATTTTTTACTGCTTTAGAAAAACGTTTAGGGTTATTAAGGTTTTTTATCTCACTATCTAAATTATTGATAAGTCTAATCGATAATACATGGAAAGATTTGTTATATATCATCGTTCTATGCACAGGAAATTGAATTATCTCATTACCAAATCTAGTTCCTCTCGTATGGATATCACGCATTCTTGAGTACATTTCAAACAAATATTCTGGCTTACAAGTATTTAGAACTTTATAAACTGTGTTTAAAACATTTAATTCTCTTCTCTCTTTAATCTTTAACCAACCCAACTGACGATAATACCTTGTTACATGATCATCCAGTCTTAAATTAAATATATATCTAATACAGGAATTTTGAGCAACTTGTATTCTACTAGTTAGATCGTCATTACAGTCACAATATACAGCAATGGCATAGTCAATGATAGGAAAAATTAATGTTTCTACTAGCTCTTTCTTAACGTAATATGGTGGATTGAAACATAAGCGTCTAAATTGGTACAAACAACGATATATTCTATTACAAACATTGGTCACTTGATCAGTCCACGATAGGTTCTTTGTCAATGTAATTCCTAAGTTGATAACACTTGTTTCATACTTTAACTCTTGACCATTAATTACTACTTGATGAATATTGTCCATGTTTATTGTGTTTAATAGCCTTGATGTTCCTATTACAATAGGTTTGCACTTCTGTATATTTAAACTAAGACCATGACCTTGACACCACTGAAATACAGAAGATAGGTCCGCATTTAACATATCTACAGCATCATTAATTTTACCAACATCACAGTCTATATAGAGCTGCAAATCGTCTGCATAAAACATACTTTTACTAAAAATAATACATTCATTTAATCTATTTATATACAATGAAAACAACAATGCGGATAATGTGGATCCCTGCGGCACACCTGAAGGGTTAACTTTCCAATTGGAAACCAATCCATTGGCTGTCTTAACTTGTTGCTGTCTAAAGTTTAAGTATTTATGAAACCAATTTAAAACACTATCACTAAAATTATATGATTGCAATATGGATATTAACAAATTATGGTTGACACAATCAAATGCCCTGGTAAAATCTAATAATACTAACACCGTTACATAGAGATAGAGGCTGAGTGAGAGAGATAGAGCCAGTATTGATCTGTGTCGTGTCTATCTCAGAGCTCTGACACGCCCGCCAGACTTACCATCCGTGACTGTCAGTGTCAACACACGGTACCTTCCTATCTGAGAGCTAAGCAGATATTCAGGCTGAGTGAGAGAGATAGAGCCAGTATTGATCTGTGTCGTGTCTATCTCAGAGCTCTGACACGCCTGCCAGACTTACCATCCGTGACTGTCAGTGTCAACACACGGTACCTTCCTATCAGAGAGCTAAGCAGATATTCAGGCTGAGTGAAAGAGATAGAGCCAGTATTGATCTGTGTCGTGTCTACCTCAGAGCTCTGACACACCTGCCAGACTTACCATCCGTGACTGTCAGTGACAACACACGGTACCTTCCTATCTGAGAGATAGAGGCTGAGTGAGAGAGATAGAGCCAGTATTGATTTATGTCGTGTGTACCTCAGAGATCTGACACGCCTGCCAGACCTACCATCCGTGACTGTCAGTGTCAACACACGGTACCTACCTATCTGAGAGCTAAGCAGATATTCAGGCTGAGTGAGAGAGATAGAGCCAGTATTGATCTGTGTCGTGTCTACCTCAGAGCTCTGACACGCCCGCCAGACTTACCATCCGTGACTGTCAGTGTCAACACACGGTACCTTCCTATCTGAGAGATAGAGGCTGTGTGAGAGAGATAGAGCCAGTATTGATCTGTGTCCTGTCTACCTCAGAGATCTGACACGCCTACCAGACTTACCATCCGTGACTGTCAGAGTCAACACACGGTACCTTCCTATCTGAGAGATAGAGGCTGAGTGAGAGAGATAGAGCCAGTATTGATCTGTGTCCTGTCTACCTCAGAGATCTGACACGCCTGCCAGACTTACCATCCGTGACTGTCAGTGTCAACACACGGTACCTCCTATCTGAGAGATAGAGGCTGAGTGAGAGAGATAGAGCCAGTATTGATTTATGTCGTGTCTACCTCAGAGCTCTGACACGCCTGCCAGACTTACCATCGGTGACTGTCAAAGACAACACACGGTACCTTCCTATCTGAGAGCTAAGCAGATATTCAGGCTGAGTGAGAGAGATAGAGCCAGTATTGATCTGTGTCGTGTCTACCTCAGAGCTCTGACACGCCTGCCAGACTTACCATCCGTGACTGTCAGAGTCAACACACGGTACCTTCCTATCTGAGAGATAGAGGCTGAGTGAGAGAGATAGAGCCAGTATTGATCTGTGTCCTGTCTACCTCAGAGATCTGACACGCCTGCCAGACTTACCATCCGTGACTGTCAGTGTCAACACACGGTACCTTCCTATCTGAGTGATAGAGGCTGAGTGAGAGAGATAGAGCCAGTATTGATCTGTGTCCTGTCTACCTCAGAGATCTGACACACCTGACAGACTTACCATCCGTGACTGTCAGTGTCAACACACGGTACCTTCCTATCTGAGAGCTAAGCAGATATTCAGGCTGAGTGAGAGAGATAGAGCCCGTATTGATTTATGTCGTGTCTACCTCAGAACTCTGACACGCCTGCCAGACTTACCATCCGTGACTGTCAGTGTCAATACACGGTACCTTCCTATCTGAGAGATAGAGGCTGAGTGAGAGAGATAGAGCCAGTATTGATCTGTGTCGTGTCTATCTCAGAGCTCTGACACGCCCGCCAGACCTACCATCCGTGACTGTCAGTGTCAACACACGGTACCTTCCTATCTGAGAGCTAAGCAGATATTCAGGCTGAGTGAGAGAGATAGAGCCCGTATTGATTTATGTCGTGTCTACCTCAGAGCTCTGACACGCCCGCCAGTCTTACCATCCGTGACTGTCAGTGTCAACACACGGTACCTTCCTATCTGAGGGCTAAGCAGATATTCAGGCTGAGTGAGAGAGATAGAGCCCGTATTGATTTATGTCGTGTCTACCTCAGAGCTCTGATACGCCTGCCAGACCTACCATCCGTGACTGTCAGTGTCAACACACGGTACCTTCCTATCTGAGAGATAGAGGCTGAGTGAGAGAGATAGAGCCAGTATTGATCTGTGTCCTGTCTATCTCAGAGCTCTGACACGCCTGCCAGACTTACCATCCGTGACTGTCAGTGTCAACACACGGTACCTTCCTATCTGAGAGCTAGGCAGATATTCAGGCTAAGAGAGAGATAGAGCCAGTATTGATCTGTGTCGTGTCTACTTTAGAGCTCTGACACGCCTGCCAGACCTACAATCCGTGACTGTCAGTGTCAACACAAGGTACCTTCCTATCTGAGAGCTAAGCAAATATTGAGGCTGAGTGAGAGAGATAGAGCCAGTATTGATCTGTGTCGTGTCTACTTTAGAGCTCTGACACGCCTGCCAGACCTACCATCCGTGACTGTCAGTGTCAACACACGGTACCTTCCTATCTGAGAGCTAAGCAAATATTGAGGCTGAGTGAGAGAGATAGAGCCAGTATTGATCTTTGTCGTGTCTACTTTAGAGCTCTGACACGCCTGCCAGACCTACCATCCGTGACTGTCAGTGTCAACACACGGTACCTTCCTATCTGAGAGCTAAGCAGATATTCAGGCTAAGAGAGAGATAGAGCTAGTATTGATCTGTGTCGTGTCTACTTTAGAGCTCTGACACGCCTGCCAGACCTACCATCCGTGACTGTCAGTGTCAACACACGGTACCTTCCTATCTGAGAGCTAAGCAGATATTCAGGCTTAGAGAGAGATAGAGCCAGTATTGATCTTTGTCGTGTCTACTTTAGAGCTCTGACACGCCTGCCAGACCTACCATCCGTGACTGTCAGTGTCAACACACGGTACCTTCCTATCTGAGAGCTAAGCAGATATTCAGGCTAAGAGAGAGATAGAGCTAGTATTGATCTGTGTCGTGTCTACTTTAGAGCTCTGACACGCCTGCCAGACTTACCATCCGTGACTGTCAGTGTCAACACACGGTACCTTCCTATCTGAGAGCTAAGCAGATATTCATTCTGAGTGAAAGAGATAGAGCCAGTATTGATTTATGTCGTGTCTACCTCAGAGCTAATAGTATTCATTAAGTACGATACCTCCACTCAATGTAATACGAAATAAAAATCCTTCCCCCAACGAGTAAATAATACGTTATACCTAAACAACGTCTAACAAAGGTTGAGATGTAACGGCATTTATTGATGTAAATGTAATTACTAGGTGTAGGGCGGAGCGTTATCAGTAGATGGATCTGTACAATGATGTGCCAGGACAGTGAAGAGAGGTTGTTGGCCCACACTGAGATGTCGACGTTAGTCTCAACTTTTGTAAACAGTCATTAACGTCTTTGTACATCTTTTCATACTTCCGGCACGATTATTCCAACACGACTGCCGTGTTTCCAAACAACACTGGAAGGGAAACGTAAATAATTCTTAACGAATGAGACGAAATTTGTATACCATGCTCAGCTTAGCCATTTTGTTCGAACCAGCGGGTAAAAGCAAGAATAAAATGAATGTAAGTGTTTTGTTATAATTTATTTCGATTTTGAACACTTCACCTTCCTAACTTCCTAACAGTTAAAAGAAACTTAAAATCCGAAAAACCTAAAATTGTGACATCGACCTTAGTTGTGAACAGTATTTCGTACGGAAGAGTAATTTTAAGACTTAAAGAATCATTTTTCACTTTTTGTTTTATTAATCCAAACTATTACACATTGATTTATTAACTGATTGATTTCTATAACAGTATTTGTAAATAATATTGGTTTGCTCAAAGGTATGTTTAGTAACTTTGTACAGCAAACTAGGCCAAGACTGGTAGTATGACTAAAGATGACAGTATATGAATAGGACATTTTAATGAACATGACTCGATATTAAAATAAATTAGACCTCATAACCTGTCAAATGTATGGACTAAACCTCTCTGTGCTCTTCATATAAACCCATTTCCGCAAGCTACTTTTTGACTCAACCTAAATTTCTTTATTTGTAGTTATCTATCTATACATCACTATAAAATAGGCAAGCGTGATATCTGTCGGCGTAATTTCTCCTTGGTTTCTCAACCGATTTTGTTAGTTTATGGCTCATTGGAACGATCTTATTGATTAGATGTCATAAGGTCTTACATATTGGAAAAGTCCCCTCTGTATCTTCTGAAACCTGAGTTTGGACACGGCCAGCTACTACGTTGCCGCCAGTAGAGCAAGGTTACTGGGCTGAGGTTCTTCATAGAAGACACTTCCGAGTATGATTATCGTGATTACACTAAAACATTATTATGGTGAACTGATTTGACATTACAAAATGTACTGTTAAAGAGTATAACATGTGCATTTGTTACACCAGTGAACCCGTGAGTTCGTTCCAGGTTGTAAAAAAGCTTTGACGTTCCATGAGAATTTGAGGAAATAGAGACATTGACGCGTATCGAGCGAAAAAGCAAGCACATCGGGTGCCTATGGGGCAATGCCGTCATTAAGTGTTTGGAAACAGCTACATTTGGAAACTGTACTACGTAGCTTAATAATCTCGCACAATCGTGGGACCTTGGGACGTTCTAGTTATAGTAATATTCGGAAATAAAAATAATAAAATTAAAATTCTCCATCATTCAAAACTAGTATACCATTATGCCGCTGTGCTTTGTTGGCAACTCAATTCTAGAATCTACACAACTTTACTACTAAAGAAGAATTTATTTATTGATCATAATTTGCATTAGCAGGATGTAGGGCGGTTAAGCAAAATACATGTTTATACAATATAAAAACTTTGAGAATTAAATGATTATCGTAAATAACGACGAGAGAAGCTTGATTTCGAAAGCAGTCGTGAGGGTGATTGAAATGTCAATAACGCCCCTGCATTGGTGCAGAACCTTTAGAGAGACGAACGGCGTCGGTCGTCATTGGGATTCATCTGTTTACACCACTATGGATATCGCGTAATGCATTTCAAAACTGTTATCGTTTCGTAAGGCCAAATTAATGGTTTTTTGTCCAATGTTGACTTTCCCAGTGATGGTGAGACTGGTTCAACAATATATTTTATAAAAAAGTACACTTCGTGCACTATCATTTACCTTGATCAACGCTGTTAACTAAATCTAAATTGAGTTTTATTATTTATTGGACTAAAAAAACTGAATTAAACTGGAATGGTTGGTAAAAACGGCCTGCTCCAATTTGAGATTTAAATGCTTTGCATTTAAATCAATTAATTTGCTCCTCTATTGAAAACTGATTAGGTTGAAATTCCATAAACTGGATATCCTTCTACGCCTCTCCTTGAATTAAATAGACTCTCGTGTATACCACAGTATCACATTGTTAGAATTAATCCAACAGATTCATAAGAATACATAGTTACGGTCTATGAAAAGCCCATTGTGCTTATAAATCGCACGTTGACACAGTAATTGACACAGTTTTGACACAGTATTACCCTCTTAAAATATACAAACCCTTCTTTAAAAAGGAATTTAGAATGTTATTTATTGTAAAGTGTAGATTCTTAGACTATTTTGGAGTGTAAAAAATATATAGCCTACTAGTTTCTCAATTGTTTAGATAGAGCAAAAAAATTTACAAGAAGAAAAAAAATGGTTTCTATATTGTATAGTAAGCAATAAAACGGTTCCCTTGAACATCTTTAAAGAAAATTTCAAAAATGATCAGCAAAATTGATGTCGGTTTCTCTTAAACGCTTGATAGTAGACACTATTTGCGCTTGTTCCTTCAAGGTTTTAATTTATATATGGACCTCTTGTATCCGAACAGAAGTTTGAACTATATTAGGAAACTGAAAAGATAAACCAATTACTAAAATAAAAAGGTAAAAAAGTACAATATTTTGAATAGCTTTGAGCTAAGAAGTTGCACTTTAAAATATCAATTAAAAACCTAAAAGAAGGTTTGACGATGCGCTGAGGTGTCAAAATGGAAGGTCCGAATCCACAAAGGTCATTAAATTGATATTTTCCTTAACAATCACCATGTGTATGAAAAGTGTAACGATCAATTTGTTCTGTATTTTAATTACTATTTTAGCGTCATTGTCCTATGTACTCTTGAGTATTATTTCAATTTGTTATAACATTTCTTATTGTCGATTAAAATACCGATGGTATTGATTTAGTTACTTATTTGAATGTTTAAAACACCATGTGATGTGCAACAATGAACTAATTTGTTAGTTGAAAATGAGAAGCAGCAAGAATGAACATCCCTGTCCTTTTATTGTAACCAAAATAAAATTCTGTAAATCTACTCCAAAGTTCAGTTGTATTAATAAAACAATTTGTTAATTGTATCTCCCCATCCTTGTTATATTTGTGTCAAAACGTATCAAAACCCCGCATATAGACATCGACCACCACGCAACAACCCTTAAAGAAGGTGACGAGCGCTACAACTGCACTCCACTACACGCACGCTAAGAAATTCTACAGACTTAATTTCCTAAACTTATGACTTATTTTCCTTAGAAGTTATTTGTATGTTACGCTATTACTATATTAGATTAAATACTCACGATCGTTCATGTCCGAACATGTTAAACACAACACTTAATATCGTAAAGATAACAGATCACTACGTCATAACACTTTCTTGAACGAATACAAATATTGGAAAACGCCCTCAATTATTGTTAAAATACTTATAATAACATCACTTCCAAAGTAACTGATGACAGCCACTTAGCAATGATATTGTTGTACTATACAGCTGCAAACAGCTGTGAATACTTGATCAGCTGTTTTCCCCACTCTTACTTCGTATGAAGAAGGAAATGGTCATGGGTGTGTTTCTTTCAAAGATAGTATGGGGTTCTGGAAAGTCGCAAAATGTAAAATGCAATGAAACAAAAAAAATTATATATTTAAAACTGAATATTTTTGCTATGCTACTTAACCGAATTTGGATATTTATATACTCATTTTACGCAGAATTTAATCCTCTTTGATATTAAAAGGGCGTTGTTTGCGTCCAACACAATGTTTTTGAGCGACTTGGAAAAACTAAAAAAAGTGCTAAAATTTATTTTATTTTAGGCTGCCATAATGTAAGCTCACCTCATAGGACGGTGCAAACTCAGATTACAACTTATTTGGGACCAAATGAAGGTATTAAAACAATTTCGAGCTTGCTGGGAATTAATTCTTCGAAAAATTCTTATTTAACTGGCCTAAATACATTTCTTTATCCTACGTTTTACCAATGACAGTTAATATAATTCAAAAGTCAAAGGTTATAGAATGATAAATGTACAATACATTTAGCTTTAGAGACGTTTTATAATCATAGATGAACCGTTTATCTATGCTTTAAAGTTTGATGAAGATTATAAAATAATGATAAGATATTCAAGGAAGTCAGTATTCCCCCAGGCCGACATGGCAATGTCTTCACACCTGTCTTCATAACTGATGGAAGAAAGTAAAATCTGTTAGCTTTTCAGATATAATATTTGAAAACGTTATTTCTATTTTAATTTAATTAGTTTGACATATTTATTTATTTATTATGTTCATTTACGGTATAACCATTTTACAATAATATAAATATGCATTCATTTGCTCAAGACATCAATATAAATAAACAATAACACTAATCAATACAATAGTAAACAACAGTAATAACAATAGATAGTACTAATAAGATAATAAATATGACAACAGTTGGTAGGCCTAATAGTTTTTTCTCTTTTTCCTTTTAGTTGAAAACAAATACATCTATAAGGCATGGCAACAACATAGCAATTTGGACATTTGAAGAACAACAACAATAACAACAACAACAAGCGTACATAGAGATAACCCTTGAGAAGAAATAGTACATTACATATTACATATTCCTTAGTCATATTCCATGGCTTATAAAGTTGAAAGTCTCATATACAATTTTTTTGCAACATATTTTTGAAAAATATAGCTGAATCTAACTTAATAAATATAGTTCAAGTGAAACTTATATCCAAGTAAATAGCAGTCGAAGCAGTGTTTACATAAAAGTGAAATGTCAAACGATTATTTCACGAGTACTCCCCAGAGGAGGAGTCATTGTTAAATTGAACGTCACGTTTATACCTTAACAATTATTTAATTTAGGTTATTTAAAGTAAAAAAGAAAAATTTAATTTATCATAAATTAGTTTATTATTTATAATAGTAAACCATAAAAGTAAAAAGTTAAGGTAGGTGTTAAGATGTATAACGTGCTAAGAACAGAGGGGTGAGGTGGTGGTAGGGAAGAAGTGGTGGGGAGGCTAGGTCTGGCACAACGCTATGCGGCCTCTAAACATAATCTGTCTTTGAACTCGTCACATAAATACGTTTTGGCATTCCATCGTATAAAAAAGTTTGGTGTGAGTTTGTCGAAACATCAACATTCAAAAAACTTAACCATAATCTCTATATTTTAGTGAATTACATTTAGTGAGAAAATAATGACTCTGCTTAAGCTAATGTGATGTAGAAAATGAATTTCGCTGGGTTTTTCGCACCAACTAAAAGAGTGACACACATTTTTGGTCCAAAAGTACTTTCTTCGTTGAACCCATTTTACAATCCACATTTATCATAAATTATTTGTGTTACGAGCATCATGGGGTGAATAATCTTTTTTGGAATATAAAGTTGTCGATACATGTTTAAGGATATTGTAAACTAGAGTTCATTGAACTTGCGTGGTTGGTACGCCACAATTTTATGTATATAGATTTTTTATGGACTTCGACAAACATTTTAAATTCATTGTTAAGCCCCTGAGCTGTTGATATTATTGTAAGACTAGATTACTTACGTCAATAGCTCATTGAATCGTGAATTTCACTTCATGTTTCAGTACATGTTTCGACACATTGTCATCATCAGCTGAGTACTAACTAGTGAAGTTTTTATTCACCATATGGTTTCGTCAATTAAATAAACACGTAACACAAATACGACACGACACGGTATATGTACCGTGTCGTGTCGTATTTGTGTTACGTGTTTATTTAATTGACGAAACCATATGGTGAATAAAAACTTCACTAGTACTCAGCTGATGATGACAATGTGTCGAAACATGTACTGAAACATGAAGTGAAATTCACGATTCAATGAGCTATTGACGTAAGTAATCTAGTCTTACAAAAACATTTTAACCCTAAGGGCTTGAAAATAACCATAGGTTAAAGAATATTTTAATAAATACCCTCTACATATAGGCGAAATATACCATGAACGAACCTACTTGAGCACCTACTACTAGCACAACCTACTATTTTTATATTTTATTCTTTAAAAAGGTCACTATAAGAAATCAATCACAATTTATAGTTTAACAATGGATTTCTTTCCAAATCAATGTCCTTATGAAACATGTAAAATTGTATCTACATGACATGTGTGCCGTTGATTCTATTCACATTATCATAATCTAACAACACCAAATTAGTTATTGCAAATTATGTATGTATGCTAATGTTGTAATGTAATGTATTTAAAATGTCCTCATAAAATAATTATGGATTATTCCTTCAAGGGCTGATTTAGAGAAGAAATTAAAAATTACCATTGCTATCCATGTAAAAATAAAACAGTATTCTTCAAACAAGTCATCTAACAAGGTATCTAAGAGTAAAGAATAAGATAACGTTGTCTATTAAATACATATGTGGGTTGATTATTGGGTTTATTCAATAATTTAAAATGATGGCAAGACTGATGACTTGTATAAGAGTTTATTTAATATAACCTTTAGATAAAATAATCTTGCAACTACGTTACATGCAACATAACCTACGCAATGGCTTTGTTATACAGTACAGGCTAGAGACCCAACGGTCATAAAGGGATATCCTTTGTCTTGAACAACCGCTGGACAGGTTCATCGGCCTGTATAGTCATTGTTACATTAACAGCAGGCCTTAAGGGACATCTGACGTAACATGTTTAAGGTAAAGCAATACTATCTCCAACTCTTGCTATGCGCTAGCTTAAAAATGATTGAGCAATGGATTTCATCTCATTAAAAATAATTAAACGGCTGGATACAAATATTATATGCAATTGACTAAAAATAACCTTAAACTTTACTTAGCCATTAATTTGTAGACATAGTTCAAATGTCTACTTCTAATTGAAATAGTATATTACGTTACTAGTCCTGAAAATAAGTGTTTACCGGACGAGTGTGGTCGTTCCCGTGCGAGACGAAGTCGAGTACGTGATTACAATACGAGTCCGGTACGCACATTTTGGACGAGTTAAGTACGATAGTTTACGCCATACTACTAAATCTGTACAAATCCTTATATATTTCCACCAACTAAAGGACTAAAAATCACTAGTCATGAGAGGTTATGTTTTTGTTTATAACCACTCATTGCCACCTAAATACAGTATAATCAGCTGATTGGTGTCCGGTAAAACTCATTACAGTACAGTAGTACGCATTGAAACCCCATTTGAATAAGCTGGCGGCAAACAGCTGTTTTCTGGACTAAATCCTTGCGTGGGAAGTTCGTCAAAATAGTGTAGTGTGGCGTAAATATATTGTCAAGTTGCAATGTAAGAGATACTACATAGGTTGAACTAGATAGTGTGCTTGTTACTAATTTGACTCAACCATTTTAGTTATTATTTCTGAAACTGATTCAGAGAAACTTGGGCAGCAAATTAATTGCATTAATGACAAAAATCTGCTAATAACTCATAAGGAAAACTGCTAGAGGCTAAAAGCGTGGGTATTATACATTCCATGTTTGCTCTTTTAAGTCCATCGTGAAGGATAAGCAACTATTTACACGGGCAAATGTTAATGTTGGATAATTGCATTTCTGCTACGTAATCTATATTATAAAAAAATTTCTAAAATTGCATAGTTTGTGTTGAATTCTGTCGTCAATCATCTGAACTTATTCAAGTTTACATTTGTTTACATCAAAACAGATGGCCGTGATACAATTTTGTTTACATCCATACAAAAATGGGGTTATCTGTAGTTGGTGATTCAGTGAAATCAAGTAAAATGTTATAGTGTTATTGTTTAAAGTGTAAAGAAGGAAATTACTTACGTTAGATTTTGTGTTTTCATAGTATGTTTCATTAGTTTTTGTAATATTTCCAAGATACCTCGAAGAGATCGCGCGCGCAATCCGAATAATAGGGATATGGTGAGAAATAATAGTTTCCACCCATATCAACTATATATCAAATATATCACGGATTCTGAAGTCACGAAGTGACGTAGGTTGATTGATTATCTCTTAATGAGAATTTATTTGTTAACTAAAAAAATACACACGTATTAGGGTATAATTTAGTAAATACATATGTAAACTGTGCAGGTTTAGATTAAAGAGTTCTATAGTTAAAGATTTGGTCAGTGAAAGTACAGAACGCAGTATATAATTACATGGTTAAAAAATTTAGAGTAGAACATATATTTTGAATAAAGCAAAACAAAATACGTTTTACAGTAGGTATATCTCTTTTGATGTTAACTATGTGTAAATTGATTTTGATTTAGATTGCTATAATATCTCAGTTTACGAAATAATCATGTATACACTACTTGAAACATATTGAAATGATATGACAAATCCCTTTATTATAGAGTTTACAGGTTTTTAACGATTCAATCAAACCCCAATCATTAAAAAAATAATATTAATAACTATCTAAATTACCAAAGTAAATGTCTAGTAATTTTAGGCTTTTTAATTGGAGAATACCTACACTGTAAGATAAAAACCAATTAATTTTACGACGAAAAATATTTAAATTATTTGAGTAAATGTAAGGTTAAATAATTGATGGAAATATAATATTAAGTGTGTCGGAATGAAAGTTAAGGTTTGAAAACAATAATGTACGTAAACACCGAGGATTATTAGCATACACTGAGATGTCAGCCCCAGGCTAAACATCTGTAAACATCTTTCAACGTTATTGTATGTACTTCCTTTCATACTTCCGCACGAATACTCCTATCCAATTATATATATATATATTTTTAAACATAACTGAAGCTTGCAACCTACTCCACTTTATTAATGGATTTTATAAATATAAATTTACTTAAAATAGATAATAAAAATTTCAATAAAGTTACGATAAGATGTATTTAGGTTCTATAGCTTATATTACAACAATCTCATGGGGCTATGGCAGTTAAATTATATTTTGGCCTTCGTTTTTATAGATGAGCTAGATAACAATTTTGAGAGCAATGATCTTAATCTAGGGGTTGGTTTGTGCTGGGTATGAAATTCTGATAGGCTAATTAACTTAATGTAGGCTAAATAATATGAGATAATAATGAGAATCAAAAATTTAGGCTAAAAGTTCTTAGTTTGAAACAGTCACTTGAATTTAGTCTATTCACAATGGTGTGATAGTGGTTGGAAATTAATGATGATTTTCAAATGTTTATTGAGTTTGATATAAAAAATTTTTTGTTGAATACTTATCTTCTTTCTTAATGTCTCTTTATAATCGATATTTCTATATGTTCTAAATGTTAATTTTGTAGACTTTTGAATATTTAATCACTGGAGACTTGGCTTCCACATCCATCTCTATTTATATCTTCCACCAAAAGCACATTTTTTTCCTTAGTTTTAGCTTTTCTTCCAACAATGCTACTTCACACCTGGACACTGGACAGTACATAAGAAATATTTCCTAACTAGACACCATTTCATTTTAGGATATTATTTTTGAATACAGTTTTTTCTTCTTCACTAATTTATATTGAATTAAATTTAGATATTTTTTTGAAAATGCTGTAATTAATAAATATTGAAGTAATTTAGTTACGATTCACATTTAAATAAATTCATGTTTTATCTCAAGCTAAACTTGAATAGTACTTTATGTGGTGGAACTAGATTTTATTCTCAATACGTTTTACGTTTCAAAACTGGTACAATGTTGAGTTCAAATTACTTCTCGACCAAACCAAATGTTTGACGGGTGGCGTCGTCCTGTAATCCAGCTACTGGGAGGTCACGAATTGTGGATATTTATAGGGATGCACTGTGGATGCGATGTTCCCTGGTGTGGATTAACGTCCGCACTAGTGAGTACTACGACTATCCGCAGTATTATCCTGATAATTAGACCAATTCGTAAATTACAAGGAAAAATGTGGTTCGGATTCCACTATAAACTGTAGGTCCCTTAGTTGCCATTAGCTGTTTGGGCTATTAATTAACAGCTGTGTCTAAGGAACATGTCGGCCTTAGTCACTAACAAGACTACAAGATCGCGCCACTCATCCTACACTCATCCTTCACTCATATTTGGGTTAAAATACGCACATAGTGGCGTCCCCATCTTAAATAATTGAATTGAATTGAATTGAATTTGTAGACAAAAACGTAGGGACTGGTAGTAAATTAATGCTGCATTCATTATTATATTAAAAGAAACAATAGGAAAAGCAAGACGTACGTCCTGCATGTACATTCATAAGAATTTATTAACCACAGAATCTAGGGTACTTTCCTGTTAAAGGGAACATTCATTATTATCGATCTGATTTCTTTCGATATATCGATATTCTATTTTTGACCCGATAATGAACGAGATGTCAGCTGACAACTACGAATTGATCAGTATCAACAAACAATTTAAAAATATTATATTGAAATGAAAATTTTCCAAGCTAACCTTACCTAACCAACCAAACTTGCTGTGAAATTTCCAAATTCCGTTTCATATTACTCACATGCCTTTTCTGTTACCAATCGAAATTTTGAAATGATACAGCAAACCCAGCAAGTTTGGTTGGTTATGTTAGGTTAGTTTGGAACAGTTTTACTTATTTATGTTTTGCCTAAACAAGATCAGTTGTCAATTTGTAATATAAATGTGTTTGAAGATATTAAAACAGAAGGTGTGGATCGTAAAGGAAAACAAAAATATCGATATATCGAAAGAAATCAGATCGATAATAATGAATGTTCCCTTTGACAGGAAAGTACCGAATCTAGTTAAGACTTTTAAGATTTGAAAGTAGACGTAGGATTACTTGGATACTTGGATACTTGGAGAATTCCCACTAGTATCGCATCAGCGACGTGGTCGTCAGGTTTTTATACATTTCTTCATATTAATTTATATAGATGGATTCATTTCCTCTTCAAGATTGTACATGGCCTAGACATATATTTCATCAACACTGTAGTAGGCCACTTGACTTAAGAATGTTTTAGCAGGTTCTTGAATTTGTTGATAGAGGGCTCTTGTGTGATGTACTGAGGCAATTTATTGTAAATTTTTATACTATTGAAGTAAGGGCTCTTGCTTGCAAGGGTGGAATTTACTTGAGGTACATGTGGATTCGTTGCTCTTCTTGTATTGTAATTGTGGACCATGCTGTTTGTTACAAAAATATTGAGGTTCTTCTTTTTTAAGTTTTTAAACTGCACCTGAGTTTGTTATACTGAGGGTATTATATTGTGTTGGATGTTGAGTGTTATTCAATCTCACCTGCTTAAATCTTATCATTATGCAATTTGATCTTTGATGTTTCGCTAACAGGAGATTTTACACCTATTTTAACATACTTTGCTAGGTTTTTGTACTAACTAATAAACCATATTTTGTATGTATATATCAAAAATTAGTTTAAAAAATTCCAAATGTAAGGTTAGAGTAGAAAATGAATACTCACACCAGTTTAAGTCAATGACGGGTGTGAGACAAGGAGACAGTATCTCCGTGAAAAATGATACAAAAAAGATTTGTACCTTAAACCTTGGCTATAAAGCCAAAGGAGAATGTTATGATCCACTAAAGAGACAGTATGGAATGGGCAGACCCATAAAGATGATAAAATATACATATTCTTTGAGCAATCGATTTTAGAATAAGTTTTATGACCACATTTAGTTGCCTATTTGAGTTCATGCTTAAGTGTTGTATTTATTAGTATTTATATATTTTTTCTCCTTTAAAATCATTAACTATATATTAATAGGCAAGCATGTTTCTTTAAAACATTTTTTCAGCTCGTGTGCATCGTAGGGAAATTCTACACATACTGTTAGAAAGATATTTTCCTGTAGGTGTGCAGAATCCCTTTAAAACTTAAAATAGGCTAAAAATAAGCGCAAAAATGAATTTCAATTATAAAAAAACGTAGGTTTTATGAGTTGTCATGCCGGTGACGTAATAACAACGAAATATAAACAAAAAGTCAAAACAAATGGAAGAAATTCCAATCACATGTTTTATTCACAGCGTGGGTGAAAATAGAAAAGTCTGAACATTAGATATTTTTGGTCGAGTTTTCGACCACGGGACGACCTCTAGTTAATATAAATACTAATACATAGTTTTACCCGCAAAGAAGCAATTTAGTTAAGTTATAATACAATCTTCTACTAACGTTTTATATAACGAAAGGAAGTTGAGGGGACGAGGCAAAATACATAAGACCTACTTTAGAATTTCCTCACACTCTGATCATTTTTCAGATGTGTGTTGGAAAGATGTTTGTCTTCTATTGGCTTCTTAAGCCAATACATTTAGTAGACACCTCATGGTTGTCTACTTTTAAAATGTGGAATTGGATATTTTATTTGCAAAGTGGCGTTTATAAATTATATCTCCACTTTGCTGACTCGAGGTTGATTTAGCTGTCATTTCAAACACTTCATCCGGGAACAAAGTATAAAAACTAAAATTGGTAACGTTAAAAAGGGCATAACATTAATAAGATAACCATTTAAAATTTCTATAAGAATTTGTTCAATGAATATTAATAAGGATTTATAGATGCATTAAGTGTCTGCTAATACACAGGGAAAATCCTTGAAACCTTAAGCGTTGCATTGATTAGCATTTCATGTTCATTTTCTGGAGTTTCCCAAAAATTTTATTTGAATACCGGGTGTCTGATGTTTACCATCGGATCCTTCTCAGACGAATAAATAAAATTCAAGTAAAATGCAAATCACGATTTTCTATAACTAATACAATGTATAACATAATATTAATAACAGTTTTTAAAGCTTGAACAATTTTCTAAAGAATGGAAATAACATAGAGCAAATAGTTCAAATAACACTAATATAACAAGCAACTATCATAACACCAAAACTGTCCTAATATGCAAAACAAGAAGGTTAACAGTGGGGTCAGGAGTGACAGGGGGAGAAGGGAGGGGGTTTTGGCACACAGCTACGCGGCTTCAACACACAACAGCTCTGTAAACTCGTCACATAAATGTTCTGGCATACTGTCTACTAATGTGCAGTACTTAATATGTTTGTCCTAACGTCACCATTCAGAAAACTCTACAATACCAGTCAGTCAGTGAATTGCATGTTCTGAGTGACAAATAGGTCTTATCACGTTAATGTAGAACATTTTAACTGTGATATGTGGTTTCCAATAGTTCGATGTTGCAAATATTTTTGAGGTTTGAAAGCTATCTATCAATAAACAAAGCTCTTTGTCAAACCCAAAACATTTTATAATTACTAAAACACTGTTTGTCACCACTTGAATACTAAACAGTGTTTACGACTATTTTGACGTACAAATATCCAAGTTTCCCAATTGTTTAAGTTTGTTTAGCTTTGTTCAACAAAATCGAATAAATTTACGTCTAACACTTCTTGCTATATAAAAAAATCTGCATATCAAAGTCAGATTTGCGGTATTATTTTCCTTTTTCTAAGTTCTTAAAAATATTGTGCTACTTGATAGGGTTGCCATTTAAACATTTTAAGTTACCTTTAGCAACCTATATTTGGGGGTGGGGGTAAATTTTAAAATACCACCAAAAAGTACTTACATTACCTAGTAACGTGTATCGATTCTTGTTTGAATATGCAGCCGTTCAAAAGTTAACCAGGGGGAGGGAGTATTGAGACACCCGGTATGCTAAGTAAGCAAAATTAAAGTATATAAAATACATGTTAGTAAAAAAATACTTTCAGTAGACGATGTTTTAACAGTTAAGCTCATAATACTAAATGTAGATGATAAATACACTAATAATAAGAGTAATAAAGTAAAGCAATTTGAATCATCGAATATTGTAGGTTTAACATTTACATTTCCTTCAGAGATTGGTGGCCTCTTTTACCTGCATTTGCCCGTCCCCATGGACCACAGAGAACGTATCCAGCAAAGCAAAGAGTGAGCCGGTATAGTACAAGGGTGAGTTTTACTATTAAACAGTAGTGGCTTTGTGTCTTATATTATTCTAAAATTTTATTTCTTTACCATAATAAAATACTGTGTTATAGGTGAACATTAACCCACATGACTGTATCCTTTTGAAGTATACATAAATACTACAGAATATTTTGAATTAAAACAGATTATGTCAGTGTGGATATTTAAGTTTTACTAAAAAGTATGAAAAAAAGTATCGAAATATTTTAATCATTCTATCAGCAGTTAAGTAAATGATTTAGTTTCTTTATAGTCAAAGAGCCGCAATAAGTCTTTTTCTGACATAAAAGTATTAGGATTTGTCTACACATGAACTCCAAAACCAATAATTGTTTTTCATTTTCAATTAATCTAATACACAAAAAAGTTTAAATTAAGATACATTTAGATTTAACTGTATCTGAGTCCCACAGAGAAAATGTATTTCGTTAAAAGCAAGACGTGTGTCAAAACAAGACAGCGAGGCGTTGGAATGAGACTTTTCGATCTTGATCTTAAGCCCTCTTAACGCCTCATCATTTCTTTTGGATTTAATGTAATTTTACAAATTTTATCATATCAGTCCCATCTTTAGTTGATTGAATATTAAATTGAAATAATATCAAAGGAAGGTTTGTAATTGGTAAATACAGATTAACATGGTAAGAATTTTAAATTGGATCCAAACGTACAATTTAATTGACAGGAACTTATTTTTACCAAATTCACAGACGATCATAAAATACACCGTACAGAAGTATTGAAGTTAGAGGTAATAAAATAGTTATAATGGTAAAATCAAAATCTCTGTAGTACAGTAATCCGTATCCTTTATAATAAAAAATAAATAAATAAAATAAAGATAATGCTCACTGTCTTTCTCATTCACTAGGTATTCAGCTTATAAATAAAATAAAATTGGACTAAATTACACATATTGTTCCGGATCCAATAAAATTGTATTCAAAGACAAGTAATTAAATCATTTAAGAAAGAATTACAGCATACAATTATCACGGGGTTTTGGGAACCACATTAAACATAAAATCAATAATCTTAATAACGTGGACTAGAAAATACGAGTGATATAACAAATACTTGAAAATATCCCCGCTGCAGTAATCCTGCAGACTAAGAGAATTGTTGGAAATTTACTTAAATATTATCATAATCAAGTCATATTTATTCTCTACTTAAATAATGTATTTGCCCAGTCTTGCTGCTACGGGAAAGAATAATATGTTTTTTATACATTATTATTAGTATACGAAAAAAATAAATCCTAAATCGCAATTATTATATCCAGAATAAAAATTAGAATTTTAAATATACAGTGTTTTTTTTTATTTTATCTATAATTATTAACTTTACAACAATGCTTCAACGTAGTACAAAGTACATTTTTGATTTTTTAGCTCTACTAGGTGTATGCAATGATAGTTAGTTATTTCTATGTTTTAAAATTAAAAATCTAAAAAGCCCAATTACTGTACTAAAAAAGTTTAACTATTTTTCAACTCAATAGAACCCGGTTACCATCATCCGATTATAGTAGTTCACGAACTTATTCCATATTATTCAGCTCTAAAGATTGATGCGAAATTACATCAAAATTGGCTCAAAATTGCTCGAGTTATCGTGTTCATGGACAAACACACACTCACACGTGTTTAGAACGAAATACAACCAAATTTGAATGAATGAACATGACAAAATAAACCCAGCTGTGTGCCCGTTCTACGCACGGGGATCTTATAGTATTCAGTTGAAACCTTCTTATATTAAGAACAGCAGTTGGTTTGCATATTTTCAGATATGTTGGCAAAACTATTACCACCTTCGCAAATACAGCATCTGACAGTTTCAAGCCAAAACAAACTCAATTAAATGTCACCCGGATCGTGTTGGTCCATATGTTAAATCCAATGATTAAACTAAATTATGCATTTTATAGATGTATGAGGCATATCCCTAAGGTAGGCCTATAATTGAAAGTTACTTTCCACAATGGTTAAAAGTATTTAAAGTACTACCTGAACCTCGCCATTTAACACTTTATTCCGGTTAACATTTTTTATCATCAAAGGTGCTTTTGTCCTTTCCGTGAAACACTGAGAAAAAAGGACATTAATGCGTAACCAACAGACATACACACAAAAATACAGAACTTAATTAGGGAATTTGCTAAGCATAACAAACTACATATTGCAACCTACTCCTTTTTATTAACGGATTTCATAAATATAAACTTATCCAAAATAGATAATAAAAAATTCCAATAAAGTTACAATAGGATATATTTAAGTTCTATAGCTTATATTACAACAATGTCATGAGAAATGACAGTTAGCTTATAGTTTGGTCTAGGTTTTGGATGGGCTAGATAACAATTTGGAGAGCAATGATCTTATTCTAGGGGTTGGTTCGTGCCGGGTATGAAATTCTGATAGGCTAATTAACTTAATTTATAGGTACTAATGTAGGCTAACTAATATGAGATAATAATGAGAGTCAAAAATTTAGGATATAAGTTCTTAGTTTGAAAACAGTCACTTGAATTTAGTCAATTCACAATGGTGTAATGGTGGTTGGAAATTGATGACGAGTTTTAAAATGTTTATTGAAGTTGATATTACCAATTTTTGTTGAATAGTTATTATCTTCTTTCTTAATGTCTCTTTATATTCAATATTTATATATATTCTGATATGTTAATTTATATATATATGTTAATTTTACTTTTGAATATTTAAATCACTGGGGCCTTGGCTCCCACATTCATCTCTATCTATATCTTCCACCACAAGCACATTTTCTTCCTTTGTTTTTGCTTTTATTCCAACAATGCTACTTCACACCTGGATACTGGACAGTACAAAAGAAATATTTCCTACCTAGACACTATTTCATTTTAAAATATTATTTTTTTGAATACAGTTTTTCTTCTTCACTAATTTATATTTAATTGAATTTAAATATATATTTTTTAAATACAGTAATTAATAAATATTGAAAGTAATTTAGTTAAAATTCACATTTGAATACATTCATGTTTTATCTCAATATTAGTATTTGAAATCTTTGTTAATGTCATAAAATTTATCATAACAATTTATATTTGCTTAGTTCGGACATGACCCGAAATGCTGTCGAAATGACGGCTTACTATATGAAATGAATACTATAGACGATTTAGATTGGTAATTTATAATACGCACCCAAGAGATGGGCTATGGGCCTATTGGCTGTAAGGTCCAGCTATTGCATCACACGGTGAGTAGGAACAGAAAGTGACACAGTCATTGGAAAAGCGAGTTTATCATCATCCGTAAACCTCTGTTACAATCACCCACTGCAGTTGTGATTTTTTACTTTACACAACCGCCATCGAAGCGCCGTCAATGGGTGGAAACCTTGTTTGTAAGCTATTGGCGAAGATCATTAATAAATTCAAGTTTCCCAGCCCTATACAACACTGATTCAAGGTCTTCTTTCTGGTTATCAAAACTCAAGAACAATTTTAAAGAGTCTCTGCTTCCTGACCTGGATGATGCCTAGTTATTTAATTTCATTTACGGTTACACTTTACACTATATTATTCCACTTGCGACTAATTAAACCCGTTATGTAAGAACAACTTTTTTAATCTCACTTGGATGGGATTTGCCTTCAAAACATGATCGGAAATAGTTGCGGTATTTGTAAACAACATTTGTAAACATATCAATGACATTTAGAAAAACTCTATATATACCCTATTACCACTATTTACCACAATAATAATGCACACTGATAGTCAACACAACTAAAACTTTAAGGTTATGTGAAGAAATAATATGAGGAATCGGAAAAAATAATAATAAATAGTTGCTAGGCAACGGTGACAATAAAACAACCTGCTGGAATAAGTATGTTTTTGTATATTTTAAAATGATCAAAATTATTTTATAATAAAAAATACGTTTTATTTGGAAGATTTTACTTGGGGAAACACAACGGCGAAAACCCGACTCCAATAGCATGTTTCGTTCTGAAGCTACGATTTTTAAAAGTATAAATTAAAATCAATGACATTCCATAGTAGAGATAAATTTAAATACCCAAGGACTATGAATGGCGCGAATGAATGGCGTTCCGCGATAAGGGACCTTTAAACCGATAAGATAACGGAGCGCCTCATTCTATATCTCTTTAAATGTTAAAAAACCTACTCACTTATTGTCGCTATTTTATCAATATTCGCAAAGCTGCCATTTTTGACTCGGTTGTCCGTTTGAGGTCGGGTTTGCGGCATTGTATTCTTCTAAAGAAGACCTTTAATTCGATGTGGACATATTATCCACCTACGCTTACCTCGCAGATTTTCTTCTGAGACCAGAACAAATTATTTTTTAACAAATCATTACTGAATATTTTCAAATTATATTTATAAACCAGTGAATTTTGTACCCATGCTGCTCCGCAGCGTTAAAATAAATATCATATCCGAGAAATAATCAAATTTATGATTTTGATTGTGTAATACAGTATCTTTAACTTGACTGATTCAACCGATTAATAGCTTAAATTAAAGCCTATAATTTAATGATTATGTTGAGTCTAAAACATATAAAAAAGATAAACAATAGTGGAGCAATTGATTTCTAATTAATAGGTTTTTAATATATAAAAACCTTATAAAAATAATTTCTATGTTGGTTGTTCACCTTGCGTTTGATTGAAACTCGTTCCATTTGAATAACTAATAGCTTAAATGAAAGCCGGTATTTCACTGAAGGTTCTATGACCAAAAATATAGGATTATATAATTAGAGCTGATGAAATACATCTTAAATTGAAGTAAGAATTCGAAAATAAATCAAATAATGTTTTTTGGTAGATTAATACAGTAGGAAAATATATGCCTATGCTTGATGTGAAATCTGTGCGTACATACCTTCAATTTGAGACATCAATCATGAAAATCGGTAGGGTAGAAGAGCCAAATGAACTCGGAAAGTAAAAATCAAATTTAACTCCCATAAAAATACATAGGATAGCTAAAAACATCGTAGTGTGGTACAAAGGAATATTTTATTCACCTGCTGTAACATGTAACATCTGGGACAAACTTAGATTAAGAACATATTAACAATAATACACATAATATAAGGTAACACAATCTTATATTAAAGACTTGGCGAGAAACCTACGCCAAGTGAGTTGCCCTGTTGAGCCAAGTGATTATTTAAAAATATATATTTAAAATTATTTGTATTTTAAAAATATAGATTAATGCCGATAACAGTTTTATCTACTATGGGTAATTTGATAGATTTATTTGCAAAATGGAAGCTATTGAGAAAAAATATTAACATAGTTAACACTATTCAATTCTAAGTATACAAGACAGTAACTAAAATTGATTTCCACTTCAAATAGCCTTGCCAATGGAGATTGAGACGACCCCAAAGAGAGGGTAATATCCAGGTTAGCGGCCTACTATGATTCCCGTTACCCATAGTGTGTTCATGTACAGCAATTCATGAATGGGATGATAACATACTCCTACGTCACTGGGATTAATATGATAATGCGGGGGACCTTGACTACAGCATACTATGGTCTACGTTCACCTGCGTTGTGGTTAATATACAGTAATTATTTTAAGGAGATGTTCTCTTTGTTTGCTGTTTATGTTGCACTTTTCCTCCAGCACCTCGTTTTTCAATATCAGCTGAAATACACTTTAGGTAATAAGACGAAAACTAAAGTAACTACCATCGAAGTTTGTTTGTGGTTATTAATATCAATAGCACTTTTACGTATTTGGAAGGGAACTGTCCAACCGTTGGTCTTGTTGTTGTCTGTATGTATAATATAGTGTAACCGTAAATGAAATTAAATAACTAGGCATCATCCAGGTCAGGAACCAGATGTTCTTTGTGTATAAAATTGTTCTTGAGTTTTGATAACCAGAAAGAAGACCTTGAATCAGTGTTGTATAGGGCTGGGAAACTTAAATTTAATAATGATCGCCGCCAATAGCTTACAAACAAGGTTTCCATAAAATGGTAGTTGTGTAAAGTGTAAAGTAAAAAGTCACAACTGCAGTGGGTGATTGCAACAGAGGTTTACGGTTTATGGATGATGCTAAACTCGCTTTTCCAATGTGTCACTTCTGTTCCTACGTTCCTACTCACCATAGTAACTTTCAACTATAGGCCTATAGGTCTAGGACTATAAAGCTTTTTTTAGTTTAACCATTGGATTTAACATATGGACCATCACGACCCGGGTTACATTAAATTGCGAAGCATTTGTTTTGGCTTGAAACTGTCAGATACTGTATTTGCGAAGGTTTATATATAATAGTTTTGCCAACATATCTGAAAATATGCAAACCAACTGCTGTTCTTAATATAAGAAGGTTTCAACTGAATACTATAAGATTCCCGTGCGTAGAACGGGCACACAGCTAGTTTAAAATATATTTGCAATATGGGTAAAAACGAAGATAAAGAAAAAAATTGCCGATTGACTAAAATTCTTAGTTTTTAGAGATTTGTAGATTTTTTCTTAAAATAATCTTTACATACTTTTCCTTAGATTTTAATTGTAAAATAATATATTTGTTGCTAAGAGAAATGTCACCAAAGAGGAGCCAGAGGGCTTGAAAAAAAAAATGAACAATAGTCTTGTGTTTTAAATTTTCCGGGTTGTGCATTTCTACATAGTTGTGACGTGCTTCTGTTCAACCTAGCTTTTTAACTAACTCTTTTTACACCTTTTATTTTGTGATATAAGGTAAATGCACCAGTAGCTGACAGTGCTCCAGAAGCTGACAGTTTGAGTTTCTTTACATTATAATGTGGTCTCTTAACAATATTTACACATGATTGCATTGTTAGAAGAACATATGTTTATTCCTGATTTGCTTACAAAAAAATCAGTGAAATTTAGCACATACTCAATGAATGGTGGTGGTTTGAAAGCGACCCTGTCTGTACACATCACATTTAGTCGATTCCCTTAATGAAACTGTTAAGAAGGTAAGTTTGGTTTTTTGTCATTTCGCTAAATTTCTTAAATAGTATTAATGGTTAGGCTCATTATTTTTATCAATTATACCTTTGTTGAAAATTTCATGATAAAATTGGGGTGTTAGGGGTTTTGGATTTAAAATTATATCAATGTCAGGCTTTGGTACACAGAAGCCATACAAGTTCCACTAGCTGACAGGGGATATTTTGCTACTTGCACAATATGAAATTGGTTTTACCCATCGAAATTTGCATGCTATTTATAATTTATGTAATCTCACATTTTTATAAAATGATTTCAATTTTTTAATTAATAAGCCAAATATATTTAAAAAATTTATATTTTTCTTAAATAGGTATATATAAAATATATATATATTTTTTAATGTAAATATTTTTTATTTTAAAATCTGTAAAATAAATTTTCTTAATAACGTTTTACATGGTTTTATTTATAACTTAATTATCAAGTTAGATTTTATTCGTCTTATAAATTATAAAACCCTTAGGCTTAGCAGCTAGTACATTTATAGTTCCAGTGTCAGCTACTGGGACAACACACAGTCAGCTACTGGTACAAGCACTTTTTTCACTGTCAGCCACTGGAACACGTACAAAGGTTGAATTAAGTTTAAAAATGTTATAAAATATATTTAAAAAACCCTTTTTGTATGACAAATTTGAAAACTACACTAAATTTAGAATCACATAAAATCCGTAATATCTCTTTAGTTCCTATTTATTCAAAACCACGGATTATTAAGTGCGTATAGTTTCTTATACTGTCAGCTACTGGTGCGTTTACCTTATGTATAAACTTGAATGATTGGTTTTTATTTTACAACACCATAAAAGACCCAGATAATTTCGGATGAAGAATTTTCAAGCTTTCTTTATCATACTCCGTGACAATTTATAAAAATATATTTCATATTCATTGGCCTTGAAAAGGACGGACAGAGATTGGGACCCTTTTGACTTATTACACTTTACACCCAAACGTGACTGTGAAAACTATATAAGTTGGAAATCTCTGAGAACTTATGAGGAGAACGTGAGGCGAAGATCAAGTGAAAGACCTTTCATATAAATATAGTACGGTGCAATTAAACCTAAACCCGGACATCCAAAGTGAAAGCACACTTTTGACCCCAAATTGTTTAGTGCAGTCCAAATAATATTCGGTCAAAATTTACACCTATTTGAGCGTCAGGTTTGGGGGGAAGGGGGAAAAACGTTGGAAAAATGCTCCTTTTTTTGTTTTTGTTGCATATCTCAGAAACTATGCATTTTAGGACAAAATACGTAATAAACATAAATAATCTACACACAATTAATTCTACACCTTAATATGCTCAAGAAGTTATTAAAAAAAAAATAATGTTAATTCATTATTTAGTTGTACAATACCTTCTAAAGAGGGTGGCCCGGTAGGAGTCAGAAGAAAATCTTTAAGATAAGCATAGGTTGATACGTACATCAAAAAGGTCTTTGTTAGTAAAATACCATGCAGCAAACCCGAACTTAAATGGGGAACTCAGTCAAAAATGACAGCCATTCAAATTATTTGTTGTTTTGGATCTTTGAACGGCTGCGAAATCTGTGAAACTTTGAAAGGGGGCCACCCCTTGAGAAGGTGTCGTATTACTAAATAATGAATGAACATTATTTTTCTATCTAGTGACTTGGTTTCATGTTTTGTAGCTGTATCTTTATTATTTTTTTTTTAATATTTGGCTACCTCCGAGACTTTTAAAGCGTTAAAGATGGTCGATTATTTATATGCGTGGATTATTTATATGCTATATAGTAACTGTAGGACAAAATAAAATGTGACACGAGTGCAAAGTGCTACTCGCCTGACTCGTGCGTAAACATTTCTTTCGTGTGCAGCACACTAGTGCCACTTTGCACACTAGTTACACAAATAACTATTGACGCACATCGGGTAGCCTGTATAGTATTTAAATGATAAATATAAGTGGATAATTGAATGGCTTATTAAAATGTTTCCAATCTGAAAATAACTGTCAAATCAATGAACACAATCTCTTAACTAAATATGTAAATCATTATAATGAACGTATAAGGTCCCTGCCAAAAATATTAATATTATAAAAAGTGTTTTAATTGTTAAAATTAAGTGCATCATAGAAAAGTAAATCATCAGAGTTAAGAATTTGGGTTTTTGACAATTTAACTAATTTCTTCTTACAAGTGTTACGTGTAACAATATCTATTGGAATTCTTTTGAAATGGGATAAAACGTACTTGTATAAAGCTAGGTCATAAGTGTCAGCAACCTTTTCTTCTTGCCAATTCCGAACGTGCCTGGCCGTCCGAGAGAGGAATCCCCTGGATACCGCAATATTATTGGATTGAACGGTAGATGGATTTTTATCAAAATATTTATAAGCTCAATACTTGCGTGCGATTATTTTAAGTACAATTTGTTGTTTAAATATTAAATAAATAAATTGCATATACAGTTGAAGTATTTTAAACATCGTTAACGGTTTGCAACACTTTAAATTTCACTTTCTTATATATAAAGTTCATGTAATTAAAATGTGTAAGATGTGACATGTGTAAACTATTAAAATATCCATGAAAACATATACTTATGTGAGTACGAGGTTTAAATATGTTAAGAGTAAAAAAATAATTTTTATTTTGATGAGCTGATGGCTCAGTTGGTAGCGTCGCGGACTTTGGGCCCATGGCAGCAATGTCGTGGGTCCGGATCCTGGCCCTAAAAATTGTATCAGTACGGTTCACCTTCGTACTGTACCGGCTCACCCCTTGCTTTGCTGGATACGTTCCACGCACGGGCAGTTTGTAGGCCGCCATCCTCTATTTTTTAGAAAAAAAGAAAAGAAAGAAGTTTTTACAGAAATTGGAAGAATCGATGGGCGTTTATCCTCTCCAAAAAATTTAATAAAAAAACCTTTAAACATTTAACTAAAAAAATTAAGAGACAGCTTCGTATAGTCACCGAATACTTAAGCTCAATTTCAATCGTTATTTAATTATGAAACGATAAGTCTCAATACAAAGAGTGTTTATTTGTTTACGTTGTTAATTAGACATACAAAAAAATCGCGAGACGAGAGAAAACTTGTTATTTAATGATGTGTCCGCATCTTGGATTTAATCCATCAATGTCTTTCTATAAAGTTGCCTTCTATCAAACAAGTTTTAACAATTACTCTCCTTATATATTTTGTAAAAAACCATAAATATTATAACTAAAGACTTAAAAAGTAGTCTTTATTGTATATTATTACTCTTGTTTAACTATGCAGTTATTTTTTGAACATAGATATGTTTATAACTGAGCGCACTGTGTGAATTTTACTCCTCCCTTGGCAAACTAAAGTTGTTCGTATTATCATTTCCGAAATGCCTGGGATAGAACAGTGGAAAAGAATAATCGGCCTATCGAATCCTTCTCATTCATGAAGACAGTGGTAGACCTGATTCATGAAGACCCGATTGAGTAAGTTCATTTGGAAACACGAAAAATTACGATAGGATCAGAAATTTGGAAAAGTGATTTATTGTGTTTATCATTGTAACTGACGAAAGCTTGTTAATTATTTGACCAGGCTGAGGACCGGTGGGGCACACGGGAGGGACTAAGGCTAACATACTTCGTAGTGTCAGCGTTCGCCGCTAGAACCGCTAAGTTGAATTTTTTTTTTTTTAGTTATAAAATTAACTTTTTAATTATAAAATATTGTTTTAAAATTATAAACTAAATTTTTATTTTTAAAATAAAACTTTCATAACATAATTGAACCAACCAGACTTGCTGATCATATAAAAACTGTATAAGATAAAAATCTAATTAATGATTACTTATAATTTTTAATTAATTATAAAATTAATTTTAAAATTAAGTATTATAAAATTAAACTGTCATAACCTAACCTAACCAACCAAACTTGCTGATATGATTTTGTTGACAAACAGTTAGTGCTACCAGCGGGATTCGAACCAGGGACTACCTGAAGACCAAATCGGAACGCTACTAATTATGCCACGAACACCGCTGAAAACACACCGTTTCGTTACGGTAATCGTGTTGCCTCAAGTGTAGACATTAGCCACAAGAGATATTACGTCACTGCACCTTTAGCCTTAGTCCCTCCCGTGTGCCCATTCCGGCTGCGGTCTAATACATCACTCCAAATCTGGAAAAGACCTAATTGAATTTTACTTCAGTTTCTAAATAGGTTGAAAAAAGGAGTTTTACACTTAATTATTGGCATAGTGAGTATTTTTGCCAATGAAGGAACAATTCCATATAATATATACAAAACATAATAGAGAAAACCAGGTATTTATTATTGAAAAAAATGTGCTTGAGGGTACAATACCGCTCCGCCACAAACCAAATTCTAACGCTAGAATTTTTGTGGGTATTTGGTGTCAAAATCACCATTTGACTTGTTACATTTCAAGTACTATTCAGTAAAAAAATTCTTAAAACCTAAGAGGCAGACTCCAATGAGTGAAATCACTGTTTACCGTTGAAATGGGTTTATTTTTTACTCTTATTTTATTTGTGTTGCACGAGCATGGTTCACAACTTGGTCTTGTGTCTTAAGTCAACATTTTGTTAGAAAACATAATAAATCGATAACCCAAAGACAAATAGATGGCACCAGAGTTCAGAATCTCTTGCTTGGAATCAAACTAACTACTTTCGTATACGAAGTCAAACACTATAACTACTCAGATACTTTGTGATTAAAAGGTAAATCAGAAACTATAACAACCGAACGCTGTGTTTGGCTGTGGTTGATTTATACATGGAGTGGTTGGTTGAGGAGGGTGGGTTGAGACCAACCCTAGCCTCAAATGATAATTAGATATGTTTTGGTGAGGCTAGCAATGTAATTGGTCTGGGCTTGTTATACCACTGTAAAATTTGATTAAAAACTCTGCAACCAAACCGCATATGGATTGATAACTACTTGCACATTAAACTCCTAATTTAGCACCCTCAGAAACTTCTATCCTGGATAGGTCAACATTCAAATTTGGACTGAAAACTATACTGAAAACTTTAAAACCAACAGGTCAGGTATTAAATAATAATTATTTGTTTCTCATTAAATCTAACATATCGAATCTTAGTAGTATGGTAATAGAAATAGTGATTCCAACAATATAGTTTTGAAAAAAAGTGTAATATAATTTCATTTTTAAGTAAAGAACTTTATGAAATTTACACAAAATTACATTTTAATTTAAAGTTCATCATATAGAAAGTTCCTTGACGCCATACTTAGAGTTATTGTTTTGAGTATGTAACTCCAACAACTGGTATAGTTGATGAAGGATAGCCTACAAATGATATGCATCTAAATATAACAGGAGTTGTAAATAATTAACAATTCTGTTCTATCCAGATATACATATCTATATTATGTTATGGTTTCAATTTAAGAGCATGATTACTATTATATATCTCATGTCGGGTCAATAACCCTTGTTTTTCCGATATTGACACAACAATTCATTACAAATACTTGCAGGAAAAACAAACACAAACTATTGTCTTGAGTATTGAAAGAGCAGAGAAAACAACATAAACACACCCGCGCTTAAGTCACCAATCTGTCTGCGCTTCACATTCAAAGCCACTCGATTCACATTGGATTGAGGAGTTTCTTCAACAAGTTTACTTAAAAAAGTTAGATAGCAAAATATGGAAATCTGTCTACTGAATTGCATATTTTCGGACAAAAAAATACATAGCGAAATCAAACTTCACTGGTCAACAATCACCTATTATTTGTGCACACACTTCCTTTTCCTAGACAGTATAATACACTCGTACAGTATGAAAATAAAGTCGGTTTCTGTGTAGCTGTGTTTAAGTTAGTTAAAAAAAGTAAAAATAAATCCTGAACTGGTTGGGAAATATTGAGAGTTCAAGTTAAATTTATTGTTTTATTGTTAGTTATGTCAACTCATCTTTATGGTTTATCCATCCTGTACTGAATCAAAGTAGACACGAGAAAAAGTGAATTAGGGAAAGAAAAGAATGTCTGAAGAATTAAGGTAGATTTATAGGGACGAGGAGAGACTCCATTGCAAAATGAGAAAGAATGCAGTAGTTAATTTAAAATATTGAATTTGGTTAAGACCGCTCTTGGCTCATGCATGACCTACATAGTGTAATATTTCTATCGAACGTGTCATTCAAAGAGCTCTTCGATGGTGAGTGTGACGGTAAAATAAATGGCTATGTTCTATTGAAGCCCATCAAGGGAAAAGTAGATTTCTGAATGGCTAAAGGTTCGTTTCCACATAAAAAATTAAATGTTTAATACTTCAATTTGAAATTTTTGTTGCATTAGCATTACATTTTTATTATATATCAAAAGTTAGTTATAAACTACCTTCTAACTATGTTTGAATTTAAAAGAAATTTCTTTACTTATAAAGAATTTTCTAATACTAAATTTATAGTTTAGATTAATATTATATATTGGAACAAACTTCTGGAATAAATTTGAATAATCCATTGAGAAAAAAAAATGAAATCAATTAAAGCGTATGCGTTTGAGTAAAAAAGAAACTCGGAACCTCCACCACACTTTCATTCTTGTAGCTTGACCTACATCAATTCTGTGTTTTCCACTTTCGTTTGCTGCCATTCCATCAACCATAAAGGTTGCCAAGTACAGTTTATCAGTAAGACGAGTGGCCCAGGAAAGGTCTTGGCTTGGACAGCGAGGTCAACACGATTTAAGCGAAACATTCTACGACACTGGCTAACTTCACTAGTTCTTAGAAAATTTAATATGCTTCTTTGATTGACAGGCTTAAAAGAAAATACATCTGATTATACATGTTTACTTAAGATAGTAAAGTAATAGTAGTTTTCATCACTAGGAGGGAAAGTGGCTCTTTTTGGTACGCAATCGTATTTTACAAGTGAGTTTAACAGCTGAGCTTGGAAATACGATTAAGTACCAAAAATAAACTTTCGCTCTGTGTGATGAACAACTATTTTCATCATACTGTGGAAATAACCTTCTAATCGTTACAAAATTATACTACATAGCTTGAGGTTATACAAACTCGCCATCAATGTTTTCATTTCTGTTGTTACAAACATAACTTAAAATATTGAGTGATTGGCCGAATTTCCATTATGTGCTAATACAGTTTTGAAGTTAGTGAACAGAAAAAAATCACCATATTTTTTTTCTTTTACCTATTTGAAGTTACCCGAAAACGATAATTTTTCGGACGATTTAGATAACTAAAAACTGCTATTTTCCGGACAGTTTGATGAACACATTTTTCGTCATACTGCAGCAAAAGCCAAATCTATCATTGTAGAATATCAATGCACACATGTTTTGGCTACCCATTTTAATTTACAGTTTTAACATATGAACAAAAGACCATGTACAAAGTAGTTAATGAAGTGGAAACATTGTTAACAGAGCGAATAATTTCGTTTTAGTTAGTTTTATTGTGCTGTCTTGTTTAGTTTAGTTGTATTAGTGATGTAAAACTGTTGACATGGCGGATTCAGTCCGAGACAATTATTTCCTTTGCCAGATGAATATAATGTACAGTTCAAGAGCAAGAATGTACGACAGTATGCATTTAATTGCAAAAAATTGTTTCCGTATAAACCTTAGTTACAATTAGTTATAACCTTAGTTATAATATTAATAGTAACAAGTATCAAGATTAAAATATATTAAGTCAAATATTTTATAATGGACGTCGCGCAATGCATCCTTTTAAATATGACATAGAACACGTTTTATAACTATAACCATAGATAAAAGGAGTATAACTATCATCTAGGGCAGAAAGAGCTAATATACCCAAAAAGGAACATTTTTATTCTGTGAACATCGCATGGGGATTATGAAATAAATATAGTACAGCGTTAAAAAAGATAATAAAAAACTGCATTAATACTGAAAACAGTATCTGTAGTGGTTATAAACAATGACGGTCGAACCTACTGTTGTAGGCCTAATACTTAATATCACCTGTATTCTATTAAAAGCTAAATTGGGGAGCGAGCTGGCGAAGTGGCTACAGCTCGGGACTTCAGTCCGTGAGGTCCCGGGTTCGATCCCCGCCAAGTCACCAATGGATTTGATTTAAGTGATAATGCCGCACCCCTAGGTCTAGCCTGAAGTAATGTGAAAAACAATCCCAGGCTCGTGCCTAGCGTCCTAGGAAAAAAAATAAAAGCTAAATTACAGTTCTGAAGTGATTTATTACTGTGAATTCATTTATTCAATCAGTAGCTGTGATGTAAACGTCAGTTACGCCTGTAAAACATAACTGGATGAGCATAAACAGCTGCTATTCGCCAAAGGTGATCAGTCAAACACCGTAAGTAATGTATGCAGCGTGCTCGGTGGAATAAGTAATACCTTGGTTTAATGTGAGTTAGCTATTTAACAGGAAAATCAACCGGTGTTTGTACATTGAAAGGGGTTTGTTCAATCGAGAATGAGGTCTTGGCTTCTAAGGTTTTAGTAATTTAAAAAAAATATAGTGCTATAAGTGTATACAGATGATCCATACCCCATGAACTGTACTAAATAAAATAACCAAATGATTCTTCTTTCTTACTCCCTAAGACGAACTGTTTATTTAGCCGAAGCTTGGTGTCCACAGCTAGGACCAAGGGCAGTAAGGTCAAATTATCATAAGGCTCCTGATTTTTCTCAGGGTCGAACCATTGACCATCAGATTGTTAGATGAGTTCTGTAACTACTATCCATATATAAGTATTACGAGGCTTCTGTAACTTTACTGTGTTATTTCACACCGACCACAAACATAAAGCTCTAAATTGTATACCAACCAGAACAGTGTAAGCCATTGACCTACTGAAAACCGTAAAAGAAGAGTCATAGAACAGTAATCTGTCATTGAGGTCTATCGGCTGACAAGGCTACTGTTTTGGAAAAAAATGGTTTTTGTTTATTCGTAAAACATAAATTTTACCGTGTATAAAATGTTTTAATAGGTTCCAATTTTTTTTTATTCTAAAATAATTTTAAGTTCAAACTAAAGCCCCTTTGTTAGGGAATATTCTCAATACAAACAAATAAAAAAAAGGAAAAAGAAACGTCCGATATTAACCTCACAAGCACATTTCAATATAATATACTTGTTCAATTAAGTATCTTGTTGTTTCCGTAATACATAACCGTATCATTTTATTAAGAGTTAAAACACAAATAATATTGCATGTAAAACTAATAGTTTGTGCTTAATTTGTAGTACAACAGCATTGACAATTCACGACTAATGCGAACTTAGATTTGTGCAACAATAATTGTTTTATAATGCGGGATGAAAAGTTGACAAAACTGGCAAAAATTAAAATGATTAAAAAGGAGAGAGCAAAAGGAGGTCATGACTCACCCTACATACTGAAATCAAGTGGGGCGAACTCAATCCTCTTCTATTATAGCTAGAGTAGAATCCTGCCCAATCCTTTCGAGCACTAAAAACAAGCTGATGATATTCTACTCTAGCTATATAGAAGAGGATTGAGTTCGCCCCACATTTTCTTTTATCAATCGACTTCATATTCAAAGAAAGACTCGTTTATATTAGAGGCCCAGAAACGATTTATCGAACAAAAGCTAAAGGATTGTTTATTTATTTAAATTTCAAAGCAAATGTGAATTCATACCAACTCAATTTTTATTTTAAAGCTGAACGCAGCAAACACAAAATCTAAAGCCTATGTCAATGTCTTGTAATTTATCAAAAGCAGCATGAAGGTGGAAATAGGAACTGCAACAATAGCGGAACATTTGAGATGTTATCAAGACTTCCTGACGCGATGTCTTCAGATTTATGAGGCGACAAATAGAACTTCATCATTACAATTTTTTTTTACATTTACCATTAGCATTATAGTTTAGTACACCAATCTTTATTTCTTGGCAATTCTACTGCACACACTTACTCCATAATCCTGCCCAATGCCTCAATGCCGTTTAAGTTGATAGAATTGAAAAGTTAGATAGAATGTAGAAAACTGCCGAAAGGAGTTAGTGATTTTAAAGCCCAGCTATTCTCAACAATGAAGGTTTTTTGTTTATTACAACACTTCATTGCATATTCCTTAGTTGTCCACAAAATAACTCATAAGCTGTTGGTTTCTATCAAACTAAATTTTAACTAGAGCGATAAAATAATGTTATATAAATATTTGACAGTTTCCAATAGTTTTAAATTGAAATAGTTAGTATTAGTTGACACCATTTCTTGTTGTATTATTTGGAGCTTAAGAGCATACAATGTAATGGAAAACATTCATCTATTTACATAGTCCTTTAATCAAAAGCTAAACTCAAATCTAAGTTATTGGGTGCCATTTTGTGAAAAGTTGAAATAGGTGCAAGGAGAAATATGAAAGGTACTATTCTAACACGTCTTTTGCACTATTCACAGCAGGTAAAAGCTGTTTTACATATTCCAAGGAAATCGAACATCTCTTTAGAGGCATAACGTTAGTGCGCTCCATGCATTGACTAGGCCAATCGTTTTCCGTTGGTGCAATAATTTGAATATATTTTTCCATTGCTGCATATGGTGTTTATAGATTTTAAATAAAATATATTAAGTGACTATGCAGTTAGCATTTTTACTCAACACCTTGATAAAAACCAAGTAGCATACCATTAGATGGGCTTAAATATAGCTACATTATACAAGGCGTGTTTTTAAAAGCAACCCAAATTACAAGTACCATAGGACAACACACGCTCAGATTTTGTTATCACTGTGTTATTTTTCATTGCCAATCAGATTATATGCATCGTTGCTTAGTTATCTACGAGTTTTGATGTTATTGGGGATTTATTGTGAATAGGTCTCAACTTGGTGTTATCGCAAGCTCTGTTTGAGCATGCGGAAAAGATATTATCTGTTATTTACAATAAATTCCTAATAATACTAAACCTCATAGATGAGGTTTATGCTATGAGCTATGCACATCAGCTGATGATAAATTAAGTAAATAAAACAGGGATACCATGGTATGAACTAGGTTTGTCGTTAAAAGGGATTCAAGGTAATTATAATATTTTGGATTGCACTTTGAAAAAGAACACACTGTAAAAGTATCCAAAAATGGATTTAATACTTTTTCAGAGTAAAATATATTCCTAATTTATTGGTCAATAAAAATGAAAATTTATCATATACCTGAACCAAATTCCAATTGGTGGCATCCAAACGTAAACCTCTATACCATTGTTTCTAAATACTATCTATTAAAACTCACAGAATCTGGGCTAAAACTGAATGTAGTACTCACCTGAAAAGAAAAACACAAGATTAGATTAAATATACACAACAGTTAATGAAAAGACAGGAACCTTCTATTAATTTTGTGAAGGGCATTGTTCACATATTTCATCATTTTAACACATCATCTTAATGAACGTTGTTCATTAGTAGAACCTGATTTTCTTAAATCACTAAGTGATTTTCTGGCAGATCGAAAGAAAAGTTATTTTGGATTATTTTTTTCAGACAGTATTCTTAATCTTGGTTGTTTATTACTTGATTATGTATAATACATATTTTATACTCTACTGCACAACCAAATATAGAGGTATTTTTAAGTCTACAGCTTGGCAACTACCAGAAAGATTAAAATGCTACTACCATCTGTTAAAATTAAAAAAAATCAACAATACATTATTGTATTAATTTTTAACCGAGAGACACAAAACTTCTTCTCACTGAATATTTTTCGTTTAAAAATGTACAAATAATGTATATATATATATAAAATGACAATGTTCTTTACATTTTTAACAATCAATTTAAGCTAAACCAAATACCTCTTTCAATTTTGCTAGATCCTCCTCGGTGGTAAGGGGGGGGGGGGTGCGTAAACACTTAACATTTAACCAAACAGACTTAAGTTTTTTTTAAAGTTGAAAGGAATCTTTGCATGTTTTAGATGTAACGTATACTTACAATGAGATTTAACCAGCCGTTTGATAGCTACTATCGCATCTCTTGGTCTAATGCCAACTGGTTTTAAGCAGTACTTCTACATAAAGAAATTGACTAGTCTACTGAGCCAAATGTGATGTATTTTACCCAGATAGGCTTATCCGTCCAAAACAATGCCAACATGAGAGAAAATCCCATTTGATTGCTCTGAAATTGGACAGTTTTATGAGTACGGCTTGTATTGTGACATTTGACGTTCAACCGTTGCCAAATGTCACTTTTATAGGATACTAGCAGTTACCGAATGCATTTTCTAAATTTAAACCGACGATAGTCAGGGATTGCCCTAGTGTCTTATAATGGAAAGACACAAAGGAAATTTTAGTAGCTTAAATTGAGATGGTAATTCGGATAAAATCATCAGTATTTTTGGGATTAAGACTATTTCACTATTTCTCTTTAAACTTACCACTGATTATTTTTGCTTCAATAAATTTTGGTGTAATTTTTTAATCGTCAAGCTGATAACGTTGCACAGCTTCGGTGGATTGAAGTTTCGCATTAGTATTATTGGAGTTCTATTGTGGGTTAATTGACAGGCATTTGAATACCCAAGGTAGAACGCACGATTATTATTCGCTTGGTAACTTATGTTAGATTGTGTGGGTATAGAAAAAATATCAAAATATTAAGGCATTGCCATCCCTTTTATAGATTATAATACTTTGATAAAGGATTTTATGTTTACGTATTTAACATTGGAGAATTTAAACGTTGTTGAGTGCACAGGTGTGCTGCGATTGGGGTTTAATATATTTGGGCTTATTCAAAAGTAAAATAGTTTTCTGTGATGCACTCTGTAAATAGTACACTCTGTAAATAGTGACATTTTGGAACTATTTGAAATCATGACTAATACAGAATGTTTTGATTATTCAAACCTACAAAACAGTTGGTTAAAGTAAACATCTGCTTTTAAAATATATTTATTTGTAAACATTGTAGTTCAAAAAGTCTGACATTGGCCCACTTAAAACCCTCTGGGGCGGAGTCCTTTTGACGGGTCTGCACCAAACTTCACACAAACCTTTTTTGAAAGATGCCTAATAATGCCTGAAAGTTTTATTACAATCTGTCGAGCGGTTTGGAGTCCATAACGTATATACATATGTACATACATACATACATACATACGTAGTTACTCTTTTATAGATATAGATACATACACAAATAAATGTTGAGAAGTTTTATACACTTTTTAATTAAGTCTACATTTGATGAAAAGTGCCTTATATACGGTGTTGGTATACTATGTTTATAGACACAAACATACAATCTAGTTGACACTCGGTCACTAGATCGGTTAGGGTAAAACATCTGTCCCGAAAGCTTGGTATTAGATTCTGCCAATCACAAACAGTAGGACATAATCAAGTAGAACTGGCTACTTACAAGCGTTTTCACATAAAAACAATATTTTTTACGGTCTAAGATTATATTTAAAGGGAACAAGACTAAATAAATGGCTCACTGTACATGGAACATATATTTTTATACAGACAATAAGCAAGTTATTTTCTAGACGAAAATACGTTTTTTGTTTATTTTTATGCAGGAAAGTAGGCCTACAGCACAATGGAATCCTATATCAATAAGCAAACATTTTTCTTGGAAAACATTTTTACTCAGCTCGTGTGCATCGCAGGGAAAATCTACGGATACTGTTAGAAAGATATTTCCCTGTAGATGTGCAGAATTCCTTTCTAAATAAAAATTTTAAAAAAAATTGTTATTATGATCATTATAAATTGAGATGCGGACGCCATCTAGATGCGTATTTCAACCCAAATAAAAGCATAGGAAGAGTGTAGAATGGTGTGAGATGATCTGTGTAGCTTTGTTAAGGACTAAGATCAGCTGTTTAATTAGCCAGGCTAAGCTATTACTGGCTATTATTACTTCAGGCTAAGCCTACGAGGTTGCCGCAATATCACTTATATATAGTCCATGGTGAGATCTGAATCTCAGACCTGGGGGGTAGTTTGGATTGGACAATAAACCCCTAATTTGCTAATAAGATGTATACGAGTTTAGTAGCTACTTGCGTTTACATTATACAATGAATAGTTAAACTATACACTCCTATGGGAAATGGATAGCTGAGTGGTATCAACTTGAATAAAGAAATGTTACAGGGTCATCAGAAACGGTAGCTAGCATCAATGGGTTTTGTGGACACAAATGTTTACAAACAGAGGGACCGAGCTACACAGGGATATGAGATGGTGAGGTGAGGAGGGGGAGATTTGGCGGTGCAGAGACCGAATGGTTGCCTAGCAACCACCAGCTGATCGATACCGACACCAGTGGGTCATACCGGCAACAACTGTTGCATCTGGCGTTCGTTGCACTAGGAAAGTGTTAGGCCAAGTTGTAGGGCCCTTAGCACTTACTGGGTAGCATACTATGGAGTAGAGATGTTGCTGAAATGTGTTATGCTGGTAGGTGTTTAGTTACCGGCTGCCATTTTAAAGTCGGACTTAGCTTTCCTTAATCTTTCGGCTTCTAGTAAATGATCCTGGCTGAATAACAGACCTTTATCATGGTAAAAATATGAAAATTAACTTTTGATCAAATGTATTGGTTGATTAATCATATGGTTTGAATTTCGTAGCCAAGTCGTTAAAGTTCGATAATTGCCAGCTCGAGGAAGATTTTTTATGAATCGTGTTGCCATTGTTCATAGGAATACACATTAATGGCGATAAAAAATGTATGCATTTTACAGTAAAATAGACTAAGGTTTGACCTGTTTCCATACAAAGAAGAGAAACCAATGCCTGAAGGAACATAAAGGAATACACGTAGACCCATCGTGTGATGTTGAGTAATTCGAATTAATATCATTTCATAATATCAATAAGAAAACGTGCTACTTTCACTTGAATTATGTATCTAAAACTCATCACCTGTGGGCTTTACATTTATACAGCATAATGACAAAACTCTCTTATAAATATAGATAATAGGTATATGCCAATACCTTATAAACCCCCACTCATTAATAGCTAATGAGTTGAAAAATTTTTTAGGCTGTCAGACAATTAATTATTGGTTACCAATACTTTAATCACAAATTTATAAAACTTGTTGAAGATACAAATCGGAAAACACGTTATAATTTTACCTTTGAGGAAAAGAGAGGGGTGAAAGAATGCATTCAAGAACGTAACTCTCCTCAGTATTTTGTTGTGAGAGAGTTCAAAGGGAAAGTAAGAAGAAAGTAACTTAGAATAATGGATCTTGTCTATCTCTTCAGTGAGTGTCTCTAAAAGCGTAATGCTGTAAATCACTTGTACGTTTTAAATACGATAATGGCTAGGGAACGAATAATTTATTGAGTTTAGAATGTCTGTTTACAAATAACCTTTCTACATAGTTGAAAGTAAGCAATCGATGATTAATTCAAAATAAATAACAACAAAAAACGCAAAAGACACAAATAACATCCTTTTTTATAGAGAAGAATTATTTTTACAGGCGTATATGTAGAGTTAAGTGTAACAATAAAAACAACAACACTATAATAGTTATTATCATATTAAATAAATCAATTTACCTATTATTACTAAATAGAACTAAGCTACTAACAAGACTACAAGATCGCGACAGTCATCCTCAAAATACCTACAATGGCTGTACTATGGCTGTATGGTCACCATTTAAAGTAAATTATTAAGTATTAAGTATGAATGTATAGTATAGTATGGTATAGTATGTATAGCATAGTATTATGATTGCAATACTATAAGGAATGTAAGAGATTTAGTTTAAAAATGCTATCAAGGAAAATACAATGCATAACACAACACAGGTAATGTAGGTTTCATAAAAGTGCAAAAGAGTTCTGTATTGGATTTTATAAAACAAAATAGTACACTTGCACAATGAAAATGGCATTGGTTTTTTATCGCGAGAACAACGAGTATGTGATTAGGTTTTGACAAAGTTATCATACTAAATGTAATCGTTGATACTTCTAGACTACTTGTAGCTTTAAAGCTAAACATACAAATTGAAGTAGGGGAAATAATGTTCTTTCTCTTCTGTTTGAAGAAGAAACGAAATTTGAATTAATACCTTCACGCACTTTTTACTTGGCATAATATAAAAACCACGTACCTATAGAAAACATTTTTACGATAAATATTGTTAATTAATGCGTTTCTCTAAGTCTGTGTTATCGAGTTTCAAATTGTGTTATACTCAAATTCACTTTGGTTATATGAGAAAATAATAATTATTTTTATTATTTGAAACATATACAACTAATTGCAAAATATTTCCTAGTTGCTTGCAAAACTTACTCAAGGAAAAACACATAATTTCCAAACATAAAACTATATTAATAAATATAGGTATGTTACGGAAAAAATATTAAATTAAACAATAATCATAGTACGAAAGGGAACTAAAAAGCAATGACTCCACTAGTCAAAATTAATTATGACGTTGATTAAGAAATATCATTATTATCATTTGTCTTTTGCTACGTTACTTGAGATTAAAACTACACAGCGTTTCTGGAGGTGGATCAACAAGTACAAGTAATTTAACTTAGAAACCGGAGGAGTTGATCCACCTCTAGAAACGTTGTGTAGTTTTAAACATAAGAAACGTTGGAAATGTCAAATAATAGTAGTAACACAGTATTAAAGTAATACATCGGAAAAAGGAGGTTACTATAATATGGTAGTTAACAAAAGACGTAAAAATTCTTACTTTTCAAAATTACTAACACAGCTAATAATAAGTGAGCTGCCATTATTCACGTGACTATTATCTTGTGGTTATTTTATCAACCAAAAGTTTTAATAGAGGGAGTTACGATAATGTGGAAAATATACAAATAACACTATTATGACAAGTATAGTCAATGGTACTGACAGATATTAGAGTTTTGGTCTAAAACTTAGGCACTTTTTTTTAGACGAACGTTTTCAAAGTTATGTGCCATTTAGTTAACTAAGTGAAAGTTAATAACAAAATAAAGAGTATATCGTAAAAGATTACCTAAAAACGAATAATTCGTACAGAGTCAAACGGTTCTCCTTTTGTCCATTTAGCAAGCTTTGTCAATATGTTGGGTTCTAAAATGTTCATTCTTGCAATTTAAATAAAAACAGATATAATGTAAAAAAAAACATTTACAGATTTTTGCACTATGACTGACATTACTACTAACCCTTGGAATCATATAGCCTCTGAATTACTTGTATGTTATAAAGAATATTTAATTACTGAAACAAAGGTATAAGTACTGTCAAGTGATCCTTGTCCTGGTTAAATGGTTTGAATCATAGGGTTTAGGTTTAACCTAATCATATTTCTTAAAAAGTACATCTGCAATCATTGTTAGTATTTGAACGGATATTTGTTAAAAGTTTTCATATCTTCTGTATTATTATGTATATATGTTTATAACGACGTCAAACTCCTCAGTGATAAAGAAGATTTATAATAATATGACATTAGAATTAAAAGTGATTTTATTAGGTTTAAAGCCATTGGTCACCTACTGAAAAGTAGAAGTCCCTGCAATTCAGGTATTTTAACCTTTGTTCTGGTATAGAAGTGATTATGAGGCTATAATTTAAATATTGACTAATAGCTGAGTGGTTATAGTGCTTACATAACAATCAAAAGATCGCAGCTTCGATCCCTAAAAAGGTCAATAGCTTTTTTGATGGACGAATCCGGAACCAGCTGTCCCTGATCATTGGGCTTTAAATAAATGATCTGGACTGATGAACCAGCTTATCTTAGTCAGTAACAAAGCTACACAGATCATCTACACTCTTTACTCATATTTGGAGTAAAATATGCACCTAGATGGCGTCCCCATATGAAATAATGTAAGTGGTTTAAGTACCTGTATCTTTTGGTAATCCAAATGGTCATCATCAGGCTGTACAGGAGTTAAGCTACTATTGTGTTGAACTGCAACTAGTTTATACTGCAACCATTTGGATTACCAAAAAATACAGGTATTTAAGCCATGTATATTGTATATTTGTAATCCGGTGGCTATCCACATCGAAAAACTCAAATTAATGATAGTTTAATCATACAAACTATAAAATAAGATTTTAAGAAACTGGATAAAATCGCATACCGGTTATATATGTTACTTTCGTACCGTGTTTAAAATAAAAGAGCTAAACGGTTACAAACCAAGACATTGGCAATGGTTTTAATCAAGGGTTTAAGGGACAAAGGAAAGTCGGGAGAATGTAGGAAGTATATGTCACGTACGAAGTGTAATAGCACGCTGTCATTATTACTGCAGTCAGCTATATCTTACCACAGACATACACCATTCAGGTTTTTGAGGATTTGTAAACTTGTACTACGTTCCGAACGGATTCGTTCAGTAATTTTTAATGACGACTGAGTGACATTGTAGTAACACATACAATATGTTATAATCTCCAAAGGGAAAATGCGATACTGTACTCATGAACAAATTATTTAGTTGATGAACAAATATTGCAAAATGTCAAAGAAAATCAAATTGTATATCTGTATTGGTTGTTAAAATTTGAAGAATCATTTAAAGCGCCCGATATAAGCCCAGAGCTTATCCTGCTTTAAGGGGGGTTTAGTCTTAGTAGACTAATAACTGGTACATTGTTGTGTAGACCTATTTCATAAAAAAGTAAGTTGAAATTATATATTACATTTTAAATAATTTACAATATCTTGCATGTTTGTCTGGAATAAAGCAATTTGATAAAAAACTCTTACCTGATTAACAAAAAACTGTCTTAAAATGCGTTATTAAGCTCTCAGGATTCTTAACACAACAAATTCACTGATCCTGCAAGGATTTCAGCACATGGTTGTAAGTATCTTAAATCAAGAAAAGCGAACGTAAATGATCAACTTTTAAATAAACTATTAGTCATTGTTTGGAAGTATGGTTCCAGACGACAATCCAGGCCCCAGTAGAACATTTGCTGAAACTTGTCCACTATCAACGAAGATAAGACCCATCTCTTGTATACTATTATATTGTTTTCAGGATTAACAAGCTAGTTAATGATTAGACTAAATCACTATTATTTACTAGTGTAATGGGTTCTGCAATATCCGATTTATGATGTTATGTGGATCATTAAATATTAAGAACTTTTAATAATTAAAGCGTTGTTGCCATTGGTCCCAAATCATGGTTATTTGTATATAGCTTGCTTAAGACCTATTAATTTCAAGATAAATGTACATCACTCAATTGGCTAACTAAACAGGCCAAATTATCTGGTATAAGGAAAAGATAATTAATTTTAAAAGGGACAATATCTGCAATTGAAATAAAACTAAAAAAATATACACTGCAATATAAACTACAATAACAAAATGTATTTCATGTTTCGCAATATTCATTCCAACATAAAATACCAAACAGCAGTTTAAATTACTTTTAAATCTGATCCACAACAAAAGTTAAAATTTAATTTGGATAAAGAAACATTACCTTTTTGTCTATGGACACCGGTCAAATATATAAAATTGTAAGCAATTGAAGTACATAACGATTACTCACTTTCCTAGGATAATCACCTATTAAAGAGCTATTTCCTTATCACGTAAAAATGTTTAGTTCATTATCTACTTTAGGTCTATAGTGATCGTGTGCTCCCGCTATCTCCGCGTTCCGCCACCTCCGAACCCAAATCTGTCCCGCCATCTCCGAATTCTTGAGTGACCCTTATAATCCCGTCACTGCCTGCGTTGGTAGCTGTCATTGCATCCACGGCTGCGAAGCCCGTTGGATGGGAGATTTAATGAAAATTTAACCCGTGGGTTAGGTTAGGTTAGGTTGGGTTAGGTTGGGTTAGGTTAGGTTAGGTTGGGTTAGGTTAGGTTAGGTTAGGGTAAGGTTAGGACGGAAAGTCTTAACGCAGGTATTAACCGAGGATTATAGGGGTCACTCTGAAATTCGGAGGTGGCGGGACACGGAGGTGGCGGGACGCGGAGATAGCGGGAGGTAACCATAGTGATAGACGTATTATAGTAGTTTATAAAAGGTCATTACAGCTTGCGCGTTTATAGTGGACTAGAAGTAGACTATTTGCAATGAATACATTTCTTATGAAAACCTGTAATGCTACATAGGGACGACTTGCTTTGTAATCGCCTGAGGTTAAACGTAATTATTAAACCAATAAATATAAAACCCTACGAATATTATGGGCAATATGAAGTTAACTCCTTTAAATGGCAGAACATTTCAAGCAGAAAAAACAGCCTCAATCATTCTTTTGATGTAAAATGGTCTAAAAATAGTTTTCGGCAACTCCTTCAGTGCTTTTACACTTAGCCCATGAGAAAAAATTTTAAAATGTCCAATATTATAAACTATGATCTTAATTACGGAACCCAAAAATACACTTTACGACTTCACAAAAAACTTTATTAAAATAGGCTTTCGGGCACATACAAAAAGTACTAAACTACTTAAAAGTTCTAAATTAACTGTACCTTTAGAGATTTAATATTCACAAAACCCTCCCAAAGAAACATTTTGGAAACTAAATTTTCTATTCTATGCTTAAAAGTACAATGTTCCGAAAAGTAGAACCGATTGAAATCTATTGTGTTATCAATTAATAGTCAAACTTTGATATGAACCGTTATTACGTATTGAAGAAAGTAGAATTTTCATTTAAAAATAACCCATTCTCTTTGTGGTGTAACATTTTAAGTGTTATATTATTGCTTGTAGGGTTGTTGGAATGCAAGTTTTTATGGTCAGAGAAAAATGAAAAAATACATAAAAGACTAAACGTTTATCTGAAGCTCTTAATAACACACTAACACACTATTAACTTTGCCTTTTACCTATAAGCTCTCTCAATCATATTGTGCGAAGGTATCATATACATGTTTAGTAGCAGAAATGTATTGATCGCTTTAAAATCCGGAGATTACTCACTTAAACCCAAGCAGAGTCAATCCTCGCCCCAGATGCCATTGGGCTAAACATTAGTTTATGATATCTACAAAAGGTCAACTTTAAATCTAAAAGGCCAGGATTTGGACTGATATCTTTGAAAACAAACTAAAGAAATCTACAATAGCATTGAAAATAGCTAACCTGCAGATTACACGAATTTCGATTTGTCTGATACACTAAAACATTTTTTTACCAAGTCATATTTATTACTTTTGTAACATTAGACTTAATGGTTACTTAGTTTTAATGTTACGGGTAGAGGAAAAATTGTTTTAATTAATTAAGTTAACAGCACAGTGCATAATAAAAAAGATTTCTAAGTTTGATGAAAATACATCCATAAACAATCAAACTACAACAGTTTTATTGTCATCCATTAGATAAACATGATTATTTCAAATGTAAAATTTTAGGAATTTTCCTCGTAACGTTTAATCATATAACAATGTTTCAATATACAAAACTGATTGCTTATATTTAAGGTTCACACGATAAATGGGAAAACACAATTTAAACCCCCATTACACCCCGTTCCTCCAACCCCATCTCGCTAGAGTTCTATGTAACTCCCTTTAACGTGTTCCAGCAAGGCAAAACATGCTTAAATAATGTTCGTACTAATGCATTATACCCCCGCCGCAGCAAACCTGCAGATCAAGTGAATTTCAAGACATATTTATTCCCAATTTTAACAACATTGGATTTAATGAGTGCTTAGGCTTAGGTTTGCTGCTACGGGGAAGGTTAAAATTTTTTTACCAGACATTAATAGCATATGATGAAATGATTAAATTTGCCAAATTTTTTCGACATATATCCATAAAAAATAACTACAACAGTTTTAATATTATCCATAAGAAAAACATAGGAATCTTAAATTAACACATTTTTTTTAAGTTTCCGCTGTAACATTTAGGCATATAACAGAGCTTCGATATACCAAATTATGTATTTTTTTTAGCTCTACAAAATTGCTTAGAACGAAATTGCGAAACGTTACATTTTTTAGGGTAATTAATTAATTAAGGTAATTAAACGAAAATTAACGTTTTTAGGGTGAAAATGGGAAAAACTAATTTTTACCCAATAAACCCCCCATAAACCTCCGTTACCATGGCCCGATTACGGTGGCGCGTGAACTCGTTCGAATAAATGTAGGTTTACACGTGTATACCAAATTTCATCGAAATCGGATCATTTTTGAGTTATCGTGCTAGCGGACACATATTTGAACGGATTGAGTATTTGGCCTCTGGAGACCTCAAAACGGAAAAGTAAATCGGTCCCGGGTCCAGGCCTTACCAACGGTAATAGCTTATTTCCTGTATAAGAAATTCGCTAAAAACTTTGTCATGGAAGAATATACCACCAACGATTACAATGTATGTAATATTAATAAAAATAAGAGACCAAAAATATAATGTAGTATGAATAATACATAAAGCACAGTATCAAATCCTATTCTTTGTGTTTGTACTTTGACTTCCTTCCAAGATAATTAAAGTGTAACACTGAGCTAATTAGGGCCTAGCTTGCACATAATTCCACACGATATGGTTTCAGAGGGCTTAAGCAAGTTTTAATGGCTGCCAAAGAGGCCAGGTTTCCAACATATAGGTTTAGTAGGATCGTTATGTACGCTATTTTGTCCAGCATATTTAATAATACTGTTAGACTTAAATTCAATTAGTTAATTTCGCCAATAATTTATTGTAGGCTATAAAAAGGTAATGGATGATATTAAAAATAAATACCAAAGCGTTTATGGTATCTTTTGAGTAAAAGTTAAAAGTGTTTTTTTTTTCTCAAAGGATAATTATAAATTAGTTTTTAAGCTTAATCAATCACTAAATAACATCAGCCTTTAAGTTAAGTATTTTCTATCCTTTACATAGCCTACATATGTAAAAATGATTTAAAACTGTTTTTCAAGATATAATGAGATAATGCTTACTATCGTTCAAATTAAGTTATTATAATAATAAAGTGCTCATGACAATTACTTTGTGATGATCACTATTTAATAGTTAAATGAACTAAATGAATTTGTAAAACTATTTTAAAAGACGGTTTATTTAGAAAACAAGAAAAAGATACGTTAAATTAAATCTCAAAGCTAACGTTTCTGGGAAGAAATATGTGGTAAAAATTAGAATAGCTTGTTAAACGATTTTGGATTTTAATTACATTTCTTAACATTGTAATTCGGGTTTGAAAGAAAGAATAACAATTCTAATAATTTACAACAAATGTAGGCATTTGTGTAGCATTAAACGGACCAGCGGTTGCAGAGGATGGGTTCCAAACGACCGACCCCAAACTCGAATCTTATCAATGTACTGAGAAAATGTCTTGGGGGCACAATCGAAGCCAATTTCCAAGCAGGTAGACCCTATACATATGCAAAAGCCAATTCCCCTACGGTTAAGTTCAAGGATGGTACCGTCGTTTTTTTCAGGAGTTGCAAGAATTGCAAAAACTTGAATTACACGGAAACTAACTGTTTTATAACAGAGAAACTAAGTTAATGAATAGTTATTCAGCAATCAGAATGTATACGGAACATTTACATACAGAATGAACGTTGTTTGTAATGTTATACGCCAGACAATACTATTCATGCTTTTGTTAAAACTATAGAATTGAAAGTTTATTAAAAATGTGTTACAAATGATTACCTACAATAAATGAGCTATATGCCTTAGTTTATATAATCGTTTATCATACCTTATAATTTATAATAATATTTACTTACTCAACTCATCAGACTTAAATCTTTGTGTGTAATGTGTTAAATGTATCTGCGAAATTTGTAGCTTAACGTAAACCATATACTCACACAACTTTCGTGTATTCCTTATTCTTATAATCTGAATGATATAAATTGTTTACACGCTCAGAAAATATTATTGAACGTAGCAAAACATGATAATATCCAAATGTAGGAGGGTTTAAACACCATTAATAATTTTCATGAATAAAAAAAGGTAGGAATTCAAACCACAGTTTTTGTTATAATATTTGTCTTATTTCTAAGAAAATAAAATTGTAACACTGAGGTAATTAGAGCGTAGCTAGCATATAATTCCAGACGATATAATTTCAGAGGGCTTTGGGCAAGTTTTAATGGCCGCCAAAGAAGTCATGTTGCCAACATTTAGGTTAGGATCGTTACAAACGCTAATCTAACGAGAAAAAAAAACACTCACAATCCTCTTACAAAAATGTATAGAAAAATATGATTTTATGTAGTAAATTCTAGAAGGCTATACATAAAAGGTAGTTGACTATATTAAAATAAATATCCATGAAGTTTAACATCATTTAGCGTTAAAGTCATGTTACTGTACATGTTAAAGTAGTATGTAAGATTAATAATTGAATAAAAGAAATATACAGTAGAATCAATTGTCTGAAAGTAATGAACTTTGGTTATACTTAAATAAAATTATAAGGTTGGCATAAAAGCTCTTTCAATCTATGATATACCATGCAGATATCGGTTTCAGCTGTTAATTATAACGAAGATTAGCATAAATTATCCTTACAATGATTTCAAAAGATCGTCAATTTATAAAGAGAAATATATGATGATGACGCTGTAAAAAAACAAAAAAGGTTAACATGATGATTACCAGTCAAACAATTCTACATTTATTTTCTCTAACTATTCTTTGATACCGAAATTTGCAATTGCGGTTTAAAAAACGAATAACTGTTTTAATGTCATTAAAAGCATTTATGTAGCCTCACCACTTGTGGCACCCAACCACTGAACCACGATGTGAATCTTACCAATAATTGGATAATAATCTAACTCAGTTTCGTCTTAGGTAGGCCCTATGGCACTATACAAATGCAAAAACCAATTCCTTGATACTGATTTTGATCCAGTTCGATACGAAATCTCTTTAATAATTTAATTGTTTTAAAATTACTATGGAAATGATTAGTTTGAGTAAATAAATGGTATATTAGTTGGATGAAAAAGAGCTACAAGGATGAAGAACTGTGAGCAAAAAAATAAACCACTATCAGTAGTGAAAATGGAGCAAACACACAATTAATTTGAATCGAGTGCAACCAAATCATTAAAAATATTAAAAAAATTGTTTGAGGGGTATATATTTCAACACTATAAGTGAATAGTTATGAAACAAAAACTGAGCAAAACTTACGTTTAAACTATTTATCCCAGTTTTTTTGAACCAGCACAAGAGCTTTTATTTTAAATACTATTCTACGGAAATCACCATTACTATACAGTATAACCTCCTTTATATTAATACCATTTTCTAACTTAACAATCGCAAAGTGTTATTAGTTTCATACTTGACTCTCTCCTCGTCGAACAGAACCTCAACATGCCTAAATGAAAAAAAAAAATCAATTGCTATAAAAATTCGTCAACGGGTCAAATAGTGACTTGGTACGTGAGATATTGTAAAGGCCAGCTAAAACTGTATGACTCCTAGCGTATAACTGTTAACATAGTACAAGGAGTATATCACTGAATACTATGTTAAAACTATTTATATAACCAGTAACTATGTACCAAGTTTTGTAGCTCTACCTGGATTATTTTTGGTAAAAATTCACCATCCCGGGATTTTTCCTACCATGTATAGTATTTTTTTCAGAGTGGGTGGTTAAACATTACTTTACATATTGCAATCCAATCCTATTTCTGCTGTTAGACAAATTCTGACACATGAACCATTTCTTTATTAGTTGGTTTATTAGGTCTATAGTAAATCATTGGTTTTCATTTTGGGGTTTAGGGACTTCGCCCTGACAAGTCGTGTTGTAATGGCGTTATTTGAGAAAGGTGGGAAGGGTTATGATCTATAGTGTTTTGATCTATAGTGATTGATATAAATACAAAAATACTTAAAACATTATGCAACCGCTAGATCAAGCCATTTACGAAAATTGGGTTCAATATCCGTTGTACAATCAGTTATACGTGTTTTACAGACGACCAAGGCAAAAGGTTAAGTTTCAAGCTAACTATGTAGTTCCTCTTAATCCCTAAGGGTATGCAGATATGCCATAGAACCGTACACGAACACACATCTAACATACATTTGGACAAATTGTAATACTGATGTACGCGTAAAGTATCAGCAGAAAGTGAGTGGCTCAAATAAACAATAATTTTTTGTATTGATATTGTTATTCCTTTGATATTAGAATAAAAGTCAGGAAAAAATACTCACTCATTTTTTTATATTGAATGCAATATGAAACATGAAAAAATGAAATGAAAAAAAAACTATTCCAAAGGAAAGGTATCAATTCTATCAACTCAATGTAGAACTTGGCATATTACAAGGAAAAATCCGAAATGTAAGATTTTCTGCTAAACGTTAACGTCACAACCAAAACTTAATGAAGTCTGTCAGTAGCGCATGAGTGTTTTGAACAAGGTTATCACAACCGGCCGTGAAATGTATAGTTTTATACGTGATAATATCGGATTTATATCCTTAGCCTGTTTTTACTGTTTGAGAAATGGTTAAGAGAATCTGCTGGAATAAACCACAAGCAATCAGGTGGAAGCTTAACAAAGAGAGACTGGAGTAAATAATAAACTAACCCTAACACTCAACCTTTATCACTCCCTTGGCAGACTGTATCGGGGCTGTGGGAAATAGTCAAGTAGTTTGCGTGGTAGTTTTTGTTACTGAAAACATTGCAGTTAAGTACCTTTTTAATTATACCTTTTGAAAAATATGGTATAACACGAATATAAGATTGAGTTATACCACTGTAAATGTTAAGCTTCATGGGTGTTCGTGAACTCTCTCGAAAAAATTCACAGGATTATTCCTTGGGTTAATACATGAATATTTTACATTATAAACATTGAAAACCATTATATGAACATTAATTTGTTCATTGATAGTTCTCTGTGTTAGTGTGATAGGTACGAGATGCAATGGAACTTCGCGATTGATTAAATATTCGGAGCGCAGTTGTGAATACTATATTTAGTAAGTTACTACAGTATAAACGCAAAGGCTTTCCATATGGATATAGCTAGACATTCTATAACTTGACTTCGTAACCAGTTTTATAAATTAATAATAAACATAAAGGTAGTTGATTTGAGTTTTCATAGAGTTAAAAAAAAAAAAAAAAAAAAAAAACACGAATAACGAAATGTAGGAAATTTTATGCCAAATCAAATGACACCTAGATCTTAATGATTGGACAACAACATTTTTTTAAATAATTAATAATGATAATTTTATTGCTAGGAAACAAATAAAACACTGTATCTTGGTAAATTATAAAATTCAAATTCTTGTTTTATTAGAATATTTCAACCATTAAAACTAAATAGTAAAAAAAATAAATGTTGTTGTTAGGGCAAACCAGCTGTCTTACATTGTTGTAACAATTTAGAAAGGATCAGATGATTTTAAAGAATAAAAAATAACAATTAAAAGCCAGTAAAGAAATTAATAATTATTTAAAAAATTAAACAAAATTTCCGATCTAGGTGTCATTTGATTTGGCATAAAATTTCCTACATTTTGTTATTCTTGTGTTTTTTTGTAACTCTAGTGGTTTTCATGTAATTTGAGGTCAAAGATTTTATATGGCCGCCATTTTTAAACGGCTATAGCCAACGAAATGAAATTTTGCATGTTTGTGTACCACGTTAAAATACACAAGTGTGTCAAATTTAAAGTTTGTACCTCGATTCAAACTCGAGTTATAAGGTTATTTATAAAAAGAAAACACATACAGACAGACAGACGGAAAACGAGGCTCCGGCGACCCATGTTTATGATGTAAAATATTCATGTATTAACTCAAGGAATAATCCTGTGAATTTTTTCGAGAGAGTTCACAAACACCCTGTATAAAAGGCTGTGTTCAACTTAACTCGTATGATCTTGTATATGAACTGTTCTACTTTTTCCAACCCTGCAAACACTGCCTTAACAATTCCAAGACCATAAATGAGGAAACACGCAAAACTGAACGTCATCATAGACTTCTATAACATCATGGCATTTAAAACATAAAATCGTGCCAACAGCAGTTAGAAGGTATGCTAAGAATATACGGTTTTAATTTATAAAGTTAGACAAAGTTACTAAAATATTGTGAAATCCATGCAAATACCATTTAATTACCAATAAGCTAAGCACAAAACCATTGATAGTCATCTTATATGACATTGACCTTATTAGTTTTTTTTATGTATCCATATTGTGAGTAACAATTGGCTTCCATTGATAAGTTTGGTAGCCTTCGTGGTTCGTGGTTTTTGTTCTGGCAACAGCAGATAAAAGCCGAAAAATTTAAACACAAATGAATTAAGCTGTAAGTAGGATACATAAGGTATGTACATCTTAATTTTCTTATCCATCAAAAACTCAGAAGGTACGAGCAATGAAAATGTTATTGGTTAATGATGAAAAGATTATGTATTACTATTATATTACATACATTACATTTTGTTCTTTAAATTTTGAGAGCTTTCACCCTGGGAAATCAATGATTCAATAATACATTATCTGACAATAGTAGTATTGTAATCTAATCAATTACAAATCCTGAGTTGCATTCGATCCAAACTTTGTCACAAACAGAATACAATTTAAACCCCACAACGCAGTGGTCGTCACAGTTGTATAACTGGGACTGAGTAGAGGCAATATGATGGTTTAACGCCACTTTAGGCACGTTTTCCCCATAAGAATAACATGGTGAGCTTTTTTTGACCACTTTTTTAAAAATCCAGCTCTCGGCCTATACAAGCCTATATAAATGTTCAATACCATTGTACAACACTATTACTATTTCAAATCCATATCCATTCACATGTATATTCTCAAAATCATCAACTTGACAGTGCGAGGTTTGTACGCGAACTCGGGCGCGCTCCCGGCTCACGGCGTGCTCACGGCTCACGGCGCGCTCCCTTGGACATCCTTAGTGGAAATCCATGAATTCTGGCTACTTGGGAACCCAAGCCATTTGACATATAATAAATCACTATTTCTCCTAATAACCTTTTCTATCAAATACATGTCTTTATATTTGGTCTTTAACAATTCCTCTGTATAGAAGCCTCCCCTGATTATATTACCATTTTCATCTTTCAAGATATAAGTCACAGGCTTTGTATTCTTAACTTCTGCTATTGTAAATAGCTCACCTGTCCAATTCGGGGTATATCCTTTACTAAAAACATGTTTATACTTGGAAATTCTCACACTATCACCTACCTTATATCTTGGCTTTTTAACTTGCACTACTTTAGAAGTCAACCTCTCATGCACATATTTACTATTCTTAATACTCACTTGGTTAGGCTTCATTCCTATAGATCTATGCACCTTATTATTATATTTTCGAATTAACTTTGGAAGTAAATCCAACCATTTATAACTTCCCTGAGCACTAAATTCCCTATATAACCAATTCTTTAAAGTTCTCTGAAACCTCTCCACAATTGCAGCCTTAGTGTAGAAAAAGTGTGGTAATGATACATATTTAGTTTGCTGAAATATTGATTAAAAAATTCTTTTCCATTGTCGGATTGAATGTTTTTAACCCCCTTTGGTAGAATGGATTTAATGACTTCTGTAACCACCAACCCTGTCTTATTCTTTAGTGGAGCAGCATAAGCTTTTTTAGAAAATGTATCTATTAAAGTTAAGATATATTTAATGCTGGACTTTTAACCATTTTGCCAAATCTCAAATAGTTTTCAAGATATAAGTATTTAAAATAATATTATGTACTTAGAACATTTTGAGATGTTTAAAATGTCAAGAGTCAAGACTTTGAAAATTTTCGTGATAACTGTAATTGCGCCCATATAAAATAATGTTAAATTTTTTTTGGATTTTTTAATATTTTTATGTTGTAATATTGTTTAAAATAAAAAGTTGACACCCACTATGTGTGCCAGAATTTCAACCATTTTGCCGTATCTCATGCCGTTTTCGAGATATAAGCGTTTTAACAGTTTTACGGACTTAGAAAATTTCGAGGTGTGCAAAAATGTCAAAAAGTCTAGATTTTGAAGATTTTTCATTGTAACTTTTATTTGTACCCATATAAAATAATGTTAAAATATTTTTGGAATTTTAGATTTTTTTATGTTGTATTATTGTTTATAATCAAAAGTTGACACCCACTATGTGTGCCAGAATTTCAACAGTTTTGTCGTATCTCAAGCCGTTTTCAAGATACAAGCATTTTAAAACTATATTATGGACTTAAACAATTTTAGGTGTGCAAAAATGTTAAAAACACAATGAATAAGAAAGTACTATCTTTTGATGATAACAAGAGGCTTATTCTGGAATATGACATCAGTACTCTTGCTCTTAGTCATTATAAAATAGATCAAACATAAATCTATATTTGTCATTATTATTTAGCCTTTCCATTTCTATTATGAAAAAACCATATTTAGTTTTATTCCAACTTTAGAGGAAGAGATCACTAAATTGGTTAAATGAAACATCATTGCCAACATGATTGTTATACACATGTTTTAAAACTTAAATCGTCTTGTCTGGATAATATTAGGAAATTTACACTATCACGTAAATGTTTGTGTACTTTGCTGCAAGATTAACACAAGTAAAAGCAGTCAATAATTTTATGTCGACCTTTTGACAAAAATGGTGTAATATTTGGACTATTCATGTTATCAAACACAACAATTGACTGCGGCCTGTGACTGTGATGTGAATTTTTGTGTACTTGTTTACTTCATCACACAAATTTCACATTTTTTTCACAAATGTTACATGAATTGTGAATGTGACTGTGACTGTGATGTGAATTTACGTGTATTTCGTCACACACATTTCACACAATTTTTATAAATTTCACACAAATTTCACACAATTTGACACACATTATAAAAATTTGTGTCAAATTATGTGAAATTTGTGTGAAATTTATAAAAATTGTGTGAAATGTGTGTGACGAAATACACGTAAATTCACATCACAGTCACAGTCACATTCACAATTCATGTAACATTTGTGAAAAAAATGTGAAATTTGTGTGATGAAGTAAACAAGTACACAAAAATTCACATCACAGTCACAGGCCGCAGTCAATTGTTGTGTTTGATAACATGAATAGTCCAAATATTACACCATTTTTGTCAAAAGGTCGACATAAAATTATTGACTGCTTTTACTTGTGTTAATCTTGCAGCAAAGTACACAAACATTTACGTGATAGTGTAAATTTCCTAATATTATCCAGACAAGACGATTTAAGTTTTAAAACATGTGTATAACAATCATGTTGGCAATGATGTTTCATTTAACCAATTTAGTGATCTCTTCCTCTAAAGTTGGAATAAAACTAAATATGGTTTTTTCATAATAGAAATGGAAAGGCTAAATAATAATGACAAATATAGATTTATGTTTGATCTATTTTATAATGACTAAGAGCAAGAGTACTGATGTCATATTCCAGAATAAGCCTCTTGTTATCATCAAAAGATAGTACTTTCTTATTCATTGTGTTTTTAACATTTTTGCACACCTAAAATTGTTTAAGTCCATAATATAGTTTTAAAATGCTTGTATCTTGAAAACGGCTTGAGATACGACAAAACTGTTGAAATTCTGGCACACATAGTGGGTGTCAACTTTTGATTATAAACAATAATACAACATAAAAAAATCTAAAATTCCAAAAATATTTTAACATTATTTTATATGGGTACAAATAAAAGTTACAATGAAAAATCTTCAAAATCTAGACTTTTTGACATTTTTGCACACCTCGAAATTTTCTAAGTCCGTAAAACTGTTAAAACGCTTATATCTCGAAAACGGCATGAGATACGGCAAAATGGTTGAAATTCTGGCACACATAGTGGGTGTCAACTTTTTATTTTAAACAATATTAGTAGATATAATATACGGGTTTAAAGTCACTTGGGGCATGTTTTCCCATAAGAAATAACATGGGATCATTTTTTGGCCACTAAAACCAAAAATTCTGATCTTTGCCTAAATATCCCTATAAAATTGTCAAACCTTATTTCTTACTTATTCCCCATAAATATATTCGATATTAAGCTAAAAAAGCTATTTCTTATATTTATTGACCCTTACAAGTGTAAATGTAGAGTAGAGGCAATATGATGGTTTAACATCACTTTAGGCACGTTTTCCCCATAAGAATAACATGGTGAGCTTTTTTTGACCACTTTTTTAAAAATCCAGCTCTCGGCCTATACAAGCCTATATAAATGTTCAATACCATTGTACAACACTATTACTATTTCAAATCCATATCCATTCACATGTATATTCTCAAAATCATCAACTTGACAGTGCGAGGTTTGTACGCGAACTCGGGCGCGCTCCCCCATATAAAATGCATGCTACCTCTATAAAATAATGTTAAATTTTTTCTTACTTTTTGATTTTTTTATGTTGTAATATTGTTTATAATCAAAAGTTGACACCCACTACGTTTGCCAGAATTTCAACCGTTTTGCCGTATCTCAAGCCGTTTTCGAGATATAAGCGTTTTTAGATAGTTTTACGGACTTAGACGATTTTTCATGGTAAATTTTATTTGTACCCATATAAAATAATGTAAAATTTTTTTCTTACTTTTTGATTTTTTTATGTTGTAATATTGTTTATAATCAAAAGTTGACACCCACTACGTTTGCCAGAATTTCAACCGTTTTGCCGTATCTCAAGCCGTTTTCGAGATATAAGCGTTTTTAGATAGTTTTTACGGACTTAGACGATTTTTCATGGTAAATTTTATTTTTACCCATATAAATTAATGTTAAATTTTTTTTGTATTACTTTTTGATTTTTTTATGTTGTAATATTGTTTATAATCAAAAGTTGTTTTTTGTATTACTTTTTGATTTTTTTATGTTGTAATATTGTTTATAATCAAAAGTTGACACCCACTACGTTTGCCAGAATTTGAACCGTTTTGCCGTATCTCAAGCCGTTTTCGAGATATAAGCGTTTTTAGATAGTTTTACGGACTTAGACGATTTTTCATGGTAAATTTTATTTTTACCCATATAAAATAATGTTAAATTTTTTTCTTACTTTTTGATTTTTTTATGTTGTAATATTGTTTATAATCAAAAGTTGACACCCACTACGTTTGCCAGAATTTCAACCGTTTTGCCGTATCTCAAGCCGTTTTCGAGATATAAGCGTTTTTAGATAGTTTTTACGGACTTAGACGATTTTTCATGGTAAATTTTATTTTTACCCATATAAATTAATGTTAAATTTTTTTTGTATTACTTTTTGATTTTTTTATGTTGTAATATTGTTTATAATCAAAAGTTGTTTTTTGTATTACTTTTTGATTTTTTTATGTTGTAATATTGTTTATAATAAAAAGTTGACACCCACTATGTGTGCCAGAATTTCAACCGTTTTGCCGTATCTCAAGCCGTTTTCGAGATATAAGCGTTTTTAGATAGTTTTACGGACTTAGACGATTTTTCATGGTAAATTTTATTTGTACCCATATAAAATAATGTTAAATTTTTTTCTTACTTTTTGATTTTTTTATGTTGTAATATTGTTTATAATCAAAAGTTGACACCCACTACGTTTGCCAGAATTTCAACCGTTTTGCCGTATCTCAAGCCGTTTTCGAGATATAAGCGTTTTTAGATAGTTTTACGGACTTAGACGATTTTAGGTGTGTAAAATTGTCAAAAAACTATGAATAAGAAAGTATTATCTTTTGATGATGACAAGAGGCTTATTATGAAAGATGATATTAATACTCTTGCTCTTAGTCATTATAAAATTGATCAAACATAAATCTATAATTGCCATTATTTAACCTTTCCATGTATATTATGAAAAAACCATATTTAGTTTTGTCCTAACTTTAGAGGAAGAGATCGCTAAATTGGTTAAATGAAACATCATTGATCATTACCAACATGATTGTTATACACATGTTTTAAAACTTAAATCGTCTTGTTTGGAGAATATCAGGAAATTTACAATATCACATAAATGTTTGTGTACTTTGCTGCAAGAATTAACAAGTAAAAACAGTCAATATTTTTATGTCGACCTTTTGACAAAAATGGTGTAATATTTGGACTATTCATGTCATCAAATACAACAACTGACTGTGACTGTGATGTGAATTTTTGTGTACTTGTGTACTTCATGAAACAAATTTCACACTATTTTCACAAATGTCACAGGAATTGTAAATTTCACTGTGATTGTGACTGTGATGTGAATTTACGTGTATTTCGTCACACACATTTCACACAATTTGACACAAATTTCACACAATTTGACACAAATTTCACACAATTTGACACTTATTTCACACAAATTTTATAAATTTCACACAATATGACACAAATTTCACACAATTTTCACACATTTCACACAACTATCATGATTTCAATTTGAAATCATGATAGTTGTGTGAAATGTGTGAATAAATTTCACACAAATTTCACACAATTTGACACACATTATAAAAATTTGTGTCAAATTATGTGAAATTTGTGTGAAATTTATAAAAATTGTGTGAAATGTGTGTGACGAAATACACGTAAATTCACATCACAGTCACAGTCACATTCACAATTCATGTAACATTTGTGAAAAAAATGTGAAATTTGTGTGATGAAGTAAACAAGTACACAAAAATTCACATCACAGTCACAGGCCGCAGTCAATTGTTGTGTTTGATAACATGAATAGTCCAAATATTACACCATTTTTGTCAAAAGGTCGACATAAAATTATTGACTGCTTTTACTTGTGTTAATCTTGCAGCAAAGTACACAAACATTTACGTGATAGTGTAAATTTCCTAATATTATCCAGACAAGACGATTTAAGTTTTAAAACATGTGTATAACAATCATGTTGGCAATGATGTTTCATTTAACCAATTTAGTGATCTCTTCCTCTAAAGTTGGAATAAAACTAAATATGGTTTTTTCATAATAGAAATGGAAAGGCTAAATAATAATGACAAATATAGATTTATGTTTGATCTATTTTATAATGACTAAGAGCAAGAGTACTGATGTCATATTCCAGAATAAGCCTCTTGTTATCATCAAAAGATAGTACTTTCTTATTCATTGTGTTTTTAACATTTTTGCACACCTAAAATTGTTTAAGTCCATAATATAGTTTTAAAATGCTTGTATCTTGAAAACGGCTTGAGATACGACAAATTGAGTATGTTGAGTACAACATAAAAATATTAAAAAATCCAAAAAAAATTTAACATTATTTTATATGGGCGCAATTACAGTTATCACGAAAATTTTCAAAGTCTTGACTCTTGACATTTTAAACATCTCAAAATGTTCTAAGTACATAATATTATTTTAAATACTTATATCTTGAAAACTATTTGAGATTTGGCAAAATGGTTAAAAGTCCAGCATTAAATATATCTTAACTTTAATAGATACATTTTCTAAAAAAGCTTATGCTGCTCCACTAAAGAATAAGACAGGGTTGGTGGTTACAGAAGTCATTAAATCCATTCTACCAAAGGGGGTTAAAAACATTCAATCCGACAATGGAAAAGAATTTTTTAATCAATATTTCAGCAAACTAAATATGTATCATTACCACACTTTTTCTACACTAAGGCTGCAATTGTGGAGAGGTTTCAGAGAACTTTAAAGAATTGGTTATATAGGGAATTTAGTGCTCAGGGAAGTTATAAATGGTTGGATTTACTTCCAAAGTTAATTCGAAAATATAATAATAAGGTGCATAGATCTATAGGAATGAAGCCTAACCAAGTGAGTATTAAGAATAGTAAATATGTGCATGAGAGGTTGACTTCTAAAGTAGTGCAAGTTAAAAAGCCAAGATATAAGGTAGGTGATAGTGTGAGGATTTCCAAGTATAAACATGTTTTTAGTAAAGGATATACTCCGAATTGGACAGGGGAACTATTTACAATAGCAGAAGTTAAAAATACAAAGCCTGTGACCTATATTTTGAAAGATGAAAATGGCAATATAATCAGGGGAGGCTTCTATACAGAGGAATTGTTAAAGACCAAATATAAAGACATGTATTTGATAGAAAAGGTTATTAGGAGAAAAGGTGATTTATTGTATGTCAAATGGCTTGGGTTCCCAAGTAGCCAGAATTCATGGATTTCCACTAAGGATGTCCAAGGGAGCGCGCCATGAGCCGGGAGCGCGCCCGAGTTCGCATACAAACCTCGCCTGATTTTGAGAATATACCTGTGAATGGATGTGGATTTGAAATAGTAATAGAGTTGTACAATGGTATTGAACATTTATATAGGCTTGTATAGGCCAAGAGCTGGGTTTTTAAAAAAGTGGTCAAAAAAAGCTCACCATGTTATTCTTATGGGGAAAACGTGCCTAAAGTGGCGTTAAACCATCATATTGCCTCTACTGGACTGATAGGTTGAGGGGGTGGATGGGGGATGTAACAGTGTCGGGGACCCAGTAAATAGGGAAGATAACAAGCATTGAACAGATAACAGCCTGTGTTTCAAAACTTCCAGGAAATTTGTTTGCAATTTAGATAGTAATTAATGTGCTGTTAGACCTATTAATTTGTTTAATGATAGTTCTCTGTGTTAGTGTGACAGGTACGAGATGCAATGGAACTTCGCGATTGATTAAATATTCGAAGCACAGTTGTGAATACTATATTTAGTAAGTTACTAAAGTATAAACGTAAAGGTTTTTCATATGGGTATAGCTAGACATTCTATAACTTGACTTTGTAACCAGTTTTATAAATTTTTAATAAACATAAAAGTAGTTGATTTGAGCCACAAAACAAGTTTTCTAACAAGCCTAATTAAACTCAGGACTTTGTGTAAAATTGACCACCTTTCTTACTGCAAACTATCATAGTTAAAACAAGAAAATTGGATATTGTAGTTGTGGCCGACTTAGATTGTCTCATTCAACTTTGAGTAAAGATCTTATTGAGTAAACATTTGGCTACAGCTGGTCCATATAATTGGACTTCAGTACGAGTACCCAAAAGTAGTAACCAAGAGTCAATGGTAAAAAATAAATATATGTTTATGATAGTTAAAACTCTAACAAAATGCTTTTTGTTACTGGCTTAATACAAACACATAATTAAAAATAAATGGATTCCTTACAAAATCAAGCAATTTTAAAGTTATTCAAACTAAAATAAAAGAAAATTTGCTTGTTACCCATTCCGTGTAAAACACTGTTATTAAACCACTAAACGAAAATCCGTTGAACAATATAGGTCATGTGGTTATCTCATCCAAATAGCAGACACCCAATTTCGAGCGGAAAAGGCAGTACAGAATCTGCTTTTGCTGTACACGTTACTGCAAAATGGTTTTGAAAAATCAGTTAAAACTGTGTATAGTTAGTACTGACACGATCTCTATGAGACAAATAACATTTATTTAAACAGTAAAATATTACAAACAATGTGTTTTAGTAAAATGTATAGCGCTATACTCCTATATTTAACACAAACCTTCATTAAAATAGGACTTACATTAATAAAAAAATACTGAACTACCTAAAATTAGTACTGTACTCTACTAAAACGCACCTTGAGGTATTAAAACGCAACATTATGGAGATGGATAAAAAAATACTAGATTATGTGTAAAATAAAGATCATCTGATTGTTCCTACCATATAGACTTTTTATCTTATTCGCGTAATGGTTTTAAATATAACAAATTGTGTACAGTGTACATAAAAAATGCAAAAATTGACTAATTCCAAAAAATCTTATACAAATTCAGTTAGTTTATAATTAATCTTTTTTAATAAATAAAAAAAAAAAAAAAAACAGGATGACTATTATGAGTTCAACAGACCTTAAACCAAGGAAAGTTGCACTGTAGTATGGTCTGCTGCACACTTATTACTACCACTAAACAGCTGTTTATGGGGTTCGTCTCATGGGAACGAGTAGTGCTGGCTGGAGCGTTACTTATTATTTCTTTCCTACAAATAAATGTACAAAATACTAGTTGCGTAGCGTCTTTTTGCAAGATTAAGAGATAGACTAGAACCATGGGACCATTAATTAATTGGTGTTTGCTGTTCAGTTACTGAATATTAAAGCTACATAAGGGGGTTTTACTTATAAATTTTGCTTGTGTGTTTAGGTGTTGCAATCATATGCTTTTCCCACTGGACACATCTAGAGATGGTTAGAGTTTGAACGAAAAATTTAATATATTTTCTTCATATTTTAACGCATAAGTAATGCGCCATATTATCAATTGTCACACACGGATAATAAGTAGGATACGCCATACCTATCCAAAAGTATTAGTGTATATCCGTTATGGACATATTTTTGTTACAAGAAACTATTTGTTTCAACCAAACTAAAAGTTAAGAACATCACTCTTAAAAGGATGAAGCTATATTTTATAAGATCATACATACACAATTTTCAAAATATTAACAAGATTATTGAATGAATTACTTTGAAAGTGGGAGAAAAATTCATATAGAGAGAAAAGAGTAAACGTTACACTTTAAATATGTCGAGCCTACCTTGCCTTTATGTAAATCTCATATTATGTATTAATCTTATAATGCAATATAGCTATACCTGAAAACCGTTGTAGTTTCAATTGATTTTAAAAACCAAGTAAAGCGTTCACCTTTAGTGTTTGTGTCCTAGTAGAAATGTTCATAAAATATTTAAACTATGTATGTTTGACATGCTTGTTGATGGAATGCATGTTCAACTGAATTGCAAATAGAACAAAATGTAGTCTGCAAATACAAAATGTTAAATGCTAAATGACCAGGTAATTAAAAGATTATTAACTACAATTTAGTTTTAATATCCTCTGCAATGTCGCAAAAATATATTAAAATGTCAAATTACAACTTGAAGAACTACTTATAATCTAGAGAATCTTTGCTTGGTCGATATTGTTAACATTACTTTGTCAGGCTATTAATAATAATTGGGACTAAAACTATGTATCACATAACACTGATACAGAAATAAAAAAATAAAACAAGATAAGATTATTAATTAACGTTTTTGAATAGGCGAGAGATAACAATGAGTGCTAACGAAGTATACCTTTGCTGGTTCGCTGCCTTGTTAACTGTTATTGTTAAAATTACGTCATCAAATTTATGCTTTGTAAAAAACGGTTTGTTTTGTAGAGCTTTAATTTACTTTGAATTAGGGATGACGAAAAGTGATGGAAGAGATAAAGGTAAGAATCAACAGCGACTTCTTCTGACGTTTTGGATGATTTATTACTACGGATGGGTTAGTTTTGATACACAATGAAAAAATTGACTTAAACATACGTAAGTTAAAATAAATAGCTTACTAGACTAGTATATTTTCAAAACCCATATAGTCTAACGATATACGTATAATATAATTGAATCAATGAATAAATGTATATCGAAATATTGTAACAGATGAAAGCAACATAATTTGAAGTTACGACTTAAAATGTATATGGAAAACAATGCACAGAATATTTTGCAGAGTGAATACAAAGGAAGTGATTTCATAATACAAATATTTTATTAAATAAAATACAGTATACACCTTCTACCGGTTTCAAACCAACTCAATCTGTTGCTTCAAAATGAGTTCTTATCTACTACCTCGTTATAATATTTTGGTCAAAAGCGAACATGTGGCTACAAGTGTTGTACCTAGTTTCTTGATAATTCATAGCTATATAGATGGTATTTTTCAATGTATCATTATCTGCTTCTTACCATGAGAAATAATTAAATTTTTAACAGTTTGTACTATACTCATGATATTTAATTTGAAATTGACCCTACTTCTGTAAAAACGTCTGTGCAGACAACAACGTTTGAAATTAAAACTTCATTTTTTTTACCGTATGGAAATAAATTCTGGAAAACAATGAAATGTAAATATCTTTGGCGTTCTCAATTTTTACTGCACGGTGCATGTATGAAACGTTAATGATGTAAATTGAAAATTGAAACACTACAATGTGAGGTAATGCCTCATCAATTTTTTATATTTTATTATATTTTTTATTTAAAAAAATGTTTTTTGCAGTCAGTCATTAGTTTAACAGCTTCAACACAAATTAAAGAAAATTAAACACAAACATCTATAACACTGTAACAAATTCAATACAACAAATAACAACGTTGGTAAAACGATCGATTAAAATACACTTTGGTCGGATTAGACCAAGAATATCCGCCCTGTACCCGGTCGAGATGGACTAGTAAGAGTTGTTGACATCACAACACCAAAAGGTACTTTTTGGCGTCCGATGACAAAAATTGTCATCCTACCTGAGGAGGGGAAATATGTTAATGACTTATTATATATATATATATATATATATATATATGTGTTATGTTAATTGATTAATCTTTCCCTCTATAACTTATTGGTAAATATCACATGTTTTAATATTGTTAAATGAATAGTAAATAAACAGTTATGAAATGTTGTACTAAAAAGAAACTGGCTTTTATTTGACTTTGATAATTGACAACAAACATAATCAATCCAAACTCCTTCAAAAATGATCAAACACAAACATGTACGAAATAACCTAAATTTGTTATTTCACAAACTTTACACTAGAGACATATTAATTTTATACTTACAATCGAAAAACAATTGGTCGATAACGTTTGTATCACATCGATGATAAAACATAAGCAGTGAAAATAAAGTAACTTGTTCAAAGCGTCATGCGATATGTGTGAGGAGGTCTATTAGTTGAAAGCCAGAGATCGATGTTCATTCGTAGACTATGAGGAACACCCCCCCCCCCCCACCCCCCGCCCCTACCACTCACACAATACGAGAAAACTCTGTTCTTCCATTCACTTTACTGTCTTCTCACCCTGAGTTAACACCTTTACCTCAGAAATAGCTCTCATTTATCTCCAGAGAAACTGCTAAAAGAAGTATTATATGGTTATGCTAAGCTTTTAGTTTATTACACGTTTTTTTACCATGGTCTACTCTTAAGAATAACATACGTATTTTAGCTATTTACATTACAAGTGTAGTAAGAGCGTTTTTACATCACGCAGGTGAATGGTGTGCAACAAGCGGAAGCGAGTTGCATAATTCTCCTAAGTGATGTAAAAAAGCTCTTGCGTAACGTGTAACGTACAAGATTTTACCTGACCCGACTACAGGAGGTTACGAACAATATTTTTCATCATCCATTTCACTCATTCTAACAGTAACGTTCATTTACAAACAAAAGCTAGGTTAGGAAAACTCTTCAAAGCATAACAATTAAATTCAAGCGCACAGCTGATTTCTAGCGTTGAACTTCGTTGGCTCCATAGAGGTATATTTTGTAAGTTAAGCACTCAATGTTATTTAAATGGGTTTATTACCTCACCGAGTGAGTTTTTTTTAAACTTTACATCACTCGTGAAGTAAAGAAGTTGTATAAATTACGCTTGGGATAGGGAAGTTTAACATGGTGGGTTAGGTAAAATTATTTAAACATGTCTCTGCAACTAGCCACATTGTCAAGAAGTCCATGTGGATGCTTGAATATCTAATTGTACTCATATTGTTTACTAAAATATGATAAGAATTACTTATAGTGTTGGGCAGTGTTGTCCATTAATGCAACTTTTTAAATGATTTAATTTTTACTCAACGTCTCGCTTGTTTAAGCAGTATGCTTTGGAACTGCTGTTTTATTTAATAAAAGTTCACAACTTAAAATATTAATTAAAGTTTTATCAAATAATGAAAACATAGAATGCATAACAAATGTTTATTTTGATTTAACACAGGGTATCACTAATTAAGAGGTTAATATTGTTTGAACAACGATATAAAACACATTGTTACAGGTTATTTATGGAACAATAGTTAGTGTAGTAATTTACTATGTACTTATCAATTGTTTATGTGAACTAAATTAATTAACCAACTAACTACGTTTATGATTGATTGTTTAGCTTAAAATAAAGGAATAAGTCCATGCTCACTATTTATTTTTATTATTTTTGTTTTAATGCTTTTACGCACACAGGTAGCCAGTCTGTAGTGTGAGACTCCTGAGCTTGTCAGGCTACTCACTAAAAAACCCCCTCTACTCTGTTGGACACAGACCTGGGATTGTTTGTCACATTACCTCAGGTCAGGCCAACATGTGACCTAAGCCCTCAGGGCTCGCGCCGTTTCTGGCATTCAATTTCTTTATGACCTAGACTGCATCTTGGTCAAGCTCTAGCTTCTTTGTACGGAGAATATCCTGGACGAAATGTGACATACAGGTCCAATTGTCCTCACCAGGTCATCATCGGAATGACCTCACTATTTATTAAAACCCTGAAAACTATAAAATACTTTCATTAAAATAAAAAAAAGGTTTGAAAATATTTGGTGTAATACGGTTTGTTGTTTTATCCGAAATATTATATGATATGGTCAATATTTTTACATAAAAATATGTTTCACCACACTATGATGTTTTTAGCCGTTTAACAAACGTTAATTGGTAGAAATTGCTGTCCATACCAGCTGTCATCGTCATTTGGGGACCGAGTAGGATTTTACATCCCTAGGGCCGAAAATCAGCTTTCTATTTACTTAAAACATTCATGTACTGTATATAAAATACTCAAGCAGAATACAGTATTATGCATTGCAATGTACGTGTTTTATTGTCACCGCTCCCTAGAAACTATATTTTATTTTAGCTGATTCCTCAAATATATCTTTACATAACTTTAAAGTTGTATATATATATTGTACTTATTTTCTCAATTTTGTGTAGTATGGTGCAAAATAGCGTTCCTACCACGGACCATAAGGTTTTACATTGTGCAAAGTGTTATTTAAATATATAGTATAGTTTATTGTTCAATGGCTTAGTTATTTCCTATTATCTCCTTTGGAAGCTTAGGGCAGGCGTCTAGAAGTGCTCTTCAACCGTCCCTATCTGGGACGAACGCCTTCAGCTCTATCCAAGCACCGTTAAATATTCCTTTGAAATAAGAATCTTATTCATACCTGTATTTTATTATACGGAGAATATATGAGTTGTATATAATGTGCTTATTATATCAACCTCAACCTAAATTAAAGCACACCCCTTACATCATTAGTATAATAAAGTTAAACGTGTTCTATTGTATGTAGACTTTAAATGGCATAGCCTAAATAATATTGCTGAATAATATAAGTATTGTGGTTTTTAATATTTTGTTGAAACTGTTTTCTATATAGGCTAAACTTCAAACCATACATCCTTCCTGGATATTCAACACGATTACCTGGTTTGCCAAAACAATCTAATTGTTACAGTGAATTCCAAAAATAAGCTAGGTCTCAAGATAAAACCTAGCCCCACCACCGATTTACTTTTTTGTTTTGAGATCCTCAAAGGCCAGACACACCATCCGTTCAAATTTATTTATTTATTTATTACATATGTGTGTGTTCTTTAACACGAAAACTCAAGTAGAAATAATCCAATTTTGACGACATTTGGTACAAACGTGAGAACCTACTTTGTTAAACCGTGTCCTCAAACTAGTATGATTTGATTATGAGAACGGCGCTTTATAGACCAAACGGGATTTTCCCATTTTGTCCCACAAAACATAACACTTTGCAATTTCTCGAAAAAATAATTTCGTACGTTGAAGCGCTGTTGTACACTGAATGGTGGCGGAAAAAGGTAAAAAGAAAAACAGCAAATTTAAAATGTCCATGTTATTCTTGTGTAAAAAAGTTAACTGTAATGCTTATTTATTGACATAGTTCGATGAAATTTGGAAAATTTATTTTCGTGTACCTTATTGCACCTCGTTTGAAAATTCACTTAGTCTTTAGGTTTGCTGTGACGGAGGTATCTGTTTATCATAAGGTGAAACATAATACCTTTGGTACGCTTAGAATTCCCCTCTCTTCACCTCAAAATAAGCCTCCTTAAACTCTTGTAACACCTTTACATTTAGGTTATACATTACATTATTATACATTTCAAATAAGCACTTATAATTTAATCTTTAACTAAACAAATTAGTGAAGATTTGAGACTAAACAATAGATAATATATCCTTTTACCACATTGGAAGATTTTGATTGAATGTATTGATTTAAAAGATTTAATGTTAAATTTAAACTCAACAAAGGCAGCTTGAAATGGTAAAACCACCTCATTACAGGAGCTTGACACAATTCTGAATGCATGAATTGACATCTCATTAGCAACACGAAGTCTGTTCTGGACACATCTCATCTTTATTGTGTCTCATGAAACTCTCGTTAGAAATACTGGACGAAAATTCTGTGTTGTTTTAAAACAAGAACGGAAAAAAACTTCTTATAACAATTAACAGAACAAGTAAAATTGCCAATTAGGTTTTAACTTGTATTAGTTGTTTTTAGTTTTACCCTCTTTCAATATTTTATTATTATTATTTGCCAATATGATAAGAACCCTGCTTGCAGGAGTCCCTTTAAACTTTAAAGAAATCGTGTGCAAATTTTTGACATTGAGAAACACATAACTACTTTCAGATAGTTGTAACATATTAATAGGCATTACCTTTGTTTTCTGGTATCCAACTACGTTCTCGTATTTTAGTTGCAACTGTACAACTTGCTTATTTTTTACGGGGAAATATTTTAAAACAAACGTCATAAAAATGCAGTATACTACCAAGTTTTAAGTCACGAAATGATAATAGGTAGTTTATGCCATCTCCAGCGCGGTCTCAGACAGGTGTTATGTATATTCAAAACACAATAGCCAAGGCTAAATTGTATTATATTGTGTTTCTAATTGAGCTGTCTAAAGCATTGCACGAAACCCCTACTGCATTTTCATTCATATTACTCATTAACCATACGTTAAATATGCCCATTTATGTATGTTAATTGGTGACCCTTTATACAAATATTTCAATATTCAACAGCAATGTGGAAATAAATTAATACAGCTTGTTGGGATTTTAATATTTTGCTAAGTGAGAATGTTTAAATCTGAGTGTAGTAGTATAAATCAACGATTGCAAACCAAGTTTTATAAAAGTTATCGAACAAAATTATACCATTTACCATAATTTGATATATTCTAAAGTCAAGTGATCTGACAACTTGCTTGCCAATTTATAAAATATAATAAATAAATATATAACTTGTGCAAACTACATAAGGCGTCACACTCCGTTCTTCACTCATATACGGGTTAAAATGTGCCATAGTTGGCGTCCCTATTTTAAATGAGTGTGAACAACATGAATATTGAAACATAGGTAAAGTTTAATCGTTTAATATATAACGTATTGACTGAGTTTCCGGACTACTACAGGAGTTACATCTGCCCACATCAGTTCGAAATCGGCTCTCAAACTTTTTAGGAAAACTAAATTATTACTACATTACAACTACAATACAGTACAGCCAGTGAAGTTAATTTATTTTAACATGTAGAGAAATGTTTGTAGTAATATTTACTTTATTAAACTTATAACTATTACACATTATTAAAGGAAGATATCAATACACTGCTAAATAGTCGTATTTATTACTAATCAGACGTAGTTAAATATAAATATAACGATAAATTTAGTTTCAGTCGTTAGAGTAGAATCTCCTCGGAGGGTAAAAAGGAAAATCCTCAAAAAAGTTTGTTATAAAGAAGAAAGCAGAAGATGGGAACCGAAACGGAGTCAAGTCATTATTACAAAGCTGAAATCAAATTGTGACCATTTGCGATATTCGAATCCAGATCTTCCGAAGAGAAGTCCCACGGACCAACCTTTAGAAAAGCCACACCTTCAATATACTTTATGGTGAAAATAATCTATTTAATATGTGTTCGAATCATCGAAAGCCATTGCAGTTAATAACGCAATTTCCTTGAATATTTATTTTCCTAAACAAAACGTATTCCTGGAATCGCGATACGTATTGTCGGAGTAGTTTGCTAGGCCAGCTGTATTATATATGAGCCACACGTGCATTAGCGTATACACACGACAGTTGGACACGCGACTGTCACAGACATTCTAGATACAATACATGGCTTGTCACGAACAAATTGTCAATAGACACGACGAACGATGGAACCGGCAAAAGCGTCGTTGCATGGTTGAAATTAATTACTTTGAGAATTTGTAGTGACATTTCCTTAAAAATATATATTTTACGTGTTCACAATAGTACTAATTATCATCGTGTACTGGATTATCGTGGAGAAAGGCCTCTATTAGATAGACAGTTCTCCTTACCTAGGGAGTAAAGATCTGTGTCCGAGCATAGGGTGGGTTCAGAACCACTGGATCATAGTATTACCAAATAACTAAAAGCTAATGGTAACTATTGGTATTATAACTTTGACATTTATAACCTAAGTCAGGAGTTACTACCACTAGACCCTTTTAGCCCCATGTCGAAATAGGTTAAAGCACCGAGAGAAAAATTTCAGTAAAATGTATACAATACTGTGTTTATAATTATGACATTATTCATAAAAAAAAATAACATTTTGAAAATGACAAGCCACCCAATAATGAAGGTTTATTTCAAATTGTCACGCATAAGGAACATTAAGCTTAGCTAAGTTTCTTAAGAAATCAGGAAATTTGCTGTTAATTCTAATTGTGCTTTGGTCCGCAAGGAAATTTACCATGAGAATAAGATTTAATCGAATCTTTGGAATGAAAGAGATATATGTACATCAACCCCTTTTTCCGTAAATGATACACTACATCAAATAGAATTTTTCATAGCAATGCCCAAGAGAATGGAAAGTTCCCAAAGAAATCGTATGCGTTATTGAGATAGGTCAGAGTCTAAACGAAACAACGCAAAACAATATTTTTCCTTAAGATAGACGAGAAAAATAAAGATTTATTTTAATTTTTATTCTATTATATTTTATTATTATATTTATTTTTAAGTATATTATTATTATATACTCCCCCCGATGGGCTGCTATAGGTTTGCCGGGAACTAGCTACCTACTGTCACATTGTAGGGGGAAAGAAAAGATGTTTAAAGAATAATAAATACAATAATTAATTGTGAAAATCGATAAAATATCTAGGGATTATTCTGTCGTAAAAAGTGTCAGTTAAAGACTGGAAACATTACTTGGCTAACTTAAAAATAATAATTTAATAATGATGTGTGCAACCACCCACCGTGCATAAGTACTATGCAATTGATACACATAAATTGAAGAAATCTCGTAACAGTATTGGAAATATAAAAGGGAATATTTTCCATTTTGTCAAGCAGCAAACTCTAAAGGTGGGAAAATGCAAGGAAAAAACGTACAAGACACTTATTGAATTGTGTGGAACAGGAGGTATTTTATTGCACATAAAATGGGGGGGGGGAGGGGGAGGTCCACCACCCCTTACTACCGTCGCTCGTTAAGAATTCAATAATTTCGCTCTATTAAGTTTGTTGGGTTCCTATGTCTAAAGGTTGTATTTTTCTTTGGAAACCTTAAACCTTCAAAAATGAGGCAAGAAAATAAGGGTAGATCCTTTAAATTAGGAATTTTCTAATTATATTTGGATTTTGTTTCGCAAAGAAATTAGTTCAATTATAATAGTTACCAAAGCCCGTTCTACGATTTTTATCCGAAAGAAAATTTATTTAAGCACTTATTATAAAAATTAATCATTTTGATGAAATATATAAAATATAAAAAATTGCATTGCATGCATTGTTGATAAGATCAAACTAATGAATAGGCTTTGTAAATTTATATTTCACTGAATTTATCTTTTCTAATTTCATTAGACATTAGAACACTAACTCAAATTTCAAAGAGTATTACCAATAGTAGAAACATAATTAATAATCACTCAACATCAATGATCCAGGAGATTTCTAACATGTGAAACATTCTATCACAAACCGTTATTTTTGTTATAAGTAATTAGGAAGAAATAAGTAAGATATATTTTATATCAAATTATTATTAATTCAACATTTCATTGAATAGATTGGTAACTATAGTATACATAAAATATAGTGCTCGCAATCAAAATCGAAAATAGTAATTTCATAAATACAGAGATTTTAATAGAAATCTTTATAAAAACCATTGACTATACACCTCTACCTATAAAACATATAGAAGTAGAACATCAAACTATTAAATACATACATTTTATCAACACCTATGGCGTTTTGAATAATAAAACAACTCTTCATATATTTTGGACGAGTCTGTAGCACAGACAATAAAAAATCTATAGATGTGGTGGAAGTGAAGGGGGTGGGGGGAGGGTACCTGCTCTTGCACACGCACGTTGGCATCTCTTCGTCTGCTGTAAGTTTCATGGCGATAACATTATTCTCGAATTTAGTTCTCGCATTTAGGTCAATATAGTTGATCAAATCCTTGTTCGAGCCTCGTAAAAATGTTAAATCCCTTGTTGGTGTAATTTGAAATGTTATATCCATATTGCACATAACTCTTACGTTAATATTCGTAAATCTTCAAATTTGAACGTTTAGAGGTAATTTATTTCTAGAGGTTCAATTAGCACATGGCATTGACTAAAGATACAATGCAGAGAAGAGTATATTATTTTATTCCGAAGTCAAAGCTATAGCCAGTTTAAGGACAAAGAGAAACTCGATTTGAGCTAACGACAGATTTTACTCATGTAAAAAATATCTTCTCATTCTTTTTACTTTAAACATATTGAATGAATTATTTGGCCACTAGTCGTAGTTTTGTTCAAAAGAAGTAAAATGATAATAATATTATTCAAAAAATCTAATAAAGACCGCATGAGTTGTTGAAGAATAATAACATGGAAATCAATACAGAAAAAAATTCTCATTGAACTGAGAACTATCTGTTTGTTACATGCCAGGTAAAACTACTGTCTAAGATAACCTGCAAACTACTTGTTACTGAATAAGCACATGTTTCTTTATTTGTATTGATAATTAGAGGTATTTCATCACAGACAGATAGTTGGCACTATTACTTCTTTACAGAAATAAAAAAAACATGTTGTATTTTATCAAGTTCTACAGACATAAAGAAATTCGGATTTGGTAGGCCTACATAAATACTTAAATAACATTGCATGCCATAATATAAGTGTACAATTAACGGGTAGGCTTGGCATGAAAACAGCAACAATCATTAGTATCGATTGCTAACATGGATCGGTGGATACTCGTGACAAATGAACGTATTGAATAAATAATGAACATATACATGTTGCAATTACTTGATATTTCAGAGTAAATAAAGGGAGTATGTAATAGTATAGAGCTTCATTAGTAAACAGACAGAAGAGTCACTGGTTTTTGTCTACAAAGTAAGCAAAGCAAGTGTGTCATCGAACGTTATCCACAGTTAACAAAAGGGCTTTCAAAACGGTTGTCTTAATTGCACTTACAGTATTAGTTTTGATCATTAGTGCGTAAAGTGACTCTTTTCAACCCGAGCCCATGTTTCATGGTAAGCGAGGATTTAAAAGCACTTGTTGCTTGTGTGAATATATCTTCATATTGCACCATTATTTAAGCAAACTAAGCTACAAAACAAAAATACTTAAAATACATCCCCTCGAAATTATTTCTAACATATGTTAAATGTTTTCTATTGCAAACAAACAGCAGTTTAGTAAGTCATTCAATTATTTCGTATGTTACGATTGTGCTAGCATCGGGAGCGAGCTGGTTTAGTGGTTAGAGCCCAGGGCTTCGAAGCCACCCCTCTAGGACTAGTAATGTGTTAAACAATTCCAGACTAGAACCTAGCGTCCTAGGGTATGAAGGTGAGACATAAAAGTGTACATTTTACTATCGATTAAATGTCGTACCTGACAAGAATGCAGCAATAAGCCACAACCGATTTAAACTATCAGTACATTCTTTCGATACTTACGATTGCTTACAATCGCAGTTTACGATGGCTAGGAAACAGCCTGTGGATTTAAAAAATCCGTTTACTACCTAGGGAGAATAAGAGCTACTTTAGAGCTGTGCATGTATTAAAAATGTCTGGTTTTGTTGCATCAATTCGAATAAAACAGTATTGCCACTTTTGGATCCGGTAAGCTAAGGTGGTTTGTGTGTCTTTGCATTAGCTACGTGGTAAACGAAGCGATTTTGTCACTACGCTCAATCATAGAGTAAACAAAGAGCTAATTATTGTTTATCGTCTACGTAGTAACTGTAGGGTGTGACATTAAACTCAGACCTGGTAGTTCACCAAGAGTGGACTACTGCTTGCTATCTTCAAGGGGAGTAATCGGGGTAATCGAAAGGAGTGCCATTATACTCAACATTTATGGCAGAGAAAGAGTATGCATCCATTCCGCTACCAAAGTTGTGTGTATTTTTTCTTATACTTTGTAGTAAAAAAGAATGAACTACAGTTTTTATCGATGTAGTTAGATGAATTCAATAACTAAGTTCACTAAACTTAACCTCTTTTCGGAAACTGAAGAGAGTAATATTTTTTGTTTACTTGGTAAACGTAGAGAAAGATACGTTTAAATTACCCGTAGTAAACGTATTGATTGTTCTACTAGCTATTTGTTTGTAAGAACAAGGAAGTATGTAGGGTCCTTCTCTTTGCTTTACAGATAGTAAATGTAAGGTTTGATTGCCATATGAATTACACCACTATTGTATCCATGGTAAATCCAGTTTATTTATGACTGCTTGCTGGCCAAACGTACTCACCGCTTCCTTAGTTAGGCTCTTCTGTTCGCTGCCAAGTGTAGGAGATGTGAGTGAGAGACCACCATTCGCAGAGTTGGTCTTGGTACAGGAGGAGTTCTTCCTCGCATCCCTGCCTACCTTGACACTAGACCATTTCACCGTAGTTTTCCCAGAGTCTGCCTCACACACCGCGACCAACGAGCACCTGTGTGATTGGCTCCCCTTAAACTCGTACTTGCTGCGAGTTCTCTTCTTCTTGGTCGGGCCATTGTCTTCTTCGTCAAAATAGCTCTGCGTGGTGATAATAGGGATATCCATAGCCATATTTACAAGCGTACACAATTGTGCGTCAGTTACAAAAGCACAGCGATTATCACATCGGGTAAAAAAATATTGTAATGGACGGGGAGTTACGTTTGTGGCTGGGATCGTGGAACTACGTGGAACTGCGGGGTACGTCGGGCCTCATCGAGGTAATTGGCTAGTCTAGAGCTACGTTTACGCCCCGTGATGATCCTACCTCTACTGGGCTCGGGCTGGGAGTGAACCCTTCCCGCGCAAACTCCCACCCCGAGCAGTAATGGCGGGAGAGTTGAATGGGACGGGGTGGACCGGGACACCACGTGGGATATACCCCGGGTATGCACTCCCACACTGATGATACGGGTTGTACAAACATTCTTGTGTGACAATATTTTTCTACTAATACAAGAGTATTAATCATTACGAATTAAATAATTTCTGCCTGTTTGAAACTAATGAAAATACTGATTTACATGAAATGACCACATGGTTTTTTCCAACAGTTGCCAACCATACGAGACAGTATATCATTAACGATGGCAATTTACATTAACAACGCAGTTTACAATTTAAAATGTCGTAACAAACCTACATATCTCATTTCACTCCATTCTTCATAGTACGGTGCGATTAAACCTAAACCACAACATCCCAAGTGACACTTCGTCTCCAAGCTGTTTAGTACACCCCATATAATGTTTGAAAAAAAATTAGACGATTTGTAGCGTCAGGGTTTTGGGGGGGGGGATAAATAAAATACTATACTTTTGTTTTTATAATATTTTAAAACCCCTGTTTGTTTCAACTCAAAATAAGTTATTAACAAGGTTAATCTGAGATACATTGTAAAAAATGCCCCTCTAAATAATCTTGTTAAATTGAAAAAAAATTTAAATTAAATGGTAAAATAATTACAAAAGATTGAAAACTGATATATAACCTCATTACAATGGAAACTGTTGTTTGTGTACAAAGATAATGTTTTTGTGTTTTGTAAAGCCAAATTGTGATATTAGTAGCCTGCGAATGCTAGTGATACACCCTGGAACGACAACCTAACCGAGCATTACTACCAGCTCAATGGGTGCTTCTTTTAAAAATAGAAGCTTTCACAGGCCTCCAATGATAATTTGTTTTAGAGAGTCCCAAAGAATTAATCGAACTCTACACTTGCAATCACGTCTGATCAGACATTGTATATGTTGCAATCAGCCCGTGGCTAATAAACTAACGGAAAAATAGATAAAGGAAAATATAAATTACTAGTACAAGAATGGTATATAATTTCCTCATTCTACACTCATCCTTGTCTCATATTTGAGTTAAAATACGCACCTAGGTGGCGTCCCCATCTCAATGGTTAATAACTGATAATTGAATTCCGTCTGTGATCCTAAATTTAATGTAGTGAGCAACTGGTTTCAAGGTTATAACCTTGATCGTCGAGTTTTAAGAACACAAAAAATAAACATTTAAATAAATATAACATACCGGCAGACGATTAACATATATACTGGAACTAGTTCCACACAGGCCGCGGCACGGGCAGACGTTTTGTCATGACTCTAGGCGTGCTCTGGGCCAGAGAACATCAATAATAGTACAAGACCATTTTATAATGGCAACATGTGCTAAGAACGTTTGGACTTTTGCGAGTATTGATCAAATCTATATCATACCATAGACTAACCAACACAAGGGAGTATGTTTAATCTATGATCATATAAGAAAGTGTTGTAAATACGTCGTGTTTTTAATATTTTCTTTTGGACAGGATGCTGTAATATAGAAAATCATATATACGGTAAAAATTGAATAGGATTGAGATATAGTATACGTTAATCGTACTCATAACTCATAACTAATTTATTGAGCCAAAATAACAAATACAAAATTTGCATTGGTCATGTCAATTAATAGCTTAGAACTAAAATTAAAATAAACAATAGACAATGGTGCTTCAATAAAACTATAGCAATTATACTTCTTTCAACAAAAAACTAACTAACTAAACCCATCAGTGATACAATCTCGAACACTGTAGTAACCCTTGGCCAAGAGTATTTTTTTATTTGCTTTTTAAGGCTGTTTAAGTCCGACTCCAGCTGAAGGGAGGGAGGGAGGAGATTAAAAAGTGTAATGCCATTGTAATGAAAGTGTCTCTTCAAAAATGTAGTTGAATGAGATGGCAATTTGGTATGAGATGGTACTAGGTGAATCCTCGTCCACCACGTCTACAGGTAGGCCGCCGGTGGATGAAAGTTGAGGATCAAAGATTGCATGTGAGTGTGTGAGGGTCACGATATAACTGGACTCTAATTTTGGCTGCACTTTACTTGACGTCCTACACTCATTCAAATGAAAATATCGATCGATATATCGATTAATCGATTGCTTCTTTCGACATATCGTTTGGTTAGTTAGGTAAGGTTAACCTAACCTAACTAACCAAACGATATATCGAATGAAACAATCGAATGAAAATATCGAATCGAAAAATACAATCGAAAGAGTGTAGGACGTCAAGTAAAGTGCAGCCCTAATTTTAATTATATTCTTTATATTTTTTATTTTTGTTTAAGGTATATTTAATTTGTAAATGATAAAGTCGCAATTTATACATTTTGGATTTATTGTAGATTGAAATTTCCGGTATTATTTAAAAATATATCCCCTTAAATCTTAATCTTCGGAAAATGCTAGTTTATAAAAATTATCAGAGAAATTGTATAGCCTACATTGTTGTAATGTAAGTGGCCAACTAGTTACCATTGAGTAAGTTCAATGTTAAAGTGCCTGAAACAGAAATGTTACCCAATGAAACTTGTAAATGGCTTACTTACATGTCACAATTAAAGGTTATGTTTAGCTCAAGTACATTACGAACAAGTCTGAAAACGAAGTGTGATAAATCATGCAAATAGAGATAAAAACATTTTTGAAATGATAGAAATTTATTTTACCTACGACAGTTTTTTTAAGTAACCGTTTCAGTACAGTTTTTAGAATTGAAAAGTATCTCATAACAGCATTGTTTACTTTCATAACAGCAAAGTTTTACTCATAACAACACGGGTAACGGACCAATGAGGTTCAAGGATTGAGAGAGGAGAAGCAAAATTGTAATGATTCGAAATTCAACTAATCAGCTGTTCAGGCCATTTTAATTGTTGATTGGTGCAACTAGTGTTTGATACAATGTTTCGTTGCATCACTGTCAGTGGCAATGAGAGGTTATAAACAAAAACATAACCTCTCTTAGAAGTTATTAGTAGTGATTTTTAGTAATTAAAACATCATCGTATGTTCTATTTCATACACGTTATTACTATTCACGTTGATCGGTTTAATAAGTGTTATTATGCCTACTGATTTAAACACAATTAAAAGTGATCTGCTCAGTGATTGAGTCGGCGTTTAACCCAACAAATTATACTGGAGCTAAAGAGCAAATACAAATTACAGAGAAGTTATATATTTATATTAGCTATATTTTTTGCAGTGATGTCACTGTTACTACAAAAGGATTAGTACTAGTAGGCCAAAATCCATAGCCAACCTATGTCTGGAGCAACGAACAGCTTACTAAATAATATAAATCCAACGATAGCAAATGATGAGCTAATGACGGTTTATCAACATAACTAATGAATTGAACACTGTGGTTTTTACCGTTTGCTAAGAGGGTAGTATTGATTGATCTTACATTTTGTTTTCGTCCCATACAAAATTTCTGTTTTTTTAAATTATTACTCCAAAAATAAGTTTTTCCGACGATCGTGTTTCCCTAAAATACTCTGTTTACAACATTTAGGATCATTTAGGATCTTTAAAGGGTCACAACCACATTGTGGGGCGGGGTTTTTTTTTTTTTATTTATCTGCTGTTTGCATCAGAGTCTATCTTTTGTTATCTTTTTTATAAATTTTATCACTGTTGCCTACTTCATTCATTATCACTGTTATCTATTTCTAGTCTGTTATTGTTATCACTATTACTCGTTTCCGTATTGCATCTATCACCACTGTCAGTATTTTTGCCAATTGTTATTGTTAACTAGTTATAGATTATTTATCGCCAAGCATGTTATATATTTTATTTGTTATTGTTACCTTAGTTATAGTCTGTTATTCACTGAGCATGTTACTTAATTATTATGATCACCTAGATAATTCAACTTTCACTCTTCAATAGTTATCATAACTGCATGTCATTTTCATTGAACATGTTTTTCATCTTTTCATTTTAATCTTCGCATGTATCACTGATATATCTGTACAACATTATTAGCATGTAGTAAGCATCTTGTCGCAACTATGTAAAACAATTGTAAAAAATGGTGTTTGCCGTAAAATAAATAAATAAATAAATAAATAAATAAATAAATAAATAAATAAATAAATAAATTTTGGAGGTGTATGCCTCTTTACACTTGAAAGTGGGGATTCGGAACGCAATATGTAGTGTAACCTTTGTTTACTCATGGAAAAATTCGAACATCGGCAACAATGGACTTTAAACAAAGAATAAATTCATTGCAAACACCAATAAAATGACTCTGAACATGAAACAAGTTAGTAAACACTAAGCTCAAACTAAGTGCGAGTGTTGAATTATTTAGAGGTACGTAGATTGTTTCGGATGCAATAGATTCCCCTGGGACTACATCGGATATTCACGACCGAACCTTCAGTCTTCTGGATTCAATTTTGGCGGGAGTGTGACACCTACTAAAAATTCCAAGTGAACATTCAACTTTTCTACAGAATAAACTTAAGGTGACTTTATATTCTTGAATTATTTGAAACAATTGCACGTTTTTATTGGTTTGATACTGGTCGGAACATTTATTTTTTTTCTTTGTTCAAAACGCGGTAAAGATTATTTTAATACTTACATGTTATATTATTTCTTTATCTAGAGTCAGACCAATCATATTTTTTATGGAGGCTTAGGTAGATTCGATCGGGTCTAAGTTATTCCATGCCATTTTTTAATAAAGTTATTATTGAATCAAAATTCGTGGTTTAACAATAATCATGAACACATTTACATCACACTCCTGGTCCAATCTACGTTGTTAGGGTGCACTTAGCTGTGTTTTACTATTATTATAACTACGTATAAATGCTAGACTAACTCAAGGTAAAGTAAAATTTAAATCTGTGTTTATCGCTTCAAGATCTAAAGGGTTTATTTATTCATGGCAAACAAACTAACTGTGTCATCGTTGGTATCTCAGAAACTCGTATTAGATTCAGAGAAAGATTAAATAGAGACCTAAACTATTTTCTTATATCAAAATATTAAGATTCAACGTTTTCCGGAAGTTTAAATAAGTTTTAACATTGATACACACAGAAACATAGTACATGCACTATAGTAGTAGTATGTAGTCTGTGTACATTCTACACAGGCTGTACATATCATACTAATATTATAAATGTGAAAGTTTGTGTTTTTTTGTTTGAAGTCCAATCACGCATTAACTACTGGTCGGATTGGGTTGTAATTAGCAAGATGATAGCTCACATTCCCGATTAACATATAGACACATTCTTATCTCAAAAATCCTTTCGGATTCCGCCCCAAAAGGCTCTGGAGTTTCCAATGTTAACCTTGTGAGTATTCATATTTAAAAGGAGTTAAAGAATTTGGTTAGCTGTTTCAACTACACAAGTTGGTTCTATGATATTCAATAGCATTAAAACGTTATAAGGTTTACCAACAGGGTGCAGCACTATTATTTTTTTTGCATTTATGACAACAGCTAAATTGAACCAAGCAGCAACAACATTCTGTGTTATACAATGAGAACTTACTTTTTTCTATTGTTTAGGTGCAGTGGTAAAACATCCTAGCTATGGTAGCTGTGATATACTAATAGTATACCGTAAATTAAAAAAGAACCACATTTTCTTAAACCGTGTCCTCTCCCATTGTAAACGCAGAGCACATGTATAACTCCAATAAGAATTTTATACTTATACGCCAACGCCGTACTCTGCATACACGCACGACCCCCATGGAGGGACGGGTACTCTGCTAGTCATATAAGAATTTCGCTTTTTCAAAATGGTGTCTGACTTAAAAAAATGTCAACCTATATTTAACGATATTTGACGAATGTAGGTATGCTATTGCTTTAGGAGGGAAACATGAAGAATGTAATATAAGACGATCCATTTGAAAATTTAACGTTAGATGCCATATTGGAAAATGGAGACTATTAAAAAATGTAATTCATATTTTTACTGTCATAAGAAAATATTGTAAGTTCTCTACTTAATGTTTCCCTAAATATAATAAATTCTAAGATACTAATGGGGGCACAGTTTGAGTTGTTTACTCTTTATATAAATCCTTTGATTTTATTTTGTCAAGTGAACATAATGTTTTGCATTCATGTGTTGGTTTCAATTCCCTGTGATTTCTTTCACAATGTATGGCTTTGTACTATGGCCACTTACCTGTATACAAAGTTATCGAAACAAATATAGTTCCATACCCCGAGATCAAGTCAGATATAAAAACAACAAATGATTATTACCAATGAATACAGATTGCTATTACTATGTTATCCTTCAAACACCCAACTTATCCCCTTGAAAATGAAATATAATAAATGAATGATAAATACAAATGTCTTTATTAAGCAAGCGTTATTCAGTTCATCCTACTTTACATTACGTATAACTCTTGTAATTTAACTAATAATAAATACAACTAATATCGATATAACCCCATTCTAAGGGGACTGCGGATTAGGAAGTTCTATTTACCAACACTAACTAAACTCTATATCACTTGGTGTCTTTTGCTTTTAGCCTGCACCTTTCAGAACCCCCTTGAATTACTGTACAGCTGAGCCACCTACGTCCAGCATAGAGCTAAGGATTCTAAGGCTTTGAAGATTTCCCTTGAAAGCTTTTGCCAACTAGATGTGCCACCCTAGCTTTGAACCTAAGATTAAAGTGGATTTGTAACAGAAGGAAAATGTACAACTTAATAATGGAACGTCTAGAGATGATCCCAAAAATAACTACATATTATAATGGTTTATGCGTTGCAGTAAATCTTAAATTAAAATTATGGAAATCGTATAAACGAAGATGATAAAAAATTACATAAAAGTAAAAATTAACCGTAGTAAAAGTTATTATCCTGTAGTAGGATTGGTCTCATTTAAATAATTTGAGGTAATTCATAATACATAATATTCCTCAAAATACATACCAGTAACGTTAATTTCTATACAAACTTTTATTTAGTAAAGTTTTTTTTTAGGTGTTATAAAGTGTTTAGATTTTAAAGGGAACCACCAGTAAAAATACGAGTCAGGTAGTTGATGGTAAGACGTGATTTAAAATATTGATTGATTAAATTTATAACACCGAAATAAAATAAATATCATTTTTAATAGAATCGTTTAGCTAGGCTGTGAAACCGGTATAATAAAAGAGATTCCTTACATAAGGAATTGTGACGATACTAAAAATTGATTAAATCCTTCAATATTGAACATAAACACTACACTTTACAAATCAATTGCTGTTTTTGGATATGAGGGTTATGATTCTTGATTTACGAATTAGTTGGCCAGGACGTATATTGGGCATGAATCGATTTTTTATCAGCTGGTGTGTAGTTACCAATGGTAACAACTGCTGGTATATTTTGGCATAATTATAAACCACTACACGCCGTAGGCCTAATATGCTAGCAAGCTAATAAACGTGAGAAAACTTTGATTATTAAAACTTTAAAAGCCACTGACAGTTGATTAGAACCCCCTGCCACTTTCCCTGGTTTTGGCTGACAATGATTGTACTTATTGATTGATTTACGTGACATAAAACAACTTGTTGAATGCAATCACGATTTTATAGCCAGAATTATAATTCCTCATTCAAATTACATTTTATGAACATGTAAGAATGTCTCAAACGTAGTCCAAACTCAGTGCTGATTTCTATATATTTGAAAATGTAAACACTTAATAGTTTATTTGTAAATACATTTATTTGAAAAATATGTTAGAGAAGAATAACCGATCAAACCAAACCCATTTGAATTCAGAAACAAATGTGCATAAGAAATATGTGGAGCTACACAAAAATATACAACTATAGTATACCGAACTTTGCCCATCGCGACACACATAAACCTTTAATCACTTAGAACAAAATGTTTACACGTAGATATCTATACAGTATGTAGTCTGTGTATATTTGAGGGAGAAATAGTTCTTGCTACTGCCGTTGGAGCGCAGCACTCTCCACACTTGACTCCACCACCCCCAGATCGATCCAAGATCCAACCCTATTCCTTCCGTTAGAATTGAAAGCATTCCAACTGGAAATGGACGGATAAGACCTTGCGTTTTGAGAACGCGTAATCTACAATAACATTGCACTGGCAAACCATTGAGTTGTTTAATAACAATTACCATAATCGAAATGATCCTGTTACTAAAAAGCTTCTAACTTTATAACCTGTGAAAAATTACAGTAATAACAAAATTCAATAATCCAAAAATTAAATAATATTTTTTTTTCTGGCTTATTAGAATAACCTAATTAAATTCATACTGGTATAGCTATTGGTAAGTAGAATAATATTAGTTGATAAGATCTCTAAATCCTCATTTTATTAGCTTCGTATTGTTATTTTATTTGCAATTAATTTATGATTACTTCATTGTTTATTGTATACACTGCAGAAAGGAATTATTAAAATTGCATTAGGTGATAAATAATTGTTAATGCCATCATTTACTTTAAATTACTTGAATTTGTTTGACCAAATTAAATACTTACCTAAGAATAAAAGCCATACGAGTTTTTAGTTATTCCTTTTGTTTCAGAGCTTGGTGATAATGTATAATTTTTCTGTCAGTAGTAAAAAATAGTCAAACATTCAAACTAGGTACTAATTGAGTTCAGGTATATAATTTATGAATCGTTAAAGACAACTGTGGTTTGAACATTCTTAAACCTTTTGTCTTTTAAGGCATACATGTAACATTGAATAAGTACAATGTAATATAATTTCGAATTGTCAATTCAAATTGTACGTAGACTGACTCACATGTTAATAATTTTTACGGTTTGTTGATTTTTCAAAACCTAACGTCCCAAGTGTCATCAGGTTTATAGAACCTAAATTATATATATATGACAATTAGATTACTAACAAAAAATAGGAGCTAAACTAATTAATTGACGTACTATAAATTGCACATACACCTTTATATTTGCTTAAATGAGTTAAGTATAAATATCAGGCCAGTTAAACACTTCGAGGTAAAGACATGACCTCTGCAGCTACAACAGATTTCCTTGCCAAAAATGACTTGAAAAACATAACTTTACGACCATTTAGGTTCTAGCTGCTGGTAGAGTTTAATGTAAGATGTCCCTTGTGTTTTTCAGTAAAACAAAAAAAAAAATAGTGATAAGACAGAGAATTTGAGTTTCTATTTCTTAAAGAATTGACATGTAAAAAATTTTTGACAAACTAGTGTTAGTGGCCTTTTAACCTTATAAAGTTAAACTTTACCTTGAGTTCTTTGTATGAGTCTTAATACCACGTTTTCCTAGCCTAATATCACAGTTGACTTGCCTTATTTTAAATACTAAATTGAAACGATGATCTAGTATGTTAGCTTATATATGTAAATAAATGTTTAGTCACCTTTCTGTCGTAAATATAATTTATCGATGACAAAAATGTAAGTTGAAGGAGACGAGGAGTGGATGATACATGGGATTCAGTCGTAATGGGCAACTCGTATCTACCCACGGTCTAATTACAAAACTACGAGGCTCGTATAAATAGAGCTGAAAGATTTATGCAGCAAAGTCACCAGCGTCAAGGATATTTTGTCAATTTCTTAAGGTTCGTTATGAAACTGACCTATATATGATTTTGTATCATAGTATATGATCACGGTCACATGTGAACAATAATACAGTGTAATTGAAAAGTCTCGGAAGGGTGTAATATGTTTTTTACCATTATAGATCAAGTAACGAGGTTTGGTATATCAATAGTGGCCATAAGTGTCTACACATTTGTTTAGCTATTATCATTTGTTATTCCTTAAGCCCCCTTAAGGAATAACAAATAATCTTAAAGAATTTTGTCTGACTCCCCAGTCAGACAAAATTCTTTAATAGCAGCACAGGTCGAGTTTAGTATCAAATGAAAGGTCTTAAGTAGTAAAACACATTACCGAACTCAAATGGACAATCGAGTCGAAAATGTCACTGGTTTCAATATTTCTTGAATCTTCCATTTTCAATCTTTAAATGGCAACCATTTTCACTCTGTTGTTCTTTTGAGCTCAAATTTGCGTCATTGCATTATTCTAATAAAGACCTTGAAATTGATGTGCATATTGACCTATGTATTAGTTTATGATTTTCTTCCAAATTCTAGCAGGCTGAGGAAGTTAGCGTATAGCATTGCAAATTGAATGAATCTTAGGACAGCTATCATTTTTACATTCTCCCCCTATGCCATAGTACGAGTATATGGAGAAAGTATTGTTTTCGTGGAAATTTTCGAGTTTTAGTTTTGAGTGGATATATCTGTTTTCGGCCCCCCTGGACCAAAAACGTAATGTCTGTGTGTGTGGCTGTGTACAGAGCTACAGACCACACCTGTGGTCAGATTTTAATGAAATTTGGTATGTAGGTTCTAATCCACGGTATCGCCAGCTTTCACTTTTTTGTAATTTTGATTTTTAATGGTGATTTTCCAATAAAAACCCATAAAATAACGAGAAAATCAGATTTTATAAAAAACGGCCTGAACGATTTGAATAAAACGTTAATATGTTATAACCCATTAGATTCGGAACAAAATGGTATAACTCCCATTGCAGTAAAAATTACGGTTCAAAATTTATTGTAACTTAAGTTATTTTCCCAAAAACCCATAAAATAACGGAAAATCTAATTTTTTTGAAAAAGTGCTGGTTTTGATTAAAGTTAGTATGTTATGGTCATTATAGTTCTAAACAGTATAGTACAACCCACCATTGCTGTAAAATTTACGGTTTAAAAGTTATTGCGACTTTTGTGAGTGTTCCTATAAAATACCATAGGTAACGCCTACCCATGATAAAGGTTGTTGAAAAGCTAATGAGAGAAAGTATGTGTCAGATTGCTGATACCATTTATTTACTCAGTTGTCCTTTTGAGTTCGGGAATTTGTTTGCTAACCAATGACCTTCAAGTTGATACCAAACTCGATCTATTCTTTTATTTGAGAATTTTGTCTGACTCCTCGTGGAAAAAATGATAATGGCTTAAAAGGGTAGACAAATTATGGTCAATATAGATAAACCAAGTATTATTACTTTATATATATATTTAAAGGTACAAGATACATTTCACCGTTCCGGGACTTTTCAATCACACTTTTTATAAGTAGCACAAGCAGGGAGAAAGTAATATGTTCAAATCATGGATTTTATGAGAGTAAACAAGATTAGCCCGGTATAAATGGAGTAAATGTTTTCAATAGGGGGATTTGGGGTGCGCATAAAAGTGAAAACTGAAAAGAACTAGCTTTAAGCGGCTTACGAATAAGAGAATGATCGATTGATTACTTGCTGTGACGGTGCTGCTACATTGCGGGGGAACTGGAAACTAATGCAGTATCTTGACTTTTTGTGGTTGTATGAAGTATTTGCGTAGTGTAATAAACAGCTTAAGTTTATATCGTACACGGATTGGGACAATGGCGACGGTGCTGCTGGTGCTAAGTAACGGGGGAAATGTGAACTAATCGGCTTGTTCTTGTAGAGCTTTTGTGTGATTTTATAAAGTAGTAGTAAATTTGTGTACCAGCAAAAATTGTTGATATATGCTTAATTTGTGAGTTTAGGTTCCTTATAGTCTTCAAATATATTTTCTTGTAGCTATTTTTTTAACTAATTTGTTATAAACTAAATTGATTGTGTCACTTAATTGTTTTAATGTATTTTGAAAGATGAAAACGCATTAGAGCCTACTGTATTGATATCACGCACAGGTAATATAAACAAGTGCTATTAGTCGTTTCTATTAAAAATAATAATTGTATAATTTCCGGTAATGTAGTATTGTTTGTTAAAATTTCCATTCATCGAAGAATTATTTTTACTTTATTTGGCATAGTAAACTGTGTTCCGAAAATTGGCATTTGTCGATTAGAAAGAATTATTTGATTTTCCAAAATATATAAGATGGCTAATTGTAAATTCAGATACAGAAGAAACCAACATTATTACTAAATAAACTATGCTAGATAAAATACTTCGACAAAGTTATACTCAAGCGCCTTCGGACATCAATAATTCAACATGTACATGAAAAAAGCTGTACTTTGAAATGACACTATAAAATATTTAATTTAATCCAAACCTTTCAAACTATTTTCCAAACGTACTAAACAATTAATAAATTGGTGGTTACGTAAAATGAATATATATATATATATATATATATATATATATATATGAATCATTCAAAACCCGATAGGAAAACCTACCTGCCTCACAGTTAAAATCGATCCATTCCCAATAATTGACACTACCGGTACTGAAAATCTAAAACTGATCCCGAAGAGAATTTCAATATATTTGGAATTGCTTTTGTTGCTTTTGATTGACGAAATAAATAACATTTTCAAAGAGTTTCTGAATAGTTTGTAACCCTTAAAACTAATATATTAATATTCATAGAGTCCTGATCAAATAAGTGTTTCAATTTTTTACCAATGTATAATTGGTATACATAGGACTACTACTAATAAATTTAAATCATTTGGCTTACAATCTGATTTAGAAGTATAATAAGATAAGAGTAGGAAAACCCAACACCTAATTAGCTTTTAGTATCACTTACCTTCTGGTAATTAAGAAGTCAAGATAATCACTTACCTGAAAAACATAACAAGCAATTAGTGAACCACTGAGATAACATTTTATAATTAGTCTTCAGAATATAAGTAGTAGTATAAGTGAAGCCAAGGTTGTAATATTTTAGGGGGGGGTAGTAAATCTGTTGGAAACAAAATATGGAAGTCAGATCTTGGTTTCAAATCCCGGTAAATACTAACTCCTACTGTGTTGTAGTATTTCCATCTTCATTTCTTCATCTGATGAAGTCTTCTATCTGTGCATTTTATGAGTTAAATTGCAACGCTAATGCAAAAGCACCATTTAATTATTGCATTGAAATACACCCACGGGCTATTTATCAAAGTGGTCAAAGTTGGTATTAGCAGTTTGCCTCTAAACACAGCAAATTGTTTATGTATTTACATCGCTTTAATATCTGTTTGACATTCGTTGAATAAAGTACCAAGCTAAAAGAATTTAAATATATTTTATCTTCAAAATATAAGATGTTATAAAAATCACCGAATTATTGCGAAAACTATGCTAAACACGTTATACTATATTTGCAATGTTTTTGTCTAACAATTGTTTTTACTAACCCAAACTGTTAGATAATTATTAATTAGATAATTTATTAATTGGATAATTTTTTTCACTAAAATATTCAAATGTATGTTTTGGACTGTTTGTTTATTCAAGCAAAACAACCATTAATTTAGTTTTTTATTTTGTGTGCATTAAAATTTAAAATTGATTAGTTTTTGTCATTTAGAGGGTATAAATAATGAAAAAAATTATTCAACCAACATCTAAATTACGAAAGGATTTTAATAGCTCGTTTGTTTATTAAAAAAATCTAAAACTATATCTAACTTTACAATAACTATACATTTATATCTCAAACATAATTACAGAGTTGACTCATTAAACTAAAGTTTTAAGCATCTTGTTTCGGGAACTAACCAAATTTGTAATTGCTTATTGGCAAAGGAAAAAAAGTACTTTGCTTTACTGATGATTGCTTCTACAATTCCTGGAAATTCAAACGTATCAAGACTACGTTAACTAATATGGAAGATGTATTGATGTAATTAAACTCAATTCAATGTGAAATGGGCGTGACTAATACTGTAGACAAGCTCTATAATATTTCCAATAGGAATCACAACTTTAATTAAATTTCCTAAGGTTTCGTTTAATATTAGCAACGTACCAAATAAGTTGTTAAAGGTGAGCTACATATGATATCTCACTTGCAAAGAAGATAAATATCCAATACAATAACTTTGTCAGGATGTATAGAGCGCTATCATTTGAACAAATTGTTTTATTTTTACTTTGTTAAACGTGTTCTATTTAAATTTGGCCGCCTGAGCCAAGTTTTGTAAAAAGTTAGTAGCGAAGTAGCCTCCGACAAAACATGTAAATTTTGACCCCCGTTCGGAGGCCGTTTTTCAACAGATTTTCTTGAAATTTGGTATCAATGTAGTTGAATAGTTGTATTAGAGCTTTTATACCTCAAAAGGTTGAAAATTAAAAAAATATCAGTTTTATCAGTGTCTGAAAGTGACTCAGTTTACGTTACTTTAAGATTGTTTTGTAATTATATTATTGATTTGATTTATTGATTTGGTTCTTGGACATATCATGTATAAGGGCCCTAGAACCAACATTAATCTGTAAGGGAAAACAGTTTTAACTATCTTCACACATTCCACCCAGATCGAGGGACGTCCAAGGCATGTTTTTATTGTTTTCGCAGGGGTGAAGAAGACTCTTAAGCAATATGGCTACAGCTGCATACACAAAATTATCAAATCGAGCTCGGCTCTAAGACTAAAAATTACACTGGTCAGGAACTTCTTATTCCTATAAGAACTGCGGTAATAATAAGTTATTAAAGACAAAGGATAATAAACAATCTATGAAAAAAAAAATTAATACATCAAAAATTTAAATAAACACAATAAAAATCAAATCAATAAAGATTTACGATTTACAGTAACTAAATATCATTATATCAATAAAATAACTATATCAACTAAATAGCCTTAGAAATCAAATGATCATTACTCTTTTACGGTCTGAGAACTACTTAATTTAAATTATTGTAGTACATTTGTCAATATAAAATACAAATATTATACTCAAACTACCTTAACGTTATGGTTTGCAGCAGTTAAAAGAACTTCCCATGCATACTCAAGCATTTAAAATTTCCATGAAAATTATGATTTTTCAGTCCAAACGAATAAAGATAACGTTTATGTATGGTATTTAATTGTGTACTTTAGTTGTATTTCTGTATTCGTATTTTTTGTATTCGTTGTGATTGTGTAACTGAAAGGGTAGAAGGCAGTATTAAGAATTTACGCAATTGATATCTCCTAAAGAGTGAGCTGCAGTCAATCACAATTCCATAACAATCAGGTTGTTTTGTTTACTCGCTTGATGACCGTTGACATCGTCTCACAGCCACAAATGTATATGAATTGTTGGAGGTTGTGTCATATAAACACGTTGACGTAGCATTGAACATCTCAACAATGAAATATTATCGTTTATTTGTAACTGATTGTATCCTTGTGACAACAAAAATTAAATGGTAAAATGATTCGTTTGGTTATAAAGATATTACAGCTATATTTGTGTAATAGATGCTGAATGTCATATTCTTGTATTCATGTAACTATTTTAAGTGCTGGAACAAGTATTTTGATGGTTGTGAATACAATGTTTTGTCAACAGCTTTTAGAATTATTTTTTATGTAATTTATATATTTTACTTTGCAACACATTTACCGTGTGTTCAAAATTAACAGATAATAATTATGATACTTATTTTTATTTATCGTATTAACTTGAAATGTGTAAAAGTCTTTTGTTTTTTTTGTCACACAACTTAATGCAATGACATAAAATACTGTCTGCTTCAACAACGTACTAGTTTTAATTTTTTTTTATTGAAAGTTTTATATTTATAATCATAAATATTTACTACAAAAGTGAAATAAGCTGGATGGTTTTCAAATGAAAATAATGTATTCAATGTAACATGTTAACAGGCAGGTTGGCTTACCTAAATGTCGTGGAAGGGTGCAAAGCAGCTGTATCGTAACATTATATTCTTTGATCAAATAAACTTCTAAGATTTATCAGATGAATTCCACATTATTCTACCAAAGAGGAGATCTTTAATGTGAACGGGTAGAAATTTATCAATAGATGGATATAATCCGCTCCTATGACAAACTAACAGATCATATTAAATACATACTCGTATTCCAAATTAGTACGGTATTCCTAAAAAGAACGACTGCATAATGTTTCATTAATAAACTTCTATGGCTCTAAACAAGACATTTAAGTTACTTAATGAATTTATGGAGGATATATATATATATATATATTGGTTTAATTCACCTTTGAAGTGTCATTTACCTAATGTATCGCAACAAGGCATTAATCCTCAAAATTGGTTTTATTCTTTTAGACATTAGTTGCTCTATCATCATTTCTAACATGTATAAAAATATGAAGAAAAAAATATTACTTTTGGAATAATGCAAGTTTGTAAAAGTGATAATAATTTGAAACTTTCTTAATCTAGGTGGAACGTTCAATGCACCGTAGTTCTACACGTAGATATGACTCCGTTAGTAAATGACCCTTTGGACCTTTTTATAAGTAGTTTTGATAAAATCTAGTACAGCTAAAACTGACTTCCGTGGCATTATAGTATTAATAAGAAAGGTACTTTTAAGAATAGCGAGGAAACTCATTTTCACTACTATGTTAAAGTAGATTTTTATCAAGTCTTAATGTATTAAGGAAAAATAAACATAACCAATATTTTGTTTGTTTCAAAATGGCATCCATTTTAAACTGTACTACTTAAATTACTAAAAAGACGGAAAACGGCTAATTTAAAAAATATATCCAAAAACACGTTTAACTCAATAACTCTCTCTTTATTTATCATTTTGGATTCACTATCACACGCCAGCAACTGTATAAAGATCAAATAATAAATAATAGTTGAGAAATGACAGTTTTTGTTGTAGAGGCAAAAAAAGGCCTTGCGGCAAGGATTAATCTAATCTTTCCTAAACAAATTTGATATCTTAGCTATTTATTATTCGATTTTTTTGATCTTGTTGTCGATAGGGAATTCTAATGCTAAATAAAAACACCGTGGCATTCTTTAATAAAACCAGCCGATTTTTTGTAATAAAGACAATTTCATATGGCTGCCATTTTGAAACAAAATACCTATATTTTGTAATAATACTTTCGTAAATATTTTATGAATAATCATAAAAAATATGTATTTTTTTATCACTTTGAAATGATATTTGGAACGAATAACTTGTGCTCGTAGGAGAAATAGAAGCATTCATTTTATGGATCTAAGATGCACACTGTACTGTGATTCGTCTGTATAAGATTATATATCCCTCAGTAAAATGGGTCTATACATAGTGAGAATTATCATTGTAATAGGCCTACACTTCAAAGGTCGAAGAAAATGTCCAATAAAGTTTATTCAAACTATATAAAAACATTGAATAATCTTGTGTTGGCTGATTCTAGCAAAAGACTCCAATTATAGAAACCATTTAAATAAGAATAATTCAAGATTAATTGGTTTTAGAAATGAAATAAATTATTTTATTTATTTTAACCTAAAAGTTCTTACTAACGTTAAAGTGCCACAAACGATTACTTCCTTCCTTAATAAAACTAAAATGGAATAGTATCTAGCATATCAAAACCGGGTGTTGTAACTGAATAATCCATACTCTTAGGTGTAAATCCATAAGGAACAGAAAGTTACTTTTGGCTTCACTAATGGGTAGAAAATTATAATACGGCCAACAAACTCAGCAAATTTTCTATTCTTTCTTTTTATGTAATTAAATAGTTTAAAGTAGCTCAATCAAGAACAAGCATTTTTGAAAACAATTCATATTCAGTTTGTAATTAAATAAACATTTTCGCTTTAAAAATATTGGTTGATTTGGAGCAGTCACATTTAAAAGACAATTTAAATACTATTAGTGAATAGTATTCAATAGTGATATATATGATATGTCGATGGGAATATTAATCGGCAAACAGCTGTTGATATCACATTGTTGTGTTAGAGCTACAGCTCGGTTAGTATCGTGTGGTGTATCAGCACGCAATGTTGCGTGCATGACTGACCAGCTTGCCGCATTTCTATTGGCTAACTGCGAACACTCAACAATGATATAGAGGCTTCACGCACCTCCATCGATCGTTCGGTTGCAGGGATTAAAGATTGACACGTTTCAGTTATTAAGTTATTGTTATAGGTCGTGAATTTAGCGTATGTGTCTTTATTTAACATGTAAGAAAAAGTAAGATATTTTGATTGTAACGTTATTAAACTTGTGTATTTTTTAATGTAATTGTAATTTTTATGATACCTATAAGAGTTCAGTCTTATAAGGTCGACATTTTCTTAGTTGGCATCATTCATTACCCAATGACGAATGACATTTGTTTATATAATCAACCCTGCTCGGTATAAGAGCAGTAGACTTAGGATGTGTAGCGAGTATTAATATTTAATAGAAAGTACAGTATTAGTTCAGAATGACTATATTTCCGTGTATAATAACCTACGCTTGTTTCCATAAAAAACGTATTTATTTTATAATTTCCCTTTATTTCAAGGTCCACCCTTTCCTGAGGGTTATCGTTCCCTGGGAAGGTTGCCCTCATTCTCAGGGGTGATCAATTTATCATGTTTTCTTGAAAAAAAGTGAACACCTCACGCTCTTTTTCATGTTGTCAAAAAGAAAAAAAAATTGTTGGCAGTTTAAAATTCAATTTATTTATGTCACTATGTTTCGTTTGTGAGTTTAGCCAGTCTAAAGTACTTAACAAAAAAAGCTTGAAGTGAGAACATCAATTTAACATGTTGAAAAACCTACTTTTTTCGTGCTTTTGTGCACCAAGTGGCAAAGATTTTTTCATATGGCAGAGAGGGTGAGATTTTTACTAAGCATTGGCTTTACTCTCTTAATTTTTATGGTAGAAAGTTTTATAAACAAACGATGGTTTTCAAAGGCTTTGACAATTTCTTTGAACATTCCCCAAAAAAAAGCATTCATTTTGGTTACTGTACGTGGATATTTCAACAAGATTTCCACAATCATTTCCATCACAATCAGTTCGATTTCCACAATTATTTAAAAATAAATGTCTCACCTTCGATAAGGGAGTACTCCCCCAGAGGAAGAGCAAGCCCCAGCCTAGTGTAGACTTAAAATAGAAGGGAGTACTCCCCCAGGGGAAGAGCAAGCCCCAGACTAGGTTGGACTTAAAATAGAACAGAATACTCCCCAGGGGAAGAGCCAGCCCAGAGTAGACTTAAAATAGAAGGAAGTACTCCCCCAGGGGAAGAGCAAGCCCCAGCCCAGAGTAGATTTAAAATAGAAAGGAGTACTCCCCCAGGGGAAGAGCAAGCCCCAGCCTAGGTTGGACTTAAAATAGAACAGAATACTCCCCAGGGGAAGAGCCAGCCCAGAGTAGACTTAAAATAGAAGGGAGTACTCCCCCAGGGGAAGAGCAAGCCCCAGCCTAGGTTGGACTTAAAATAGAACAGAATACTCCCCAGGGGAAGAGCCAGCCCAGAGTAGACTTAAAATAGAAGGGAGTACTCCCCCAGGGGAAGAGCAAGCCCCAGCCCAGGGTAGACTTAAAATAGAAGGGAGTACTCCCCCAGGGGAAGAGCAAGCCCCAGCCTAGGTTGGACTTAAAATAGAACAGAATACTCCCCAGGGGAAGAGCCAGCCCAGAGTAGACTTAAAATAGAAGGGAGTACTCCCCCAGGGGAAGAGCAAGCCCCAGCCCAGGGTAGACTTAAAATAGAAGGGAGTACTCCCCCAGGGGAAGAGCAAGCCCCAGCCTAGGTTGGACTTAAAATAGAACAGAATACTCCCCAGGGGAAGAGCCAGCCCAGAGTAGACTTAAAATAGAAGGGAGTACTCCCCCAGGGGAAGAGCAAGCCCCAGCCCAGGGTAGACTTAAAATAGAAGGGAGTACTCCCCCAGGGGAAGAGCAAGCCCCAGCCCAGAGTAGACTTAAAATAGAAGGGAGTACTCCCCCAGGGGAAGAGCAAACCCCAGCCTAGGTTGGACTTAAAATAGAACAGAATACTCCCCAGGGGAAGAGCCAGCCCAGAGTAGACTTAAAATAGAAGGGAGTACTCCCCCAGGGGAAGAGCAAGCCCCAGCCCAGAGTAGACTTAAAATAGAAGGGAGTACTCCCCCAGGGGAAGAGCAAGCCCCAGCCTAGGTTGGACTTAAAATAGAACAGAATACTCCCCAGGGGAAGAGCCAGCCCAGAGTAGACTTAAAATAGAAGGGAGTACTCCCCCAGGGGAAGAGCAAGCCCCAGCCCAGGGTAGACTTAAAATAGAAGGGAGTACTCCCCCAGGGGAAGAGCAAGCCCCAGCCTAGGTTGGACTTAAAATAGAACAGAATACTCCCCAGGGGAAGAGCAAGCCCCAGCCCAGAGTAGACTTAAAATAGAAGGGAGTACTCCCCCAGGGGAAGAGCAAACCCCAGCCTAGGGTAGACTTAAAATAGAAGGGAGTACTTCCCAGGGAAAGAGCAAGCCCCAGCCTAGTGTAGACTTAAAATAGAAGGAAGTACTCCCCCAGGGGAAGAGCAAGCCCCAGCCTAGGTTAGACTTAAAATAGAACAAAATACTCCCCAGGGGAAGAGCCAGCCCAGAGTAGACTTAAAATAGAAGGGAGTACTCCCCCAGGGGAAGAGCAAGCCCCAGCCTAGGTTGGACTTAAAATAGAACAGAATACTCCCCAGGGGAAGAGCCAGCCCAGAGTAGACTTAAAATAGAAGGGAGTACTCCCCCAGGGGAAGAGCAAGCCCCAGCCCAGGGTAGACTTAAAATAGAAGGGAGTACTCCCCCAGGGGAAGAGCAAGCCCCAGCCTAGGTTGGACTTAAAATAGAACAGAATACTCCCCAGGGGAAGAGCCAGCCCAGAGTAGACTTAAAATAGAAGGGAGTACTCCCCCAGGGGAAGAGCAAGCCCCAGCCCAGGGTAGACTTAAAATAGAAGGGAGTACTCCCCCAGGGGAAGAGCAAGCCCCAGCCCAGAGTAGACTTAAAATAGAAAGGAGTACTCCCCCAGGGAAAGTTCAATCCCCAGCCTAGAGTAGACTTAAAAGAGAATACAAGCAAAACCTAAATGAACATTGTTATCAAAATATATGCTGTATGGGGATAATACATAGTTTATACTTTTTACCATCATTGACTGGACTTTAAACCTAAGTCCTAGCTCTAAATTACTAGATAATCCTACCTTATTTATTGTGTAGGGTAAAATGTATAGTATATAAAATGTAAAGTAACTGGCTGGGTAGCTGAGTGGTTATAGTGCTCGCCTGGTAATCAAATGTCGCCGGTTCAATACTGAGAAAAAATTCAATAGCTTTCTGATGGTTCGAAACTGGACCCAGCTGTTCCTGATCATTGGGCTTTAAATAAATGATCCTGACTAATGAAATCGCTGATCATAGTCAGTAACAAAGCTACACAGGTCATTACACACCATTCTACACTCATATTAGGGTCAAATACGCACCTAGGTGGCGTCCCCATCTGAATGATTGACAATTGATAATTGATCGATAATTGTAATGAATGAATAAAATCGTAATGAAGCTGTATATAAAAATCTGTAACATATATTAAACCTATTAGTGGCCTTTTTATGATTGGAAATAAAAAAAGCCAAGGATAAAACATAGAGAAAATACAGTATGATAAATAATAAACGCTTAAAAATTTAACTTCTTTATGATAAATAGGCATTTATCTTTAAAACCACCTTCAAATAATTAACAAACTTAAATACAAATAGGTCTAGTACATTTCGTAGTTTATGAACGAAAAAACATTAGAGCATGCCTACAACATATACTCCACAATATGCCAATGTTACCTGATCGGCGTTATGTTTTCGGGTGTCATTGTGTAGCAGGTGGTCAGCCTCGGCAGACACACACTCCTGTTCCTCCCCACTCCTGGAGTCCCGGTCCCGGACGTCCCTGGTGGCCGTGTCGCTCGTGTCCAGTTCATCTAGCAGTTCGTGCAGCACCCTCAGCTCGGGCGAGCCGACGCGCGACGAGTGATAGGGAGATGATAAGGGGGCCGTGATGTCAGAGTCCGCTTCCGCAACCGCCTCTTCTTCTCGTTTCCCAGAGGACATTAAAGCCACACATACACGCACCACTTGTCTAGCACATCACGCTAATGACGTCACTGTATTGCGATACTGATTGTGTATAACATTCGATGACCTCCTGTCGTGGGCCTTATTACTACACTGTTTCAATTAGCTTCATGACGATAAGGTAGTTTCAATGTTTATTACGTATAATAACGTTATTGGTTAACTTTTATGCCTTTACAAATTTTGAAATTGGACGTAGTAATTTATTATGTTTAATCTTGGTTTAAATTTTTTTGTCCACACCTCTCATACCTGAATAAAAATTAAGAAAATATTATCTATATCGCAAGAAATACTAAAATTTAAGTATTTTAAGCAATATATAAGCAATTATATATTTTATAAATAATGTGGGATTATTTGGTTGAGAGGGAAATGTAAGGATAAGGATTAAAATACCAATGAAGTAACAATAGTTTGAACTAGAAGGTAAACAAACTCAATAAGCATTTGGAAACACTTTTCTGTTAAAAGAAATTATTAAACATAAACATTTTTAGTTAAAAATTTATAAATAAGTAACATTAATTTACAATCAATTTCGAGCTATTTCTTTGAGATTTTGTGGTGTGGTTATCCAGAAGAATCGTAAATATCTGGTGGCAAATAAAGATGGCGGTACGATGAAACCACAAGCCGTGAATATTCCGGGAATTATTATCACCCACTCTTCGCCTCGCCTAGAGCCACTCCAAGACAAGACAAGCTTGCCGCTAGATGTTGATGTTTCAATATTACTTCTCCTCAAATCTTGGGTAATAATGCAAGAAATGAATTATTCAAGAGTTGCCTTATTATATGTATTTTTTTAAATTTTGAGAGCCCAGAGCATTTTATGCTACTACACACAAATTCACTCGCAAATTAAAAATACGAGTTTACCGCTAGAAAAAGTTATACTGGAATCAATTCAACGAATATGTAATAAATGACATGAATGGGAATACATCGTTCATCAGCTGTTTTATAAAACATATAGTCTAGTTTAGGAGCACCTGTTGCATTGGGAACAATCTAACTATTAACATTTTTTACACACCACGTGGGTTGTTAGAAAAGATGTTTAGTGCTTATAGCATTTCGTGCTGTGGCTTACATAATCAAATGTACTCAAGGTTTACTATTGGATTATTGATATAATAATTTAAAGTGATAAAATGTCTGATTACAAACTAAATATTCTTGTAAAATATGAAACATTTATAATTTGCATGTTTCATTGGTCTCCAGGAGTTCCCGACCTTTTTGTGTCACACAACTTACTCGCCCAAGGCCTAACCTAACCTAAGATGCCCAATAAAATATAAAATAAACAAAAACGCATATAGCAATTGATACGAAACATGTATTTTGACCATCACAAACTATAATCAAACATTAGCTACGCACGGAGAATTTGGTAATTTAGATGTTATTAAATAATATTTCTATATTATTGAGTCTATATGTGAGTCTATGATTTGATAAAAATAATCACTTAAAAATTTCATTAAAAAATATATTGTTAACTGGCCTTAGACTTACGCCCCCCTGATTGGGGACGTATCTTCTACTTTGGGGACCCTTGAAATATGTAAACAGAAATGATTTGTTTCATTGAAACATCGTTAAATGCAACAATGGATCCTAAACTCAACTTGTACTTATGTATCTTTATACTAATTTATTGAGAGTCAAAATTTGATCAAAATATTGAATATCAATCTGCAATCAATGCAGATTTAAATTAAAAGTTTAAATGGTTTGTACTGATAGATTATTAAAGTAGAAACAATAAACTGTAAACACAACTTTACTACGGAAAACATTTTTATTGACATGTAAAAACAATGATAAGCTATTATTTTATTTTTTCTACTATGAAAGAAGTTCTTTTAAAACATAAGTTTTTTTATTTTTAAGCTCTCAACATTTAACTAACTTAAATTTGATAAATATCCGGATTGTGGCGTAGACATTTAACCTTTACCTACATTTAATATAGATTTGTTAGCATCAATTTAAGAAATACTTAAAAACTGTGTTTTACTATTAACAAATAAATTGAAGTCAGAGTTAGTCAATTAAAAGTGATTCTAAAAGCAAATTGAAAAAAAATCATGAAGCACCTAATATATACAAATTCAAACATTATTTTACTTTTAAGATTAGCACTAATGAAAGTAAATACCACCACTTTTATCATATTTACACGCCAATAACTCTTAAATTAAAATGATGAAATGCAAAAGTAAATATTTGTTTTGGTTAAATAAACACGCTGTGAGTTTTATTTTGCAATTTATTTTGTAATGTTATCTTCCATTTTTATTTATTTAGCTTATCTTTAAACATGGGTGTTATTTATATTGTTTTTGAATTAACCTATGGGATTTTAAGCATATATTTACGGCTGACCAACTTTATTTTGTGTAATGTAATTTTAATAGAAAATATTAATCTATTTTATAGTAATTCTTTTCTAAATCACACACAAACATGCCTTATTGTGACCAACATTTTTCAACTACTTAAAAATATAGGCTCATATATTGTTATAAGGAGGCCAATAAAAATTTGAAGAGGATTAATGTGTTTATCATCCGGATACTATCTGTACAGAAATAAAAAATTATAATTTTTTTTCTTCTTCCCACAGTAGGGAAAAAACGTATGACGCATACTAAGATCCTTAAATGACAACATCAATTCAAAAATATTTTTGTTTCAAAATCACTCTCGAATCACACATTCGTCAAGTCACTTATAATTTCACCACACACATATTTGCACAAAACTAAAATACGATCAACGAAAACAATCGTTACCCACTTTACCGTGCACAACCGCGCGTAGTGTGTTAAATACTGAGGCTTAAACTAATAGACAGTGATGTCCCACTTAAAAGACTTGCTTGGCACCGGGCCACGGTCAGGTGACCTGTGACGTCATCGTGGCTCCATATGTGACGTCATATGGAGCTACGTCATGGCTATTTGCGAACACCTGCCACGTCACTGATGCCAATACCCTTCGGTGCTATATTTGTGACGGAGCTATTGCGGGAAGGTTCATAGAGCCGAGTTTTTCCCACAGTTTTTTGACAATTTGGCATTTCCCCAATCTGTGTTCAGCAAATAATTGAGGTGAAATCAATAAAATATTATGTTTTAAGTTATGTGGCTAGGAAGACTATAAATTTGGTGAATTATAGTTAAGATTAATTACCTTTTTACTACCGTATATAAAATGTGGTTTTCACATTTCAATACGTCATACAGTACTAGTAAATTATTGAATTCCTTACATTACTTGTAACAATGAATATACGAAATTAAATAAATGAAAAATAAAGCAGTGGAATCATTTCTAAGATGAAATTTTTTATGTCACACAATTAGTAACAGTGATATGTTTATGTCCATGTCACCAAATCCTTCAGATCCCTTGGTGTAGACACATAGAAATACTGGAAATTAACCACACATTTCGTAAAAAATAACCACATTTCATCAAATTGATCTGATCATTGGTAGTAATTAAGTATTACTTATTTCTTTGTAATTAATTAGAGGCATGTGGGAAATTTTTAATTTTAACAATTTAAAACTGAAATGACTATTAAATTATTTATTTTCATTGGTTTATATCAAATCACCAATGGAAAAATGGTTCAAAATTAATTTAAGGTAGCTTCGGTTTATATCTATATATCTAATTCCGTAAGCCCAAAATTTTACAATGAAATTGTGAGCGAACGGGAGGCTGTAGAAAGCTGGGAGGGGTCTCATTTTAAAGGTCTGGGCATGAACTTTTGGGGAAAATTATTCATTTTTCTTAATTATGCACCAAAAGGTTGTTACGGAATAAAATAATTCACATTTAAATAGCATGAATGTATTTTAAATTATTTATTCACAATAAAATGTATGATTGGTTTTAATCATTCTAATAGTAGAATATCGTTTACTTTAAACACCCTTTTAACCCAGATTGTGCGATGACATGGACTGCACTTACATTTATTAGGTTATTTTCATTAGTTAAATGGAAAAGAGTCAGTTTTGAATGCCAAATTTTTATCGAAGGCAAAACTCTATAAGGCTTAATGTCATTTCGTCCCACAAAAATAAATGTTGATATCAATAATTACTGCCAAAGATTAGATGTAAATTATACCTGAGCTTGATAGTGTTTTCAACAACTAATATCGGTTGATAAACGGGTGTTATAGGACACTTTGCTTTGTGATCACGAACCTGTCTCCCAACATTGCTCCCCTTCACCCCCCCCCCCCCCCAGAGACCTGGTATATACACTCCCCTTCCACCAGCTTCATACACGACCTTAATATACGGTGTGCTGCAAATTACTATTCGAATTACCATTTCAACATTGCATGAAAATAATATTAACAACAGAGGCTGATAAAATATGATCTTTACATGTTTCAAATTGGTTGGATATACGGATACACTAAGCATTTTCCATCTGTTCTACCTGTCATACACGAAATACGTAAAGCAAATAAACCTTTAGGATAGTATTTTAGTGCGCTTTGTACTGCTTCTCAAATCCCTAATGCTTATCTGTTCTTTTTACTCTGGTGTTTTCTTTTTACAACTATTGTACCTTAGAGGTTTCTCCATAACAGTCAAGTTTCTATTATTAGTGAGGGCATAACATTTTTTGCTGTGTAAAGTCCTAGTAAACTTTAGATTAATTGGTCCATTAACTGTTTATTGCTCGTACATTAAATAGATTATTTTAATATAATTATGGAAAATAATGGTGTATATTATTTCAAATCTACCGAATTGTTAAGAGAAACGATGGATCATTTATATGACTAGTAGTTTAGTAAAATTAGATCTACCCTAGTTACCGATCAATTGTAGACGTTATGAAATAATTTTACAATGTGGGGGCATGATTATAAAAGTAAGTGCTGTAATTCCTAGATTTGCTAAACATTTCATGTCAGGTTTTCAATTACCCTAACATAAACAAAGGGAACAGAATTCCCAACATAAAAAAGATAAAATTCTTAGGAGAGCCCAAATACTTTTTTGCCTCCTTGACTTGGAGATAAGCTGTACTCATTAATGTCATTGCTCATTTCAAATTTGGAAATAATTAGTAATGCGAAATACCTATTAATTAAATATTTAATACCTTGGAATATATTCTACAGGATGTTATTGGATGCAGTGGGTAAATAATTTTGGGTCTAACAACTTTTATAATACGAGTACCAAATTGTTGAAAAATGGATAACCATTCAAAGAAAATGGTTATAAGAATACTTACTTTTCTTTGATAGTAAATAACTATAATAAAAACTAAAATAGATAAAAATATAATAAATATAAGTGATTTATAGTTGGAAAATAACCATAAACTTATTAAATTATTAATAGAAAGTAAGCAATATATTAGTAAAGCATCGAAGCGAAAGATTTTATACATAGAATGCCTATGTGTTTGCAGCAAAAGTTTAAAGGATACCATTAAAAGCTAAGAGAAGAAAACTATTTATAAAAGTATAAACTAGAATTTGTAACTCAATTGTGTCCAACTTTGATCAAAATACATTAATTCTACACAAAGTTTTTTAATTTCCTGTATAATTACAAGCTAAGCTATCATTAAAGAGAAGACCTTAGGAATTAGTAAAATCTATCTGAGAATTATAAGCAGTGAGACTATGTAACGTGCTACTACAAAAATTGAAGCTTAACTACGATCTTTTTAAACTAGGAACTAATAAAAACATGAATATATTCACTAGTGCTGGTTCCATACCTGGAATATCATTATGTGTGAAAATAAATGTAGAATGGTTGGTGAAACAGTTGAATGAGAACATCATTTTCAGTAGCCTGAGCAATGAGGTATTGTGTTAAAACAAACTCAAAACAGTTTTGACGCATTTAGGCCAACTAATATATAAGTTACAGTTTTTAATTTGTCGCCCATAATCATCGAAACGAAATGAACAAAAACTGTCTGCATGTTTATCAGTATCTGTTTATTAAATTACATCATCCATATTTTCTTCACGTCACTCTAATTGAGGTTTATAACAAATATATCTAAAAAAAATTATATGTTTGTCCAAGCAACATTATTGACGCTTGTTATTGTATTATTAATTTATGATTTTGAACGGCTGTAATATTTAATTTACTTATTACATTTTTATTTGATTAATGATCTGCTGTTCTATGTATTAATTGTATATTAAGGTAAATTTTATTATGTCTCCTAAATGGGTTCTACTAATGTTTACCATTTACACACCCATCGTTGTATTTGGGTGGCTGCATGGATGTTTCTTTTACAGCTATTATGTGGGTTTATTGACCCACACCTAAGGGTTTATTACTATGACCTTCTAATAGTTACTTATTTGTGTTCAATTAACACAACAACAAAATATGACTGTTTCACTACTAAAACTGGTTACAAGGCTAACAAGTACTGGATTTATTACATTACATTTATACAAATTCATATGTATAATACTTGTACTCATTAGTGTTTTGAATTGGAATAATAATAAGAAACCGTGGCATTGTAAAGTGTTAAAAATTGCATTGTTTTGATAGGAAGCAAGCCATCGTAGGCTGTGCAACGTGCATGTGCTACTGCAAATTATGCTCCCATGCTGAAATCTTATGTTAGCTTACTTGCTGGGCCCGCCACTGAAAAGCATGAAACCTGAGTATTAGAATGAATACACTTCATAAATACATATCCTAGAGAATCAGAAACATTGAAAATGAAACCCCGGCCATTATTATGTTTATCAAAGCATCGATTTGAATTTAGGTTGTTTTCCGTATAAAACACATTATAGTGAAACGGATAAACTAAATTACCATTTTATGTATACGTCTTACCATCATATAACACGTTTATTGAATATAATAATCATATAAACACACACCCGTTCAGTTACCTAAATAGTTTCTCTCAATGAACACTTAGATTACTGTAACTGTTAATTAAAAGAAGAAATTATCACTTACAACGTCAGCGATATGTTTTGTAATAACGTTGGATAATAGTAATAATTACATTCATTATTCCATTGTTTCTGCACAGCCAGGAAACATAGCATTAAAAATAAAGAAATAAAACTATTTACTAGTGTCAAAGTTTTTTGCATCAAGAACATAATGCAATCATCATATCGTTGAATATATTGGTGAGATTTAATTTTTAGATTAAAAACGCAAAATAATGCTTAATATTTTCCAAATAAACGTACACAAAGACAACCAAATGCAAACTACAATAATACTGAAAATCATATAAAGTCTAGATTTTATATTATTTCATTTTATAAATGGAAACGATTTTGGAATTCATAAAAATGTGTAGTGGACGCCTAATGCAAAGGTAAGGTAAGCTTGGAAAGGCTTTGCGACAAAAGCCCTAGAGCCATTGTACTAGGTTACTGCCACCCTGCTCCGACCTATTTCTGACACTAAAACGGATACATGGAAAACTCCTTCAAAGCAATTTTTATCGTGTGATTTATGACTGTATAGAATACTCATGGAACGTAAACTAATTTAATGACCATCAAAGTGCAGCCATAGAAGTGGTTCGCATATATCATAATATAATCCTTGCTTAGCCAAAACAAAGGAGGCGAAGGCGTTTCGGGTAAACTTTGTTCGTGAACGAATGGTTGGAATTTAAAAGGTATAACAGTTTAAAATTATAATATACAATAGTCGAATTACATCGTTTATAATGCTGCCATCTTAAATGTATACACTCTATACATAAAATGTATATATATCTTGAAATTATCAAGAGTAATTTTCTATTTTATCTCCATAACGGGATAAAATCTGTACCGTAGTCTGGTCTATTACATCTCCTTGTCCAAGCCGAAGGTGGACAATTTCTGTTACCTAAAAATATTTTTCAACTGATGTATAATTTTAAATAAGGTTTCAATCCATCCGAGTTTCACCGCAAAGGGGTGTGATTAAGGGGGGTTTACTTTATAATTTTGTTTTGCTAATTGTAGAATATATGACTATGGAGTTTAAGTAATGATTATGGCATAGTATATCACTACAGGAATATGATTAATAAATACAACAACCTAAATATAACAAAATATGAGATGAGAAAATGTCCATGGACCTTTGTCTTGAAAACAAAATATTGTAGATCTTATCTGACATTGATATTATGCCAAATTTTGCTTCAATTTGACAAGGAAAAACAACACTCAAGTCCAAGTTCCAACATCAGTTTGACTCCGAAACGTGCACACAGGTAGACTTGCGCAGAGTGGGTGGAATAATACTAATCTTGTAGAAGTGTGATAAGTTTCAAGCTCTTAAAGTAAAATAATTTCTGTAATATTTTGTTGAAGAAAGAATTCATTAACTAATGTAAATTTGTATGAATTCAGTGTCTAAAAAGACAAATGTCGCATTTTGGAAAATTCTTTCCCAAAACATATATTAACCATTATAGTAAACCATTATTCTAAAACCAAAATTAAGGTTAAAGAGAACATAAAGATGACATTCTGAGAGTAAATTGACTTGGTAAATATTTACAGAAGTTGAAACATTATCCATTAGTCTCTATTTATTTATTCATGAATGAAGGCGTAATACATACATTGGAGTACTTAAAGTAATGTTTAATTTGTGACGAGTAATATTTATAAGCTTTTAAAATACATACAGATATAACTTTGTACTAATCGTTTATTTATGAAGTTCATGATCCCCGAATTAATTGAAAATATATATTACCTTTTTTTTAGACAGGCAAATCATACACATTATCTATGAAATTTGTAATTGTAAGTATTTTTATTGTCTTTCAAAATCAGTATAACTTAGATTTTTATGTAGGCCTAGTACTAGCTTATCCGTCGCGCGTTGTTGCGATTTCAAGACAGTTAAACATTCCATACAAATTAAAACATGCAAAAAGTAAATTTCTTACAGTTTTCAAAAAATCCTATTGGTAAGATAATTCTTATAACCTTAAGTTTTAAAACCTGGGGTCAACCATAGGTTGATACATCTACAATTACAGAATCTCTATATTAAAAATATTTGGTTTTCTTTCATGAGTCAATTTGGCACTTCTACGTAACCGATTTTTATAATTTTGGTCTAAAATTAATATATACAAGCACGGATTTGTTATCAGGCAGTGATGGTTTCATTTATTTACTATATCACTCGACCAAAAACCTTAAACTTGATTTTTTTAGAATAATCAGGCCTATTTCAATAAAAGATGTATTTTACCAGTTCTAACTGCATTAACCTATTATGGGTGTATACTGTATATATATCAACACACATTTGTAAAAGAACCATCCGTGAAATTCCAGCTTTCATTTAAGTTTGTTGTTCATTTAAGATTATTAAGATTGGACGTACCTAAAGATCGCTGCTGAATCACGAACTACCCAAATTGTTCCAAAAATGGTTTTTATTTCTTAAAAGATGGGTGAAATTGAATATTTATTGCCAAACCTAATCTTATACATATTTAAAAAAAGTCGGTTATTCATTAAATATTTTACTTAAATAGTCATATAACAAATTTACATATTTACGAATTTTTGAAAAAAAAATATGGCAAAAACTTATCTTGTAAATTAAAAACATGTTTAATATAATCGTTTATCTTCATATAATATTCAACCACAATGTTCTTGTGTAACCTAACCAGTAAAAATTTGCTGTTATAAAAATAGCTAAAAATTCAAAAAAATGTTCATATTGTACAATATTAACTAAAATTGTTTTTTACGTTATTCTGAGATTGTGCATTAAATTATATCAATATTATGTTTTGTAAGCAGTAATATTTGTAAGGATTGAAATAAAAAATTCTTTACCTTCCTGTTATTTATAAGCTATAATTTAATATTACTAGTGCACCCGTTGCTCGAACTCGATCAATTGCAAATTATTACAGGCGTTATTTCAAAACGAATAACAGTAATAATTTTTAGTCAACTCAAAGATAATGTAATCAATCACTCCACCCCAGTTATCGAAACTGAAAACGAACGCTCTTGTGTGTATCATGTGTTTACTATGAACTGCTGTAATTAATACAAATTATTCGTCTATTTAAGTAGGCAAAATCTTTTCTTCATAAGAAATAAGTTGGGATTTTGATGGCCTGTTTGGTGAAGCCCGAGATTTTTTCATTACAGGAATTTTTTACAGGTGTCTACACAAAAAATATTTTATTTTGACATATCCTTTGTCAAAATCCGTCCATTACTAACGGTGTAGTGTTTCGTAGAAATCGCTTTCAGGATTATATATAAGGATAATAAACTATAATACACAGATTATTTGAATCGTAAAACAACATATTATAGCTCATGCATACAAATCATATTATTTTTGGGCTGGTTTAAAAAAATCAAATATGAGCTTGGCAAATCACAAAAAGAGCATTGTTGCTTAGCAATCAACTTAACAAATCCTACTGTACAATTAGTTCCTAACCCTATAGTTAAAATTTCAGTAATCATGTCCTACGACTATTACCAAGATCCTAGTCAGGGTTATTATGACATGTATGGAATGGATCCGTACATGTATCAATACGACGAACAGCCTCAGGAACAGGAAGAGGATACGGCGTCGCAGACACTGAGAAAGGAACATGAAATGATTGAAGCGATAGAATCAAACCGTCTCTACCTTCGAAAAGTTAGGAAACGTTGTGTACAAGAGGATTTCGCTGATTTGGAAAAGACACAGATGTTTCTGTTCGAGTTCCTAATAGAATCACTGGAGGTTAATACGACGAGTGAGCTAGGACTCATTCCAGAATCAAGTGAATCGTCAGAACTTGTTGCCAAAGTCCAGTTCCTCGACACTCCCTGTCTAGAGATAAGAGAGAAAGGGGAAGTAAGTATTTGGGACAAACGATGCTTGTTAGTGTTTATAATCAATCAACGCGAGTTCTTTATTTTTAAATGTATGTGATCACTATGCAGATAATGAATTCAGTATCTTGGTAGCATTCCGTAGCCAGGTAACACCTATGCGTTATAAGAATTAATGATGGGTTGAGAACACAAAAATGTTTCCTTACATACAGTCTTACCAGTCATATTCATTGTAATACAATCCACTAGACAATTATTATTAAGGTTAAACGGTGTGATCAGATAATAGGCCTACATTACAAAACATTATTAATAATTTCGTTTAAGATACACAAGAAGCATCGAAATTTTTTTTGAAAAGCAAATTGAATATTCAAAATTATGATTGGTGTTGACTAAAATATAAAATTTTTAACGATCCATAATATACAGGGTGTCCCGGAACTGTCTACCAATATTTTAGGGCATTGATCCCGGGTAAGAAACATACCTAAATATCATATTTAAATTGTCCGGAAGTCCTTAGTTACTCACACAGACACCATTTTGTTTTTTTCAGTTATTAATTGTTTTCTAAAGAATGGTTAAACTTACGAAATTGAAACTTTGCACAAACATTTATGGCAACTAGACAAAGCTACCAAAAAATTATGAAGATTTTTCCAATTCATAAAACAAAATGGCGGCCATTTAAAATTTTGTTTCTTAAATAACTCAAAAACCATTGATTTTACAAAAATTTTAAATGGCCGCCATTTTGTTTTATGAATTGGAAAAATCTTCATAATTTTTTGGTAGCTTTGTCTAGTTGTCATAAATGTTTGTGAAAAGTTTCAATTTCGTAAGTTAAAACCATTCTTTAGAAAAAAAAAATAACTGAAAAAAACAAAATGGCGGCTGTGTGAGTAACTAAGGACTTCCGGACAATTTAAATATGATATTTAGGTATGTTTCTTACCCAGGAGCAACGCCCTAAAATATTGGTAGAGAGTTCCGGGACACCCTGTATATAGTTTTTAAACTAATATAGATAATTTTTAAACTCTGCTTCAGAGGATTGAAGGAAGTGATTCCATAATGGGCCAGAACGAATATTTTGAAACTGTTGGAAATGCTGGGCTGGGCAATGCAATGGACCCTGGAAAGACGGTAGAGACGGACAACAATTCTGTGAGAGGTAGTAAAGGAAAGCCAGACTTGTCTAGTACAGAAATGCCTCTCATATACGATACGAAGTGGGAGAACTCGAGTGGTAATTACTTAAAAAAGTAGTCTTTGAATAGATTAAAATATTAATTAACTGTTAAATATGATTATAAGAATGCTAAGCTCTTAAGTCTAGGTAATTTCCAGTTTGACTATTTTTATATGTGCCAGTTCTAGTTTTAGAATGCATTATCGAATGATAATAATCTGTGATATTGAAATGCCTTAAAATGTTACAGGGAAGTCAATACTGTTTTCAAAATCGGCGATTGAAACAATACAAGGGCTAGATCACTCTCCAATAAAAATCCAAGTTTGCCGATGCGCTACAGATAATGAAGAAGAGAAAAAGAATATTTGTGAACCTCTGGGCTACGCGCAAGTTCGACTTCCAGACCACTTCAGTCTTTCCGTACTACAATCCTGTAAGTCAGGAGTGATTCTCCCTGTTTCGTGCATACATAGGGATTCGTGTGTACTTAAAAATGTATTCGGAGTGAAAAAAGGAGAGGTGCAAGTTTTTGTGAGGCTATCATGTTTTGGCACAGTAATCACCACATCCTTCCAAAGTGTTGGACGAGATCGACGTTACGTGTTTAAACCGAGTCCCCAACCCGGCGTAGAAACAAAAGAAGATTCGGAGATCAACCGTGATACCTTATTGAAACCGATAGTAGCCGAGGAAGAAGTTGCAGTTGGAATAACTATACTTAAGGACAAGGATATATTTCAGAAGCCTGTTGTTTGGAGAAATAATACTCAAAGTGTTGAAGGTACGGATATCGATTTTCTCCCAAAATTCAACCGATTCAAAGACTATTCTCTAAGAATGCCTCGTGCTAGCGATGATAGTTTGTGCAGGAATGCTAATCCACCAGGAAACAAGAAAGCATTCTGCGATTGGCATGATTTGGTAACCAAAGAGGTAAAGAATAGTCTAAAAAATAATTGTGGATGTCGTGACGGGATGACATTTCCAACACTCAATGAAACATGTCCAATACGTGCAGTAACAAAAGAATCACCGCATGGATGCTCGCCAAGAGAACGAAAAAAACTTTCAGATAATATAGCAAAACCATCACTAATGGAAAAACTACTAGGGTTGCCAAGACGCGAATCTTTCCCAGGAGTTAAAAAAGTGTCAGAAGTACCTATGAAACCAATCACCGGTTTGGGAATATCGTCTGAGCCTACAGACTGTGACTGTGACTGTGATAGGATAAAGAACACGCTGGCAATGAATCCCATGATGAAATACACTTGGCAAGTAAAATGAACATGTAAGCAAAGTAGTCTGGCAAGAGTTCAATATAATTCATGGATAATACATTACTTAGGACACTCGACGTTATTTCCTTCTTATTTCATATCTTAACACGTTCTCTCCCTGCCGTAACTTTCTCGTGTATGTCTAGCACCACCTGATACTGAGTGTGGTAAATTAATATTTGCGTAGGTAATTGCGGGCTCTAAAATACAAGGATTCTATAAAATTAAGTTTTATAGTACCGAAACACATTTTTAAATCCCAGCCAGCAGACAAACCGCTCAAGGAGAAAAAAACACTCAGGAGGTTTAGAATTTAATAGCATCAAATAAAACATTCGCATAACAAAGCAAAAACCATTTTAAAACTAACTCGGTGACGTACATAAAAGTAAATGTCTCATTATACTGAATTCAAACCGAATTTCATAGGTCCGGAGACAAAACTAATAACTACGTTTCTAATACAAGAACAGTTTGTAAAATGCATCCATATCTAAGATTGAACTTACTATCATAAAATCTCCAAAATTGAATCTAAAAAAAAACTATCGCTTCATCTCATAATAATAGTAATAAAGGAATCAACAAATAGTTGATTTAGTAGCCCTTGGAGAATTAAGGTTAATTTCAATATAACGAGGCATAGACAGATTGTAAAAGGGGAAAACTATTGTTTACTTGGCACAAAACCGGGCTGAGAATCAATAATTGACAGCAAAGCAAAGTTCTTTGTGCTGACTCGGCTTCATGAAAGCCAGAATGGTGAAGCTGATTAAAAATCAGAGAGCGAAGTGACACATGTTACACGATGATGTATGAAGAGAACAGCCGTACAGTGACCTAGAAACATTTAATGATCAAAGCCCTGACCTTTAGCACGTCCGGTGCCAGTTTTTCATTGAAAGAGTATTATATCACATGTATAAACCTGCTTTGGATTTGTTTTGCCCTATTTATTTGGTATAAAATAAAATAAATAAAACATTTAGTTAATTTAGTATACTATAATAAATTATTAATACGTTTATTAGGCTAGGCCTAGTTTCTTTCTTTATTATGCCAAGTCAGTGAAATTAGATTTTGTAACTGTGTCTGAGTCAGTCTTAGGTTTTTTTTAATGGATGTGTTTAAACTATTTAGTAATCTTAGGCCTGTTTGACGCCAGTTTCATATTGAAACTTAGTCATTTATGATTTATGATATATGATTTAAGGATTTATGATTTAATTTAGGATTTATGGATATAAAAAGAGGGCCTTTGATAATTTAAAATCATTTGAACTGATCACTTTAACCAATATTAGGTTCCCGGAGTATGTGTTTCAAACTAATTCCGAAAAATATGTGTATTGTATACAGGCCTACTATTGCTGAATTACAAAAATCGGTAAAGACAAAAGTACAATGGATTTATTAATGGTTAACAGTAAATCCAATATTTATTACACGAGACTTCAAGTGATCATTACCGTACAGTTAATTAGTAAAATCAGATATTTAGGTTATCAGTCAATTAATTAAGCTCTGGTAATAGACAAATCACATTAATACACGTAAATTTGCAATGAAGTTCTCTTATTTAACGTACGTATTAAATACAAAATCGAAGCAGTCAAATCCGTGAACCAGGCGTTTGCTGTCAGAAATGACATTTCTTTGCCACCACATTCCAACACAATTATTATGTACCATAAATATGCATTGGTACATATATTTTATTTTTCTGTTGAAGAAATCAATAACAGTAATAAATTCTAATTCATTAATAATTCTACTTTACGACACGCATAAGTAGCGAAACAGCTGTGCTTTTCTACTTTGATCGTTGTTTTGTACATTACACCGTTGGTTATTACAACATGTTGAATCCTGATGTACTAAAATAGGTTTCAAGTTTATAAATCATTTTTTTTTTTTTTGCTTCCGGTTAAGTCATGTCTATTGCTAAATGCTAATGGATTCCGTTTCACGAAAAGTACTGTAAGAGTATGCTACATATTTTTTATTTTAAAGTAAAATAAAAATATCAAATTTAAATGCAACTAACATTAGATGACGAGGTGTTTTTATTATGTATTTCCTCAATGTGGTTTGGTGTTAATAAAGTCACACTTTTCCAACTTTACAGTCAGCCACCCTCTTTGAAAGTAGGTCATAATTTAAACATGCAAAACGATAAAACTGTCTTGCATAAACCACGCTGTTTCAACTCAATATCTCATTTTAGTTAAGCATGAGTTTTATTTCCAAATCTAACAAACACTTTTAGACGTATAAATTCCGAGTACCAAATATGATAAATAGTTACAATTTACTGAGAGAATTGTCGTATGGATAAAAAATAAAATCAATTGTTGAAATAATTGTATGCTATTTGAACAGATGTAGTATAGTGATGTAAAAATATATATATAAATAATAAAACGAATATTTAAATAAAAGAGGAGAAGGTAAACCAAGTAGGTATATGAAAATTATATTCTAAAATTTTTCTCACATTAGCTTACACACGATTTAAAATCAATTAAAACCAAATTTACGATTTTCAATACTTACCAGCTTAAAAAGCCAGAACTTAACAGATTAAATAAAACACATAAACGTTTATCAAATGAAGTGGTACGGTTGAATGTTGTTTCTAAAAACGCCGGCGGATGTGTAACTATTTTATACAACTGATTTAAAGATCAAAATGTTTGTATTTTTGAATTATGTGCTTGTTGCGAAGCACGGCTGCAACAGATAATAAATAAATAATACCCCCGCCGCAGCACACCTGCCGACTAAGCGAATTTCCATTTGTCTGAATTGATTTTCAGTTAAATATATTTTAATAACATTAGGTTTAACGAGTACCTAGGTTTGCTGCTACAAGGAAACTAATAAAGTGTGTTTTTAAGTAAAATATTGATAGCTTAGTACAAAATAAATAAATTTGCCAAGTTTGATAAAAATATATCCATAAACAAGGCAAACTACAACATTTGACAATATTCTCCATAAGAATAACATGGGAATTTTAAATTTACAATTATTTTTAATTTTCTCCGTTACTAATAATCGAACAAATATACTTTTATATACTAAATTATTTTTTTTTTAAGCTCTTTAAAAAGGTCTAAAGAGAAATCGGGAAATTCTGTGTTTTGAGGGTCAAAAGTGAGAAAAACCAATTTTTACCCCATAAAACCCCCCGTAAAGCCCCGTTCCCATGGTCCGATCGTGCTGATTCGCGAACTCATTCAAGTTTATCCCGCTTTACACCTTTAAACCAAATTTCATCAAAATCGGACAAAAATTACTCAAGTTATCGCGTTCACGGACGTATATATATATAAGTCTATATATATATATATACATATATAAAAATTTGAACGAATGGTGTTTTTGGCCTCTGGGGACAACAAAATGAAAAAGTAAATCGGTCCCGGGTCTAGGTCTTACCGTGCCACCTACGGTAATAGCTACTTTCCTATAGGGAAATTCGCTAAAAACTAATTAAGAAAGTAAATTTGTTGAAATACTAACTTTCATTTCGTTAGAACATACATAATATATACATACACGTAAGGATAAATTTGATATCCCTTAATAAAAAACTACTTAGTACAAAACACATATTTTTGTCAAATCTAAATATTAAAAGTAAGTGATATTGATTTAAAATATCAAGCATATATAAGCTTTGAAACCCCCAATGAAACTATGCTACAAAAACTATGGATAGTTTAGTTTTTAAATTTTATTTGGATTTTTAATACATAAAAAATACGATTCTGGTTAAGTAAATAAACGGTATCAGCATTCTGACACATACTTTCTCCCATAAGTTTGTCAACAACCTTTATCATGTGTAAGCGGTGAGAGTAAATATACGGAAATGGGATTTGTAAGATTTTCTTCAGAAATTAAAGGACTATAACATACTAAATTTTTATCAAAATCGTTAGAGCCAATATTGGGAAAATATGATTTTCCGTTATTTTATGGGGTTTTTATGGGGAAATAACATAATTTACAATAACTTTTGAACCGTAATTTTTACAGAGATGGGATTTGTACCATTTTGTTCAGAATATAAAGGACTATAACATACTAAATTTTTATCGAAATCGTTCAGGCTATTTTTGGGAAAATCTTTTTTTTCCGTCATTTTATGGGGTTTTATGGGAAAATACCCATTAAAAATAAAAAATTTCTAAGAAATTGGAAAAACTGTCAAAATTGTAAGGATTATAACATACTATGTTAAATAAAAACGGATTTTTTGTCTAAAATCCTATTTTTCGTTATTTTATGGGATTTTTATGGGAAAATAACATAATTTACTATAACTTTTGAACTGTAATTTTTACAGAAATGGGATTTGAACCATTTTGTTTAGAATATAAAGGACTATAACATACTAAATCTTTATCAAAATCGTTCGGGCCATTTTTGAGAAGATCCTATTTTTCCTGTTTTTTATGGGGTTTTATGGGAAAATCCCCATTAAAAAAAATAATTTTCTAAAAAATGACAAAAACTATCAAAATTGTAAGGATCATAACATACTCTGTTAAATCAAAACCGGATTTTTGTCTAAAATCCTATTTTTTGTTATTTTATGGGGGTTTTATGGAAAAATAACATAATTTACCATAACTTTTGAACCGTAATTTTAACAGAAATGGGATTTGTACCATTTTGTTCAAAATTTAAAGGGCTACAACATACTAAATTTTTATCAAAATCGTTCGGGCCATTTTTGAGAAAATCCGATTTTTCCAGTTTTTTATGGGTTTTTATGGGAAAATCCCCATTAAAAATCAAAATTTCAAAAAAATGAAAAAAAAACGCCTGGAGATACCACGGATTAGAACCTATATACCAAATTTCATTGAAATCGGACCACAGTAGTCCCTAGCTCTGTACACATCCAGACACACAGACACACAGACACACACACAGACACACACACACACACACACTCACACACACACAGACATCACTTCGAAAACCACTTTTTTGGGTCCAGGGGGACCCAAAACGAATATATCCACTCAAAACTCAAACTTGAAAATTTTGACGAAAACAATACTTTCTCCATATACTATGGTAGGGGGAGAAAGTAAAATGAGATAAAAACGTAATATAAAATATAATTTTAAAATATATGTTACCACTATCATTATAAAAAAGTTGTTTTTATATGACATACATATTATATATAACCTAGATAAAAATCAATATTCAACACTCGGTTAACAAAAACGTTCGTCATGAAACATGAGCAAAACACAGCGATGTTCGGTAGACGGGCGGAAATAAAAAGCAATGGGACAGATAAACGCTTTGTTTGACCGAAAACTCAATCGGAATAAATATATTTTGTAGGCTACGTAACATAAGTTTTTTTGTTTTTTATGATTTTTTTGTATAACAAAGCAAACTCAATTACTTAAGAATTAAGAAATACATTTCAAGCATCGTAAGTATACGGATACCTGATAACGAGGATTACGGTGTAAAGTTGCACTGTAAAAAGAACATGTATAGGGTGATTACCGAGAAACGCATTTTTTTCAAATAACGAGTATTCAGGCAATTCAGATAAAACGTTATATTTACGAGTGGAAAAACACTGTACCCAATATGCAATTTTAGTATAAAATTACTTACAATTTAGTGTTTAAAAATTACATCTCTAAGATGGTTGTCTTCTGCTTGGTATAGAATTCCTTCTTCGAACATCCCCTACAAGAGTTATCACACGTTTTGGTGATGTCACTTGGCCTTCTCGCTCACCGGATCTTGCAGTTCAAGATTTCGTTCAATGGTTTTTTTTATCTAGAATTTACATAAGCAAACCACAAACAATACAGGAACTTAAAGAAGCTATTCGCCAGGAAATCAACGCCATTCCTAGAGATATGTTAGAAAAATCCGTAGCAAGTTTTAGGGAACACCTTCAACACTGTATCAAAGCGGAAGGCGACCACCTTAGATATGTAATTTTAAACACTAAATTATAAGTAATTGTATTCTGAAATTGCATATTGTGTACATTGTTTTTCCACTCATAAATATATTTTTTGCTTTGAATTGCCTGAATACTAGTTATTTGAAAAACATGCGTTTCTCGGTAATCACCCTATATATTCCACATCAAAACACGACCACAACTAATCCTGTTACAGGTATGATATAATGATAAGTTAGCTTCAATTAAGCGTAAATGTGTCAAGAGATAGTTCTCGATCCAAGGGGTGGTGTCTATTGTCTACAATTAGAGGGTTCAGACAATGGATTGCACTTCTGATAAAGTGATCATTTGTATTCAGGCTGCTCTACTTCAGTTGATAACAAACTGCTCCAATGGGTCGAACCGATTACACAAGTAATTCTTTTGATACTAAATAGTAATTTAAAATTTCATATTGACTTCATCCGGATTGAAATTAATCTTAAAAGTTTCAATTACAGTTTCTTAGAATTTCTTTTGATTTCAACATTGAAGAGATTGGGACTTACAGTTGTGATAATTATTTCTAGGATGAGCGTAGATCATTAACTTTGTCGTTCTATTGTTCAATGAACTTTTCATTACAAAGAAAAGTTTGGATTTAATATCAAGAAATACAAGATATTGAAAGTCACTTAAGAGCACATTCATCAATTAAATAATGTTTTTATCAATGCTTCTTTGTATAAAATATATTAAAAACGTAACCATTGATATTCTCAACCAATTGGAAAATAAAAAAAATATAGTTTTTATTTTATAAAATATATTTTGGTTAGCTTACAATCGATGTCTAAAGTTGCAGTTAAAAAATCAATAGTAATAAGCTTATTTATTATGCTCCTTATCGAATTCCAGATTTCATTTGAACTTTAAATCTTATGCGTGGTTAAAGATATACCACACAAGCAAAAATTTAGAAGTGAGTTGATCCACCAATAACACCTAATAATCCACCTAATAAAATAGTCTAATGTCATTCTAAAAATAGTATTATAGATATTAGATATATAGGGTGTTCATAAAGGGGTGTCACAAACTTCAGGGGCTGATAGTACTAATCAATCTAAACAAAAAAGGTCCCATAAACATAGGTCGAAAGAAGTTTCGTTTTGCCGCTAGCCGCCATTTCGTTTTTTCACAAAACAATTTATATCTCAAGAATAATTCAAGCTACGGAAACCAAACTTTGCACAGAAATTTATTGTGTCAAAAGGCAATAAAATAGCTATATAATTTTCTTTTAAAGTAACAAAATAATGGCTATTTAAAATCTTTAAACTTAAATTACTTAATAATAGTGAAAACATGACAAGACAAATTTAATTTAGCATTTTTAATTCCCTATCAAACGGTACCAAGTTCAAAAAAATCGAATAACAAATAGCTGAAATATTAACATGTTTAGTTGTAAAATGGTGTAGAATAAGGCTAAGCTAGCCAGGTTTGCCTCATTTTTAACTAAAAATCCAACTAATCTTTATTCGAATTTTTTGAACTTTGTATTTTTATAGAAAAATTAAAATGCTAATTAAAAGTGTTATTTTTCATAATACCAGCCATTCTTTACTTTAGAATTTAAGTTTAAGGATTTTAAATGGCCACCATTTTGTTAGTTTTAAAGAAACTTGCATAATAATTTTTTTATTGCCTCTTGACACAATAAATTTATGTGCAACGTTTGTTTTCTGGAGCTTGAATAACTCTTGGGATATAAATTGTAAAAAAAAAAATACAAAACGGTTCATCCTATGTTTATATTAACCTTTTTGTTTAAAATGATTGGTACTATCAGCCCCTGAAGTTTGTGACACTTATTTATGAACACCCTGTATATTTACAGTCCCCGAGTCCTTTTAGGACAATTTAATAATGCCACCGATGGGATAATTGGATATAATATTTTATCACTTTCGTTAATTCTGTTTAAGGATTGTGTTTTATGTCTAGTTATACGACGAAACTAGTCGGTGGTATTTTGTTGATCAATTTGACTCCAGAAGAAGCAAAAAATCCAACTCTGTATAAAAATCAATCAATTAAGTGACAAGTAAGATCTCTTTTGGATACTAAATATTAAAAGGGCTCTTATTTATCCTTTCTTGTCTTATTTAAAAGTAACCAATTCATGTTTTATATTATTTAATATTGTTCCCATTCTAAAGAGACTTTAAACTGTATATATTAAACATTGATTCAAAAGCGTAATGAAACAAAACAAAAATGCCTAGTGGGTTTTTCTTTAAGTAGTTAAGCAAACATTACATTTACAGAATAACGGTAAATATTCTGAACAATTAAACGACCATGTGGGTCAGAAAGTTTCCATTGCTCTTAATTGGACATTTTGATCAACTTTTTCTCCCGGGTTCATTAAGTTTTGTTGCCGAGGGCGCAATTTCCCCCATGCCGCTCTCATGACTCACCCCAAGTTCTCATTCCGCTTTCACCCCTTTCCGCACCATCCATTATTATACTGTGTCAATCAATATCATCGATAATCTATTTTATTAGTTTTGATGATACGAACCTTGTAAAATATTAAATAAATGTAGCTTCTAAACAATATTAATCTCTATCCTAATATTATGTTCTGAACGTCTAGTGTAATGTAATGATTCGTTTTTATTAACTAAATTGCCTGCATAAGGCTCAAAAAGACATTCGACAAACGTGTAACGATTGTATTCAATGGCAAAGTCGTTACTAATACTAAAACAGTTTAAATTGTGATTTGTAGAATTTTTATCATTGTATTATTATTCTAATTAGTTAATATTTGTTCCTAAATAATTTATTCCAATTGCCGTTAGTCAAACAAGAAGAGTTAGTACCATCAATTAAATTATAATTTAATATTTATATGGTTAAAATAATGAATTAGCTTGTGTGATTATACAAGGTGACAAAAAGTCTGGCAATTAAATTATAATTTAATATTTATATGGTTAAAATAATGAATTAGCTTGTGTGATTAAGGTGACAAAAGTCTGGAAACGGCCTAATATCTTTTAAACAAAATCCCTTAGAAAATTAAAACCTTTGACATCAACTTATATGTATGAAAAATACTTTTTGCAGGCATTATTATTTTTGACCTCCACCAGAGGACGAACCATGAGGAGTAGGTACATAAATATTTAATGTAAGCATAGGTTGATATGCACATTATTTTAAAGGGTTAGTCAAGTGGAGGTCATTGCTGAAAAACGCGTCTCAAAAGGTTCCTTCGTTACAAAATGGCGGCTGTCCAAACTCCTTGTGGAATGTACCTGCACAGGCCTTAGTATTGTTAAATAATCGTAGTCAACATTAGCTAGACAGCGTAAATTGCAATTTAAAGTCAACTAGCTTATAGACTAATATTAATAAATATTCAAAACAAATTTAGCCGGGTTTCAGCTCGGTTAAATTTGAATTTTAAACCTGGGTGTGAAATAGATTGGTTCGGATCCTATCTTTCCAACAGTAAGTTGAGAGTTAGATTCTTTGGACACTTGTCAACTGAATTTGAAGCTACGTTTGGTGTACCCCAGGGCTCGCATTTGGGACCGTATCTTTTTAACACCTTTGTGAATGATATTGTTGAGGTTATTGGGTCTGACTGTCTGCTTTTTGCAGATGACTTGAAAGTGTATGGAAAAATTACCTCACTGGCTGATCGTCTGTTGCTTCAGGAGAGTCTCCAGGCTATTGTGATTTGGTGGCAGATGAACAACATGTCACTTAATGTGAAGAAATGCAACTGTATTACATTTCATAGAACTAAATCTGCCATCATCTTCGACTACAAGTCAGTTTTATAAAACCAACCAAGATATTTACCCCCACTGGCCTAAAGGCAAAAGTAATTTTTTAATTAAAATAACCGCACGATTATAAGGGTAGTTCACGTTGCAACTGAGGATTCCAAGTCAAAGGATGGGCGAAACGTCTTGTTTTGCACTCAGTATAAATACCGATATGACGCGGCTCATAAGGGTAGACCGAGAATTTGGTGATGACAACAGCCACCTAAGCATACGAATACAGATAGCAAGAAGTTAGCCTAAACGCAGCTTTACAGAATGAAGTATTAGTATAGCTATTAGGTTCATGTAACATTTGTCATTGTTGTTGCTGCACTTGGAGTTATATTATTCTTTGTAAGCTGTAAGTCCAGGATTGCGTGTTAGACGGGGAGTGTCAGAAAATCAGAACTGAGCTTATTACAACGGATCGATGCAGACAGTGTTCCTATACTCTTCGCAGAACTCTTTGTATCATGCCAAACTTGGACTCACCAAATTCCCCACATTATGACAATAGTAGTTCAATTTGGAGTAAATGATACATTAGGTACATTAGGTACGAGTACATTGAGCCAATAAGTTATACAATAATATGTGATAAAAGTTATACAAGAAGTAATAGTACATTATTAGAACTTTAGAATCTTTAGGAAATATGAGTCGTAAGAGCATAACACATTGGTTTGAGCTGCATTTAATAATTTATTTTAAGAAAGAAAAGTTTTAAGTTCTGTTTAAACTCCATACTACTCTTTTTTCTAAACTATTGGTTCAAAACTTGGTTTCCCAATAAGAGTATTTCTATACTCCTCACTTTTTCAAAATTTAACATGACAATTTGTGAATATCCGTTATCGTGGGAATTAATAATACTATATTTCGGTAATTATTATCTTTATCAAGAAGTATATAAATATTTGGTAAGAGCTGCTTTTATTTATCCATTTTAAGAAGAAAAAGGATAAATTTATATTACACCTATCTTTCCATGTATTTTTTGGAAAAGGGGTTCCTTACTGTTTGTAGGGTTATATATTTTGTATAAAACCTAAAATTCTCTCACCTACATCATAAAATCTTATCCCTAATTGAAATAGAAAAAAATATCATTGCTAAACATGTGAAGCCTCAACCAGATTCAACGAACTGCTAAAAGTGGTGTTCTTAATTTATAGAAAAATAAGAATTCAAAACAATGGTGATGTATACTCGATTAAAATACAAATATTGGTTGCTTGAAGAGTTAATACTGTAAATCAGTGGTTGGGTCCAACGACAGAACTAATGGTTTTGTCAGAAGATGCCTTAAACAGTTTCTTCATCTTATTTTGTAAAAGGTACACTTTGTACAATAAAAAAATCTGGATTTGGACCAATTCAACTTCCAAAAATGCCTGATAATAGAGAGTAAATGTTACATAAGTTTATTTTCAAATGTATTTTACTATGTATTTATTGTATTTTTGACTTTAAAACAAATATATAATCCATTTTTACTTCTATAAAGGATTTTCTTTAATAGCTCTTATGCTCTTATATGCCAGGTAGTATTATTAACACTGCTGTACTGCATGTGTAAAACTTTGTTTATTTGAGGTTTTCAAGTTCTTTACTAAGAGAATTACCTATAAATACACTTATATTAGTTATATATACAGGGTGGCTGGTCATCAGTGTTACAAAACATTTTTGGTGTAAGTACAAAGTAAATGGAGTGTGATGATGCATATAAGGGGTTCCCAATCTAAGGATTAGCTTTTCAAAGAATTATTTTTAGTTTTTAAAAAATAACCATGTGTTTAAATTAAATACAGAAATTTCTCAACTACCTCTAAATAGATTTGAGTATATTATGTCACTCCCATGTTCTACATTACATTGTGAATAAGAATAATATAAAATGACGGAGGATCAATAGTAAAAACTCCATTGTAAATTATATATAATAAAAACATCATTGGTCTATTGCATTTGTCTACACTCTGTATACCAAAGTGGCAAAAAGCTTCCACCAGCAACTCTATTGAGCTTTAGATGTGCTTGTTTTCTCTTAAGTAGTTTGAAGACTCCAAAATATGGCGTTTTTACATTTTAAACAAAGATAGTAGGCATGTATGTAGCAAAACTTATATTTTTGTTTCAGTTTGAACAGTAAAAACGGTAAAAACGTTCCCTGTTTTCTAGTATTAAAACAACTAAAACAAACAAACGCATATCTAAACCTCAACAGTGTAGCAAATGGTTGAAAAGCTTATAAAATGTCGCATTTTTCATCATATTTTGCTATCTTTTTGTATACAGGGTCCAAATAAATTCAATGCGTCAGTGTTTTTTTTTTTACATTTTTATCATATGCTTTAATTGTAATCTTTGGAACTATTTACAATGGAGTTTTTTTAGGCTTGGAACCTCTTATATGCATCACCACACTTCATTTACTTTGTACTTACACCAAAACAGTTTTGTAACACTGATGACCAGCCACCCTGTATATTACAAAATATTTCATAATAACTCTTAAAGGAGTATTGGCTTTATAGTTAATGCTTTATGATAACAAGCAGGAAGGAGTTCTGACTTAGTTTCCTGACGAATCATTTATCAAATGCAAGGGCGGGGTCGAAAATTATTCTATTTCTGGTTTCAAATAGAATCATATAATACAAGCGTTGCGGGTCTAATGTAGCAATTGTTTACTCCCTAGGAAGTCAAAAGTCCTTTTAGTCCCTAGGGTGTAAAATTCGGCTGTTGTGAATGGTTGTAAATTTTGATTGTGAGCAATTTCACGAATCGAAATTATTTATCTATTGATTTGCTGGATACGATTTGAGCTTATTGTTGCATTCTTGTCAATAGTTCGACATATCGATGTTATAATGTACAGTAACACAATCTTAATAAACGAACTTAATGAATCACCTACTAAAAATCTATATTAGCAGAATTGAAAACCAAGTCATTTTGATAGGTTATTTTACATGAAAAGTATTTTAGTTTTTTAGGTTAGTTTGCTAAGTAATTATGCAATGTGACGAAAAATATAGTTCATCACACTGGCAAAAATGTCTTTTAAACCTTGCTTAATTTTTGTGAAACTGTAGCTCTGATCAAAAAGAGCAACTTTACGCCCTAGTGTTGAAATATATAATAATATTTTGCACTTTAATCTTTAGCGATAATGCTAGAGGAAAAGTATGTGGGTTTTAAACATGACGTTTTATTTGCTCAAGTTTGAAAATAGCTTGTATACAAAGAGATTATATTGTCCCAACTACCGACGGATATCTACTAGGTATCTCAGAACAGATGTTTACCGTGCGTGAGCAATGTTTATCTCAGCGAATAAGGATGATAACTGTCTAAGGCCTACCGCACACGAGAGACTTTTTGTCGGCCGACTGTCTGCCAACTGTCTGGCTGGAGTCGGGTGGACAATCGAAAAGTCGTCAAGACTGTTTGGTCTTTGACTGTGGATGCGCACACGACACGACTGTTTAATCGTCTTTCGAGTGTCAAAATGATGTATTTGACAGAAACCGCTGTCATATGTGTCTTACTGATACGATTTCGTGCAAGAAAACGTAATAGAAAATACTGGGTGCATCCAATTTATAGTCCGAGAACCTTGAAAGGCCAGATTTACCTCATATTCTCGGATTTGAGGAAATATCCGGACAAATTTGTCATGTGCTCATGAATGAGTGTTGGTAGTTTTGATCAATTATTAATACCCCGGCTTCAAATACCTCATCCCATAACTTATTTTAGCAAATTTCCCATATAGAGAATAAGTTATAACCATAGGTCTTATGGTAAGACCTGGTCCCGGGACCGATTTACTTTTTCGTTTTGATATCCCCAGAGTCCAAACACACCATCCGTTCAAATTCACACACACACACATATATTTTTGTCCGTTAGCACGATAACTCGAGCAAAGATTATATCCGATTTTGATGAAATTTGGTACAAACTTGTAACCCTACATCTATTTTATTCGAAGGAGTTCGCAAACCAGCATGACTATGAGAACGGGGATTTATGGGGGGTTTTATCGGGTAAAACTGGGGATTTCCAATTTTTTTACGATAAAAACAAAAGATTCCGTAACTTCTTTAGAAAACATTTTGCAGAGCTTAATAAACAAATAATTTAGCATGCTAATTTTTATCATAATGGTTACAGGGAAATTCCAAAATATTTAAAGTTAAAATTTTCATGTCATTTATATGTAGAACAAGTAAACTGTTGTAGTTTGCTTGTTTATGGATGTATTTTGATAAAACTTGGCAAATCTATTTATTTTATACTCAGCTATTTTACTAAAACACACCCTGAATACCCTCCCTGTAGCAGCAAACCTAGGTACTCCTCGTTTATCCTAATTTTATTGAAATAGATTAAATACAAAATTAAATCAGGCAAATAGGATGTCATTTAGTCTGCAGGTTTGCTGCAGCGGTGGTATTTTTTTATTATGGCCAAATACTCCTTCAAAGTATTTTTATAAAGAGGGAACCTTGCCTCAACTTCATCGATAAGTTTATCAACTTTCTCGTCCCTCAAAACACTTGCACTGGTGGTTGTCGAAGCCTTAATAATAACAATAACACACAAATTAAATACTAATCATAATAACAATAATAATACACATGATAACAACGCACTCGACTGTCAGACTGGCAGACTTTTTAGTCGTCAGTGTGCGCGTCCTAACTTATCTCCATGCCTTTATCAATAAGACACGACAGTTGAGTCGGGGAGCAGTCGGCGGGAAAATCGGTCAGCACCAAACTGCCCCGACAGTCTGAAGACAGTCTGCTGACTGTCTTACTGCTGTCGGCTCGTGTGCGCACTCAGATTTACCACTATGGGGCCGACTTTGACTCCCGACTACGACTAAAAAGTCGGCCGACAAAAAGTCTCTCGTGTGCGGTAGGCCTAAGAAAGAACGTTTAACACGTAATGGTGTAAATAATGATTTGTATTGTAGGTAGTGATAACGTCCTACCTAGTTAACAATTTTTTTATCACTTTTACATTTGTTCATAACCGAAACTTCATAGATAAATTTTACATTAAAAAACGCAACGATTTCGTAACACCGTTACGATTTCAAAGAACAAAACAGCTTGGATCGATCGAAGGGTTTACCCCATGCAAGTAAATGGTAGATGCAACTCAATTTACATATAAACGCATCCTCCGTCCTCACCTCCGCCACTCCTGCCTGCAACACTCAGATAGTACAGGGAGTCATGCAGTTTGGTGAGAAAATATGTTAAGATTTTGAATCACTGTAGTAAAAAAAGATTCTACTTTTAACAAGTTTACAGTTCTTTCTAAGAATTCCATCCGATATGATACAAATACTAATAAACCGTACCAAAGTTATAACGATCAAATCCAATAGAACATTATTTAAGGTTTGTAATACAAAAACCTTTCTTGTGGTCTAAAATATTTTTGTCTTACAACGTATTGTACGTAGGTTTATAGGAGTTTAATTGATACCACGTAATAAGATTTAAAATAAGATAATTACCAAACAAAGTTCTTAAACTTCTTTAAAACATAACCTCTGATTCGCATAATTACATAGAAGACTAAACATATTTAATACGGAAATACACTTAGAATACGATCTGAAATATAATGCATTCATTGTATGAATTAGAAAGCTAACTAGACATACAGTTATACAGTCCCAAGAAAACTCGTACAACATTTACAGTTCTTAACATAAGGTTGAATTCATTCGTAAGCCAGTCTGTCCTAGAAAGTCAAGTCATTTGGAAAACTACCTTTACGCTTCCGAGATCATGTACTAAAGAAGTTCTATTCACGTGGCGTCTACTTACTATTCTGTCATCTAACATAGTTGTGACCTTCCGCGCAAAGTTCTGGTCCTACAACGGAGTGAATAGGATTACAACTTCCGCGCAACAAACTTTGATTCGACAAACTGAATTTAACTAACTTCTAGTAATATCTTGTAACACCTGCATTGCCTTTTTGTTAGTTTTGAAATTAAATCATAGTTTAATTACATTTATTAGCTTATTTAAATTTAAAATTGAGGGGGGGGGCAACCCTATAACTAAGTGTGCTAAAAACGTTTTTATGTAATCAATTTGCAATGCTTGTCCAAAATGTATTTGCATTGATGTAGGATTTTTGTATGATAATGTCCCAGTCGAATGTTTAAGCTGAGGATGTACGGATAAATTTTTTCCACGAAGAGGGTGACAATAAATAAATCTCTGAGGACCAAGGTCCTGTATGAGAATGTTACACGGATATCTGATTATGAACTATTTTTAGTCCATATTATGTTTAATAAGCCAAAACAGCTTAGCGACTTAGTAAAATGCATTATATCTCGACTATTCTTTGCATCACGGTCGTTATCATGTTATAACTATTACGGCGTTATAGTTATAACTGAAACTATCATATTAAGTTGCTTAGGTTTTCCTGATTCTAAAAATAATATAAATGTAACTCAATGACATATTTTTTTTATAGCTCATAATGGTGTTTTGTGGTTTTAAGGAAAATCTAAATTATTGGTCATTTTATTAGGGTACCTAATAATTTAGTTCAATTAAGTTACCAGAATTTAAGGTAACATGGATTGATTATAATTTAACAGTTTATATAGGAATCAATCATATAATTTTCGTTTTATAAATTAACAGACATTATATTTTAATGAAGATTGTCCATTATAAATCTTCCAGCGTGTATTTACGGCTTGAGATGTACGAATTTGCATTTTTTTTATTGAACCATGACTTTTATTACTAAAAAAATTACCATAACTTTAAATTCTGAATTATGTAACGTAGTTGTGCTATACATATACTTATTAACTGGGTACATTGACTAACATAAAAGAAACGTCCATAAACCTTATTTTTCATTTTCTACTTTTAGGATTTAAACATCATATCTGTTAGTTTTTTTTCCTTTTATTTTGGTGCTTAAGAATTATCTGCAAATTCTTTAAATTAGTCTTTAAAGTGATGGATGGAAAATATATAAGTTAAAATAATTAGTTTTTGTTTATCTGGCATAAAGAATGCTAAAAGGAGGTTCTCAACCTCAAAGAATTTCTTCATCCTTTAACCACGTCGGAATTTACATCTAAGGTTTTCTCTAAGGAAAACTTTCACACTTTTTAAAGTAAAGAAATTACAAATAATTACGAACAAAAAGGCCTTCATTTAAAAATATAAAGATTGTAGCTTTTTTAATTATTTAAAATATTTCTTTTGGAATTTTAACACAACATAATTATAATTTGAAACTGTAGATGGTTAAATATTGTATGAAAAGTAGTTTTGGAAATTACTCGACGATTCATGAGTAATCTTTTCAATATATTTCAAATAGATTGTTGGTTGTGTTGCTAGACTAGTCGTTAAAGAGTTCTGGACTTTGGAGTAAAAACTGGACTTTGGGACGATTTCAAATCCCGGCACATCCACAAGACATATTGGTTTGGACTCCTTTCCCTATAAGTGTCACTTCAGCACACGCTGTACATAATATTTCGCCTAAAAATGCCACTGGTGTCAAATCAAAGAAAAATATGTAGAAACAGATATTTACCTAAACGGTTATTAATTTTGGCACTCAACGATCAACCTAAATACCTAATAACCACTCTTACAGCCATAATATGTTATGGCATCATTACTGGAACCGCTAGTGCTACGATAACGTGTTAATTGATCGAAAATTGGTAATACCGTTTTGGCAAGCCAACCCAAGTTATAAGCATCTGTGCATTGCATTTGTTATTTATGTTTTACGTAATGCAAATATTTATTAATTACCATGGTAAATATCCCAATATTCGGCTGTCTCATGTTGTCTGAATTATCTTTAATTTCTTGGTGTGGGTTCCAGTAGTTTTATCCAGGTGATGCAAGGTGATACTGATTTAAGAAACAAAAACCAGCTATTCTAAAGAATCCCTGAATTCCATATCAGCTGTTTTGGAATTCAAGCGTTATTTAAGCCAAACCATGTTTAAAATCTTGTAGCTAATGGTTAAAAACTTCCGAATATACATTTTTGTTTGATAGACTGTAGCCTAAGTGTCTTAAAGAGTAAATTCTTTATAACATTCTTTATAGATATTTATAATTTTAGTAGGCCTACATTAAAATAGCCGAAAAAGATAAAAAAAACTAAATTAATATAATCCAGTTTAAGTTAAGTAATTGGTACAAAAATGTAGAACATATTATACATAATTATATGAAATAACCCTATTATATGAACTAAATGTTCGTTTACCTATTACCATAGCTGATTACACATAAACAGATCTTATTATTTATAGCGGTTTTCTTGTGATGAAATGCAATGGTGGCTGTTCAGAAAGTATTATCAGTAACAAACGTATAGATATGGAAGCTTATATATTCACTGGTAGATAGTTTAAGATAAGTTTTCACTGGTAGACCCTCTGCCCGTAAGATATCTCAAAAATTTCTTATAAGCATATCTAGCTCTGTCTTATCGTTATTAGATTCGTTTTAAATTATGAAAACGAAGATTATTCGCTAATTTCGCTGATTTATAAATATGTTTTTGGTTTCAAAATTTGTAAACCCCACATTTTTTATTTGGAAACTCCAAATTACGAAATTCTAATTCTTCAGTCGTAAAGTGTAAAGGAAGAAAGATGCCTGTATACTTCCCACTGCATGTTTTTGTTTTGTATGTGTTTACAAGTTGAATCACAATTGCTGAGCTTATTTGTTTGGCTAAAAAACTGGGTCGTTCCTCATATTATTAGCGCGACCTTGTCACAAGGTGCGATGAATGAGTCAGAACGCTTCAACCAACCAAGTTATGAGCCAACATAGTACAGGGTGATTCAAAAAGGTCTTTACAACTTTGAAAACTCATATAAATGTTATTAAAACGTTGGGTGCTGATGACGGGAATTCCCGCAATTGCTTAACATTGAAATAAATGCAACTTTTATGTTCAAACATGTCGACAGCACAAATAGTGTTAAACAAGGTGCAGAGCTGGTTTTGGTGTTGTTTTAAAGGAAAACACTTCAAGTTTTTTTACCTTAAACTAAAGATGTTCTGTGTGACTTCCGTTGGATTTGGGGAAAATAATTATTTAGGTATGAAAAAATAGTGAAAACCGTTAAAAATTTGAGAGAAATTTACAAAATTTTGAAAGTAGAGCGTTTTTTGACGGCGAAGGAGTGCAATACACCCACTTCTAGATGTGCTAGGGAGTTGAAATTTCGCACACTTGTAGTTCTCGGTCCCAAACCACCCATAAAATTCCAAAAAGTCGCATTTTCAAATTTTAACCCCCCCAAAAATCCAAAATGGTGGACCACTGAAAACGACAAAACACGTTTTTTTTTCAAACGGCTATAGCTCGAAAACGGTAAGAGCTAGAAAAGATTTGAGGAAAAACGTAGGTTCGGAATTGAATTTCCTACAAGACACTTGTTATGCGTTTTTCGAAAATCGCACTCCTTCACCGACAAAAAACGCCCTACTTTCAAAATTTTGTAAATTTCTCTCAAACTTTTAACGGTTTTCATTATTTTTTCATACCTAAATAATTATTTTCCCCAAATCCAGCGGAAGTCTCGCAGAACATCTTTAGTTTAAGGTAAAAAAACTTGAAGTTTTTTCCTTTAAAACAACACCAAAACCAGCTCTGCACCTTGTTTAAAAAGATTTATATGAATTTTCAAAGTTGTAAAGTCCTTTTTGAATCACCCTGTAGTGTGATATCCGCCTGGCATTATGAACCGAAGTTTAATTAGCATTTGTAAATACTCATATTATAACCAGCCTATTTTGTATGGAACCGTAATTAAAATTACTATACATGGTCGAGTAGTCAATACAAACCCCTTTGATTATTTTCTACTATAATTCTCCGTATTATTTTGATTGTCGATTGCATTTTCATGTTTATATTTTCCAAATATATGCTTTAGTACCTTACAAGTAACTCAGGATGCAAAAGTATTTGAAGCTATTTACACTAACTTTATTAAGTAATTAAATATCAATAACAAGAAGAACCACGTTCAAGGAGCTTAATGATGTCTGCTTATAATTAATACATTTTCATTTTCCTACCCAAAGCGTGTCACATTTTGATCTTAAATAAACGTTTTGTGTTCAAGCCCACTGGGATGATAAGGATTCGTTTATATGGTTAAATGTATTTAGTGATGGGAGAATCGAATACTTTAAAGAATCGAATACAGTGAATTCGTAGCCTCCCCTGTATTCGAATACTTTTACGAATACTTGTATTCGAACACCTTTGAGTATGCAAAGCATGGCAAATGAGTGTGTAATTCTTTTTTCATAATGCAACCGCTCTTTTGGCCACTGTTATTTCGTTTTACAGTAATTAATTCATTAATATAATTTATTCAATGTAATTTTAAATTATATGATTTTTAAAAGGTACATTTATTTTGACTTAGGCCTATAATTATTTCATGGTCAGTTAGTGTTATTAATGTATTATTTTCTATTATATTAACTAATTAATATCTTTAATAATATGTCTTATTCATTTGTATAGATAATTTACATCAGATATGCATGTTATTTTGTCATGTAACTATATAAATCGGTTGTAGTTATAATAAATTATATTCAATTGCCCTCTACCAGTAGTAACCTAATATTTTAAATATCCAATATATTCTAAATGTTAACGATTAATAATAATCTTATGTAAATTATAGGGCTAATGGTAAAATTATAACGAATAGATGAAAACAAATGCTGCAGTAAAAACATTAAATACTCTTACGAATGCTACGGATTCGTAAGATATTTAAAAGGGAATTCAGTAGTTGAAAAAGTGTTGAATACATTTTTGAATCCCCCGAATTCGCTTTCTAGATTCAAGAAATCCTGCAAAATCTGAGGTCAAGAGTATTCACAAAAAAGTATTCGTACGAATCTGAAGTATTCGAATCTACGAATACTCGGGCTGTATTCGAATACTATTCGATTCTGTATTCGATTCTCCCATCACTAAATGTATTGAATTTTGTAAATTATTCAAATAAGTTACATAAACGTAATTAGTTTTATAAATATACATTTTGGTTCAGGAATTTTATTCTTTATAATTAATTCGATAAAAGGCAAATAATTGTCTTAATCTTTTCGGTAATTTAGATAATTTTCTCAAATTCTGAGAAAATCATCCATTGCACTCAATTTAATGAAAATAGTTCGCTGCAAACGGCTTTTGTTATTGCTGGCCTAACCCACTTCGTACCCAGTAAGCATTAGTTGAAATATATAATTCTCTATAGAGTATGCTTTTACTACAATTGAATATAGACTAATTGGGTTTTAGCCTAAAAACAACTAAATGCTGTTGTAGGCAATCGATGTTCGAACTGTGTACTCGACATAGTCAAATGTTGACGTTGCCAGTGTGCGAACTGCCTTTCGTGGAAACACGCAGCAACATTGGTAAAAGAACATACTTTCGTCAAATATTTAAACTATATATATAGGCCTATATATTTTGGAGATAATTTACAATTACCAAAGTCTACTTATCTATCTTATTAATCTTCTAATCACTTATCTTTATGTAACTACTGTGCTTGACAATTTCCTGAACCGTATTGTGGTAAAAAAATTAAGGATTAACAATTGACATAAAATTAAATATACTCCAACAATCAAGCCTTGATACCTACTTTTCAAACTACACAATTAAATATAAAAACGTTTACAAACTGAAAAAAATTAAATTTTTGAAAAAAAACCTTCTAGACTTGAAACAGAAAACCGGAATTAAAATTTAAGTTCAAATAACTAGCCACACACAAATACAACTTTTATAGTCTCAAAAGTATCTAAATTTTAACTATTTATTATACTTTAGCAATAGTAATACATACTGTTGTGAAATTCAAAAATAGCATTAATAATTCCAGGTAACCGATAATCATCCATAGCAATACTATGTGGTAAAACGATTGTAGCAGGAAACAAATATGCAATAGCACTAATGGAACCTTACAACAAGCAATATTCAAGAAGCATTGAGGCATAAACAGTGGTTTTGCTTGCTAAATCCCCAAAGTGTTAAATGGGAACAATACAAAGCTTGATACGTTTTTTCGTACATGTTTTTGTACGTTAAAGGAAAATCCATGCCCCATATCAATATTTAAAATTTATGATGAACATTTTGCATCGTAATGTGACAAATTTGTGAATAAAATAAATAATGCTTAGTTGAGAGCAACTCATTTAACTGAAAGATATAATAGACGGAGGCATGGGAGTAAAATTTGAAATTTGATAGGGGAAAATATTCGACAATATCGGCAATCCAACCCATGCCTCAATTCTCTGAATATTGGCAGAAGACACTGTCTGAAGTATACCCGGCATTGCGGAGTGTGGCGCCATACTCGTCTGACTTCAACCTAATCCTTACAAACACTTATATTCTACTAAAATATTGGACACAGTTTATTGGAAGTACTGCACCACCGATGTCTTCCTATTATACCACACAATATACAGTACTTTGATTAAAAAATTTATTTCCTTGAATTGTATTAGATTTTTGAGTTTTATTGTTTGTTTTATTGGAGCTACGAAGATTAGATACAATAAGAGGAAGCCTAATTCCTCTTAGGTCTTGGTTCTTGACTAACCTCAAATTGGTGTAGTATTTATTGTATGTTAAAAAAAAACCTAAACAATATAAAGTAACTCAGCAAAGCCTTCAATTTAAAAACTAGACGTTATCTTAGAAATGCCCAAGTTTTAGGCGATTAAAATACCTATTTTATTTTAGAAGTTTTACTACCCAAAAGAGTTTTGAGTTGTGTTTTCTAGACATCGTGCCAACAAAAGTTAAACAAATCCTACAATTAGCCTAGTTTACATTTCTATTGAGGAGTATATATTTTTTAATTAAATTGGTGCTTTTAAAACAAAATTATTGTCTTAGCTCCAAGAACAGTTAAAATGTTCAGATAATGACAAAATATTCTAGGAAGAGAGGTTGCTGCTGCCAATATTGTAATTTGGATTGGCTTGTTAGTGGAGTCGTGTTTGAAACCGTCCATATTTGGTTAGTTAATAGAGCACATGTTACCGATGACGAGGTGTTCCCATACTAATTTGGCTGCAATCACTTTACTGCGCAAATGATGCAAACAAAACATTATATATTGAAATAATTTGGTAACTCACTTTTGATTTTTATAATTGAATGTTGAAGTACCCCCACCGCACTCAATTTGCAGACTAAGTAATTTACAATTTGACTGATAATTTTTATGTACTAAACTAATTCCATAACCAAGTCATGTGTATCCCTGTAACATTAGATATGATGAGTACTTAGATTTCCTGCTATGGGGAAAGCAAACATTTATTATCTTTATTATATAGGTTGAAATAAAACAATTTGCTAAAATTGATCAAAATGTATTGATAACCAACCAAGGGAAACTAGTTTGCACTTTCTCTATAAAAATAACATGGATATTTTTAAATTAACAGTTTTTTATATTTCTCTATAAACCTTCATTGTACAATAATGTTTCGATATAAATTATTGTTTGGTATTTAAGCTCGACTCCATGGCTCTGAAAAAATTGGGCTTTATCAATTAAGGGTAAAATGTGAAACATTGTTTGTAATATTTCAAAGCCCCATTCGCAAACTCAATCAAGTTTATCCAGCTTAATACGTAATACATTCATGCCAAGTTTCACCTAAATTTCACCAAAACCACTCGAGTTTTTGTGTTACGGACACAAATATTCTGTATATACCTAACAATTTAACGAATGCCTTTTTGCCTCTGGGGGCATCAAAATAAAAAAGTAAATCAGTCCCGGGTCTAGATCTTTCAGTGTCAACTATGGTATTAGCTTCTTCTCCCTAGATAAATACGCTAAAACTGTGTTGAGAATTGTCTATGTTTCTAAATCAATCTACAACCAATTAAAGTGTAAAGTGATTGTCATTTTAACTGAAATTATTGGTTTTTTTTCAAGTACAAGAAGTAAAAAAAAAGAAAAACGGAATGACTATACAAATTGCATTCATGCTTTCCCCCGTTTTTAGGCAGGACAGTGATGGTTTTATAATAGATTTAAATAATAAATTCAATTAGATATTGTTCTACATGTTTGTTAACAATGTTTACAAGTCTAGTTGTGGCTGGTTACCTTATTTTGAAAGTTATAGTGTACTCATATTTGGATCTTAGAATTACATAGCTAAAAGTCATATGTATATCGAATGTCTCTATTTGACGGTTCTCAAAAACGGATTTAAATGTTTATACGAACAATATTGGTGGAGTTCTAAATATATTAAACATCAAAATATTAAACGTGCAATGAGAAATCTGAGTGTTTAATGTATTTTAGAAACGACCAATAGTGGCTTACTGTTGAGTTGAAATGATGTAATTTAGTGGATTTCGTTACTTTAGAAGCAATGGGCCGGATACCCACACTGTTTTCATATAGTACAAAGATAGTCCACATAGTTCACTTTACAATGGTTTATTATATCCCTTTGTGTAAATTAAAATCACATCATTAATCTGGTGGTTGATCCTAATAATGAATGATTGGCGTACAAGAGGCTACAAGCATAGTGGCAAAATGGTACTGCCACATGAAGATGTTGAACTTTTTTTGAGGCATCTGTTAACTCTACCATCTTTTAAGATAGCACACTTGCTATCAAAAGGTAAGATCTTCCTTGACACTTAAGTTAGATAAAATCAATCACACAAAATTAATTTCAAAATGACACTTCACAAAGCTTGATCCAAGCCAAAGACTACTTTGCGTTTGCGAAACTTCTAGACTGAACAAAATAGGTTTACCATTATTTAGAAAGAAAAATAAAAATATTTGACAATATTAGACAAGATGGTAGAAACATGATTCGCCCGCACCAGCAGCACCCTACAGCCACATTTGCGACCAGAAGCTATATATGAATCTTGGACCATTAGACAGACTATAGGCACTTTTAAATTGCTGTTCGACTGAATAGAGAGAGCTAATCGTGACAAAATGACAGACTAAAGACAACTCTATGTGGCGTTGGAAAGACTAGATACAGCTTTATGAAGAAGTAAAGATTAAATACGATTTTTGCACACGATAAAAGACAGAATGGATACAAATTGTTGACATTAAAAAGGCTAAAATCAACTTTGTGACACAATGATGGGCAGACTACAGACAACTTTATGACGTTTTACAGACTAGAGGCAACATCGGATCGCCGCCACTGCGTCGCGGGACAATAGTCTCATTCATCCATCGTCCCTCGCGGCACTCGATCGATGGTTTGTGTCCTTGCAATTAATGTGTGCGAAAACCACAATGCTTGTAGACAACAAATGGGTCATTACTTTATTCTGGCCAGTAAATTTCAATGATTGTTGATTTTTTAATTGTTAGTGACATTGTTAAGACCATCTTGTTAGAATCTACAAAAACTATTAAACTAATAATTTAATTTGAACTGCTCTACCTACATCAGATGTTCGAACTTATGTTTGATTACTGAATTATTTCATAGCTGCCAATGTGTGTTAAAATAAACTTCATAGCCCCTGGTTGTTAAGATGGGAAAATTTAACAGCTTTAAGTAAAATAATTGAATTGATTATTTAGACAAAGGGGTCGAAATGAGACTTTTGTTTTTATGAAAGAATATGAGGTAAAAATTATAACTATTCATAAAAATTAATCACCATGGGTATATTAAAAGTAAATGTAAAATTTAAAATGTAAATACATTATTAGTTTACTTATTATATGAAAACAAACAAGACAATTATTAGTATTCAGCGATAGTAAGATTTGCAAGATTGTATGTTTTTAAACTCCCAAACTATTTTATTTTTATATCTCAGTAGTTTTATATAGCATGCTCATGAATATTATTGATCGATCGAAGGATTTGAACGATTTACAAACACATTTACAAACTACATTTCTTTCATAATATGTATCGAATTTCGTTGTAATACAAATTTAAAGGGTTACAGAACCCTAACGACACATTAGCATTAGTATTTCACTACTATAACACAGGCAATCACTCTCCAACCCATGACCGATTAGCTAGTGATAAGAAGTAAATTATTTGTTTATGTGCTATTGTATCGAGCATTATTAAATACTGTACGCGTTTTCCAACATTTTTTTTTAAATTTAACCATTTAGTTGTACACATTTTCATCTAACCAGTACATAATATAGCTTAACATTTTGTTGAAAAATAAAAACCAGTTAGTGATGGAAATATGATATTGTGTGTTCCAAATGCTATAGTAAAGTTTATTTGTATTTTGTACGTGTTTTAAAAAATGCATGAATGAATGTTTAGAAACTATCGTTAGCATAATCGATCTATTGTTAGTCGCCTTAACTTTGACAACTCTAAGAAGCAAAGTAATTAAAGAACAATATAGTTCAAGCAACACAATTTCATAGTATAATTAATTATAATATTTTTATGACTTTTCACTCTAACTCTTAAACATCCAAATTAATTTATTTCATCCGCTCCTAAATAATATTAACTCATTGGTAAGGATAGGTAGAGGATAAGGTAAACATGTATGCTAAACTACCCCACAACATAGAGTCCATTAACCTCCTTGCTGTCTGGATTCATAACTTTATCACTGTGCGATTCAAAACCGTGTATAACACGTAGAACACTCGCGGTTCACACGCACCCCGCCGGTCGGACGGAGGAAGAGCAACTACTACTGGGCAGGCAAGGGGCGAGCAGGGCCAACCCCTACCACCCCCCCCCCCCCCCCACCGCTAGACCGCGCGTGGTAAACACAGAACGTTGTCTCGGCAATCCAACCTGACGCCTTTGTGTCCCTGTGGAGCAATCGATATGGTCTACTATCAGCATGCTAATGTACGTCGCTGAGATTTCAAAGGGTCGGTTTGATATATTTGAAATGCAAATTAATCAAGTCCCTCAGTTGTAGCTCTGTTGTATTTTAAGAAACCAAAGGGATTGTAGTGAGCATTTTCCATTAAGAATACAATGCTTTTATCTGAAATGGCTACCATACGAAGGTAGGTATTTTAAGCCAAGTACAAATGGAGATGATACTGATACGATCGTGTAGTCTTGATACTGACTAAGGCTGACATGTTCCTCAGACAGGACTGTATATTAATAGCCCATACAGACGATGGCAACTAAAGGACATACAGTTTAAAGTGATATCCGAACCACGTATCTGTCTTGCAATTTACTAATTAATATAATTATCAGGATAGTACAGCGGATAGTTTGAGCCGGCCCCCTCTCATCCGCACCCAGCTTAGAACCTACTCCTCCAAGACGCACACCCAACTGCGGGGAGAGGGGAGATCACAACTTACCTACAAGATAACCTATATACCTTCATAATTATTATAATTATTATGGCGTCCCCATCTTAAATAATTGATCATTGATTTATAAGAAAAAACTTTGAATGTGGAAAGGGGGCAATTTAAAAACAAGTATCATTTTCAAACTAGTCAAAATTTATCTTAGAAGTAGAAATAGAGATAAAAAATCCAGTAATAGCCAACGTGGCCAAGTCAAAAAAGTAAGCCAATAAAAATTAATTTTCAACACTAATGCCGAGTAGTATTGCAGACCTTCCTACTTTTCCGGCAAGCCGCAGTGAAAGCTAGCTGGTTCACAAGAGTTAAGGCTACGTACACATGCAGGGCCGGTTCTAGGAATTTTTCAGAGTTAAGCGAACACCCGAATCAGCGCCACTTAAAATTCCCCCCCCCCCCCAAACCCATGAACATATAACTTAACCGTATTTGTGAATTTTTTCCCAATAATTTTGGGAAGAATTTTTTTTTTAAGTTTAGGTAGAAGAAGTAACTTGCAATAAAAAGCTGTTTATTATTCGCAGAAATGTGACATTTATACACTTTTACTCATCATATAAAAAGCAAAACCAAGGACACACTAAAAAAAACAGGCCGTAATGTAATGCTCGTCAAGCATGACGTCACGATAGAAGACGGCAATGACGTAATGTTTGCCGTTTGTGATCAGCTGCTTGTTTTAATCTTTCCTTGGCAAATAAATAAATAAATACCTACGTCATTGCCGTCTTCTATCGTGACTTCTTTGGGCTGACTGGACTCGTCACCAGGGGCCCATTTCATAATAAACTACATGTTACAAGTTACAACTTGTAACTTGTAATTTCCATTAGATTTGCATTGGGCGATCAGCTGATTTACTAATAATATTAGTTTGTACTTTATTATGAAATGGGCCCCAGATGATTTCTACAAAAGTCTACTCATTGATTTGGCTTTTTTTCTTCCTCTTCCAAATTTGCCTTACGCTTTCTATGATAAGTGCCAGACGGTTTCTTTTTTTCTGCCATTGCTTTCATAGTTTCGGCTTGCAATATGTTTTACTCACTCATTCAGTTTATACTTTATTTTTTATTTAATGCGCAAATTATAAATTAAACTTAAAACACTCGTAATAATTCGCTTATCAACAATCATGAATCAAAACAATGCCAATACGATACCGATACGGTATAGGCCTACGCACGATTACTAGAAAAATACCGGTATGGATCATAAACAAATGACGTTTTTGGCCCGAAAATAAACATTATTTAACATTGCTTAAATGGAACTGCCAAAACATATGTTCAATGCTATTAGTATAGGATTCGGGCCAACAACGTCATTTGTTTATGTTTATGATCCATACCGGTATTTTTCTAGTAATCGTGGGCCTACGTATACAACTAAAAGAGTGCAATACAAGGTAGTGCTCTGCTCTAGGATCAGAGGCAGAAAGGGGTGAAAGAAAGGGGAAGTTTCTTGTTGTGACAAGTGGCGCTGCGCGCTTGCTTATCTCGAGCATTAGGCCTCGGGTACGATACGAGCGGTGAGCGGTGAGCGGCAAGCGGCGAGCGGCAACCTGAGCGGCACGTAAGCGGCAGGGGTGGCTACGATACAAGCGGCACATTTATAACGCTCATCAAATTTCCCCAACTTTATGAGTCAGTTTAGTCGAAAATGGTAAACTATGCTTACCTGCAAGAATGATTGCAACTATTGTTGCTATCTGACAATTGTTTGCCTTTAAAGAAAAACTTATTTTTAAAAAAAAACCTTAACCCTAACTTGGTCCCATACTTTTCTGGTGACTGAAGTGTTTTAAAACATCCGTGACGATCATTGCACAAACATTCCCTGGACTGCACCTCACGTATCGACCCGTATCGCATGTTTGCTGCTGTTTCTCTGTCATTTTAGGCCGAACTGAAGCATGACTCACCTGAGCGGCGAGCGGCGTTTTCGCGAAAATCGGTTTTGACTTGGAACCATGAGCGGTGCTGAGCGGTGCCGCTCACCGCCGCTCGCCGCTCAGACGTATCGTGGCCACCCTCAACCAATTTACACGCAACTAAATGAGACCCGATGTCAGAGCGGCGCCGCTCATGCCGCTCGCCGCTCACCGCTCGCCGCTCGCCGCTCGTATCGTACCCGGGGCCTTAGTGAGTCGTGAAATGAAACCCATAGGTGCCGGCGTGCCGCGCTGGCGCTGACGCTGCCGACTGCCGAGCATCAGCTCAGTTCAAATCGAAACTGCAAATGGCATTGAGTCCTTGAGTTGTAGTGCTGTACAAATATACAAAATTTTCAAGTGCTGTTGGTACAAACAGAATAAATGCCTTTATTGTGGTGCTTTGAATACTTGAACTCTGAGCAAAAATAAACAAAATTACGTTGTTCACGTAAAAAAACACATGGAAGCGTTGCAACGCGCCTCAGATAAGCCTTTGCGTACACGTGACAGCGTTGCAACGCGCGTTTGAGCAATTTTCTCATGGCACGTTCCGGCATAGCCATAAAAGTCGAAAAGGTAGTTTTGTTTGGGATTTGTACCTTACATTAAACGAACGAAAACAAAATCAAAATACACCCGTTATCGCTTAATTTAATATTTAAATTGTAAAATATTAAATTAACAATGTTTTTGGCCTTTGTGACCATAAAAATGAAAAAGTAAAGCGGTCCCGGGTAACCTTGCCGGAGAAAATTCCCTAAGAAAACTTGGGACATCTAATTTTACAAGAAAGTTTAGCTCATATGTTTTTTTTACTTTGTAACCTAATCGAGGATATATGAACATTCGCTTTTTAATAACTAAATCATGCTAATTGCTTCATTTAACGAAAGTTGAAGTCTGTCTAGCACCTTGTGAGAGCATTGTTAGGGATTGGATTTCAACAGAAGAGAACCTCGCAATTACCATAAGGTATTGTTTAGAACTACATTCATAAAACCTACTCTCCTTTACTCCAAAACGCACGTTACAACGCTCACATGTGTATGGTCCCATCAGAACCTTCGTAACTCGAAGCGCGCTGCCACCGCGCATTGCACGATGAACCTCTCAGGCGCGCGTTGGCCGTAGCACTGGCGCTGCATGTGTACGCACTCATTTGATTGCTGTGTTTCTAGGACGCGAGTTACAACGCTCCCATGTGTACAGGGTCTTCGACACGGGTTGACGGCAACGCCACAGCCACAAGGACAACACATGTTCTATACAAAATAGAACAGTGACATTCGTGACACTAGTGTGGACGTTAATCCACAGCAAGGAGTATCGTATCCACAAATCATACCTATCAATATCCACAATAATTTGTTACCTACGAATTACAGGACGTTACGCTGGATTACAGGACGACGTCACGGTGCCAGTCGACAAGATATAGTAACAAACAAAGATTTCACTAGAAATATAATGGCTTGTAGGCCTACCAAAGTGACCACGTGTTAAATAATATTATTAATGGAAAAGATCAGCAATAGTCCCTTAAATTACATTAGCTCATATATGAAAACAAATTCTAGAAAAAAAATAGTGAGTGCTACATGTAAGTCGTAAGGAAAACTTAAATCGATTTTTTAAAGAAACCAGTTGACCCGATGCGAAACACTTGCACATTTGTATCGTATTCTGCTATTTATTGAAGTACACACAGGTTTTAGTGCCGTGTAATTAGTGCGTCATTGATGTAGGTATAAGTTAAAGTATGGAATGTAGGAATTTACAATCATATATTAATTTATTTAATTCAAAATATAAGGTAAAGTTTTACATGCTTACAGGACCTACTTGAAATGTTTCAAGCAATAATATGGAGGTCTATGATTTTTGTTAAGTTACTTTGTTTTTCACAGACATTGTTTGTTGTCACCGACAGATTGCACCCTTGAAAGTGCCACATACAACTTTTTTGTAAAAAACAGGAACTGGCATGTTTTTATAATTAACTAGCCGATAGACCCGTGATTTAAATAAACATAGGGTATTTTTGAGCCCGGGAATGATACCCTAAAACGCCAGTAGAGAATTAAGCCACACTGAATTGTATATAATACACAAACAACCCCACCACAGCACCTGACAACTACATTGTTTGTTATTGGTCAAGTGATTTTAATATTTTAGAAATATTTTCTTTAAATTTCTCTGGTCAACTACATTGTTCGCCTCTGTAAAGGAGGGTCAGCAAACCTCAGTTGAGAAGGTAAAACCAAACTTATGTTACAATTGTTTTGCTTACTGAAATAAGCTCAAGTTTAAATTAACGTCAAAATAATGAAAAAAAAATTAGCCATCCTTATTTTCACTTAATATGACAGTTTGGGGAAAACATTAAGAGAGATGACTCTCGAATTAAGGGCAAATTATTTTATAGTCGACCGTCAAAATCATCAATTGTATATCTTTTATAGAGCCTTACAATGGGCTCAAAAGTCATTGAATACTTGAATCGTACTTAAATTACTTTAAAATCGAATAACTCATTTCGTAAATTGTGGTAGGTTTTAGACTAAAATTCGTTTGTAACCAAACTATTTACAATATTTCCTATTCTGAGTTGATCCTTGTATAAAGGGGTGCATCATTTATTGTAAAATTTAGCACAAACATGTAATAGAAAAAGTAACTAAGAAAGGTTTGTATACGAGATTATTAACTTATTGGGTAAATATTTTGAAATAATTTTCAAAATATTTACCCAATTCAATTAAATTAAAAGAAAAAATTAAATAAACTATTGTGTTAGTTATCGTGAAGCGTGGTGTGAGATAAAAAACTCTAGATATTATCTTAATATAAACCTTTATCTTTGAACGCAGTTGAACACATTTGATTGGGTGGTTTCTAAATAATGTTTAATTTTTAACGTGATAACTAGATTAGATTGAAATAGATATAATGCACATCCTGCATAGTGTATATGTTTTTAACACACAAATTGGTAAAAATAAAAATCATGGCTGGTTTAAAAAAAAAAATATTGGAAACATGCCTAGATGTTGGTGGACATCATGGCGGGTGTCATATTTAATAAGTAAAAATGGTTTGGCTATGTAAATATTTCCTTAAGTTTTATTAAACTGTAATTGTTATTTTACACAGCGTTCTTTTATTTATTAGCCTACTTCACACCCGCAAAACAAACATTGCATTGATTTCACACAATATTATTTTTTTATGCCAACTCCATTAGAAAATTTGAATGGTTTGTACAATTTATGATTCCAGAAAATTATATTTATTGAATAAAATAGCCGAAAAGAGTATTTAAGTTAAACTACTGAGAGGATGAAGCTCTTCTTACCTTGTCCATGTTTACAGCTGCATAGTGTGATGGCAACTAGCAAGATCGGACCTCTGCCATGTCTAACATCAACGTAAGTGACGTTATTGACAGGTCATATCGCACTAACGGGTCCATAACATGCAGCCAGGCAGCCTTGTCTCGTATTATTAGAGGAAAAAGGCGATTCAAGTTTATTTTGGAAAATAATATTCATGATGTTCGAGGAGACGGAATATTTAAATTAAATAAAAATGTTTTAACGTTTGTGTCCAGTTTTTTTCGACGCCACTGAGTCTTTTTCATTATCAATATGATGCAGCAGAACTATTACTGAATGCAGCATTTGTGTACAATATAAAGTGATAAGCGATGTGAGTGTTTATTTAATACATGTTTATGTCATTTGTCATTGGGCTGCTAATTTATAAAGCTATCTAACAAAAGTATCCAAAGCACTATCTAACGTTTGGTAGTAATAGTGGTAGGGGGGGGGGCAATAGGTATGTACCGTTTAACAAAACTAAATTTAAAACGCCACTCACGTTAATTGAAAAAAAAAACGTTAAACAGAATGATTCCCGATACTTTTATTTTAAATGCGTCGCAAATAAAGCATACGGCTAATTCAATTGTTGTGATTTTAAAATAATCAAACTTTTTAAACCTGATTGTATATTTAATATTAATGACTTTAAATTATTCATTATTATTTTTTAATTATCAATCCAATTATTCTTATTAGCTGCAACCGGAAATGAACTAATTTTACACTAATCGATCATGTGAAAAAATCGTGCCTTTTAATAGTGGCCAATGAGTATCGTAGCATAAAGATTATGTGGTAAAATCTTACAAACAATAGTTAATACGATATTGTTTAGTGTTGCGTAACTCAAATACAAAAACAATGGTAAACAAGACAATCGGGTATTTAATTATCGTGTTTTCGGTTTTATAATATGGGGCTTGGTGTACGTATTCATGATAATACTAATTATTATACAAGCACAAAAAATAAGTAGCTTACCATCAGGTTTTAAATACAACTGCACGTTTTCGTTTAAAACCATGTTAACGTTGGAGTAAATTATATGGTTTAGTATTTTACCTACGACCGTTTTTTTAAGTAGCCGTTTTAGTACAGTTCTTAGAATTGAAAAGTATCTCATAACAGCATGGTTTACTTTCATAACAGCATAGTTTTACTCATAACAACACGGGTAACGGACCAATGAGTTTCAAGGATTGAGAGAGGAGAAGCAAAATTGTAATGATTCGAAATTCAACTAATCAGCTGTTCAGACCAGTTTAATTGTTGATTGATGCAATTAGTATTTGATACAATGTTTCGTTATATCACTGTCAGTGGAAATTAGAGGTTATAAACAAAAACATAACCTCTCTTAGAAGTTATGAGTAGTGATTTTTAGTAATTAAAACACCGTCGTAGGTAAAGTAGTATACGCAACTCGCGTAATATCTAAACTATCTTTACGCAATCGTTGCGTAAACTACTATAATGGAACTGTTATGTTGTACAAAAAACGATTTAAAAATGTTATATATTTACAAATTATAATTATAAAATACATAAAAAAATAATGTACTTAATACATTGTATAAAATAAATAGTAATAAATTCAATTTATCTGCATAAGAAACTGTTTTTATGCCTGTTATTTTCCAAGGATAGAGTAAACAGGCTCACTTTTAAACTAGATTTTTTATGCTTGACATGTCATATTATTATTTATCTTTTACAAACAGTTTGAGCATGGTAAACGTTGTTTACTCGCGGTGAGCTTACTTCAGTACAATAAAAAACCTGCATTGTTGTTTGCATTTTATAAAAACTATTCGAATTTAAATTAGTTTTAGTTCCTATAATTTCGTATATTACGATTCCATGTGATTCCTCTCATATTTTCATATATTATTAGTGTAAAAAATTACTATGGAAATATTGTACCACGTTGCAAAAAAATCTTAATTAGTAATTATCTTAAGTAGATTTATTTGTTTTATCAAGTTTGTTTGTAAAAGTTTGTTTGTTTGTGTGTTTCATATTCACACTGTCAATGAATAATATCGGCTCTAAATGTTGATTTGGAATGCACCTTGAACGTAAAATAACGAAAATCTAGTCCAGTTTTCTGAACAATTCCTATTTCTCCATGTGATTAAAGTGGACGACATGCTGTACTGTGTACAATTTTTAACAGGTCAGAAACTAATAGACTAATAGGTAGCTGTTAAATTGGCCTTTCTCAAAAACTGATGTTTTGAGAAAATCACTGTTAATTATAAGAGGTTATGTTTGGCGGTCGGCTTTGGCATTCGTCTATGCTTTAAGGCCCTGGTGACACCAGCTGACTTTAGAGTCATACGAACCAAGACAAACTGAAATACACCATTCCAAATTACCAGAGATTATACTGGAAGTCACGAGGAAGCAAAATAGTGATTCTCCTCTCGAAGGCCCTGTCCTAAAGTTTTACACAAAAGGCCTTGTTTAAGGTGAAAGGTGGGAAAAATGAATGGCAAAAATGTGATGACTATTATAAAACATTCAGGGGAAAAGCTAATCTAGTTATTACATGTTTAAATCCCTCTGAACCATCACATTATTCTAATAGTTGGTTAGCTTTTAGTTAAATGGATTTTTTATATAAATTTAATTGTAATGCAGATATAATCCATGCGAATACAAGTATACGAGGTTCCTAATGGGTTCAGCCTTTTAGTTTGATTCGTTTCTTACACGAGGATCAATTTGTAAAGAGAAATAAGACTCATGGGTATTGTTTTTATTTTATTAGATTATTAAAACAGAAACTCAGATTGTATCGAGATGTATTTACAAGTTCAATAGATCGTTTTGTGGTTTATTTCAACTAAGTCACACAAAGAACAGTTTAGGATTTGAAATCAGAAATATTTCAACAACGTCAAGTTCCAACAAGATTAAAAAAATTCCAACAGCGTAGGAAATATTAATAACAAATGGGTGCGACAGTTTTATCCTGATCTGTAATCCTTAAGGCGTTTAAATTTAAGTTATTTGTTTGATAGTCTCTACTATCAAAAGTTGATTGACGTTTCTTGTTATGAAATATTCTTCATAGTACACATAACGATAATATTCATTTGATGTAAAGTCTCTTTAACTTAACATGGTATAATTTAATACAAAAGTGCCACGATACAGATTCTATCACATAAGCACGGCAGACAGCTTAATACCTCAAAGACGTAATACAGTGTAGATGTGCCCAATAAAATATCTGCAGGAAAACATGTATTACAAAGCATAACTCACTGCAGCGTCTTTATTTGTTTGTTTTTGCACACAAACATGGCATGATTGTTACAATTCTAAGGCCATGTTTTGAAAGTGGTTCAGTCTAGAGCACAATATCGGGCTTCTAGCCAAGGACAGTCTGCGCCTAGTTTATGGTCGTACTAACAAACAATGACGTTTACTCTCAACAACAACGTAGGAAATATGAATAACAAATGGGTGCGGCAGTTTTATCTGGTATAAACATACTGTGTGGTAAATTTTAGTACATGCTTAATACACAACTTACTATTTGTACATGGCTGTAAGAAGAGAGAGTTCATTATACAGAGAAAATAGTCCTTTGCGTGAAAAATGTAGTGTTTCTTGTCTACAAAAATAACTAATAGTTTATAGTTTAATGCTTATAGTTTAAGTTATGATTGGTAAAATGTGATTAGTGAATGGAACTAAAACCTAGGCATCTAAGGCAGAATTCTCGTGATCTTTCCATCCAGTTGACATTGTCCATATAACCTTTTAACACGAGGAGTTTCCGCAAAATAAAGTAACAAAAAAGTACAAGTCACAACGGAGCTTGAGTATATTTTAAACAATTTAAATTCTGAAACTATCATATTTTCTTTTCTGGAGTAGGATATTCCACACAGGAACTTAACAGAAATGGATTTCAATTAGAGTTGAACCACTTCCCACAAAACCTGTTTACACAACAGCATGCATACTTGGCAGAAGCGTAGTTTTTCCTTGGTTATCGGTTCCTAAGATGTGTAAGTTGTGGCCAGTATAGTAGTCAGGAAAGCAGAGAACACAGTGGTAGTGTCAGATGTTAACAAGCTATCTCGTCTGACGCGACGTATCTATAAGGGTAAGGGGTGGTCAGTATAGTAGTCAAGGAAGTTGAGAACACAGTGCTGGTGTCAGATGTTAACTAGCTACCTCGGTTACTGCAATGTATTTAATTAGGTAAGGGGCGGCCAGTATAGTTGTGAGGGAAGCAGAAAACACAGTGGTGGTGTCAGATGTTAACTAGCTACCTCGGCTACTGCAATGTATTTAATTAGGTAAGGGGTGGCCATTATAGTTGTGAGGGAAGTAGAAAACACAGTGGTGGTGTCTATTGTTAACTAGCTACCTCGGTTACTGCAATGTATTTAATTAGGTAAGGGGCGGCCAGTATAGTCGTGAGGGAAGTAGAAAACACAGTGGTGGTGTCAGATGTTAACTAGCTACCTCGGCTACTGCAATGTATTTAATTAGGTAAGGGGTGGCCATTATAGTTGTGAGGGAAGTAGAAAACACAGTGGTGGTGTCAGATGTTAACTAGCTACCTCGGCTACTGCAATGTATTTAATTAGGTAAGGGGTAGCCATTATAGTTGTGAGGGAAGTAGAAAACACAGTGGTGGTGTCAGATGTTAACTAGCTACCTCGGCTTCTGTAAAGTATTTAATTAGGTAAGGGGTGGCCATTATAGTTGTGAGGGAAGTAGAAAACACAGTGGTGGTGTCAGATGTTAACTAGCTACCTCGGCTACTGCAATGTATTTAATTAGGTAAGGGGCGGCCAGTATAGTCGTGAGGGAAGTAGAAAACACAGTGGTGGTGTCAGATGTTAACTAGCTACCTCGGCTACTGCAATGTATTTAATTAGGTAAGGGGTGGCCATTATAGTTGTGAGGGAAGTAGAAAACACAGTGGTGGTGTCAGATGTTAACTAGCTACCTCGGCTTCTGTAAAGTATTTAATTAGGTAAGGGGTGGCCATTATAGTTGTGAGGGAAGTAGAAAACACAGTGGTGGTGTCAGATGTTAACTAGCTACCTCGGCTACTGCAATGTATTTAATTAGGTAAGGGGCGGCCAGTATAGTCGTGAGGGAAGTAGAAAACACAGTGGTGGTGTCAGATGTTAACTAGCTACCTCGGCTACTGCAATGTATTTAATTAGGTAAGGGGTGGCCATTATAGTTGTGAGGGAAGTAGAAAACACAGTGGTGGTGTCAGATGTTAACTAGCTACCTCGGCTACTGCAATGTATTTAATTAGGTAAGGGGCGGCCAGTATAGTCGTGAGGGAAGTAGAAAACACAGTGGTGGTGTCAGATGTTAACTAGCTACCTCGGCTACTGCAATGTATTTAATTAGGTAAGGGGTGGCCATTATAGTTGTGAGGGAAGTAGAAAACACAGTGGTGGTGTCAGATGTTAACTAGCTACCTCGGCTACTGCAATGTATTTAATTAGGTAAGGGGTGGCCATTATAGTTGTGAGGGAAGTAGAAAACACAGTGGTGGTGTCAGATGTTAACTAGCTACCTCGGCTTCTATAAAGTATTTAATTAGGTAAGGGGCGGCCAGATAGTAGTCAGGGAAGTAGAGAACCCATTGTTTGTCAGATGTGCTAGCTACCTCGGCTACTCGTTTGTAACCCTTATTGAATGAATCCCTACATACTTGATATATAGGAAATGAGTTGTATTTTATGGTAGGTTGATTATACTTACCGAATATTTGTATTGTTATACATCAACACATAAAAGGTGCTAGTACGAGCGACATACACGATATCCAGCTGTGCGGTAGATTTTTTTCGAATAACTAATATTTATTTATTCGGGGTTTTCATATATTATCAATTCAGTAAGAAAATTCTTTGCATTAAAATTGTTTTAGTATTTTTCAGTATGTTTAAAGATTTGCATTTAAAATTTATTTTTTTTTTACTTTTTTATCACGTCTTTTATTCAAGTTTTACAAAAATGTACATGGTCACAAACGCTGGCTCCTTCGTGTCGGTAACCATATCCACTTGATACTTTTGTAGTGTATGTGCTTTTATGTAGAAATTTGTGTACTAACCTAATACATGACCATATTAGTCTAGAAAATTTTTCTGAAACCGATTATGATTTATGTTTCAAAGGGAAATAAAAGGGATATTATAAACTCACAATCTTCTATTTTAGCTAGTATAACTACACAGCTTCTATTTGTCCTCAAAATGTCTATTTTTAAACTGTAATTGTGGTTTAAGTTCCTCTCGCTGTTACTGCTTAGTCAAAATAAATTATTTTGATTCTTTTACTCTTAAGACGAAATATGTTGTCACAAATTTTGACTCGATTGTTAATTTCCTCAAACGGTTTTGTGCTCGAACGCAACTTCGAGCAACCATCACTTTCTCTAGACTTTGGTTCATTAAAGTGTTATAATTTAAATTAATATGTTGTATATGTTATGTTGTGTGTTTTATATAATGTGTGTTATGTTGTATTTCAAATGTATATTTTTGTGTTACAAAATTAGTTTTGCACTGGATGATCTTAATTTCATTAGTGTGTAACTAAGCGATGGTAACCTCAACACAGGGTTCCCCCCTAAAGACGTACCTATATTTTCCGTGTCGTAACACTTCGGCCCAAGTAACACTTCGGCCCAGTAACATTTCGGCCCGAAACCCTCAGATGTGGCCTACGGTCCAACTCTCTACCTGCCCACTAGTAACACTTCGTCCCAACAAAATATTTGACAGGTTAGGTTAGGTTAGGTTAGGTTAGGTAAGATAAGATTCCACCGATTCTCCGTCATGTGAGGTCAGAGGATGCAAGGGGTGACGGTTGGGCGACATTCCACCAGAGGGTGGTTGCAAAGTATACAGGTCATGTATCTCTTACTACCTGAACTGCGTTCCTCAACCCTTGTCAATTTTTCGTCGGGCCGAAATGTTACTCCATTAGCTTATTTAATCATCTGTAAAAGCGAGTGGGACGAAGTGATACTGTTTTTCTAAGAAATTTGAGTTTGGCCGAAATGTTACTGGGCCGAAGTGTTACTACATCATATTTTCCACAAATGTTTGTAAAGCTTCATTGTTCAATTTGTACATATGGAAAATAAACAAATATCTTTCTTTATTTCAATTAATATTCGTAGTACAGTATAACATTATAAATGTAATATGGGATAGTGTAATGTGGGATGGATAGAGTACTTTTAGCTTTTTTAGCTTGTTCTCGATGTATATCTAGAATGCGTAGTAATAATATTAATAGAAGGTTTTAGTTTATTATTTTTATAAGTTTTCCTGTAATAACGAATCGGCAAACATGTACAGTTCTTTTAAATTAACTATTTTACAGTGTTTTATTAAAATTATAAAACCTGTCTTGATGGTAACAATATATTAAGAATAAGTACGGATGTTTACGATCAAAATATGCACCTCAATTTAATATATTAAAGTGGCTCGCTCCAGAAACCTCCATTGAAGTAATTTCCGTTACGTTTCTTGACTTGTCTTGTTTTTATGAAGCAATCTAATTCAGCTTTATTAGAATTTTATTTTTAATAAATGTACGGTGTCCATAGCTCATAAAGTTATACAACGTGTAAAGTTATACAACGTGTACAACTATATAATTACTAATAAAACGACATGGGAGGCTTTAATTCTCCGGCTTTTTATATTGCGGGAAATATTATTAAAAAATTATAGTCACGTTCCATAATTAGTGAGAGCCAAAAAAGTTTAAATGTATGATTACAACCATTTCAAAACATGAATTTTACATAAACCTTCGAAATGAACATTTCCCCAGAAAGGCACATATATTAGTTGTCTTATACTTTTGGTAAATCATATTATATGCAGAGTACGGCATTTAAACATTTGAACCACCCTTTCATAACAAGTATGATACTTTATACACTGAAGTAAGTAAAACATTGTTAATCATGTCATTTTAGGAAGAAAATTCAATAAAAGTCGATGGAATTTAAAGAAACCGCATTTTTTGTTTATAGTGGACGTAATAAAATGTTCTACCAATGTTAGTCAATGATAGCTTGAAACAATACTCATCAAGCTTTAACAGTTTCCCATTCATTGCACGCCAAATTAATTTTTGGTCAAATCATAAATTATTTCGATTTTAACAGACATGTACGTGAAAATATTTTTTTTTTTGTAAAAATTGTGGTTTAAATTAAGTTTAGAATACAGTTAACTGTTTATTTAATAAACCTTTCACTTAGGTATAGGTCTAGTCTCCCCCCCTGATCATAACTGTATTTATTCTAGTTTATCATTCTATTTTAACGCATTTATAAACCTCTTTCCCTAAACTAATAACTTTTTAAGCAACAGTCATTCAATTTATTAATCTCTTTTGTATAATAATTCCATTATGATTTGGTAACCTACTGATAATTATTAAATAGCAACCCAGCAGACGCACAGGCAGCACCTGCCTATGTCTGCTGAATTTCATAAAATCGTCAAATTAATTAATACAGAAATGTTCTTTTTTATTCTTAGCCTTAGTTTATATTTTTTAATAATTGTGATTATATTTTGTATTCAAAAGTATGTTTCTTTCTGTATACATTATGTGGAAATGAATGTATATTTCATTCATTCATTCAATATATCATTATATATATATATTAAAATACTACATGAATCATATTTTTTGAAGAGTGAAATGTCTCAAAGTATGTCCTTGATTTTAAGACGACAACTTGGGGAAAGGGAACCGGAGAAGTCGATGGCAATTGAGCTAGAGAATATTGGTCTGAAGCACGCCAAGTCAGACCTATAGCTCATTGGTTGGAATGAAACTCATAGTGTTATAAATAATATGGTAAGATAAGACACATTTTTTGGTTGAAAAGTTAACATAAATATCAATAAAATAATATTTTTTATTATGTAAAATTTACTAGAACTTTTTGTATAGTACAATATACAACGTTTGTATATTGCAACATAGTAACCAATTTGTAACAGACTGGGTGTACTGACAATATATAGTCAGGATATCTTGCTCAGTTTGACCTAAATTAGGGGAAACAACCTGTTCCTCACAAAGCGAGCGGAACAACACACGCACAATAACAGAGGTAAGGATCTACTCGATGTGCCATTCTGAAGGCTTAGTAAGAAGATGAACTACTTCCCGATACTAACAATGCAACTGTTTAATACTTTGAATGTTAGTATAAAAAATCTAGATCCGTGAAAGTAAAAAAAATAGTCTACGCCATCAAAAAAATTTTTCCAAGAAGGTAAAAGCTATAAGCCAATTAATATGTAAATATTTAATTGAAGTTAGTTTTTATTTTATTTGTGAAGATTGACTGCACACTTCAAAATATTAGTTGTATTTAGATTCAATCTATCCAGCCAGTGCTGGTCAAAGAAAAAGAAAAGAAATATGAAGTAAGTACTGTAAGTAATGTTAGTGTTTTATAGAAACGCCAACAATGAAATCAGCTGATTTAGTAGTTTAACGACCTAGAATGGTCATTCCCACTCTAGAGCGGAAACTGTGTATAACTCGGAACTGTGCTTTACATTTGAAAATTTCGTTTTAACATCATTCTACCCCTTTTGGGGGGAGGAGGTAAAAATTTCCATACACCAAAAACTTCATTTTCAGATAGTTTTTACATTCCCTGAAAGTTATAATTTTATCTCTATAATTAAAAAAATAACAGGGGGTGGGCCTTTTGAGACACACGGTAGTATATTAAATTAATGAATTTTTTCCTGCAGACATTTTTGTTATGTTACGCCAATAGAAAATAAGTTCTTAAATATATTGATTTTGGTGTTCATGAAAATGTTATACCAAGCTGCTGACCTATATAAGTAGTAAATGAAAAACAACTGAGCACCCTGATATTATTATATTTTTATAGAAGTAACATTTTTCAGACATGAGTCCATTTTCATACTTAATTAATAGTGAATACTTATCTTTTTATTTACATGATTTGTTTTGTGTAAATAATATGGTTTTTCCAGATGATTTTTTTAAAGAGACAGGACTTGGACAATTTTGTTAACTATTGATTATATAATTGTAATTTTTTTCGAAAATGGGGTTTTCAAAGGAATTTTGCTATTGATAATTGTTCTTCAATATATATGTTTTTGATATTTATTAAAACTACCAATATACTAGTGTGACTAGTCTATTCAACTAAACTATATCCTATGATGCTGGTCTTAAGTGCGAGTGCCATACCTCCTTCATATCTTTCGAGTTTGACATAAGCTATCATTGTATGAGCAGGGCTACTCGACTCTTCACTTCAAGAGGAGTAGACGGACTGCCACTGACTGCCGCTTCGAATCGACCGACCCCACAGAGCTGCCTAGTGACAAAACTTGGAACTACAGGAGCTACCAACGCTCATAGTGGTGTCTTTGACAACAAAAACATACCAAGACTTGGTGAGTACAGCACAGATAAGTTATATTACTTCTCTGTGAGTACAGATTTGACTGATGAAGAACGCACAACCTAGCGGGAATCAATTGAACTTTGAGTGAGGGTGGCGAAACGTGACACAAGCGCTGTCTACCGGTGAGGAAAGAAAGAAGGACTGGGCTGACGTGTGCTGTTGTGGTGGTCACTTTTAGTACTACGTTAGTGGTAAGAAATTCAAAGTTGTAGGTATTTTTTAAAGTTCCAAGGATAAGTGATTTCGTATATCATACTTCTATTTTATAGTATTCATTCTGATAGCCCCTGGACTACGTATAAATGACTTTATAGGCTCCGTCATTGGTCAAAAGTTGCGACTAACTTCAAATAATGTTGTTCAAAGCTGACATGTTTTAAAGCTGTATGTGTAAATTATTTTAACGTAAAGCTCCGACGATGTTGCATTGCAGCGAAACATGTCAGCTTTGAACAACATTATTTGAAGTTAAACGCAATTTTGGACTACTGGCCCGTAAGTCTTCTATTTTATTTGAGTACTAATGCTGCTTGGTTACATTTAATGACGAATATCATAATTTGATGTAGGCCTACATATGTTAAAGGTGAAATGTTTCCTTTCTATTTTGAATTACAAGTTTTAACACCAGTATTGAGCTTTAAGCATGATGGCGTTTTGTCTGTATCTTAACAATTTAAGTTTGTTAAAAATTAAACATGTGTTTATGTGTGAATTATGTTGTATTTAGGTATTGTTGAAGTGGTATTTATGCACAATAAGCTGTTCGGCTGCGATGCAATCCCATGGTCACTTGTAAGCCTGGCTCTCTGTTTAAAAAAATAGATATTTACACACCCCATCATGTAATATAAACAAGCCTTTTTCCATACAACTAGTTTATATATATTCATACTATGTTACACTGTGACACTGTACCCTTTGAAAATGATTTAGAACATTTAAGAAGTAGCCATGTTAACGAAATGTTCGAGTAACAGTACCGACTGTAATATAATATTGAAAAACAACTTTGGAGCTGTGACTTAATGGTTTTCATATCTTATTATTTTAGTCGACTAAGGTAAAAAAATAATTTGAATTATTAAAAGTGTGTATTTTTGTAAACAATTTGTTAGAATAATGTGCCCATTCAAATTACTTACACAGTCTAAATTTTACAATTACCTTCATGTTAAACATGTCTCTCGATGTTTAATTAAACATGTTTTGTACTAGGGAGATAATCTCAAACCAGGCGTTTAGTTTATCACTAAACAGCACTTAAAAATTGAAAATCACGTATTAAAATAACTTTCACAGTTTTATCCACACACATGTATTTGTTGTGTTGCATTTTGTCTGAGCCTATCCCACTACTTTGTCGCTCTGTTTTTGTTGGCGGAGTTCCCTTGACACATTCTTCTTCCCCTCTTACAAAATAATCTCCGCACTTACCAGCTTTCCTCACACAATTCGAAACTCCAATCAGCGCTAATACAGATTGTGTAAAAAAGTAAAAGTCTCTGATAAAAGGGTTTAAAATCATTTTCCATACAAAGTACAGACAAAATGTAAACCTTGTTAACAGTGCAGGGGTCTCTTCCTCATGCAATAAATTTATCCTTATAATGAAATACTTTCAATTTTAAGATGATTTTGATTATTTAAACGTGTACTATTATTATCAAACTTCTTTTACCTACGACCGTTTTTTAAAGTAGCCATTTCAGTCCAGTTCTTAGAATTGAAAAGTTTCACTTTACAGCTGTTTACTTTCATATCCGCATAGTTTCATTTCATATCCGCATAGTTTTCTCATATCCACACAGGTAACGGACCAATGAGGTTCAAGTATTGAGAGAAAAGAATTAAAATTGTAATGCTTCGAACGTCAACTAATCAGCTGATCAGCTGATCAGTTGACCAATTTCATTGTTGATCCTACTTGTTCATGTTGATACTCGCGTATTCTTAATTAAGTTGGTGGAAGTCCAAAAATAAATTAAATATTTGCCGAATTGTACCTGATACAATATTATTTATGGTAAGAATGCTGCTAGCAATGTAATATTTAACGAAGTTTAACAAACACGTAATTACAGGAAATCAGCTGATTATACAACAAGTCGTTGCATCACTTTCAGTGGCAATGACAATACACGAAAACATAACCTCTCTAAAAAGTTATCATTAGTGATTGTTAGTAATTAAATCCAGATTGATAGTAATTAAAAAACGGTCGTAGGTAAAGTAGTGTACGCAACTCGCGTTAATAGTCTTTACGACACTCGTAGAAGTTTTTCTACTCGTGTCGTAAAGACTCACTTAACGCAATCGTTGCGTAAACTACTATTGTCAAATCCAATTTTAAAATACAATGTGGGAAGAAATGTCTTCCCAAACCCTATAGTAGCCCTATTGTTACAAAATTACTTTTTTATAAGCACATCGTAGGCATATTATCTTGTATATATACAAATTACGAATATTTTGATGATAACTCATATGTAACAGGGGAGTTCATTATCAGAGGTCATATTTTAACATACATTACGCTCTCTAGTTATTTGTTAGTTAGTAATACATTAGTTTGGATTAACGAAATAAAATAGTATAGCGATTAATTTTTACTTTTTGCATGATTGAAACGAGCTCCGACAACAAGCCTTATAACAAATAAAAACATTAGGTTTATTATAGTTTTGTTCAACACAAAAATATTATATGTATAATTATGTTTTCTACTTATGCATGATATATTTTGTTTTTATATAACATTGTATTTTCTAACCAAAACATGGCAAATATAAATGTACACCTAAAATATAAAATGGTATGTGTCCTAATATATGTTATACTAAAAATTAAGTCGATAAATTTAAATTTGGTCATGATAATTTTTTTTGTAAAACGTATTTTTTAATGATTATAATCGGTAGAATTAACACAAATGTACTCTTTAAAAACTTTAACCATGTGAATAACAAACATTTCTATTAGAAATCAGTTTATTACAAACTTACTAAATTTCTTTGTCACAGAAAATTGAATACAATATATACTTTATTTTTATTTGTTGTAAATATATTATAACCTTGTTGGGTGGGCAATTTTATAATTTAACGTGTAAAAATAGAAACAAAGATCACGTAATAAACATGTATTAGAGTAAAACTTGTCATTCACTAACACAATACGAACTAACATACGTCATGCTTTAGGAATAAGGATTCCACTATTTATATTCTAACTCTATAAGTGTTATTAATGTTTTGTATTCTAAACTATTTTAGGTTCTAATAAGATGGGGTTTTGGTGATTTGAGTCATTTTGGGGCAGGTCAAAAATTACTAAAAGGGTAAATGTCTATGCTATTAGAGGGGTGTTGGGGGAAATCCAGCTCCAACTCACCTCAATCGTCCTTCTACAAGTTAGCTAAAATCAACATAGGATTTTTCAAACAAGCAATATTGATAAAAGTTAAGTCAAGATATTCCGTAAATTGAGATAATAGTTATTTATTTTTGCGAACTAAGTATCTTAAAAAATTTCCATGCGTTTGATTTGCACCTAATCTTTATATTTGACTAAACCTATTTTTTTCTAATATTTTTCGATAAGTTTTAACGAGTGATATAATTTAGATTTCATTAGTAACATGCATTCCACCAAAACACAACGAATATAAATATATTTTATTTTCCTGGGATATAAAAGAGATATTGTTTTGAAATCTCCGTACAGCCTCAGCGTTCTACTGTCGCTCGTATACCTATTTTTTTAGTTGAAAAAAAAAACTGTAAATATAAATGTTTACAAACACTAATTAATAATGGTCCATTCATAAAAGTCTCAATAAATGGCGTCTATAATTTGAAATATTATAGCGGTTTAAGTAAATAATAAGTAGTACAACATAAATAAGATTACTACAAGAAATATCAACATAACTCAAAGCTCACTGACTGAATGCCTATAATTAACTTCACTGAAATAGGAATCACGTTAAATGTTCTAGAAGCGAATCCAATTGTCTTTGAATGGCGACTGGCAGAAGTAGATGAACATTTCTGCGAAGTGTTATACCGGGTTTCACCTTCGCTTTGGCCTCATAAGCGGTTCAAAAGCTGAACTGCGGATTGAGTCTTTAAACCTTGAATAGCGCATTACGTAGCAAGGGTTTACGAGAACAAGTTTACATTTTTAGTAAATCATTTGTATACAAATTATTTTTAATTTTCATACGAGAACTTATAAGAACGCTGTTTAGTAGTAAACCTCATATGTTTAAAACTCTTGAGAAGTGTTTCCCTATGCCCTATGAAAATTAGATACGGATAACCCAAGATTTTTATACGACGACAGTAACGGCCTTTTAAATATTCATGAAATTTAAATTTACGAAGAGAAAGCAATAAACTTCAATTGCAGATAAAACGTAGTACAGGGGTTGAGCCGAAGTTTACGACCAGGATTAATACCGTTATCATGGTTGTAAAGGGGAACATAAAGACGGTTGTATCCTTAAAATTCTCAAAAAGCATTGGTCGTATTTAAATGTTATAGCTCGAATTTAAACGTCTACAAAATAAATTCTTTTTTGATTAATTTATGTTTTTGCAATAATATTAGTGGTTGTCAAAACTAAAACTATTTTAACGTAGACTTTTGTTAAGAGGAGAGCTTTTGTTATAAGTTTTGTAGTAATAACTCATGGGAAATGACCTTGGTAGTTGCTTTTTTAAACTGTAAGACATGTCTTATATAATATTGAAGGGTTACAACTAGCTTTGCGCATACTGCGTGTAAAATGTGAAATAAAATGTAAAAGTGAAATGAAAATCTTTCTTAAACTTTCAATGCTGTAGTTGTCAAATACGAAATAAAGAGAAACAAAACCAAAATAAATAAAAATTAAGACGATTTTTTAGGATACTTAAACAGTCTTAAGTACGTTTTTGTAGAACTTTTTCCTAAAAGATAACATATATCAGGTTTTAAAAAGTTTTAAAAAATAGTAAAAAAGAAAGATATATTTCTCACGACTTTTATTACAGGAACATATACCCCGATGCAAGTAATTTTTTAATATATGTTTAATTTTTTATCTAAACTGGTTTGTAATAAAGGAAATACACACTTACCATATATCAAAATAACATTATGTTCAAAGAATATTTGGATTTTCCGCTATTTATAAACACTACCCATTTACTAAAATATTTGATATTTTGAAATACATTGTATATTATTGATAAACACACAATAAATTATTTCCCGCTTTGAGAGCGTTTAGCGTCGTAAATATCATGTTAAACATTAAGATGAGGCCAAAACAGTTACTAAATCTATTGTTTTTCAAAACTAACTGTAGAAAATTTAAATTTAAAGATTGTAAATTTATGGTAAGCAAATCTGAAACCCTAAACTCCGGGACACTGAATCTCTAAGGGTGGGCTAGAGGTGGGGCTGGCTAGCAACCTCATACAGAACAGAATACAAACAAAATGGTATTTATTATTTAACCTCATTTGTACCTAAGTGATGCATGTGCCTTAATGTAACAAGTTGATAGCTTCTATGTACTGACAACGACATTCTACAGTGATCACGAATCTAAGATTTGGTTTTACTATGGATGGATACTGGTAAATACTACTTCCAAATTTCACTACAATTAAATATATTTTAGAATAGTAGAAGAATATTTTATATTCAGTGACCAATAATCGTCGAATTAACTCTATACTCCATGAAGAATAATACTATTTGAGCAGTGGCGGAATAGATTCAATATGAATACTTGTATTTGCAATGGAACGACATTTTCGCCGGTAGACTTGGCTAACCAATTGAGTTAGTGTTGAGTATTTAACCGCAAATGTATTAGATTCTGTTTACACATTAGTACTTCTCAGTAAACTGCAGAATCAATTTATAAACAATCTTAACTTACAAACGTTACAATAAAACCACAACAAAATATAACGACATATTGTTTCGTAATTAAAACACAGTTGACATTAATTTTGTACTGAAGAATTGTATTGGTATAAGAAAGCTCACACCGATTTAACACATGCCAATCTTACGTTTAAGTTAAATCCATTCCTAGAGAAAGAGTCGAACCTGGTACAGAATTGACCTGATTTGATTTGATTTAATGCTAAACCTTTTTCCATAAACCCAACTCTTAACTATGCCCAAAATACAAGAAAAATGTTTGCAATTTATACCTTAATTTCCCCAATAATCTATAACATGTAGAAATCTATAAAATATATCATTATAATATTATAATAATGAAAAAAAAAAAAAAACTGCAGGTGTAATCAAAACGCCAATGCAGTCATACTCCATTAGAGGTTCTTTAAACTTGTTCTTGCTCAGTAAAACATCAGGGCACAGCTTAATCATGGGAATGTCAAATTTACTATCCAAAGTCAATGTCAATCCACTTATCAACTGTGTTTATGGTTTAACATTCAAAGTTATTGGCCAAATATCAAAAGCTCGTGACAGTTTTAATCGTTATACACATCAGATTCTGGATAGTTAAGTAACGAATCCCATCTCTATGAACCAGCGATAGTAAATTCTTCATTAAAATAGATCATGAAAAACTCACAGCATGTGATACAGTCTAAATCTCATATTCTCATCCTTATTGTATCTTACTGTGATAATTTAAATGACACAAAATATGACAAATTACAGTAAGTTTCCCTTCAGTTTGGCTTAAATTGTAGAAGTATTCGACAGAAACAGTAATTTACATCAACACACACTGTTGACGACCTACTTAATTTTTATTCTAAAACTGGCGTAACCTTACGATGGGAATAATATGTCTAGTTTGATCCATAGTTTAAGCCCTTTCTAAGCAGGTTTAGCCTTGTAAAACTACAAAATATACAAGGAAAACATACATTTTAAAATTAACACATATTAACACATGCTCACCTGGGCTACTTTTTCCCCCATATTCGGCGTGTGCATGGCTCCTTGGAAATATTTGGCAGAACCGTTGTCTTGAATGGAATACTGAAAACATTAAAGAGTACAATTTTAATCACAGAAACACTATTTACTTTCGTGAAGGAATCAAGAAACAATCATAAAACCGCATGCTTTGGTTATTCTATATGGTTGGTGATAAAAATATACTATACAATGCACGAGAGTTGTATATTACTTGCCCAGTAAAGATTTAATTAACACTTAATGGAAAATGTTTTGTAATTTGGGCACATTATTGTGTGGTAGAAATTGGTCTTTTATACACAAACTATTGGTAAACAGCGGTTTGTATTTAGAGATATTTAACGCGAGATTTATTTTAAACAAAAAAAAAAAACATATTAAACTGGGTCGGAAAATAGGTCTAGAATTGTTTTTGCATACACAACAGTTTCACGCAATCACCATCTTCATCTATAGCCTATTTAGTTAATAGACTCGAAAACACGTTTACCCACCGTTAATGTAATCACGCTTTACAAGTAAATTAAATTTTGGAGCCCGGTTTGTTTAGGTTGGAACATGTGCATTGTGCAATGGCTACACAAAATTATAAAAACAGTTTTTCCCTCGATTTATGAGAACAACGAACAACTAAAGCTAAGATTAGATACACACATTATGAACCACACTAGTAATCTTGTAGGAACGATTTTACAGACAAAATATATAATGCAATTAACAACATGAAAACGGATAAAAAATAAGGTTACATTTTATTTTTATAATATGTTCTACGTTATATACATATCCTTGGGCAATTTACAACGAAAAATAAGTGTAAACTAAAAATATAGTTTATAACATTTGCATTATTATAGAAAAGATAACATGCATTAACGGGAAAACACTCACCCTGTCCTTTACATCCAAATAACACACATTACCTTCAAAAAGATATTTAAAAAAGAGGTATTTTACATTAATGACTAATATAAAATTACTAATGATAAAGCAAATTTTTAGTTGAGGTTGACCTGTCTGAGGATTTTCTACAAAAAGGTCTAGGGTGGCTGTGTTATATTTTTATTTCTCTATGAAATCCAAGTTTCATGATCGACTAGGCCTAGAGGGTTTTGGCCATTATCACATAACTAATGCCGTTGGTGATTGGCAAGATTTGAACCCGGGATCTCGAACCAAAGCCTCACACTCTGGTGAATGCTGACCCTACCTTGTGCCGAAGTGTCTCGGCAGCGACATTGGACAATGAAGGGGCGTGGTCCCACAATGTTAAGGCCCGGTAATGTTGAAGGTCCGACTCCGACGAAGTGTTGGGGAAACGTTTGGCTACGTGGTTTCTGGTCGCTGAAACAAAGTTAACATTGGGCTTTGAGTAAACGTGATCAAGCTTTTCTGCCCTCTTTCCAAATCAGTACATAATAAGGAAATACACACCTAGATTCACTTCACAAAGATTAAACAAGTTTCAATAGGTTTCCTTCTATTAGGTGTTTACGATAGCATCACAGAATTTATATCTCTGCGTGAGCATTGATGCACTACGAGAATATAATTTCCTAAAATATTATCATTGATTGTTCACAGTAGGTCTATTATCACAATACTGACTGAGAGTCGTAATCCTGAAAGTCGTTCAGGATTTGTGTTTCTTATTTTGACTTTCATATAGTTCTCTTTGTGGGTTTCTTAAGCTGTGGTTGTGCTTATAACCTTGTTAAGTGTATAGGCCTACCTCATCGGTACTTAGTAGATAGGTATAGGAGGACAAGATCATATTCCAGGTCTCAAAGCGTCGTGAAAACCTTTTTGTACAGATTGTGATGATAAATTATCACAATAATCCACTAAGTGGTTAAATTGGCAGTGGAGATTGAAAACAACACTAATGCCAATTTATTGTTAACAACTCTTTATGTATTGTTGTAGATACATAAAAATATAGATTCATCATAATTTAAAATGGGGATACAATGAGTGATTAAGGTTTGTCAATTTGTATAGTATTTTCTCATTTGGATTTTGGTATTTTATTTTTTCTACAAATATAATGTTAGGGTCGGCAGTAATAGATAATTTCTATAGCAATTTTCAGTATCACAAGCTAGACGTTATTCCAATGAACAGTTAGAAGTGACAGAACTCCGTCCCTAGTTGGTTTGTTCCAACTGGTCCTTTTTAGTGAATTTACGCTTGTACTCTTTTTCAAAAAGAATAACACAAACTCTTTCTAGTTTCTGATTCTTCATACTTTTCTTTTTAAATGCCGGTATCACACATCCTTTTCAGGTTGTAGGTTTACATAAAGAACCTATTCCTATCCACTTGATCAACCTCTTCCGTTTCAGAAAGAGTAAGCAAATATTGACTAAAATCAAAACACCACGCTTTCATTTTGAATTACATTTCATTTAAACGAACTATGCACAACCTGTGACGCAAGCGCCACAGCTTCATGGCGTAAGGCGCTAGCATGCCGTTCAACCGCTCTTTTTCTTGGACCAATTTTTTCTAAGCTCAGCCGGCTCGTCTCTTCTCTCGCCCCTGTCTGCCCGCTGCCGTGATTTGACGAACTTCGAGTCTTCAAACTTCGTACAGAATGAACAATAATCAAGCTAAGTTAACTTATTAGTTTTAAGTAAAATATTAAAATATGTTAGGCTAGAAGTAAATCTCAGGGGGGGAAGCCACTGGCTTCGCAGGTACGCTGGAAAATGTAGTAAATAACTATCAAGTTTGATTCCGCCTAACGGAATCAAACAATCCTTTTCATGTTTCGAAGCCACATGTTCCAAGAGATTAAATTGCCGGTTAGAGGGGTTGCTTAGTTCATCTACCAGTTACAATTCAACCAATTCTTGCTTCAATCAGGTTTTTCTTATATATATTTATATATTAGTTTGGAAGGTTTCAACCAAGATTAGGGTATTTAAGTGTGTTAGTTAAATAAGTGTAATCAAAGCTGGCTTGGGCTGTCTTCCTGGTCTGGGTAAAAGGTCCAATTCTCTGGGCCCCCATCACACTTTTCCAGTAATCCAAGGTAATACTGACAACCAGAATAGTTTAAAACCATATCACAAGACTACCACCACCTCAAACATTAGACACCTAAATAAATATTAATACACCTTCATTATTTGGCATCATAAAAATATTATTTACAATGGAAATTACGTAAATATTAGAAACATTCTATTACAAGAATACAATTTAAACCTAAAATAAAAGGGCAACTATGAATTAAATATTTATAAATTTCTAATTTACCAGTTAAACATAGGAAACGAAATGTTTCTACGATATACAATTTTATGTAACAACATAGCCCGATGTCGTACATTTTTATGAAGTCGGGTAAAGGCTGTACACAATAACAATATTTACAGGATGAACCAATAAATGAACAAGAACACGGCTGGATGGCTGGCTGCCAATGGCTTACTTTGTTTATCCATTGTTTGCTAATATCGTCTACTTTGTTTGCAGTCGATGCTTCCTTATGTTTACGTGTAATAACCGAACCAGTTTCTTGGGGCTCTAACAAATTTCCATCTTGCAACTTATCGATTGGTTCAAAATATGATAACTTTGAAAGTAAAACATTATTTTCTTTAACTATTTTCAATATATGACGTGATTAGACTAGTTGGATTTGTCTAGTCAGTAATTCATTGTCTATGAGATCTTATTTGGGCCATATAAGATCGATATAGATAATATATCTTTGTATTAGAATATTCAATCAATGATATAAAATTAATGACTTCCAAACTAGAATACACACATTTACCGTTGAATTACGTATACAGTTTTTAAACATAAGTAAGTTGTGTAATGGTATGTCATGTGTTTTAACCTCCCACCCTCATTATACCAACAATGAGAGAACAAGAAATTACTTATAAGGAGTCAGTTATACTATTGCATTAAAATTACGTCAGTTATAATAAGTCAGTACGTAAATAGGAAACAAATATTACCGATAAATTAAACATATATTTTTAAAGTTTCTAAATGTAATTCATTAATACACGAGTTAAAACTTCTACGAGTGCCTTAATAGCTATTTACATTACAAGTGTAGTAAGAGCGTTTTTACATCACGCAGGTGAATGTTGTGCAACGAGCGGAAGCGAGTTGCATAATTCACTTAAGATTTTACCTGACCCGACAATATACATAGGGTTACGTAGAATATTTTTCATTATCCATTTCACATGTCTTCTAACGGTAATGTTCTTTTACAAACAAAAGCTAGGATAGTAAAATACTTTAAAGCATAACAATAACATTCAAGCGCACAGCTGATTTCTAGCGTTGAACGTCGTTGGCTCCATAGAGGTATATTTTTTAAGTTAAGCCCTCAATGTTATTTAAATGGTTTTCTTTACATCACCGAGTGAGTTTTTGATACTTTACATCACTCGAGAAGTAAGACAGTTGTATACATCACGCTTGGGATAGGGAAGTTTAACATGGTGGGTTAGGTAAAAGCTAATTACGCGAGTTGCGTACACTACTTTTCTTACGACCGTTTTTTATTACTAACAATCACTACTCATAACGTCTAAGAGAGGGTTATAATTTCGTTTATAACCTTTTCTTTTCTTTATTTTTCTTTTTTATAAAAGAGGTTGGCGGCCTCTTTTAACCTTGCATTTGCCCTTCCACATAGACTAAGCGCCCGTGCGTAGATCGTTTACAGCAAAGCAAGGAGTGAGCCGGTACATTACAAAGGTAAACTGTACAGATAAATTTTAGTGGCAGTGACCAGGATCCGAACACACGACATCATTGCCAATGATTGTGATGCAACGATTCATTGTCCCAACCACTCATTCATTGTACAAACAATTAAATTGGGCTTAATAACTGATAAGTTGACTTTTGGATCATTAAAATTACTATACTTCTTTTCTCTCAATTCTTGAACCTCATTGGTCCATACTTGTACTGTTTTTTTTAGTTTTTTTGTTTTTTTTAAGGGAGAGGAGGTAAAAATGCTTTTACGCACACAGGTAGCCAGCCTGTAGTGTGAGACTCCTGAGCTTGTCAGACTACTCACTAAAAAACCCCCTCTACTCTGTTGGGTTTTTTTTCATACTTGTACTGTAAAGTAACAAACAATTCTAAGACCTGAATTGACAAGGGTAGTTAAAAAAAAACGTTCGTTAAGCTAAAATACAAAACAGTTATGTTATTCGGTGTTGGTGGTTAAAGTAGTTGTCTTGTACTACATGCAAATTTTAAGTTTCCATATCCAGAGTCGCGATGACGTCAGAGGTCATGTAAACCTCACATTGTGTTCAGTAATCCCTTCAACACACCTTGCGAGTGGGCTAAACGTGCTGCTTAGTCTCAACCAATTCGTACTACATTCGTACTACATACAATACATGTAATACACCAGTTTTAAGGCGTATATGTGATGAACTTTGTTTCAACGAATGTTAAGTTTAAATAATAGCAAAATGCGTAGAATTGTTTGTTGTTCTAAAAGATGTTATGATTCTAGAAATATATTGGAAAGGTTGTCCAAGAAGGAAACCTTTTGCAAGAATATACACATGTTTGCTAACTTTCTTCCATTTTAATGTAATATGGTATACAAGAACAATACTATGTAGCACTACTAAGTATTTCACGGAAGTCAAATTGTAGAACAATTTACTTTATCAACTACTGTACTCTTTAGTCGTATCGAGTGAAATGTAAAAATAGATATTAAATACTATTAAAGATTTACAGTATAAACAAAACAAGCATAGAAAAATAATATTAAGGTTATTTGACTCGCTGCTTTTCCGTAGTAACTCTTATATTTTAGGATGAAAATACCTCCTTTCTTGAAACTTTATTTTAAGTGTAATACATTTCTAACTGAATAAAATCGTTAAAGGCAGCTCTAGAATCTTAAAAAAATACACTATTTTATAATTTAAATGTATTGTGCCCAAGCTACAGTTTCATCGTCATAGGTAAAACAATGTGTCCGTCGTAATTCTTCGCGGGGCAATATTTAGTAAAACATCGTACAGGCTGTTCTTGCTTGGTCTCTTTCGTTGCGAAGATTTCTTTCTCTTTTTCATCGGTTGACTATTGACAACTATTATAAACTAATAATACTTCAATCTCATATACTAAAGTATAAGTGATTTTAAACATTCTGGTATCAAGTTGGAATATAAACTCTTACTTCATTTAACATTATAGATTGTAAGCCAAGGGAGAATGAAATATGTACAAAAGGGAAGGGCATCTACCTCTAATGGAGTATATACATAAATTATCTAATAAACTAGATCCGTCAAATTAAAACCGAATCGAACAATATCTTGTGTTACTTGACTCAAAGTACCAGAGGAAAATAGTAATGTCCGAAGAAATATATGAATCAGCTACATAGTTTTCTTTGTTTAGCGATTTCCACTTCACTCTTTTAAAAGAAACTTTCACGATTGGTGAAATTTCAAAACTTTATTGACTGAGGTTACAACTTGCTCAAATTACTGTTTTTGAATAGCTATGATCAGGAATGAGTGATCAGTGATCATAATGCTGAGTGTTTATTTTTTAAGTGCTTAAGGTCTAACATTTAATGACTTGAGAATGTGTTATATTATGATATGAAATCAAGTAATGTATGATGTAGGCTACATATATTTTTTATTCTGGCCGCCTTGTTGATATGACAAAACTTCTTCTTATGATTGAGGAAATCAAATATTAGTAAAAATATATTCGTAATTTCATATATGTTTTACTATGTAATGTCAGGTTAAAGGCTTACGTCTAATCAAATGTTTATATACCAGTAGAAAACTGAACATTACGAGTAAGTAATAGACTACAAGCAAACAATTCAATGGTATGACAGTTACAAACTTAAATGTGGGTTAGTGTTAGTGAAAACCTAAATAGAACAATAAATTAGTGGTTCCGAATAAAAATAAATTATAATATGTATTCCTGAAACACAAAAGCGGATACATCACTGGTGTTAACTGGGTTTTGCGGAAAAAGATCAGCCAAATACAAAATCACACTCACTGAAAAAAGGCTCATTTGTCATAAATTAGAGCTTTATTTTCGTGGGAGTACTACAAAGGGAAAATTATAATTACCAGTAATTTCAATCAGCACATTGACAATAGTTTCACTAATACTTAAAGATTTATTCATGATAAAATATATATTTTTTAAATCTATATGGGATGCGCCTCAAAATTGGTTTTAACAGTTGCCGTGCCAACTGTATTAGGTTATTATTTTTTTATGTAACAAAATTGCGAAAGTTGAACTTTGTCATTCGTTTAGTTGTATGTAATAAAATATTCAACGTGAGATAAAAATACACGTGAATATTTTTAAAAGTGCTTGTTTTCATTGGTCCGTGTTAGAGTAAAAAGGCGTGTGTTGTATTATACAACAGCCAATGCTAGAAGCTAAGCTTTTGTTTACAGAGAAGAAATAAACAGAGTGACAACTCAATTTTGGTCAATAGTTATTTCTTGGAGATTTTGCTTTTAAAAACTAGAGTAAGGTATGCTTTAGCTGAAACCGATTTTGATACATTATTGAATTTGAAAGATTTTGTTATACTCGTATTTTCCGAATTGGGCAATTAAATAACTATTGTCACGAGGACTCATTCAGAATTAGATACGAACAAAGCATTTATTGTTCACACATTTCGTGAATGCGTACGCTAACGTATTATATTGTGGTCATATACCTACCTGCGTGCATCAGTTGCTATATTAACTGCACTAAACCTAAGCAAAATATGCATATAAAACTCATCCACCGTTTAATGATCTTAAATAGTATATTATAAGCATAAGTCAAGGAATTTAGTTACACTTTAGCTTAGGAGACAAAAGGTGCATTAAAAGGTTCAAATAAACACTTAAAAAATCATTACGCTGTAAGTTATCTGCAAGTGTGTAAATAAAAAACTCAAGAAAACAATCGAAAAAATAAATATATTTTTAAAAAGTTACAATTATGGGAAAAAGAAATAATTGTTTATAAACAACCAGTTATTAATGTGTAGAAAGTACTTTTGCTATTTCACCTGATAATCTTTTAACGGATTGCTAAATGCCACGAAGTGTGATCTCATATTTCTGATTAGAACATTATCTGGTAATTATTTAGGTGCATATTTAAAGATATATGAATGTAAACAATTATCGATTGTTGTTGTCACCGCTCTATTTTTGTTTCAGATTTCATTGGCATTTAAAGAGCCAGTATTTAAATAATTTGCTCAGCCAAAAGAGTTGATTTATGTTTCCAAATAATATAAATCTCATGCTATTTAATTGAAGATAAGGAGCATAAAAGAATTTAGAGTTGTCGATCAATGGCACATGTATATATGGGTGTTGTTAAAAATTGTGTCATACAAATTCATATTCAGATCGAATGACTCTATTTAGACAGTTTTATGCTACGAATACGATTACTTTTACAATGAATGACAATGTTACGCCACGTTCAAAGGAAAGGTTAATATTAAAAGGCATTTATCACTACAAGCTATTTCACTCTGAGTTTTCATTCTCTGCGTTGAGGAAGACAGGTGCTCACTCTCTGTACACTGTACATGATCTATACTACCGTGCTGCGTTACCTTCGCAAAAGCTATCTAGGGTATGAGGCCGCAGTCGTGGAGGAATATCTTCGGCAGCTTTAGAAGACACTGTTGAACAATTAAAACAGCATTAAGAAAACCTACAACGCATTTCAGAAACGCTGAAGAATTATTGTTGGTTTGTATGTTAATGTAACATCAAGAGTAAGTGAGGAAGTGGTTCTGGAGTAAAGTGTATTTAGAGATGTAGAACTATAAGGAACAGAAATTGATATGGTGTATTCTAGCATGAGTACGATTATGCGCTCTTAACCCTAGTTAGGGGTTTAAAGGGATGTAGCAGAGATTTGGTAAAATTATGGAGGACTATTAATGGAACCAAAATAGAAAATAGAAATCTTGAAGGGCGTTTGAGAATCTACAAAGTACGAGTGTAAGTAGACATATAAATTCTGAAAAGTAGTTTAAGATCTAAAAATCTAGTAGAACAATTGCTGGTCTAGAAGTTTGTTTAGATATACAAGAGTGTATTTATTTATCAAGCGATTGCGTATATTATATGGTATAAGTATAACTAGAAGTGTAGTTAGGTCAATTAAGAATACTATTTATGAATATGGAACAGTATTCAGGTCTCATCATGTTTAATACTGATTTGTATGAGTAATTTCGGGTAATAAAGTGTGTTTAGGGATCTAGTTGATAACACTATAGATTCCGAAGTGTAATTTGGAATATATGTATATGCCAATTTATACGTAAAGATGGTCTTAAAACTAGTCAACTTGTGACGCATGAAAAGTAAATTTAAAAACTATTTTGAATATAATATTTGTATATCATTTCCCTTATTGGAATCGCTGTGGTCAATGGATGCGTGTAAAATGTCGAACAAGAACATTTTAAAACGTAAATTATATACGAGAATACAATATAACTTATAGTTAGACTATGATCATTTAATTTAAAATATGATTTTAATTGTTATAGTGTAGCAGAAGTATGAGTGATCCTATATTCTTGAATAGTCATATCTTTTTACTACCGAGATTTAATTTAGAATGTTTCTAAGACTTAACAATCATGAATCTTAAACTATGCAAGGGTAAACTATTACTGCCCTTTAAAGTGATTTTAGAACAAAACGTCACATGAAAAAGAACTAAATAGTAGATATTAGATTGTTTAAACTGCTTTTAAATTAATGAAACACTCAAACTATTTTAAGTGGTTGAATGTTAGTGATTTTTAAGCACATTATCGATGTACAATTACACAGCAAAACTTGAACTGAACATTTTCAATAATTTATGCTCTAACACGTTTATAACATGCTCTGGTTTCTATTTATAGTTATTATCATAGCACCGCGTTATCAGTGATGTATTGAAGCATTGATGAACGCAATTTAAACAACGGCCACACTTTTAGATAGGTAGTGGTCCGGCTGTTTGCATACATTTGTTTTGAATTGTTTGTGATAATTTGGTTACTTTGGTACTTTTAGTTTTGCAAATAATCATTAACATGTATAATTAAATAGGTTGAATTGGTAGTAATCGTACTATATACCTACTCAAGTAAAGTATTTGGAAGGCACTTAATATTATCTGCCTGTAAGGTATAAAGATTTAAGGTTGGGAATCTGAACACGGTTGTAAAGAACAGTTAAATTCCATTTTGTAGCCCCTGAACTGCTTATGCCATATATGGCGAAACATATGTAGTGGACTTCAAACACTATATTTGAACTGCAAGACGAGGTATGTAAAGTTTAGTTAAACAACAGTGTCTAGTTTTAGTCGACAGCTTTATTTTTTTATCCATATCGCTCAACCATCTCACTTATAAATAGTTTTATGTCATAAAAAACTAGCTTGAGGTTACCATCCCTATAAATATCAAGAGTCCCTGTGAATATAAAATTTAGAATGAGTTAATACACAGAAAACTTGTCATGTTATTCAATGTTAATATTAATCATGTAAGGGTGTTTTAATTTTATACTTTAAACCCATCATTTGGTTATACTCAATCTACCATTATGAGTATATACGAAGAATTAACTGATAGATAACCATCAAATAATAGATTCTAAAAGGACCATCAACACATTTTCAGGCTACTTTAAAAAAATGGGGTAAATACTTTGATTATATCAATAGTATGGTTGATTAGTTGCTATACCATTAAAAGTAAGATTTAGGAAAAAGGTCATAACCCTTTAGATTATGTTTTATGAAATAAAAACAATCATACAATTTTTTATCGATGGAATACTGTGCAACATGCCCTTTATTGTATTTAAAAATATATCATGTTTATTTAATAAAAACTAATCCACTAAGTAACTAAGAAAAACAAAAATTCGTGAATAAGAGTTAAAATACTGATAATTTTATGTTGAAAGTTATTTTCTTAAGAAAAAAATTAAGGAAATATTTTATCAAAACAGATGTTTCTGAATGTTTTGCATTTTATTGGTATGCCGGTGGTAAAAATGAAAATTTCATCTCGTATTGTAGAGCTCATATAAGAATTGCAATAACGTTTCACAAATATACTTTTGCAGTTATTCGTGTATCGCTGAATACGTGGAATATTTCACAATCTAAATTTGGATAAAAATATGTTTTTTGACATGTGTATTTAATTCTCAAACTAGATTGAAATACAATATGATTGTAGACGTAAATACTGCCAAAAAAATGTTAGAGAATTGCCACAGCTTATTATATGCAAAGATAAAATAAAAGCTTAAAATGAATAACTAACGTTATTCACTCTCAAAAGTCAAACAGAAAATAATATGAATAACGTATTCTGATTGACATTTCAATTTGGCCAACAATAGTTGTTTTGACAACATAGCTTTTTTACGACATAGAACTATGTAAATATATTTACATTATTTCGATTCCTGTTTTATCGAAGGCAGGACGGATGAATAATTTAAATATACCCCATGTTGAGAAATAGTTTCACCTTAGGAGGCTTAAAATAGTTTTATGGCTTGGAAATAAGAACACTTTTTATCAACACACAATGATTCGTTTTCGATTTTATTAACACACAAAATGTGCTTACCAAAAATACGTTTTGTCTGCATTCATAAAATATTATACTTTCTTCATTTTTTTAACATGCATAAGCTTACTTTTTATTTTTAAATTCCTAGTTTATTGTTTTCTTTTCATTCGGTCGAAAACGTGTATTCAAACCCTCTGTTATCGAAACCAAACCAAATTTAATAAATTCTGTGAGCTTTTTATAATTATTTTAATGTCAACCAGTTGGTGTAAAAGCTTTAAAAATGTGTTTGTGTAATCTTTTCCTTGTTTATGTTTGATGACTTTGGTATTTTTTTAAAACTTTTTCTATGATAACGGTCCACACTCTGGTTTTAGTCAGTAGATTTTTGGTGGTTTGAAACTGGACCCAGGTTTTCCTTATCATTGGGCTTTGAATAAATTATCCTCGCTAATGAAATAGCTGATCTTAGTCAGTGTCTAGGCTACACGGATCTAACACCATTCTACACTCGTACTTCACCCATAATATTTTGGTTCAAATACACACCTTGGTGGCGTCCCCATCTCAATGATAATTGGTATATAACACTATATTTTACCTCCTAATATGTCTTAATCAACGATGAATGCTGCGATACAATGTTGGTGTTGAAAATGAGTACCCCCTTACTGTATACAAATAAATAATTTTAATGTTGAGATTAGTGCATTCTACCATTGACTTGATAGTCAATGATTTTACAGGAGCTATTTTTTATCATCAAATGGCTTGGTAATAATATAACTTTTTGACAAGCATGTGTTAACTTGATCTCCATGATCAATACGTTGTACAGTCTACGAAGAGCCAATATTCGATTTTTATTGACAGATACTTACGAACACTACACGTTGCGCTTCTATTGGGTGCCTTGGGCGTAGGGGCGGTCTCAGGTGTTCGTTGTTTTCGAGATAACGCGTCCAGCGAGCTGGCATGAGGCACTGACGACTTTCCTCCATCGTCATCCCACGGAAGGTGGCCGCTCTTTTGCGAAACCTGCAGGCACATGAAGCAGATTAAATTCAACGCTGCAGAGAAATTTAATAATAAAAAGTGAAACAGTTTTCCTGGATAGGTGAGCGTATTACAATCATTTGGTAGCCATACTATTCCTGACAAATTTTAAAACGTGTATCAAAAATTTTTTTAAACTGTTACGGATGTTTACTTGAAGTATCACTTTTCCTAGAACTTAATAGTAGGTCAAGGTAATTGGGGGATTTACTTTCCTTGTTTAGTAGGTTTCGGAATTCTCAACTATATCTAATCTGATAATATATAATGTTAGCGGAATCTGATATAGTTCTCATAGGATCGATGGAACGAAAGTAGTAGTCTGTAGAAGCTTAGGTTTGTTACAGCATGATTATTTTATTTGCTAGTTTTAACACCGAGGTGTATTAAATTTAAGAACATCCGAATAACTCATACAATTTAGAACCATTTGGAATTGAATCCACCTTCCTCGTTTCATGATTCGCATTGCTAACAACTAGTCAATTACTTTACATTATTTTATTTTCAAATATGAAACTATTTTTTATTGGCTCCAGTAAACTTAGGCATACATAGGTTTAATGTGAGTGCAAATTAAAGTTTAAATTTTATTTTGAAATATCATCATCTCGGTAAGCCTGACAAAGAGCATGTGGTTTTCAAAAAGGGTACGAAGACACTGGGATATTAGTCGGCAATATATTGGATAAAAACAGTTAACTAAATAACGTGAAATTATTACGTGTTAAATATGTCAATGTGGGATTGGGAGTAGCAAAGTTTCCCCCAATATATTTGACCTCAAAACTTTGTTGACGCGTTTACAGTACAATCAAGTTTTATAGTTTGTCGCTCAACTCTGATCAGCTCAACTGGTGAAACGTTAAAGTTACTTTATTGGTTTTATGAGTTCCTTGAACTCGTGACTTCTAGTCAACAATTAGCTTTGATATACGAAGAATGTATGTTTGCGAAGAACTATTTATTAAAAACGTATTATATTCTTTTAAGATGTGCTATAATCGCATTCTATAATATTTCTTGATAAAAACTAGAAAATTCAACCAACAAGTCACAGTGAAACCAATACGATCATATCTATTTGTTGATATTGTGACAATTCATTACTTTCATTATTTTATTTTGAAAAACCTCTGTATGCAGCGAGGGTTTTTTGTTCAGTTAAATCTGTTTCAAAGGTAAATTCAATTATTAGTTTGAAAGTCGCCCTTTTGGGGGAAGTTTGTGGTATACGAGCGAGGCAAAGCTGAACGTAAAACAGCTATATCCCCACTGCGATACAACACACTGTTTTTGTTTGTTTTTTGTTTTCTTTAAATAATTAGATAATAATTCATACTCTAGTAGTATTTTTTTTTCAATGGCATGATTTTTACATGCATTTCCCGTTCGAACTGTTGTTTTGTCATTTAAATACGAATAAATAGTCATGATATAGACCTACTCCTGTTGTGTTGAACAGGGGAATTGTTTGTTTGGAGAAGACTAATTATTGTTTGGAACAGGAAATTTATATTTGGGATTGGAAAAATTATGAGTTTTGATATATTGGACATTTACGTTTCTGTCAAGCCCAGTTACACGGAAATGGGCTATTGTCGTGTACAGATGGATGAAAAATACAGTTTACTTGAAAATACAACGTTACAATAATCTTGAAAGAATGTACGCTTGTGAAGAACCGTTTTATGAATTTACGGTATTGTTTTTAGATTTGACATAAACATGTTTTATGCCAAATTGTTTTATTTCAATAGGTTAAACCAACAAGTAATAAGTAAAATGCTCTTACTGCATAGCCAGATTTGGCTATAGGCCTAAGCCTAGTCTATGATATATTTAGGCGACTTTAAATATAAATATACAAATATCTATTCAACCTCGGTACCAATGTTTATGTTCTCTTTATCTCTACACTACAGACACCGTTGTCTTATGTCTAATTTATAACAAGTACTTGAGTAAAATAAAGGTATTTTCGTAGGATAATTAGCACATATAATATTTAAAATACGTTTAGTGCTCAAAATACAGTAATTACCTTACAATTAATTGTTATGTTGGTTGATGGGAAGCTTGAGAGGAAAACAGTTAACATAGGTAGAGAGCGATTGGTAGAGTAGTCTGATGTTGAGTTAACAACTTGGACAAACTACTTGCTGATTGGTGATTCCAACATCGCTCTCCAATGTAACCAATTACACCATATTTTAACCACTTCGGTTTAAAGTAGTAATGGACATGAATTCAATTCAGTTTGTCACACTCTTATGAACAAGAAAGTAAGTTTTTTACATTGTTTTGTTTGTTTTGTAAATACAATTATTCAAAAATAATTCAAAACTATGATTTCTCGTACTGTATTGTTTCTATTATGGTCAAATAAGTAAGAATATAAGTAGGTAAAGCAGAACTAGCTGAACTAGCTTAAGAGTTAATTTTATTTTATTAAATCCTGTCCACGAAAAGTGTATTGAAAGTATTATTAAATAGTCAATTAATGCTTTCTCAAAGTGTAACTGCTGCCGATATTTGGTACAGTAATTAAGATTTACTTGAATATTAATAATATTATCCTTTATGAAGGGAATACAATAAATTAATAAAATTACTAAATAAAATAGCATGTATATTTTTGGAAAAGGAAATTATTGGAACTAAAAAGAGGTGCCCTTTAGACTGAAAAAAACTACACAAAGAGCACGTTGCGAACAAAATAAAATTTTCTCGATTTGGACAATGGGTTCCTTGGTCAGAAACGAAAGTTAATGTCGAATCTAACTAGTCATCCCTATCATTTTCAACATTCATTATTATTGTTGATATATTAAAATATAGCTTCCACAACTACCAAATGTGACACATATTTCACATTCATTTATAAATTCTAAGTACTCTATGTCGAACAATATCAATATGTCAAGATATTTTAAAAGCTGTCGATCTATGTTAGCTAGCTTGCGTCTTTGTTAACATAGGATTTAAAATACTTCATTTGGTGGTTCCTACTGTTTTATATTATCCACAGCCTACCTTTGATTGTATTTAGAAAGCTATATTATAGCATGAACTTTGTAATATGAAACAACACATAACCAACCAAATACAACATTCAACCCACCAAGTAATATTTTTTATCCTCATTACCTTTTGTTAATGTTATGACGCTTCTTCATGTCTACAATCAGATACGTGTTGGATCCTTAAAATATATTTTACAGGAAGTGAAGCGACTGTTTTACACACAGCCAAACATCTTTGTAGGTTTCAAAAGCTGCATCTCACTCGAGAGATGTAAACCCTAACTTTATGTAGGACTTGAGGAAGATTCAATTTAGATACCGCATTTTATATGTCTAGGCGTTCATAGCAGCAAACTTATACTGCCGAAGCGCAATCCTCGGAGTTAATTGAATGACAAAGAAAATTAACCTGGGGTAGTAACGTTTAGTAATTTTGCTATTGAGGGTATTTAGTAAGTTTAATTAATGGATTCGGCATATTTCCTGCTTTGCATGAGAAAGTATGAACTGAATAAAAAGTCTTTGTAGAAAGAACATTATTTTAAAGAGAGATTTGTTTAAAATTACATCCCAGGGTGGGCTTCGATATATAGTTTTCGCTACACTACTGTGAAATGACCTGCTTTCGTTACATGTTTATCACCTGCGAAAACTCGTCATTACATTGTTTACAACGGCAAAAGAATGTTTACTATGTGAAAGTAACGTTTACTATCTTTTTTGGATTTTGTCGACGTAAGCGAACATACAGGGTGTCACAAAAAAGTGTGATGGGCTATACAGGACCTAATTCTACATGCAAAAATAAGTCAAAAATAAAGAATAATTATTTTTGGATTTCGGCTTAGTTTAGCCGTAATCCGCCATTTTGTTTTTTGGGGAAAATATTTATTATTTTAAAATCCCTTTGAGATATTTTTACGAAACTTGGCAAAATTGATTACACTATAGTAAGTAACATTTATAAAAAGAATTATTATTTTAACTTTCCAAATTTCAAAATGGCGGCCGTTTGAATTTTTTAATGCCAAATTTCATGAAAACTGGTACCTAAATCAAAATTTTGTAAGACACAAAAGTTTTAGTATTTATTATGACAAATCCAACAAAACAAAAATGAATAAAATCGGTTCATAAATAAAGAAGCTGTGTTTATTTTAGTAATTTAGACTGAAATTACTTAATACGTTACATAAATTATTACATTACATTTAATACATTTTAATATTAACGAGAGGTCGTCCAGTGGTCGAAACTCGACCAAAAATATGTAATGTACTCACTTAACTATTTTCACCCCACACTGTAAATAAAACATGTGATTGGAGTTTCCTCCATTTGTTTTGATTTTCTGTTTATACTTCGTTGTTATTTCGTAACCAGCATAGCAACGCATAAGATCCATGTTAATTTTTTACAACTTTTAAACTTATTTTTTGTGCTTATCTTTGAGCCTATTTAAATTTATAAAGGGATTCTGCACACCTACAGGAAAATAGCTTTCCAACGGTATGCGTAGATTTTCCCTACGATGCACACGAGCTGAGAAAAAAGGTTTTAAAGAAACATGCTTGCCTATTAATATATAGATAGATAGATAATTTCAGTCTAATTTACTAAAATAAACACAGCTTCTTTATTTATGAACCGATTTTATTCATTTTTATTTTGTTGGATTTGTCATAATAAATACTAAAACTTTTGTGTCTTACAAAATTTTGATTTAGGTACCAGTTTTCATGAAATTTGGCATTAAAAAATTCAAACGGCCGCCATTTTGAAATTTGGAAAGTGAAAATAATAATTCTTTTTATAAATGTTACTTACTATAGTGTAAACAATTTTGCCAAGTTTCGTAAAAATATCTCAAAGGGATTTTGAAATAATAAATATTTTCCCCAAAAAACAAAATGGCGGATTCCAAAAAAAATTATTCTTCATTTTTTACTTATTTTTGCATGTAGAATTAGGTCCTGTATAGCCCATCACACTTTTTTGTGACACCCTGATTTATTATTGTTTTTTTCAACTGTTTCAATTTTCAATAACCAAACCTGTACAACTTAAGTTAACAAACTTTAAATTGAAGGCATAACCTAAAAGGTTCTGAGTTTTGTAATGTTCCTAATTTTAATAAATAAAAATTCATAAATTCAATAAATAAATATAAATTGAGAGAGTTTGTAATTTTATGATCAATTCCGTCCTGGGGTAAAGCGACTAGTTTGTAACATACATGGTAAACATACAGGATCATTGACCGGTGTATGGGAATATGACGCGTTAACGCCCAGTATTACACAGTCTAGTAGGTTCATTGTCGCATACAACGTATAGTGGGCCAGTATAGCGTCGGTGCGTTACCATTGTTAGCTAGGCGACAGACCAATGTACGGTTAGCGGGAATAATAATTCTTCCACCTAATAGAGTTTAACGTTCACATTTCGCTACAAAGAACTTGTGATTTGTTGTCAGAATTAATACAATTTCAGTAAATAAACCGCAGTTACTAAGAAAATTCATAACATCACGGAAGCAGTTTGTAGACTAGTTACGTCATATGACAATATTTTCGTAGGCAATATGTCATTGGATATATTTGAATTTTTAAAAAGAACAATCTAAGGAAGGCAGAAGTTTAAAAAAATATATATCAAATTACACTTTTTTACCATCTGCTTTTTTACAAAAATAGTAATTGGAAATTAATAAATGTAATTTCCAAGATTAAGATATATTGGATAAAACATAAACACTGATTGAGCAGTTAGATTACTAATGTATATTGTTTGAATGCACGGTAAATATTTTTAAACAGAACAAACAAATACAAACTTAAACGGTTTGAGTAATTGTTGTTTAGTAATATTTATTTACTATTAATTACTTTCTGGTTATTTTCAAACTGATACAATAATAATGAAAATGTTATAAGAGTGTCCGATTAGAAGTGCCAGATTTTTTTTGTATAAAATCATAACATTGTATCTGTCACCTAGTAAGGATATGTTTATTAAAGTGTTCTGATTTTAATTTTAGTAAAATCTTGCCTGAAATATATATGTTCTTTGACAATAGTTTAAGTATTTGTTCACTTTTGGTTGAATTTGTAAAATATCTCGTTAATCTACAATTAAATTTAAAAAATCACAGTTGTGTATTTATGATGCGCAATTGAAAAGGTTTCGTATATCAATTTTCGCCGCATTTTAGTCAGATACACTTAACGTATTTTTTTACTGGGCTCGGCTCCCAATATTTCCACATTAGAAAACAAAACTATGTTCGAAAACATTTATCAGATAATCTCATAAGGCGAAGTGAGTAAAGCAGGCTAGACAGTAAACAAGGCTGGTATCAATATATTTATCGGTTGTGTCCACTTACACCCAACTATATGTCAAATTGAATTTACCTTGGAAAATGTCAATCCAAAAGTCAATTCAAAATCAGGTCCTGATTACAAGGTCAATTGTTCAGATAAGCCGTATCATGTCGTGTCAAGGGAAGCCTGGTATTTCTTTTGGCTTCAGTCAAGTGCATTTAGTCCCACCTGATCGCGTTTAAACTCTGTCGTCATACGTAAACCCATTACATAACTGGATCGGTGTGAGTGTTTGCATTTGGGATAACAACGCGGCTACAGTATTGATGCCATAGATTAAACATGCATGGTTGATATCGCTTATGACATGCCACTAACTTTGGATACTGAAAGTGAAAAACACATTTGATTATAAAATAGAACTTACGTGGGTTATTGACGTGGGTTTCACGATTTGTTGAGTTTGAGTGACTGTTAAGCTCTTATTTGTGTGGTCCCTTATATGTAGAAGTGTGGTAATGGTTTTAATACCGGCAAGTAAACGTAAATATTTAAGTAAATACTTTGAACTTGCCATCGCAGTTCTAACGCTCATCAACATAAGTCCTCCTAATTGGTGAATATAATGGTTTGTTCATTGCAACACTTACCTTAAAAGAGAAAACCTTGTATAAACATTATTATTTTTTTCAAGAGATTCTTTCAGAAAACAGAAAAACCTATTGAAATTCCACTTTTAACTATGAAGACGATAGTAATTTTAAACACTAAGTTTATAGCTATTTTAAAAAATTAGACCTTTTAAATAAATGTTAAAATTAATACTTCACCAATATTTTAGTAGTTTTAATTTCATTAAGCTTTCGCGAGCGATGCTGATTAGATCTTATATTCAATTAGGGCTACAATTTCAACATAAACATGTTTCTGCTAACAAATTACATTAGGAAAACAAAACGTATGTATAAGAGACGCCTGAGTACAGCATATGTCACAGAAGACCAAAGTCTTCTTTATATTCATGAGTCTTGGTTTGATCATTCCATTTCCCAGCGTTCCTCAGTGATACGGAAATACATCGCACAAACAAAACATAATCTTTAACTATAAAATATAGTAATTGGAAGCTAACCAGATGAGACATACACTAATCAAAGCAAGTTCAGCATGAAAAATCTTTAACTATAACAGTAAACGATTTGAGTGGCGTCAGTTTGAGTTTGTACCATATTAGTATAAGTATTAATAGTTAAAATCTTGTTAAACAGTTGTAACAATTTTGATCCTACATGCGACTGAGCGAATCGACAAGATGAGTGTTATGAGGTACGTTAAGGCACAGAAAACATACTACTATAACCTATATAGGTTATAGTACTATCTATACTACTACTATATACTATATAGGTTATAGTAATATGTTTTCTGTTAAGGTTACTGTACCTAGTGAAACTTCATTACCAAGATATAACTTTTACCAAGAATTAAATTAATTCGTAGCCTGCAAAATAATTTTTTTTTCTACAAGCATATCTGTTGGTATTACCATAGGGCAACTGCTTGAACGTAAATCATTAATAACGTGTAAGAAGTGGCCGAAGGAAGCCAAGTCTAATCTTCACTAAAAAGAAGCTTTATATAAACCTCTTATCATCAGTATTGTGGATAAAGTTTAGGTTTTATACAAAAAAAAATTATAACTAATTGAAACTTTAAACTATTGAAACTTGGATTTATGAACTGATTCCAACATTTCAAGTTATACCCCAAGTATTAGTTGGGAAACATTATTGGCTTTAGAACTCTGCCGTTAAATTTACAGTTGGTCTAATTTACACTATGTACAGTAAAAATATACGTGGAGAAAGGTAATACAGTATTTGTTCCAAAAGCAAAATTTTGCCATTAATGTTGTTTAAAAAAATTAAAATTAAGTTTTCTGGTAATATTTTATAAAACCAAAATATATTTAAAACAATAAAATACAATAAGTTAATCGTTACCCAGGATTAGAGAGCAAAGAAAGTTAATACAAATGTAAACAAATGATTTATTTAAATAAATTACTCCTAAAGACCTAGATAGGACCTACTAAAATAAATTGAATATAAATATTATTCCGTGTGAGACTTAGAAAATAAAATAAATTATAATAAGGATTAACCAATTCAATTAACATTACGGTTTTTTTATTCAGTAATACAGCTGACCTTTGAATTTTTTTGTCGTAAGACAACTACAATACCTATTGCAATGACACAATTTTATAAAACAATTTTTAATATATTACAATGGAAAATTACCACATTTTATAAACCTTGTCCTAAAGTTATTTTAGATGAGTCCCCCAATCTTAATTTAAACCTCGAATTCTCAGTATTGTGGATAAAACGAGTTTTAACAAAGACTTCCAATCGATAAAAAGAGTGTATTTCAAGGAACAATCGAAACGCCTCTGCCAAGTCTAGGCCTACCTGGGATCGTTTTAGTTTTTTCTCGATGGCGCTCTCCACTAAAATAGTCTACAATCGAAACAATCGTTGGTTCTTCACAAAGAGCTCTTTGGCATACGTGATTTACCAGATAGTTCACTTAATCAGGGAAAAAGGTTTCTATTGTAGTTTTTCAGTTTAATGCACATAATATATTTTTGAAATTCAACAATTATTCAATTTTGAAAACTTATGTATCCCCTTTTTTATTGCTCTTTTTTCGCTTGCTATTTTTATTTTATCTTTAGAAACCTTGTAGGAACAATTTTCTTAGCATTATAAGTGTTTTGCTACTTTATGTTTTTCAAATTAATATTCTTAAATGAATATTTGGAAGCTTTTGATTAAAATCAACTTTGCAGTAATTTTTCACTATTTTTTCTCCAAAATGGTTATATAACTTATACTTATACTTTTACTTTATACTTTCTTATGAAATGGCGACCATACAATGTAGGTATTTTAAGCCAAGTATGAATGGAGATGAGTGTAGGATGAGTGGCGCGATCTTGTAGTCTTGTTAGTGACTAAGGCCGACATTCCTTAGACACACCTGTTAATTAATAGCCCAAACAGCTAATGGCAACTAAGGGACCTACAGTTTATAGTGGAATCCGAACCACTTTTTTCCTTGGTATATACGAATTGGTCTAATTATCAAGATAGTACTGCGGACGTTAATCCACACCAGGGAGTATCCCATCCACAGTGCATACCTATAACTATCCACAATCCTGGCATAATAATAACTCAGTCCTGGCAATGTAAAATTGTATAGAATAGTATTATAATGATAATACTAATATATTTTACGAAGTCGAAAACCTTTTACTTTCTTTTCTGGTTTGCCTTCGTAGGCTGGACTTAAAGTAGAAAGGTCTCAAATAATGTATCATTCGTTTAACAATGTTTAACACATAATGCTATTTATCAGATAAATATCTTTGTATTACGTGTATTACTGTGCAAAGAGTCTCACTTAACTGTAAGTAAATCTATTTATTTCTAAAACAAAATGAAGCATCGTTCATTTTGTTAAGGTAGTTGACAGTTTGATTTTGTTGTATCATTTGACAGTTTATTCATTCTAAATACGAAGATAAATATAAGTACTATCCTGAGCCAAGTACTTTCCTATTGCGCAGTAATAATATTTATTTTTATGTTAGTGGTAGCTATCGGCAATTAAAAAATAAACATTATTGTATGTAAAGCTTTAGTTTAAAGAAAATCCTAAATTACAGTTTGGATTCAAGTACTGGTAGTATGAACAGTTTCTTAAACGTGCCTACACGTCCTTAAGTGTACCCTACATGCAATATAAAATATGTTGTAGTTTGTAAACAATAAATAAGCACCAGTTTCTATTTTTGTCTGAACATATTTTGCCAAGACAGAAACTACTAACTTATCTAAAAGTCAAGTGTTCGTAGGAAGACCATAAACGGGAATATTCACTTTACATCGGCGTTGGTAGAACATATGTTACGACAAACAGACCAACCGTTACATATGACTGGATGGACAACCGTTAAAGTGATCAGTGGTGACATAACGCTCCCTCCTAACCCACCACTCAACCTACATTACTGATAATAGCTGTTACTTCTGATAACAGTATGGGTTGACTCGTTGCAAATGCGCATTTGCTTGTTTTAGCACCTATTGAAAATCAATGCTTAACATCGTTCATGGATGGTCATATTTTGGTGTTGTTTAGTAGGTATAGATAGTACATTTTTTTTACATTTTACATTTTACATTTGTTGTCATGAGAGCCGAAGCCCCCTGACTGCTTACCCGGTACCTATCCTTCAGGACATACCCGGGCCCCATGATGTAGGCCGAAGCTTACGCATCAACCTTTAGCACATCATGGGCGGATGACTTAAGGTCATCAGGCTCGCCGGCTGCCGAAGCAGACCCTTCGGAAAGAGGGTTGCCCCTCAATCCTAACCAGGGATTCCGGCTGCTTGTTTAAGCGTCACTCCACCTGGGTTCCACCAGGTCGGAACCTAGAGGTCCATAGTAGAGCGCCCCGACGCATTTAGTGCAAGCAACACTCGGGACCTATCTAATCCCTGACAGGCAGAACCCGCCATCAATAGCCAGGAGGAAGGGGACCATCAGCACGCTGACGGGGGGAACCCCAACCTCCCATTTACACCGCTGCCCGATCGAGGCCTTACCCATTGCTGGGAAACCAGAGATAACCAGAGCGATAGATCCCCAGATACCCCTGGCGGGCTCGGACCCAGCACCCGATCTACTTCGTTTGCCCGTCAGACCCAACATCACTGCCAGGCCATCAGGGTTTCCCAAAAGGAGGCAGGTATAGAAGTGGGACCCACCCGGATGAACCTATCCACCAGAGGTGGCGACACCCTTGACTCAATTGAGGTTCCGGGAAGAACCCCCCACACTCAAGATAACCATACCGTCCGTGCTCAGAGACAGGGATTGGTTTGCATAAGTACCTACAAACCGTTGCCCTCACACTGCGGAAAGTTACGTTGCCCTTGAGTGTCCCCGTGAGCTGCGGGTACTTGCCCGTTTTCACCTCCAGGAAAGGTTACTTCCAAAGTCGAGGATTTGCCCACTGAATGCTGGTCGCACACAACAAGCAGGCCGAAGCCCAAAGAACCACAGACACAGGTAGGTTAGAGATTATGATGTACTTCCATCTCTCCTAGAGCTAAACACCCCTCCATCCTGGATAAAGGAATGTCACTGGGACCCGATGCCCAGTCGTCCATGTCTGTGGCCAACTTGAAAATGCCGATACCAACACGGAGCATTTACCTCCCCTCTGGGGGCTAGGTATTTCACCTCCCAGGACGAGGCTACTTCCAAAGTCGAGGATATGCCTCACAAAATGTCAGTCGAACACAACAGGTAGGACTCAGTCACAACCACAGTTACAGGTAGATGAGGAGAGGCGGAATTAACGGCGTCACTGAGAGCTAAACACCCCCCCCCCCCACCCTGAATGGAGGGAGTGTCACTGGAGGCTCCCCCTAAGGGGCTGGCGCTTACCAGTCGTCCATAACTGTGGTCTACCTGAAGTGCCGGGTCTGACACCGGGCAGTTACCTCCCCTCTGGGAGAGCTAGGGTCCGCGTGGTCGCCCAGGCCACGAACCCACGCAAGCGTGAGCCCCCTGCGGTTCACGCTTAGATAGTACAACAAAAAACTTTTATTTGTAAAATTAAAAGTAGTGATTTTTTAAGTACAGGCAGAAAATTATGAAGGAGATTCAGAAATCAGATGGCCATTTTGAATTACACCAAATATCAAGACGAGAACAGGGTTTGACTTGTAGTTTAGCTAAAGATTTTTTTTGCCCTCTTATTGACAAACATCATTGATTTTAAATTTAATGTTCCGTGTAGTATTTAAATGTGTCTAGACATATATGAACTATTATTGAGATTTTACTGATCCGTAAAAAATACTCGCAATCTTTCAAACTTTTAAATGCTACAATGAACATAAAGTATTGTGAATTCACACATCAAAATGAATTCATATTCACGTTACAAGTTCGTCCAGTTCGTCCCATCCCCTAAGTTATGAAGAACGTAGCTATTTTCATTAAACTTGTACAAAATTTGTGATGTGCATACAATTTTATTTTTTATTTTTTTTTTCCTAAGGACGCTAGGCACGAGCCTGGGATTGTTTTTCACATTACTTCAGGCTAGACCTAGGGGTTGCGGCATTATCACTTAGATAAAATCCATTGGTGACTTGGCGGGGATCGAACCCGGGACCTCAGGGACTGCATACAATAGCATTACTAAAATTCAAAATACTCTCTAAATACTTCAATGGGAAATGAGGTTCTGGGCACATAACTAATATGTTCATGTCAATCCAATTGTTTTGAACTCTTCTATTCTCGTCAAACACAATATGTCCACTATTAGTTTAAAAATTCAAATAGCATATAGATCTCCCCTGTCTCATATATGTAATTCCAATGAGAATGATGTGGCTAAGGTAAGTCTAATATCTGACCTTTTCCTAAGAAATTGTTAGAATAATCCGTTTAGCATGTGACTAAAGTACTAACGATCATGGAAGTAAAATGTACTCTTTTCACAACCAGCGAATCAAGTGAGTCCACATGTGGTGGGGCGTAGTCTGTAGTTTCTATAAAAATGTGGAGCTCTCAGAAGTCTACAAAACGCTTCTAGTGTTGAAAAGCGATAGGTTTTGTATTTTTAAGCTAATAAAGGCTTCGAGGTGCCCTAAACAGTTATTAGAATATCTTTTAGGCTCTACTAAGTATATAATAAACATTCGTAAGCTTATGATATATTCGAAACACATATTGCTCTTTTTACTCAGCTCTTGGGCTGAAAATGAAAACAGATTGTGAAGTGCGTATTCACAATCATTATAGTTGCACCTGTTCTGGGACGTTGATAGGTATAGGTGGACTCTTAGGGACCCACTTAACTTCCTCGAAAAGTTTTCTATCCCAAATGAAATATACTTAGCATTCAGAATATAACAGATTTTAAGATTTTTAAAATAAAAAAATCACCAATATTTTATAAATTTGTAATTTTATTAAAATTAAAATATAATATTAAAGTAAATTAAAAATTCGTAAAATATTGGTTATGTTTTTATTCTAAATTTTAATTATTCCAATATTACCAGTTCTTCTTGAAGATAACAGACGTTGTTAGTATCTTGCCAAAACCCACCTACAGTATTAGTGGTATGCGATTGGAGCAGACGGAGGCGACTAATGGAGAACCAAATGACACTGGATTATGTGGTGCAACCTTTTAGCAGTGTGTGACATTTTTCTTACATATATTCAGTTTGGTTTAAACATGCCTACTGTAATGGTGGTTGTAACCGTTTAACTCAAGCCCACCTGTTCTGGGGAGGCGATGGGTGCAGGCGGGGGCGCCGCGGGGAGCCCCACATGGTTGCCCCGCGGCGAGGTGGCGCCCCCGACAGATTCTGAAGTGGCTCTCAGTCTCTCGTTCTCTATCACCGTGGTTGTGGTTGGTTCGGCACTTAGTCTTCTGAAAATCAATAATGATGTGTCAATCGTAAACTTGGAACTCTTTGGGTTTACAACATGGATAAACTCAACTGAGGGATAATCTGAACCATTTCACACATTCACTCCACATATAAACATAACCATAAACACCATAACCTAAACCATAACATAAACATAACATTATAAACATAATAAATTTCCCAAAAGCTATACCTTGTACAATTTTAAACAAGCAGAAAATTGTGTATTTTTATGTGATATATTTCTTACATTTTAATCAATAACCTGCCGGTACTAAAGTGTATGCCTTTCTGTTTATATATACATACTAGCTGTTGTACCCGTGATTTGCAACGGAAAGAAGACACAAAATAAATAGAAACATTTTTATATTTACATTTTTTGTATAAAATAGTTACGCATCCACCAACGCTGTAAAAAAAACAGTAGAATTGCACCCTGTTGGTAAACCTTAATAACTTTTTAAGGCTATTTAATAACATAGAACCAACTTGTGTAGTTGAAATAGCTGACGAATTCTTTTATTCCTTTAAAAGATAAGGTTAACTCATAAGGTTAACATGGGAATCTCCAGAGCCACTGGGGCTGAGCCCGAAAGGGCTTTTGAGATAAGAATGCGTCCATATGTTAATCGGGAATGTGATCTATCATCACACCAAATTTTACCCCAATCCGACCAGTATTTTTCGCGTTTACTTGTCACAAACATACATACATCCAAACCTTCTCATTTATAATATTAGTAGGATAAAGGTATACGACATTCCTTCTCTATGCAACATATAAAGTAAATGAAACGGATGTGTAAAGTAAAAATGTCTGGTAAATCCCCCTATAAAATACTTACCTAATAAACACTAACAAATTACGTAAACTAGTAAAAAGACGTACAATAATAATTGTTATTACAGTAATAGTGTAATGTGACATTAGTTTGAACCAAAACAATAAAATATAAAAGTTAATAAATTACAATATCAAATACGGGCGGATATCAGGGAATTTCAGAGTTCGGGGGGGGGGGGGGAGGAAACGCAGACTCATTCAAAGGAAACATAAAATCGACTTTGTGGTATTAGGCGGATAAAGATTATGATAGAATGACTTGTTTACAGTGGCGATGACGGAGCGATTCACTTTGCTTTTTATGATAAATAAATTGTTCTTCAGACCTTTGTTCTATTTTTGTATCTTGGTATTTAAATGTTTTTGAATTAGCAAAACCTATACAATTAAAACAATTAATTTTCTCCTCTAGTTTTATAATACCCGGAGAATAAAACACGAATCATATTTAATCATATTCAATCATAAAACACCCTAGCACGAAAAAACATTCAGTCAATATAAGCGCTCAAAAGTCACCAACTTCAAACAAACATAAAAACATACAACTTATTTTACAATGGAATAAGAAGACTGCTTGTAAAGGTAAACAAAATTAGAAAATTGCAAAAAATGGCAGTTTTTATGTGTTTTACTATTTTATTTTCAAGCACACTTTTATTTGGCTTTAAACATATTTTATCAAACGAAATTAAGATGAAAATGATCTCATAAACATAGCTAAAATATCACAATTTTAGTTGTCCAAGCCAGGCAAATTAAGACCAAGCTGTCATTGTACAACACTTTGTATAGTGTAATGGTGTTACAGAAAAAAATTATCTTTTATTTTAAGCCCTAACGAATTATTTATTTATAGTTTATATAAGTATTTTATTTCTTTTTTACGTATTTTAAACGAAAATACAAACGGGGCCACTTAATTATCTCTGCTAAATCCTGGTACAACGTTAAGCCTTGCTGATTACCCTAATCAACTAACAGTTTCTCTGCATGGACGTAGCAGCACCCGGAAGATGCCTCCATTTATCATGTCGGCATGACTCATGATATTGAAGAAAAATACGAGTTGAATAATGGCAGACTTTCTGTTAGAACATTCTTAGAAGAAAATATAATACAACCCGTGGAAGTACATTATATGTTACGAACAAAATCAATAATTAACGTACTTTAGACGATGTTTAACTATGAGTTAAGGTTTTCATTCTTACGCTAAATGTAATAAAATAATATTTTTGGCTTAAAAGGCTTAGGTGAAATAAAATATTTACTTTATACCTACTTTTGAAACCAATATGTTTCAATTACTTCAACCTTAACCAGTTTGCATTCTCTCTTAACATTTTTAAGTCATTCTAATGCTCTAATACATAACGTTTTCACATAGCCTACGTCATCAATGAAGAATGTCTGAATATGTAAATCAAATACAAAGTTGAGTGAATCCACGATCATTAGACATTTATTTATTTTACATGATAATGATTTAATTGAATAGGAAATGTCCAAATAGTTCGTTTTAAAACATTTGACTTGTTATTAAATGTATGTAAGGTTGTTTTTCTAATTATATGTTATAAAGCTCATCATCATATTGTACCATATTCAAACTACTTACAGTTTTATCTTTACGCAATGTTTCTGTTTTTATATGCTAGTATAAATTATTTTTTTTATTAAAACAAACCTTATTACTTTTTCATACCAGGAGATAATACTTTTTCAATAAGAAAATGAATATTATTTTTATATTGGCTCTATTGTTTTAACATTTTAGATCCAGTTTTTCATGTAGCCACGTCACATTTTCAATTAGGAAACGTGAAAATAATAGGCTACCCATAAAAAGAAAATGGAGTACTTGTTACAAAAAAAACTCTGTTGAAGGCTTATTTTTGAATGTAACCTGTCAATAACCATCAACATTTGAGCGCAGTTTCAAACGTTACATTTACAAAGTTCTCATTGACGTATGTTACAAGGATTCTGCTAAGTTGCATTTTCACTCATTCTCGATAGCTCAAATAATACAAATAAGCTCTGATTTGTGAACGAGTAGTTGGGAATAAAACTCACTAAAGATAATTCTTTATTATGTAAAGTGCAATGGTGCAATTAAACAAAATTATGTAAAAAAATGCAATAATTAAATGCTTATTATTATTAAAAGCTTAAAATTATCAAACGCTAGCGGTAATAGTAGCGTTAACGCGAGTTGCGTACACTACTTTACCTACGACCGTTTTTTAATTACTAACAATCACAACTCATAACTTCTTAGAGAGGTTATGTTTTCGTTTATTGTCATTCCCACTAAAAGTGATGCAACGACTTATTGTATAATCAGCTGATTTCATGTAATTACGTGTTTGTAAAACTTCGTTAAATAATACGTTACCTTTTTCAGTGAATAGGTTCTGCTAGCAGCATTCTTACTATAAATATCAGGTACAATTAGGGAAATATTGCATATTATTTTGGACGACTGAATAATATAGTGAAACAGTTAATATACAGTTAGATTTCAGCATCGAATATGTGGTCCACAACGAGTTAGGTGAAAAATTTGTTAAGAGGGTTTCATCACTTCCATCTCGTCAACTTCGCTTTCACTAACTGACATTTAACATCAGTTTAATCTACCTTCTTTTCTTCCACTAACTTAGGTTAAGAATACGCGAGTATCAACAGGAACAAGTCGGATCAACAATTGAAATTGCCAATTGATCAGCTGATCAGCTGATTAGTTGACGTTCGAAACATTACTATTTTACTTAGTTCTCTCAATCCTTGAACCTCATTGGTCCGTTACCTGTGTTGTAATGAGAAAAACTATGCTGTTATAAAATGAAACTATGCTGTTATGAAAGTAAACAGCAGTTAAGTGAAACTTTTCAATTCTAAGAACTTAACTGAAATGGCTACTTTAAAAAACGGTCGTAGGTAAAAATATTTTTGATTATTTTTCCATTAACTTATATATATAAAAAATCAAAATAACAACTTTCTGTTGGTATTTGGGATTGGAATCAACTCAGTCTAACCAACTTAATCATTATTATTCGTAATGCGGTGTTGTGCGTTTATTGTTTCTTAACAAACAACACTTCTAAATGAACTTTAACTGGCTTATCATAGAGTAAAATTAGAGTCAATTTAACATAGCCTTTTGAATAAAACTTTAAGATATTAAGAGTAACAGATAATAATGGACTCTCAGTATTTGATTAAAATAATGTACAGTAGTTTTTCAATTCATTCCTAGGAAATTATAAAGAGTCCACCAGACATTTTATATCAATACATTTCATCACTCAATGATAAAATAAAATGGCAAGTTTGAACAATATCATACAAAACGTTTAATTCCTGGTTGCAAAAGTAATCCCTAAGTCGGATGAATGGTCTTGACCTCCACTTTAAACCAGCACCGTGATATTCAGTTCAGATGTCCGCAGTGTTTTTCGTAAACATGTTTGTCGAGGATCTTTTGTTGTTTTTCGACTTTTTGACAACCTCTGATCCCTTAGGTTGAGTCCGTTAATTATTTAGACAACCAAAGTTTGCTTTAGCAACCACGTATTTAACCCTTTAGGTACAAGTATAAAGTTAAGTAATACGGAAGGTAAACTCTTACGAATCAAGTTTTAACTCATTGATTATCAGAATTCTTGACGATCAAGAATAGAATAAAAATAAATATTACCCGAAACGTAGTTATAAATAATGGCTAAATATTAAGCATTGCTTTGCCTTGTCAAACATTTTTCTGTGGCCCATGACGGGAAAATGCAAGGTAAAAGAGGACGCTAACCTCTTCGACAAGACGGTCAACAACTTAATAAAGAAAAAATTAATAAAAAGAAAATTACTTTATATATCCCCAATAAATTATTCAACTAATAAACCCTTGAAAAACATATTAGATAATTAAAAATTAGTTGTTGAACGAGATAGAACTCTTTTGGCTTGATACAAAAAATATCTAACAATGACCGACAACAAACAAACAAAAACATTAATGGTTAAAAATTGTATATTATACAAACAGGAAGGCCAGTTCTTACCGATTGAAAGAAAATATTTCATTGAATAAAATTTAATATCCCAAGAAGTCGAAATAAATTTACGCTCATCATATTTTTACAAAAACAAAATGACAAAATCAACTATTAGAACAATTATTTACAACAGATCCTTATAATAAATGGAAAAAATATTTAGTATATTATATTTGATCTTATTTGTTTCCATATTTTATACTCAAAATACAAAATTGTACCATGGTTTTCCTTTTCTGTGAAAACAGTTACAGTTGTCAAATATAGATAGCTAGGAGGAACAATAAATAATGTATTTGTTTGGGTTGAATTGAAATGTAGAATAAAAAAAAAACAGAGAACTGTTTCAATAAGATGGTTATTTACACCCTTTCAAATGTTACACCAACCAAGTCTCATCTCAAACAACAACATAGGAAAACACAAACTACAGATAACACAATAGCTTTTTATTGGGAAGCGGATTGGGGTTTTTGAAGAATGGTAGAGCGATACACGGCATTCTTTGTATTTAAGTCATTTCAAATGTAGACAAGTTTGTTAAATAATCAAATTTCTAGATAAAAATATATATCCAATGTTGTTTGGCGAAATAATCCTCACAGTATACATTTCCCAAACCGAAGTCACACGAAGAATGACAATAACTATTTTACGATAAATTAGAGAAATTAAAAAAAAACATGTACTTCACCAGGGTCCATCTGTGAGCATATCACGAAGATTGGTTCTTCAATAATCAACATCACTAAACGTATAACAACGGAAAAAGTTAACAAACAGACAGACCGAAAGAGGAAAACACGGGGGCGGTGGCGACGTTAAGGATATATAAGTGGCGGCATTCTAGGGGCTGCGCACGCATCTACCCTTAGCTTAACTCAAAATACATACCCTTACGAAAATACATTTAATAGCGAAATCATACTATGCGTATATTGTACAATGAGAAACAATACCATGTCATGCAGTAACAACCACTACAATAAAATATGATTCCTAGTAAGTTTTATATTGCTATAGTATACTTTAATCGAAGTGTGACTTTAATTGGGGGTTGACTTTTATCCCTCACTTGACTGCCTAGAAGTCCAAATAAAAGTGTTTCTATCGAGTGCCAAATCTCTAGGCTATAATCTTCTAATCTACACATAGTGTTAATAGACTTGACATTTTCTCTATAATGTGCGATTTGGCAATCCTACCATTCTTGGGTTCTCTTTATATTTTTGACCTAAGGGAGTACTTAGATAAGAGCTACTCAGCGAGCATGTTACTTCATTAAAAAATCATTAGTCTGGGATTTTAAAACTGTGTGTTATCAGGAGTTGGTTGATTAACGTTCTCATGGCTTCATTATTTCATCTACATAACCGATTACTGTGTGATTACCAAACAATTTTATTTCAACGATGAGAATACATTATCCTCAAAAACAAAATTCTTCTTTTTCAGCCAAATTATATACTCATATTTTAAAATCGAATAGTGGTTTAAATGATGAAATTGTCCCCCAAAATATATAAAACGTATTATCACAGGTATAATATATTGCTCTGTTGTTATGTTATTGGAGGCTCCAATATGATGATCCTTTATATGTCCATACACTGAAAGACTGGATAAACATAATGTACTGAATAATCACCTAAGTAGTGTGCTTTTGTATTATATCATCTCCCTAAGTTGATGTGTTGTTGTTACTGTGGTTTATAATATCACAAATGGTGTTATTGTGTAAAATAAGTTGCCCCTTCAATTATGCTTGATTTGAAGGCGGAGACAAAAACCGATATTTGTCATTATTACACTCTGTCGATAAGCCTAACTCAATTAAACTAGTTATATATAGTTAGAGTATAGTTATATAACGTATAGTTTTTTTTTATTATCAAAACCTGCAGTAGCTACTGTATGTAATGAGTACAAACCGTTGCTCGGACGCGCGGACCCTGAGTGGGTCCTCTTCATCCCCTTCCTCGGCTGTCGGGGACGTCAGGGTGTGGGACTGGGAGAACCTGAGTCCCCTAGGACCTCTCCCCGGGATACGAGGCATCCTGAGGGATTGCCGGAACGACTGACGTGCTCTGTCAACTGAAACATGTCCCAAGTGGTTACGAAGACTGAGATAGATACAGCAAATCAGAGAGAAACAAAATTATTTATAATATATTTGTATTCAACGATACATTGGAATAAAATTGGTTATGACAAAAAATAACCTTTAAAAATGTCTTTACGTAACAAAATGTACTGTCAAGTAATCCAGTTGATCGTAAACAAAATAAAAGGTTTACTTCATGGAACTAGAGTTATTTTAAACTTTTTATTCTCCAAGTGTGGTCCAGAGGCTAATTTTAATGAAAACAACTGAGTAGCCTAGTACCGTTGGTTAGTCTATGATAATACTAAGGTAACTTATGTTTAATTATTTCAATGTCCATGGGCCTAAAACAAATACCACCCTTTAAAACCATTGAAAGGACACAATAAGTTTTATGCAATATGTTACGAATAACCGTGTGTATGTTTTAGAATGAGTATTGGTAATGAGTATTGTTTTAGAATGTATTATAATTAATTGTATGTATTAATTGAAAGAAATTACGAAGAAACGTTTGATAAAATTCCTTAGTAACGAAATTCATTATGCAGCAATGCATATAATTGCGTTGGATACTTGATCTAGACGTAACTTGTTTCTGCCTTGTTCGTTCCTACTAAAACGAACTTGTCCAATCGCTGATTTTGATGTTCATGGTATTAAACGTGGAAATGCTATTAACAGATAAGTGTTTAGTACGTACATTTTTTACCATTAAAGTTGTGATATCAGTTAATTGATGGAAGACAATAATTTTGCCTAGTGAAATCAAAAAGGTTATTAAGCATCATATCAAAGTTTGATATTTAATTTATTTTAAATTACCAACCACACCATTACATTAAGGTGCAGTGTTTATTTCGTACATGATCCTGCAAAATTATATTAAAACCAAACCACATATAAGTAGTATAAAACACGGGGGTGATCCCGTGACGTCATAATTAGGTAATTGGTAAGTATTTTGTGATTGTGGAGCAGCGTGAATTACGCAGCGACTCTGGCGATGTATGTTGTGGATTGGTTGGTATTGTTATTAGGTCAAGGTTGTCTGAATGTGTTTTTTTAAATGTTCAGCTTTAATGTTTCAAATATACCATGTACTGGATTGTAAAAATATGTATTGTTCCATTTAACTATCCATCAACTAGCTGTCTCATATAATCTTCGAACTCTGGGCGGAGAAAGTACGAGGTACTAGATACTTGTGAGTTCTGTATCGGTGACATAGTTACGTCTACTGCGTTTTGTTCTTGAGTGTTTTGTTCTTGAGTGTTTTGTTCTTGAATATTATTATTTGAGATATTCGATGTTGAAGATATTTTGGGGTCTTGAATAGGAGCTGAATTTCTTGCAGACATGTTTTCCTGACGGTAGCTAAGAGTCAAATGATCTGTAGTTTACTCTGTTAACACTTATATAGTGTTTACAGAAATTCTAAATGTTTGCACAGAGACGTTTCAATCTTCCGAGAGATGATTCTCACGGAACGACAACAGATGTGAGTGTTCGCATGTGTGTGCCTATAAATAACTAGGCCTACTCGTTCTCGCGGGGGACCGACATGTGATTAACTGTTATTGCTTTACTTTTTCTAGCGTCACTGATTACGCTTAGCGGTGTTACGGCTTTTTGTTAATGGATTATTTTATCTATGTAGGAGGTAAGTTAACCTATTATTGTTTCTGCATTGTGTTCAAGATTGTTGTTTGTCGCGCAAACTAGACACGCTTCATTCGTATTGCGTACTGCTTTGTGTCAAGCAATTTTATCCTGTCACATTTTGTAATTTCCAGAGTTTTAATTATATTTCCCTGTTGTATTTTAAGTTTAAGTGTTTCCAGTTTGTGATACACGTCGTCCCATTGTGATTTGTGGAATATTCCCTAAATATACAGGTAATTAATTTTTCTTGTCATATACATATAGTATCCTAATATATATTAGCTTTTACTATTTATTTATAAGAAGCTCATTCCTTAATCATTACTTAAATTAGCTCAACTATTTGTATAAAAGATCCTACCACTATTTTGTCTAATCATTTAAATACAACCTTTCTCATAGTATAAAAACGAAACTAACTTATCTTTCAAATATAATCCTAATTATATGAAAACTTTACAAGACTATAAATAAATATTTCGGTAAATCTGCACTTACAAAACACTTATCTTAACTCAAAAATTCTTTTGCTGTATGAATACAACAATATACGTTACAACCATTTTTACCGCCTATTTTATAATAATTTTCTACAGAATAAAACGGCTTTCGATTAGAAATAGTTTAGGTATTGGCAGTGAGTTTTTAGTCTTTTCACGTGATATAAAAATTTGAGGCCAATCTCACTAGAGTTTACTAGTGTATTTTGTTGACTATTAATTAAAACTAATGCAGTACATAGCAAACAGCTGATTGATTTATCACTTAACAGATTGCACTACGTTTCTTTTTTGCTTCAAATTTTTACATTACTTGGGAAGTCTATTCTGTGTATAGTCAATGGTTTTATGTTTTTAAGAAAATTGGTATTCCAATATCGCTAAATCACTATACGTATTTAATGTCTCACATTTTGTAACAGATGTTATGTAAACCGCAAATAATCTTTCTTGTGATATATACAAACAAAAAACTATATCATTTACCTCAAATCATTATATTATAATAAAAAATAAATGATTTAGGATAAAAAAATATCTTATAATGTACATTGTCCTTGCCAAAATAAATGTATGTTTATTCAAGTTCACCTCATATTTTGTTGTAGTCCTAATGATAATATTAATTACCTTTTGTTGTTTTTGTATTTGTTAAAATATGGACTGATTAAACTGAATAACTAAACATTTTTAAGATTGAAAAAATGTTTACCGATTTCCTTAACTAACAATGTATAAACGTATAAATTGTTCTTCACAAAACGAGATATCTAAATATGACTCTAATACATTAATTATTAACTTGTTTGGATTATAAAAGGTAAAATGTGATTGCCTAAAATTATACTTTGTTTTTTATTGAGGATTGCTTTATTGACATACGTAAAAATTTCTTCACATTCTAATAATCATAATAGAAAACTATATATTTTACTTAACAATTTTTATATTAAATTATTCTTTGTTCTTTTATCTCAAATTGCTTTCTCACGTACATGAATTGACTCACTTTTTGTTACGCTCTTAAATTATAATATTAATCAAGGTACTTCTCATAGTCAGTTGGCGACTTTATTAAAATATAGCTCGATTAAATTGGTTGTTTTTTATACGATTTTCTTAACATATGACTTGTTCTTCTCAAAATAAACATATAAAATGGTTCTAATACTTAATTGCTTAATGTGTTTTTTTTTCTTCTAGAGTTAACTAACGCAGCTTTACTTGAAACACGGAGTATTCCTGATTTACTACAGGTAATTATTTGAAAAATCTTAGTTTACGCATAGTTCAGATGGTTTCTATCTCTTTGTAATCTTTCCTTAAAAAATACATGTACAACTAAATATATTTTAGTTAATAGTATTTATATTAAATTATTCTTTGTTCTTTTATCTCAAATTGCTTTCTCACGTACATGAATTGACTCACTTTTTGTTACGCTCTTAAATTATAATATTAATCAAGGTACTTCTCATAGTCAGTTGGCGACTTTATTAAAATATAGCTCGATTAAATTGGTTGTTTTTTATACGATTTTCTTAACATATGACTTGTTCTTCTCAAAATAAACATATAAAATGGTTCTAATACTTAATTGCTTAATGTGTTTTTTTTTCTTCTAGAGTTAACTAACGCAGCTTTACTTGAAACACGGAGTATTCCTGATTTACTACAGGTAATTATTTGAAAAATCTTAGTTTACGCATAGTTCAGATGGTTTCTATCTCTTTGTAATCTTTCCTTAAAAAATACATGTACAACTAAATATATTTTAGTTAATAGTATTTATATTAAATTATTCTTTGTTCTTTTATCTCAAATTGCTTTCTCACGTACATGAATTGTTTCACTTTTTGTTACGCTCTTAAATTATAATATTAATCAAGGTACTTCTCATAGTCAGTTGCTGACTTTATTAAAATATAGCTCGATTAAATTGGTTGTTTTTTATACGATTTTCTTAACATATGATTTGTTCTTCTCAAAATAAACATATAAAATGGTTCTAATACTTAATTGCTTAATGTGTTTTTTTTTCTTCTAGAGTTAACTAACGCAGCTTTACTTGAAACACGGAGTATTCCTGATTTACTACAGGTAATTATTTGAAAAATCTTAGTTTACGCATAGTTCAGATGGTTTCTATCTCTTTGTAATCTTTCCTTAAAAAATACATGTACAACTAAATATATTTTAGTTAATAGTATTTATATTAAATTATTCTTTGTTCTTTTATCTCAAATTGCTTTCTCACGTACATGAATTGTTTCACTTTTTGTTATGCTCTTAAATTATAATATTAATCAAGGTACTTCTCATAGTCAGTTGCTGACTTTATTAAAATATAGCTCGATTAAATTGGTTGTTTTTTATACGATTTTCTTAACATATGATTTGTTCTTCTCAAAATAAACATATAAAATGGTTCTAATACTTAATTGCTTAATGTGTTTTTTTTTCTTCTAGAGTTAACTAACGCAGCTTTACTTGAAACACGGAGTATTCCTGATTTACTACAGGTAATTATTTGAAAAATCTTAGTTTACGCATAGTTCAGATGGTTTCTATCTCTTTGTAATCTTTCCTTAAAAAATACATGTACAACTAAATATATTTTAGTTAATAGTATTTGTAAAATGCTACGATTGTTATGTGTTTATTTTACTTAGCTCGGTTAATAATTTAATTTACTTCATATCTCGTTCTTATTGTTTCTTGTATTATTGAACATTCTTAAGCCAAAAAATATATTTTAAATTGTAATTTGCATCTCCATAAGTATTATAAAATCACGTATCTTGTTTTGGATTATTAAAACGGCTATTCCGCTATCTTTCAAATAATATTAATATCAAAATAAATATTAATAATTAATGGCTGCTCTTGCTAGTCCCCCACTACACCTCATATCCTTTGATTGGGTGGGTAGACCACGCCTCCAGCAAGCCCCGTCCCCACTACGCTACCTGTCCTGTGATTGGCTGAGTAGACCACGCCTCCACTTAGTCCAACCCCCCACCAGAGCGCACAAAACTAGTTGAATCTCTTTCAAACCTCACTACATCTTGTGTACTCGCACGGTACACATCATGTTCTGTCTCCTTTCAAACCCTTGTCTATCTAGGGTTTGAATGAATCTTTATCATGCGACAGTGGTCAAACCAAGTTGCATTTCTATCCATCCTTTACATACAACAGTGGTCAAACCAAGTTGTATTTAAATCCTTCCTGAACATGCGACAGTGGTCAAACCAAGTTGCATTTCTATCCATCCTTTACATACAACAGTGGTCAAACCAAGTTGTATTTAAATCCTTCCTGAACATGCGACAGTGGTCAAACCAAGTTGCATTTCTATCCATCCTTTACATACAACAGTGGTCAAACCAAGTTGTATTTAAATCCTTCCTGAACATGCGACAGTGGTCAAACCAAGTTGCATTTCTATCCATCCTTTACATACAACAGTGGTCAAACCAAGTTGTATTTAAATCCTTCCTGAACATGCGACAGTGGTCAAACCAAGTTGCATTTCTATCCATCCTTTACATACAACAGTGGTCAAACCAAGTTGTATTTAAATCCTTCCTGAACATGCGACAGTGGTCAAACCAAGTTGCATTTCTATCCATCCTTTACATACAACAGTGGTCAAACCAAGTTGTATTTAAATCCTTCCTGAACATGCGACAGTGGTCAAACCAAGTTGCATTTCTATCCATCCTTTACATACAACAGTGGTCAAACCAAGTTGTATTTAAATCCTTCCTGAACATGCGACAGTGGTCAAACCAAGTTGCATTTCTATCCATCCTTTACATACAACAGTGGTCAAACCAAGTTGTATTTAAATCCTTCCTGAACATGCGACAGTGGTCAAACCAAGTCCCATTTCTACCCTTCCTTAACATACAGCAATGGTAAACCCAAGCTGCTCCTTTCAAGCCCTTGCCTATGTTATATGTCTAAAAGTTCTTCATGCATGTACTGTTTAGTCTTTCTTGCTAGATAATTTGCTTTAGTAGTTGTGACTTGGTGTTAGTGGTTTGAATCTTTGCATGTTTTTTTTTAAATAACTAATGACCTTGACCTACTTGTATTATTGGTTGTTTGAAACTTTATCTTTAAAATAGTTTCTCTGCCCACATGCAACTCCTCCTTTTAGATGTACTTATTCCCCCACCTCTTTACCACACTCAAATCTTCCCCCACTCTGTCTATCTATATCCCCCACCACTTAGGGTGGGTATAAATGAGAGAGCATATTGGTTAATAACATCATTCTGTTGCCAGCCTGCAGAAAAGCCATGGACCCCTGCTTAAGAAAGACTACCAAGCCAATGAAGCCAGTGGCAGGCATGAAGAGATCTAAACTTCAGGAGGCGTTGACTGGAGGTGTTAAGAAGATGAAATCATCAACTCCTTCTGAAACCCTGGTCAACAAGACTCTGTCGCAGCCGGGATCCTCTTCATCTGCCGCCAAGACTCTTTCGCAGCCAGGCAAGACTCTGTCGCAGCCGGGATCCTCTTCATCTGCTTTGTCTGACGATGCAAAGAAAACAACTACAATATCAACTCAATCTTCCCTTGCCGCCAAGACTCTTTCGCAGCCAGGATCTTCTTCTGCTTTGTTTGAAGATAGATTGAAGAAACCTTCTTCTGGTAACACTTCGTCGAAGAAACGGTCTGATTCATCGTCTTCCTCTTCTTCTTCTTCGTCATCATCTTCCTCGTCTTCTTCATCGTCCTCGTCCTCTTCTTCTACGTCATCGCCCAAAAATCAAACAATTAAGTCCCCTCTATCCATGCTTCTCTCTCCCATAATTCTCTCCTTGCTATCTCCTATTAAATCTCCAGAAAAGCCATCCACTCCCAAACGTAAGCCATCTCCAAAACCTCAACCACATAGCCTAACTCTTCCTAATTTAAATTCCTCCTCGAACCAAATGCCTGACATAGATTCTCCTGAAATTACCATTCCAAACCCCCCACCCAAATCCCTCCCTGCTGCACCCACCGTTGTTAGAAAACTCTTTACTAAAACTGAATCCTCAAAAGAATCCCTTCCCCCCCATTCAAACCCTTCTGAAAAATTGGTAAAACTCATGGCCAAAAGACGAGCTGCATTTAAGCCCAAGCCACAATGTTCTTATATTTTCCAAAAAGGGGTGAAAAAAGGTGAGCGTTGTGAAAAGTCCTGCTTTTCTGATGCTAATGTGTGCAGCCTCCACACTAAGGGGAAAAGCAGGATGGTACCCACTCAACCTAAAATTATTAGCAGCAAACCTGTCGCTACCAATCCTCAGTCATTTGAAAGACCATCAATAATCGTCAAAAGCCAGGCTCAGGAAAAATCTTGTACATCTGATCCAACACCGAGCACCTCACGTGTTGTTGTGATAGACAAGATTTTGCCTAGCCAACCACGAACGTCAGGCTTTGCTCGACCCTGTCGTCCACCACAAATTCAAGCTAAAAAAACCAGAATTGATAGGCTACCCAAAAATCGTAAATTCGAAATTCTTTTGATGACACCAAACGGTGAAGTCATTTTAAGAGAAGGAAATGACAGGTTCCGACTTAAATTACCCAGAGGCATGACCATCCCGAATACAACCCACCGATACTACATAATTCGTGATCGGTCTTCGGGATGGGCATCTGTAACATTATAAATTGGTTTAGTTTCAAATTGATCTTAATTATCCTCTAAATTCTCCTTTAGTATGCAAAAATTGGGAACGCATTTGTTATAGCCTAACAAATGCGTTCCCAATTTTTGCATTTAAAGAGTGACCTTGAGATTTTAGAAATAGATTATTTTAATCAGAGATTTCCATCTAATTTATTCATAAAACATTAGAAACAAATTTGTTATATCCTAACAATGTGTTCGCAAAGTTTCATGTATAATATTTTGATAAAGTTATTTTAGAAAACATATTGATTGTTCAAGTTGTCCAATATTACATCAACATTTTTCTATATTGTAAAATTAACTATTCTAAGGACATTTAAAAGATATATTATGTTTATCTCGTGTTTTGCAAAAAGATCTTCATTGCCATTGTGTATAAATTAAGTGTAACACTTTATGATATAACTCAATATATTTTCATAATCCTCAAAGGCATCTAGGCATACAAACACAAAATTTATTTGCATTAACTGTTTAAGGTTAATTCCTTTACATTTCATCTTTGTTAACAGGTTTACTTGAATAGTAGTTGTACATTTTATACTTAAGTAGTGTTGAACTTTACAAGACATAGAAAACAAACATATAAATGGTTAGCAACCATAATACTTTGTTACCATTCGTTTTTTAGTATGGAAATAAATATGATAGAAGTTTCTATGTTTGGTTTTTCTTATTAAAACCCCTACTGATCCATTTTTAATATTGCAAATTACTAAGACGTAAAGATGTATCGTTTTTATGATCAATACAGTTGCGGAAATTTTATTAGCTTAATAACTTTGTCCAACAATTAGGTCAAGGTTAAACTGAAGAGTTTTTAAAAAATAATAAAATCAGCTACATATCTTCTGATTCACTCTCTGAACTAAAGGATAAACTTCTTCGAAAATTACCACAAAACTTTTTAGTTGTTGTCAAATTTATACTTAAGTAGTGTTGAATTTTATTAGACATAGCCAATGAATATATAAATTATTAGTAGCCATAATACTTTGTCTACATTCGTTTTGTAGCAAGAATAGGAATAAATATACCAGAATTTTATGTTTTTAACATTGCAAATAGTTTGTTCTGCTACGTCACCATGACTTAAAAATTGCTAAGATGTAATATGTAATGATGCTATTAGCTTGATTAACTGTGTCCAACAATTAGGTCAAGGTTAAACTGAAGAGTTTTTAAAAAATGGTAAAAAGCTACATATTTTCAGATTCACTCTCTGAACTAAAGGATAATCTTCTTCGAACATTGCCACAAAACTGTAATACTCGACAAAGTTTATTTTCTCCATTTTCAACTTCATCTGCTTGAACTGGAATCTTTGGTGTTTCACAGTAGTCCGAATGAAATTCATTGTTCGGTGTGGGTTGACCTTGTTCGTTGTTCACATCCTCGTCCAGTTGTTCTTCCTCTAGCATCTCTTGCAAGTCCTCGTCGTTTTCTGTATCACTTTCATTTTGTGCTTCATCAAAATCAGTCTCCCAGATTCGAGGCTCTACTCCAGTAAGGTTCGTGTGGTCCGTAGGAGGCATTGCGAATATGTAAGCTATAATGCTGCTTCCTGCGTTATTATAAAATCCCGCCCACGACCCCCACCACCACCATAAAATACTTATGCCATTGGTGGAAAGGGTTGGGGTCTAATCCCCTCCCCCTTATTGAATAAATAGAGTGGGGGGTTATACACTGTGTTATATATATAAGTCACGCACGCAACTGATATCATTCCTATGAACACAACCATGCAGTGTGTAATGTAGCTAGTTTCCTTAGTAGTGTCTTAAACTACGAAAATGTATCAATGTGAAAATTGTCATGAGTCTTTTGAGGATGAATTTCTCCTCAATATTCATAATGAACTATTACATATGTCTAATGAATCTTCAACACCTATGGAATATGAAGATTTGATTGAAGACCCCTTCTTACAACAGAACAGACCAACAGTTATACAGTATGCACCACCAAACCAACAATTATCAGTAGAAATATTAGCCCAAGCATTTCCTAAAGCCATAGTAAACCATTTCAAAATTTCTAATACAAATTATGATTTGTCAGATTTTATTTTAAAAGCTAAACCCCTTATCATAAAAACACTACAACAGGAACTAACCAGACTTAATTTTATCAAATTTGGCTTGCTCTTGGACACTAGATTTACAAATGTACAAAATGAGGTGTCCCCTCGGGGGTTTATAACACGAAATAAATCCATCATGGTAACCACTGATCTGGAGGCTGAAGTCGACAGTTGCTTGGAAGAAATTGTTGTTAAAATATCTGAACATGAAGGAAGAGGATCTGGGTGGTCTTTGTTAAGCGTAGACAGCTTAGATATACGTGTACATAAACATGGGTATGGTGATAGAGGTAGTAGTTTCATCCCACTGCCCAAAAAGATTGCTAATACAAGAACTTGCATAAATGTTCAAAATGAAGACAATGAGTGTTTTAAGTATGCTGTTTTAGCAAAGTTTGTTGAAGACAGGCACGCCTATAGACCAAGCCGTTATTATAGTGAAGTGGCTCATAAATATAATTTTACAGGTTTGGTTTACCCAGTGTCTTTAAAAGATATCAAGAAATTCGAAAAACAAAATCTTAATTCATCCGTTAATGTGTATGGATTGGATGAGTCTAATAATGTGTTTCCTATTCAGATTACATCTCATGAACGTAGAGACCATACAGATCTTTTACTTCTTACAAATGGTAAAATCTCACATTATGTTTACATAAAAAACTTTTACGCACTTTTATCAAGACAGTTATCCAAAAGGAAGATGAGTCTCACCATTTGCAAACGGTGTTTTTGCTACGCTGCCAAACCATTTCATTTGGGGGGTAAGGAATGGTTACTTGACCACCAACGTCTCTGCAATAGTAAGGACGAAGTAAGGGTTAAATTACCTCACCCTAATAGAGCTTTTATTAAATTCAACAAAACGGCTCAACAATATAGAATACCAATTGTTATATATGCAGACTTTGAGTCATCGTTAGTTCCTTTAGTTTTAGATGAGTGTGATCAAAGCAAAATTAAAAAAATTCAATTTCATGAACCAAACAGCTTTTGTTTAATGCTTAAATCAACTTTGGATGAAGATCATTTACGTCAGTACGGGTTGACAACCCAACCACTTGTATATCGCGGTGAAAATGCTGCTAAGTCATTTGTAGATAACCTTTATGATATAGCTAATAAGGTGGAAAAACTGTATAGTTATGTAGTTCCAATGATTAATCTTACACATGATGAATTGACATTCCATGAAAGTGCGGATAGATGTTACCTTTGTGACTGTAGTTTTACAGAAGACAACAGGCGTGTTCGGGATCATGATCACCTGACTGGTTTTTACAAAGGCCCTGCTTGCAACAGTTGTAACATTAATTTTAAATTACCAAAGTTTATCCCAATAGTGTTCCACAATTTAAGTGGATATGACTCTCATTTCATAATTCCTGAATTAGGTAGAGACAAAGGGGCGATTGATGTTTTAGCTACAAGTACGGAGAAATTTATTAGTTTTTCGAAAAAAGTGGGTAAAATAAAATTAAGGTTTGTAGACTCTTTCAGATTCATGGCTTCTAGTTTAGAGAAATTGACAGCTAATTTGCAAAGAGAACATTTTATTGAAACTCAAAAGATTGTCGCATCTGATCACATGGATTTGGTTCTTCGTAAAGGAGTGTACCCTTATGATTATATTGATAATCCTGAAAGATTTAACGAGACCTCACTACCACCCATTGAGGCATTTTACAGTCAGTTAAATGATTCTAATATTGACCCTGAAGACTATCAACATGCTTGTCGGGTATGGAGTGAGTTAAACATGAACACCTTAGGCGAGTATAGTGACTTTTATGTGAAGTTAGATGTAACACTTCTTTGTGATATAATGGAGGAATTCCGTAACACCTGTATAGCGGCCTACGGATTAGACCCTCTACATTCATACACCTCGCCTGGATTAGCTTGGCAAGCTATGTTAAAAGAAACAAAATGTACATTACAGCTGTTAACAGACATTGATATGGTGCTTATGATTGAATCTAGTATCCGTGGGGGACTTACCCAGAGTGTAACAAGGCATGTCAAAGCAAATAATAAACACATTCCAAACTTCAAGAAGGAGGACCCATCAGTTTATTTAGGGTATTTTGACGCCAATAACTTATATGGGTGGGCAATGTCAAACCCACTTCCATATGGTAATTTTCAATGGATTGATCCAATATTATTAGGTGATGTAACAAGTATCCCAAAAAATGGAGACACCGGATTCATAATGGAGTGTGATTTTGAATACCCATCCACACTTCATGATCATCACTATGATTTACCTCTATTAGCTAAATCTGAAATACCACCAGACGGAAAACATCCTAAGCTGATGATGACGCTTAACGACAAGGAACGCTATGTTGCCCATTTTTGGGTTGTCCAACAAGCCATCGAACTTGGTCTAAAATTAAAAAAGGTTCACCGTGTTTTACAGTTTAATCAATCATGTTGGTTAAAAACATACATTGACTCAAACACAAAAAGAAGAGCTGCAGCATCATCGGCTTTCCAAAAAGACTTTTTTAAGCTGATGAATAATGCAATATTTGGAAAGACCCTAGAAAATAAAAGAAAACATAAAAATGTTAAGTTAGTGTCGGATCCCAAAAAGGTAGAAAAACTTGTAAGACAACCAAATTTTAAATCATCTATTATCATAAATGAAAATCTTGTTTGTGTGTCAATGGACAAAACTACTATTAAAATGGATAGACCTATGTATGTTGGTATGTGTATACTTGACATTTCAAAAACACACATGTACGACTTTCATTATAACAAGATGGTTTCATTTTACGGAAGAGACAATATTGGAATTATATATATGGATACCGACGCATATCTTTATTGGATCAAAACTCATGATATGTATGAAGATTTACGAACATTTATGTATAAAGACGATTTCGACTTTTCCGACTACCCGGTAGATCACCCTAACTATGACAATGGTAAACACAAAAAGGTGTTAGGAAAATTTAAAGACGAAACAAACGGAATCCCATTAGAAGAAGTAGTAGCACTAATGTCAAAACTATACTCATTAAAATTATACACTGAAAGCACCGACAGCGATATTGGTGTAATAAAAAAGGCGAAAGGAATTAAAAGTTCATATTTGAAGAAGAAACTCAAGTTTGAACATTTTAAAAAGTGTTTATTTGAAAACCAAGTTCATATTGCAACTTTCAAAACCATTAGAAGCTTCAACCATAGACTATATACGATTGTGCAAGAGAAGATTGCAATAACATCCAATGATAACAAAAGATACATACTGGAAAATGGTATTGACACACTTCCTTTTGGACATTATTCAATCGTAACTAATTAACCTAATAAATCCAAGCTGTTTCTTAGCTTATCCTATATATCACATTTCTCTGTCCCAATATCCTCCCCGTAAAGAAGAGGGGGGGGGGGGTTTATTCCCCCCCCCCTCTTTTTTACACATTTTAAAATGACCTTGACCAATATAAATAATTGATAAATATCAGAGATATCCATTACTCCGACTGAGCCGTACGACGGATGTTATGATTGAATATGGTTTCTAAATGGCAAATTGTATCTGAAATTCATAAACCTGAAGGAAAAACTTTCCAAGGAGGAATACAGTTCTAAAAGGAATTAATGACTTATACCAAGCAGATCTAATTGAAATGATACCTTACAGTAAATTTAACAAGGGATTTAAATATATACTGACCGTGATAAACTGCTTCACAAAAGTTGCTGATGCCATGCCTTTGAAGGATAAAACCGGAAAAAGTGTGACCAAGGCTATGGAGACTGTTATCCAGAGGGATAATAACGTTATCAAACATTTGCAAACTGACGATGGAAAAGAATATTTCAATAAGGACTTTTCAGTGTTAATGAAAAAATATAATATAAATCATTATTCAACAAAATCTGAAAAAAAGGCCGCAATTATCGAAAGATTTAATAGAACGATAAAAGGAGATTTGTTTAAGGAATTTTCAAATAGAGGTTCTTACGTGTGGATTGATATTCTTGGAAAATTGTTGAACAACTACAACAATAGGTTTCACAGAACGATAGGTATGACCCCAAGTGAAGTAAATGAAAATAATTCAGAACAAGTTTTGAACAACATTAAAAGAAGCACACGTCCAAAGGTTGAAAAGATTTTACCACATAAATTTGTTGAAGGTGACAAAGTCCGTATAAGTAAATATAAGGGGATATTTAGTAAGAAATACCTACCTAACTGGACGAACGAAGTTTTCACTGTTTATAGAGTGCAACCAACGTACCCAGAAACATATATTTTGAAGGACAATAAAGGCCAAATTTTACATGGAGGTTTTTATGGTCATGAGATGTTAAAATCTTCTACAGGAAATATTTACCTTGTTGAAAAAGTTTTAAAACGTAAAAAAGATAAGGTTTTGGTTCGTTGGCTTGGTTTTGATAAAAGTGAAGACTCTTGGGTGTCTAAAGAAAATATTATATAAAAAACGTCATTTATGAAACAACCTTCACAGAGTGATGTCATGGACATTATACACAATGGATATTCTTTTGAAATTGAAAATATAGACAATTTAACTGTGGATAATGTAAAACTCAAAGAAGGTAAACATGGTAAATTATTACCAGACAGTGTAAGGTCTATAGTAAGTGGACCGTCCAATTGTGGGAAAACTAATGTTGTATTTAACTTGTTAACAAACCCACATGGTTTGCGGTTTAATAATGTGTATATATTTTCCAAATCATTGGCTCAACCTAAATACCAGCTACTAGATAAAATAATATCGGACGTTAAAGAGGTATCTTTATTTAAATTCGATGCAAGCAGTGAAATACTACAACCTGGTGAAGCTAAACCTCATTCAGTATTCATATTCGATGATGTGTCATGTGAAAACCATGACACGATAAGAAACTATTTTTCCATGGGGAGACACAACAGTATAGACTGTATATATATTGGTCAAACATATAGCAAAATTCCAAAACAATTAATAAGGGATAATGCAAATGTAATTATAATTTTTAAACAAGATGAGATGAATTTAAAACATATATATAATGACCATGTTGGTGTTGATATGTCATTTGAAATGTTTAAAAAAATATGTTGTAAGGCTTGGGATGAAAAATATGGATTTGTTGTAATTGATAAGGATGAAAGTATTAAAAACGGGCGATACCGAATAGGGTTTGATAGGTTCGTTATAAAGCACCAGCAGTAACACATTTTATCTATTAGTAGATTGAATTTCATGATGAGAACATGGGTAGCCAAGAAAAGCTTGTAAAGGAAATAAAAACATTAAGTGATTCCATTAGAAGAAAAAACAGGGCTCTAAGAATGGGTATAAGTGAAAGAGATAGGTATTTAGAAACAACATTTAAACCTATTATTGAACCCATAAAAGACCTGTCACACACGTTTTCTAAATCAATTCAACCTACAGATAGTGAAATGTTACTACCTGTATCGAAATCAGAAGTACAAGATGGTTTAGAACCATTAACGACCTATAATGACTACGAAGATTCAGAAGAATTTGAGGACGCTGAGGAGACTGATGAATCAGATCAAGATTCCAGAGAAGGGGACAAAACTTTGGAAATTCCTCAAGAATATGAAAGTATTAAGAATGCGGATATTAATCCATCTGAAATAAGTAAATTGGGAGAAGATATAACTTCAAAATCTGTGCTTGGAAGGAAGTACTTATTAAAAATGTTACATTCTACAAATGCTAACAGAAAATACCATGTTTATGGTGCTAGACTTGAAGACAACGGGCTAATGATTGGAAATAGTAAGCTAGACATTGATGAAAATGATGTTATACACGTAGGAAACAAAAAATATAAGGGGACACCTGGTTTATTCGAACTTATATTTAAAAACAAGCCTGGTAAATATAATAAAAAAGATTTAGTTTTATTTAAAAACATTTGTGCTAAAACAAACCTTCATAGAAAAGGTTACAACTCAAATTTACCAATACATAGAAACCAATCTGTTAAATACACAACTATCATATCAGAACTATTCCCGTCACAAGTCAGAAGAGTTAAAAGAAGGGCAATCTCATCAATCGACATTGATACAATTCATAAGAGAAAAAGGAAAGATGATATATCAACTTATTCTGGAGAAGGACTATTTAAAGACTGCTCCAACACTAACGTAATATATTACAACAATGCAAACAAATTAATCGATAGAATGAAATTGATACGTGAAGCTATTGAAGCTGGTCATTCAGGTTTAGAAAACGAATGGGTAGCTTTGGTTGATGAACTGCGCAATCGAGGGATAATTGATTAATACTAATAAATGCTATATATTTATTAAAATTACAAAGAAGTATTTGTTGTGTTACTACACTGTATTTTTTGCGTAAGGAGCTTTCATATACAATTACCAGTGTTTATTAAACAAATCGTATAAATTAAAAGGAAAAACTATTTATTAGTCATTCGTTGAAACATATTTATAGAGTGCACTCTTCATTTGTGATTTTACTATAAAAACAAATGTTATACAACAACCGTGCCATTCGCAATCGAGAGACCTTCAAGAGAGGAAGGGGAATAACATCGACGGCACTTTCTATATTGACTAAACCAGTTGGAGCATTAGTCAACAAAGCGATTGATTTACTGCCTGTGGAATTGCATTTAATTGGTGGTTATCAGTACTGTGGTCCTGGAACAAAATTAAAAAAACGCCTTGCTAGAGGAGATCCGGGAATAAATAAGCTCGATCAAGCTTGTAAAGAACACGATATAGCGTATTCAAAATTTGGTAATTTAAAAGACCGATCAGTAGCAGACAAAATACTTGCTGAGAAAGCTTGGCAACGTGTAAAAGCAAGTGATAGTAGTATTGGAGAGAAAGCAGCAGCGTTAGCAGTAGCGGCAGCAATGAAAGGAAAAACAGCTTTTGGTGGAGGAAAAAGGAGAAAAGGAAGACGTAGTAATGTTAAGAAACGTGGAGGAAATATAAGAAGGAAAAAAAACAGAACTTCTCATAGAAAAAAAAAGAACAAACCTACAATTTGGTCTATGATAAAGAACGGAGGAGGGTTATACCTAAAGCCATACCGTGTTTATTAAACAAGAGGAATAAGTTGATAATTCCAGATAAAGCCTTAAGCAATATTGAACTTTTACGATACGCTAGCTGTTTACGCATACCTTTCTTCAGAGGTGTTTTTATGAAGGATGAACTACCATCCGTAGTAAATAATAACGAGACTGGTATAGTGAATCTTGATAATGCTAACGGTCCTGGCACTCATTGGGTTTGTTACAAAAAACTCGGTGAAATAGTTTACTACTTTGACAGTTTTGGAAACTTACCGCCTCCGAAGGAACTTCTTGAATACTTCAAATCTTCAAAAATTGTATACTTTAACTATGATGGACAACAACCAGAAGATACATCAATATGCGGCCATTTGTGTTTAGAATTTTTAAAGAAAAGCATTAGTTGTCTATAAATAAGTGGTAATTAACCTATGAGCATTCAGTTATGTCTCAGACCCTAACACTATCAGGTAGGAGCTCTGTGCTCTCTATCGATTATTTCCCGCCTATTGAGTTGAGTTCTCTTGATGAGTATGAAATCGGTCTTCTCAGTTTTGAATCGTACAACTCAATACCAAACGTTGATGAAACAAACAACCTGTTTCATTTCGATAAAGATAAAGTAATAACTATTCCGAAAGGTGCGTATGAGGTGCAGGACATAAGAGACTATATACAAGAAAAATTCCAAAAAATAACAACAAAGGAAAAGAAATACTATATCCAACTAGGAACCAACAACAATACTTTAAAATCTATGTTAAAGTGTACTGTGGAAGTAGATTTTTCTAAGCCTAATTCCATCGGAAAACTATTAGGATTCGGTAGTATTAAAGCCGAACCTGGAATCAGTTATTACTCAGAAAACGTTGTAGACATCTTTAAAGTAAACACAGTAAGAATAGACTGTAATATAGCCACCGGATCATTCATTAACAACAAACAAGGTCATATGATTTTCCAATTCTTTCCCGCTGTACCACCTGGTTATAAACTGGTAGAGATACCTAATCCTGTAATTTACTTGCCAATCACTACCCGGACAATCAGCAACATTACACTAAAAATCATGGACCAAGACAATAGACTGGTAGATTTCAGAAATGAAAGAATTACAGTTTGTTTACACTTAAAGAAAAATAAGTAGTGTGAAAAAAAACCTTTTTCAATTGTGTTTTAATATATAAGTAAATTTCTTTTGGAAAATCATTATTATGTTTGTACACGTTGAAAGTTGAACACCTGAAATGATAAGGCACCACATAATTGATAAATTCGGCCACTCTTTGTATACACAAAAACGTGAGAGACAAGTAGAGCTAGAAGATGATAACGATGAAGAAGATACTAAAAGATTTAGGGTTGCATCTGATTATGAAACAGCACGTCAACCGGTAACAAAAGGTTATTTAAACCGTTACTATGTTAATAAACTAGATTTAAAAAGTGTGGAAGAAAAACTTGTTCACATAGATGAAAAGTTGGACAAATTGAAAGAATTAAGCGATCGATTTTCCACATTAACACAAAACTTGAAATCTTCTAATGATGGTCTTGAGGAAGCGGTAAAAGAAGTAAAAAAGACAATTTCTCCTCCTGAAGGATGTTGCTTTGATGCTAAAAATAGGAGAATCACTAATGTTGCTCAAGGAATCAACAAAGATGATGTAAGCACTGTTAGCCAAACATTGACATACGATCAGGAAAAAGACATCTTTAAATGCGGTGATAAGGAATTCGACTTGGTTGTAAATAATCCATTAACTCCTGTAATAATAGCTAAAGATAGTAGTATAAGTGGATTTGCATCTTATCGTGGTGGAGATTACAAATTTCGCACACATGTATATCGGGTAAAAGATCGGCTTATAACATACATGGGATCAAAGTTTGTTTGGAATGAAGAAGAACGCATGATCAAACCTGAATATGATGGTCAACAAACTAAAAATATATCGAAATATCATTCTGAACCCTCGATATCAAATTAGGGAAACTCTTGACATATCCTGATAATAAGTAGAAAAAATCAGATACTTTACAGAATGAATAGTAGTTATATTATATCAAACATCTTCATTTATATTTTAGATGAAACCAGGACCCCTTTGACTCTAGAGGGTAAGAAAAACTTCTGTTCATTTTCTTATGTTAACCCAGTTTATGAATAATGGGATTATCCTTTAAAAAGAAGAGCACTGGTGATTTAAGAGTTAGTAGGCCACCTGCATCAGAAGAGTTAACAGTTGAAAACATTAAATTTCTACAGGATATTGGTCTGCATGTAAATAATAATGGATATACTGGATATAACGCACGGTCCAACTTTCGACGAGACTCTATGGGAAAAAGAGTATCACACCCACAACCCCTACGCTTCATCGAAATTAAACAATAACGATGAAATTAGAATTCCAATCCAACAGCAAGATGTCTACACCCTTCCTTCTGAGAGTTGTTTGTACATCGAAGGAACAGTAACAAAAAAGGATGGCACTATTGGAACAACCATTCCTTTCGTTAGTAACCCGATGGCGTTTCTTTTTGATGAAATAAGGTATGAAATTTCAGGAGTTACCATAGACTCTACAAAAAGGGTAGGGATATCTAGTACACTGAAAGGACTATGCTCATTATCACCAAACGCAAGAAATCTACTAGCGGTTGCTGGGTGGGTTAATCCCAGTTCAGATTCCATAAAACCCAATGCAAATGGTAATTTTGATTTTTCTGTGCCGTTAAGGTTGTTACTAGGTTTTGCGGAGGATTACAATAAGATATTGATAAACGTAAAACAAGAATTGGTTCTGTTGCGATCTTCAAATGACAAAGACCTTATTATAGCACCCCAATCAACGACTGAAGAAGCTCTGGAATGGAAATTATACTTGAATAAGATAGTTTGGAGAGTCCCACACTTGAAACTGGCAGATGAACACAGGATTACACTTTTAAGGCAGTTGAAAGCTGATCGTGATATCGTTCTACCATTCAGAAGCTGGGAATTGCATGAATACCCTATTCTACCGGAGACAGAAAGACATACATGGACTGTAAAGACTTCTAATCATTTGGAAAAACCTAGATATGTGATAGTTGGACTGCAAACGGACAGAAGAAGTAACATAACTGCTGATGCAACATTATTCGATCATTGTAAACTTAAAAACTGTAAACTGTACCTTAACTCTCAATTCTTTCCATACGACAATTTAAATGTTTCTTTTGAAAAGAAGCGGTATAGTATTTTATACGACATGTATGCAAGATTTCAATCTTCATATTATGGCAAGGCAAACACACCATTACTATCACCAACTGAATTTAGTTCAAAAGCACCTATCGTGGTTATTGATTGTTCAAAACAAAATGAATCCGTTAAATCTTCTAGCGTGGATATTAAATTAGAAATGGAGTTTGAATCCAACATACCTTCTAATACAAGTGCGTACTGTTTGATTCTTCATGACAAAATTGTAACGTACACACCTTTAACCGGTATAGTAAAGATGGTTTTATAAGCCTCAGCAAGACAAGGTATAAATAGCAGTCACTTAAGCAAGGATTCAGTTTATATTTGTCAGTGGTTGAAGCAACATATGATACTGTAGACATGAATTCTTTAACGGACAAAGATAAAAGCAGTACCAAAGTGGAAGAAGAGGTGGTTGTTAGAGAAGAAGAATATGACGCAAAAGTTAAGCTTTGTGAAGATGAATTATCAGAGTTTCTAAAATTCCATACTCAAGATAACAATGATATGGACAGTTGTGAAAACAGTGTTTTTGTAACTAACTCAGCGCTAAAGAGGAAGAAAACCCCCGAAGACGACCTTCCTCTTAATATGTTAACGGATATTTTCCTCCGTATATTTTACCCCATTTCAAGATGTATGTCTAAAGGCATTGCAATCGGATTAGTGAAGGACCTATCATACGCACCTAACGCAATTTTAAATCATGGAGCAAAAATGTTGTTTTTTTCGGAGCATGCTTGGGACTCATTCATAAAACATTTGCACTTAATCGAATGTTATTTGGCTAAAAACATGTTTGGTAAAAAAACGGCTGTTCGGTTATTGGATTGTGACATAGAAATAGATATTTATAAGTATCGTGGAGGACAGCAAATACGTTTCAGAGACCTATCAAAACACGATATTAAGATTCAACTAACAAGAGAAGAATTTTATGTTTTGGGTTGTGCCGCTTCACCTGTAACTAGATACATGAAACAACTAACATTTTCAAGCTCTGTAATAAAAGAATATTTAGTGGATGCTATGGATCAATACCCTGACTCCCAGATTCTACACGGACCGATCGATACATCAATTTTTAATCGAATCCCCTATGAGGTTGAAATGTGGCGGAGTATAAAAGACTACGAGATCAATAAGACTACAACGGATGACGTAAAAGAAAATATTGAAGAAACACAGCCAATCTAAGTGTGTTTTAGTTTGAAATAAAAAAACTAATTTAAACTCGTGGGGTAGGCCTACTTGGGGATGATGCCCACGTTAAATATACATCAACGCGCCTTAACTGTACGGCCTGGTATAAATATAAAACCTACCGTGGTGTGGAAATCAGTTACTTGACATTCTTACCATGGAGCAGAGGGTATGGTTCTCAGACAAAGTTAAAACAATAGAAGAGAAACCCTGTGTGATTGAGTTCCAAGCTTTTCGTGGAAATACAAATGAATATGTTGTTAAGGAGTTAGTAATTTTAGATTTATTAACGTACGTTGTCTATCCCTTTATGTTTAAACCACCACATTCTTTTAAAAAACTAAATTCTAAAGCCAAGTTAACTAATAAGTGGGTTACTAGGAATTTTCATCACATTGCATGGAATGAAGGATTTTTAGATTACAACACTGTAGATGATGTAATGTATCACTTTTGTGCGAAATTCAACCGTATTTACACTAAAGGTTTGGAAAAACGAAGCTGGATTCAAAAATATACCATTGGTAACGTGATTGATGTAACGATTGACTCAAATTTTAAAGTGTGTTATGACGGTATTTGTCTTGCAGGCAAAAACAAATGTCATCGTCAAGGTCAATGTGCTTTAAAAAATGCATACCGTATAGCATCATTCCTAAACCAAAAGGAGAGCTGCGGTAGTGGGGGAATCGATGGGTATAAATATGAGGAAAGTGTGCAGACAACACATCAGTATTGTTCCAACCTAGGACAGGAAAACACCTACAGCTTGACCAATAAAGATGGCATCTCAACTCCAGAACCTTGTTGATCAGTTCAACACTCATTCAAAGTCAAGTGTTTTAATTACTAAAAAGTGTTCAGAACTTAAGGAACTAAAACATTATATTGTGCATAGAATGAAGAAAATGGAAACATCTATTGGGGACGCTATTCTAGTCTCCTTAAGCGATGCACCTTTTACTCCAGGAGATGAACCAAAGTTCCAAATGTTTCTTCCAAAACGGTTTGTCAGCATGTTACAAAATGAGGATCTACGCAGCATCGAACCGGGCTCTCTCTATTTGGTATCTCATGGAGTTAGTGGGAACAACTCTACAGAACTCTCTTTGCACTGTTGTTAGAATAAGAATATTGTACAAATGATTGTATATAAATAAAATATTATAAATTATCATGTTAGTATTTTGTCTAAAATACTAACATGATATTTTTTAAAAACTGATATGGATGACCTTGACCTAAATCAGAAACAACATTTTTACAATCGATTACAAACTAGCTAACCCCCACCCCTCTTCTTTGCGTATAAAACGTTGCTAACAGTTGGGTTTTAATCATTTGGATTGCAGCGAGCCATCTACTCTCTTAATATGTCCGCAACCATTTTGAAGATTAAAATTGCCTTTCCGAACTATACTCACTTTCAAACTAGGCTAAATTCTTTTGAAAAAAGTTTACATAACTCTGTCGTAAACAATTCCAAATGGGAATTATCCGAAGCAGGGTTTTTTTACACTGGGAAGAATGATGAAACTATATGTTACTACTGTGGAGGAGGATTAAAGGATTGGCAAGAAGAAGATGATCCGTGGCAAGAACATGCACGATGGTTTCCAAGATGCCCCTTTGTGGTTGTTAACAAGGGGCAAGACTTTGTGAACAAATATTCCAAGCGAATAAATAAAAATGTGATAGTTAAAAAGAGAAGCTCAACCAAAGGCGTAGGAACAAACGAACCTGTGCAAAAACAAGGATCGGAGTGCATAGTATGTTTGTCCGCAGAGAGGGAAATTGTGTTTTTACCTTGCAAACATTTTTGCAGCTGCATCATGTGCGGCCTAAGTGTTGACAATTGCGTTTATTGTAGAACCCCTATTATTTCTGTGATGAAAATATTTATGGTGTAATACGAGGCCCTTTAAAAAGATTAGTGGTGGGGGTAGCTAGGAGGGGGGGGGGATGGACTTTACCTATAAATACAAGAAGATAGTCCTATGCCTTCAATCGTTCTGCAGACTTCCTAGAGGCAACTACAGCTCAATACAACAATTATGTCTCTCAAGGTGAAGTTTGTCCAGTACGACGATGTTCAACTTTCAACCTACCATGATATAGATGTTTTTGCTGAAGAGTTGAGAGTTCTACTTGCAAGTGGGTATGCAGTTACAGTAACAACAACAGCCAACAGCACTCTGCTTCCAGACTACGGAGCTTACAAACCACCATGCCCCAATCGAAGAAAATTTGAAACCGACCATTCAGCATTCAACATATATGGAAGCAGCAGCTCTACGACGAAGAACGATTCCAACACTTCTTAGATTTAACTTAGATTTAACTACTTTACATTATTATTACTATTGTTGATTGTAAAAAAAATAAATGAATAAATAAAAAATATTCTGCACTATTTATCCATTAGTGCAGAATATTTTTTAAAAACAGATTCAGATGACCTTGACCTAATAACAATACCAACCAATCCACAACATACATCGCCAGAGTCGCTGCGTAATTCACGCTGCTCCACAATCACAAAATACTTACCAATTACCTAATTATGACGTCACGGGATCACCCCCGTGTTTTATACTACTCATATAGTATAGTTCTTGAATTTAATACATTTTTGAAATGCAAAAAAAGAACTAAAAAAAGACGGTGACTTACCAACTCAACATTCACATACTGGAATTTTTTATTCATATACAATAATTTGATAAACTCTAAATGTTTGAGTCCTTATTTGTAACGGGCTTATCTTTTTTAGTTTAAGTATCAGTGTTTTAGCGAATTTCCCATATAGGGAATAAGCTATTACCGTAGATCTCATGGTAAGACCTAGACCCGGGACCGATTTACTTTTTCGTTTTGAGGTCCCCAGAGACCAAAAACACCATCCGTTCAAATTCATATATATATATATTTATATATATGTATATATTTATATATATATATATATTTATATATATATATTTGTTTATATGTGTGTCCGGTAGTGCGATAACTCAAGCAAAAATGATCCGATTTTGATGAAATTTGGTACAAACGTGTAAACCTACGTTTATTCAAACGAGTTCGCGAACCAGCATAATCGGACCATGGGAACAGGGGTTTATGGGGGGTTTTATGGGGTAAAAATGGGGTTTTCCCATTTTCCCCCTAAAAACAAAAATTTTTGCAATTTCTTTCTCAACCATTTTGTAGAGCTTAAAAAAAGAAATAATTTAGTATATTGAAGCGCTGTTGTATGCCTAACGGTCACGGAGAAAATAAAGAAATGCGTAATTTAAAATTCCCATCTTATTCTTATGGAGAAAATGAAAAATGTTGTAGTTTACTTGTTTATGGATATATGTTGATAAAATTTGGCAAATTTATTTATTCCATCCTATACTATTGACATATGGTCAAAAAACACTTTTTACCTTCCCCGGAGCAGCAAACCTAAGCACTTGTTAAATCTAATGTTATTTAAATTGGGAATAAATATGTCTTATTTATGGAAATATTTTAGTAAAAATGTAATCAGACAAGTTGAAATTCGCTTAGTCTGCAGGTTTGCTGCGGCGGGGGTATTTATATATTTTTGTTTGGGTGACTTCTCAAAAAAAAAGTAAGTTCTGTGTGTATTGTACGCAGTAAATAATCATGATTCTGGTTCTAATTCTAATTCAATATTAATTTTTAGATGAAACCATAAGGATCCCCTTAAGCTCTAAAATATGCAATTATCATTAATGAGATTTCAATATTGACGGGTGATCTCACTAGTGTTAAATACACAATCCGTGCTGATGACAAGTCCCAGGGTTGCGTCAGAGATTCTCCCCGAGCGGATGGGGAGGCTACATGGATAATTTGAGAAAATTAATATTACATTACACTGTCAGAGCGGTAACTTGCCACTTGCCAGGGAGTAACATTGAAGGTCACCGTGTCAAACTAACGTTTGGCTAACGTTCGACTAATTGTCCATTAAAAGTCAATTTGCAATTTATTTGTGGTCCAGGTTCTTCAAGTGTGCTAAATACTAAATCAAGAATTGTTTGTAATTTTTCACCAATAGTTAAGAAAATAAAAATAATTGATTTATTTTTGTGCTGTGTAATTTCTTCTACTTAATCCATGCACATATGCATAATGTGAACCAAAAGTAAAACCTCGTAAATATTGTAGTTTTAAATGATTTATTTTCATTTATATTATTTAATAAATCGTAAATATGGTTATAGTTTTAAAAGTTACTCTTTACTAAAGAATGTTTTGTTGTATATGAGAACAAAAACACTATAGTCTTCATACTTACAAAACATTATTCATTGATCTGCCAAATAGTATTTGTTGTACGGTTTTCATAATAATATTCGTTAAAATAATCAATATTACTTATTATTGACATCGTGGTATTCCTACTGCATTGTCTAAACATATTTTAATGGGAAACTACAAAGTAACCGGATTAAACATCCCGCAATGTTTAGAGTCGTTGTTTTGATAACAACAGTTTTCTTAAACAAAGATGGATAATGCTTTCAATATTGCTCATTGCCATTAAAATATTTAGTTGAAATTTAAAACTGTCTAATGCAATGGGTTCCTTTGTATGACGGTTAAAACCTCAATTGACGTGCTCACGCGAATTAGTAAACTGTTTTGAAGCTCTTAACGGTGTCAAGGAATCAATCTTGTACACTTTTTAGGCTTTTATCATCATTATGTAAAGACATTGTTGATTATAGTATATATTATTTAATTAATCCATAATTTAAGGCTATTGTTTTGAAGAGTTTGTTGGTCGGATTGTGTGGTAGTAGAGCTTGAAGATATTATAAGAACAATGTTATGTATACTAATAGTAGGGGTTATGAATACTTTAACGATACTAATAACGTACATAACAGTTGTAATATAATAGGGGATTTAACTTTTTGCTTGGCTTAGCCATTAAGATTATAGTTCAATTAACCTAATCACCAAGAACCGCTGATGAATTCAAACTTCTTAGAGAGAATCAACTCTGCTCTTAACGATATCAGGATATCGTTTTGATACTTTTGAAACCAATACTGATTCTAATTATAAAGTAGGAATACGTACAGAAAAAAAAACATCGCCTGAGAATAAATATAAAAATAAAACTAAACATATTGGCATGCATCATTTATCTTAAAGGACATATTGTAATGAGAAATTGAAAAACAAACAGTGATAATCCAACTCATATGTTTATTACACAAACATCAATTTAAAAACTAAGCTATAAACCATTGTCAGCATCAGGTTATTCAAACTAGAATTTCTCGGACCAACGTATTTTAACCTTTTCAAATAAGTTTAAAAATTGTTTCCGTCTTGTATACAAAATCAACGAAGAGCTGTCATAAGAATATTTAACTATTCTATTTGTTTGAAGAAAGTTTATACAACAATATGACTATAGCGATTAAAACATGTTTACAATGCGCTATGTTCTTTAGGTATTTGCATAACATAGACTGTGTTATGCAAATACCTAAAGACAAGGGGGAGCGCCTGGTTAGAGCACGGGACCTCGGGCTCTGAGGTTCAGGTTCAATTACCACCAAATCCCCAATGATCTTTTTCTAAGTGATAATGCCACAACCCCAAGGTCTTGCCTAAGGTAATGTGAAAAACAATCCCGGGATCATGTCTACCATCCTAAAAGAAAAAAAAACACTATTTAATTTAGTGGTGTGGTGAAGAATCACACTAGGCGTATGCGACTACTGTACATGGGGATGACTTACATTTACTAAGGCGTATGCGTACATGGGGATGACTTACATTTACTAAGGCGTATGCGTACATGGGGATGACTTACATTTACTAAGGCGTATGCGTACATGGGGATGACTTACATTTACTAAGGCGTATGCGTACATGGGGATGACTTACATTTACTAAGGCGTATGCGTACATGGGGATGACTTACATTTACTAAGGCGCATGCGTACATGGGGATGACTTACATTTACTAAGGCGCATGCGTACATGGGGATGACTTACATTTACTAAGGTGTATGCGTACATGGGGATGACTTACATTTACTAAGGCGTATGCGTACATGGGGATGACTTACATTTACTAAGGTGTATGCGTACATGGGGATGACTTACATTTACTAAGACGTATGCGTACATGGGGATGACTTACATTTACTAAGGCGTATGCGTACATGGGGATGACTTACATTTACTAAGACGTATGCGTACATGGGGATGACTTACATTTACTAAGGCGTATGCGTACATGGGGATGACTTACATTTACTAAGGCGGTGGTTGGAAGCAGGTTCCTCCACGAATGGTTGTGGATTGGTCAGGTCCTCGAAGTTGATGATGTAAAGACAAATATCATCCACTTCGCTCTTGACAGGAGCTATCACCTCGCTACATAGGAACTTGGTACCTGAAAAATACAATGGTTTGGTGATCAATTGAGTCTTTATTTGTGCACAAACTCTGTCAACTAGTTTAAATGATATGGAGTAATCCTTGGTTAATATGGTGAATGGTTCAGATTCTTGGGTTAAACTTATAAGGTCTGAAAATGTCTTCATTACTTCATATTTTGAAGGGTATTGACGAAACCTATAACGGACGCAAATGTCGTACGAGCACGGGCCATATGAACATTAATTATAGAAAAAAAGTACCAAAAAAGCACGAAAAAAACGAAAAACAAAAAACTTACTTTGGTGCTGTCACGTCACTCTATTAACGTAGAATGTTATTCCGTTTTTTAACCATGGTCTTTTATAACCAATACTCAAATCCTATTTGTTAGTTTTATTGTAATTGTATTATATTTTTTGAAAACTTCAAACGGACTGTTTATTTCTGACTCTTAGTTGGCCAGAACACAGACGCCCAAAACCTAGGAAAAATTCGAAACTAGTTGCCACCATGGCATATAATTTTTACTGGTATTTAAGACATGCTGGACGTAAAACAGTAATCTAGATGCTAACCAACTTTTTTTATGCATACAATTTTCTATTTCAAGATTATTTTGTTTCCTGTACTAACGAATACTTGATGTTTTTCCGTCACAAAAAGAATTTACCAAGACTTATTTCAATAATTTCTGCTGGTCAGTAAGGTTGAGGTAGTTTTGAGTCGCTATCGTCTTAGCTGGTTTTATTTTGTTTGACTAAGGCTCTTAGGACTTCGGTATTTTGCGTTCAAAACATATTATGCTATAGTAAAATAAATTTTAATCCCTTAAAGGCCACATTTGAGTCATGATGACGTAATTTAAATTTTCAACGTAAATCGAGCGTTTTATCATGAATGAAAATTACGGTCCTTAATATGATGGCCATAATTTAAAAACACCAAGTTTTTAAATTTTATTTAGTACGAATTGACAAAAAGGTTGTATTTACGATGCTAAATTATTTCTCTGTAATTTGTAAAACAAATAAATGCGATTACACTGATTAAATAAAAAGGAAATATTTATTAGACTGTATGGGTTAATATAAGCGATTTACACTAAGCAATAGGATTATCACCAAGCTTCATTGTTTTCGATTGGGTGCGATCTGAAATGGCCAGTCAGGCACAATAAAGTTAGATGGAACCCAAGATAATTTGCTTTAAGTAGTTCTTGGCAAGTTCCACAATGGCAGGTGTCCAATGGCCCGACCATAATTTGATTTGTTGTTTGGAAACACCCAGGTTCATGTGCAGTGGAATTAATTGATTCGTCGCATACTATTAGCCTATTATTATGTAAAATCTGTGTTGTCCATCGATTGTGTGGAACTAACCAGTCAAAAGGTTTAATGGATAGATTTTTTTAGTCAAATTTATTCGGTAATCGCTTCACACGCTATATTTGGAAAGATAAATAAATTAGTGGCTGAAAAATGCGTATGTTTTGATCAAAATACATTTGAAAAGTGTGTATTAATCATTTTACCCAACCCGCCATGTTAAACTTCCCTATCCCAAGCGTGATGTATACAACTTCCTTACTTCTCGAGTGATGTAAAGTTGAAAAAAAACTCACTCGGTGATGTAATGAAACCCATTTAAATAACATTGAGTGGATAACTTAAAAAAATATACCTCTATGGAGCCAACGACTTTCAACGCTAGAAATCAGCTGTGAGTTTGAATTTTATAGTTATACTTTGAAGAATTTTCCTAACCTAGCTTTTGTTTGTAAATAAACGTTACTGTTAGAAGATGAGTGAAATTTATAATGAAGCATATTGCTCTTAACCTCCTGAATATTGTCGGGTCAGGTAAAATCTTGTACGTTACACGTTACGCAAGAGCGTGTTTACATCACTTCGGTGAATTATGCAACTCGCCTTCGCTCGTTGTACAACATTCACCTGCGTGATATAAAAACGCTCTTACTACACTTGTAATGTAAATAGCTATTACAAAATAAGGTTGATATTACTACGTTACTTGAATACGTTTACTTGATAGCATTAAAATATTAAAATGCTATTTAAAAACTACTATTGTTTATTTTAACGAAAAACTTAATCAATATATATATTTTCAAAAAAATATTTAGAAGCTTTAGATTATGAGCGTTGTTAACGATGTGGAATTACAATTATATAACCACAATCCACGACAAACTATATAACCACTATTTCAACACCACTAAAAGGTGTTCAATTAAAACACAACACATTAGAGCAAATACGCATTCTCACTAAAATCATTATATTAAAATTAAAATTAACATTTGTAGAATTGTTTAGTTTCCTCCAATTTTTATAATGTATGAAGTATTTTTAACAGTTTAACGTGATAGCGCTTCTAAAATTTACAGATTAAGTTTTATCACGTCATTTGAGGAATGTGAGAAATTATATAAACATTTGCAATATTATTTTACTTATACTCAGTAATATGGGATGGGTTTTAAACGCCTTTTCTCGCGATGTAACAATTGATTATTATAACATCGTGAAGTTTATTACCTGATGGCTTAGTGATATATTGTTTACAATTGCACTATGATTGTATGGCAGTAAAATGTATATCAGTTTATCAAACCTATCATAATAACAAGACAGACACAATGGAGGCAACCACCCCTTTTAGAATCTCTAGATTGTGGGGTAAAAATAAAATTACCTGAACCGTTTACTTAAATAACATTATAAATCATTATTAACCAAACGCCATATAATATTTTAAGTGTTGTTTATGTTTGGTTTGACCGAAATAGGTCAAGGGACCTGGAAGGAAACGAAGCTGAGAATGTAGGTTTATGAGGCCAGGCAATTCTGCCGTAGAGGGGTGGGGGTAACTTAGAGAGGGTCGTATCGTTCGAAGGAAGTGTCCAAGATTAGTTCTTTGTTCGAACCGTACCTTATGTACCATATGTTCACCTGCAGAGAATGGAAATTGAAGATAAATATTATTTGCTTTCCTTGACATCTGGTTATGTCAGTTTTTCAGGTATTGTTTTATACATAAAACTGTAATACTTTAAATGTGCAAGGACCATCTTTATATGTTAGTGATCACTAAAATGTAATATTCCTGTATGTAGATTCAACATAAATTACCTAACCATAACAACTTTAAGTTAAAACTTGTTCGTGAAAAATTAAGTACGACTGTTTAGTATTTTGGTATTCGGTGTTAGTAGAAGATAAAAAGAACGTATCAAATGAATAAAAGTATATTGTTACCTATGCATATACATGGGCCTTAATTTTAAACCGTGTTTTAAAATGTTATTTTAGGTTTTAAACGAACCATACAAATCGAGTTGTACGGTTTTAGATAGAATCTGTTGTAAATTATATAAAGGATACTAAGGAAAGTAGCTGAGAGTTTAATTAAACAGTAAATCATGAATTTGTTTTAAATTAATTTAGTGAAAAATCCCGTAGTTAGTAAATATGCTGTAATAAGTTAATCATTCGCGATTATAGTAGTACGTTTTCTGTGGTTAAAGGCATACAATCGATTTAATAGTTTTCCCTATATTAACACGTTTGAAAATTAGATTCGCGAACTAAAGACTTTATATTGCAAATGAAAATGGAAATAATGTTCAAGAATGAGGTGTTGTGCTGCACGTCTTGTATGAATATAAGAACAGCCTTTTGCATAATATGGACACGTTTTTAAATAAATTATTCAACTAGTCACTTTATTAAAACATTAATATAAATATTTAATTACTTTCAATTTATTGGCAAATTGAAAAAATAACTATCGAAACAAACATTAAAACATGCAAAAAGGTTAAGAATGATTTATTATATTCCTGAGATTTACTACATAGTTTTACTAGAAACCATAGGAAATACTATGTTATAAATACAATTTATTTATTAATTATTATCCGTGAAAGCCTTTTACAAAATGTAAATAAATACATTCTTAACATATTATATATTTATCTACAAACAATACAACAAAATAACCCAGTGCTTATCTTAATCCCACATATTATATCAAAGCAAGAGAATAATTCATTGAATACTATTTCAATTTAGTAATTCTATTAATATAGTCTATAAAAAACATAGATTTATACGTTATTGTACATTTGGATAAAATAAGACACTGCAGAACATTGAATCAGCGATAGTCTAAAATACTTGTTTGTTAGGCTAAAAGATTTTATATAGGTACGTTATTATTTTAACATAAACTTATCCCCTCCCTACAAAGTATTTCTTTTAATACTTAAGGGGATCAAAGAGCAAGTTTTTTTAATATAACAAATTAATTTCTGAATCCACTTCCAATCTACCCAATTTCCAATTTCTGAATCCGCCACAAAACATGTTCCTCAGTTCGCATTTAAAACATCTGTCTAAACCCTTTTAATTGTGCGACTATCCCAAACGAATCACGTCATTTCCCACCCAATTGCAACAACTGCGCATAATTGTCACGGTTATATTGCTATGAGAATGCAGCAATCAGGTGACCTTGAATCAACAGGAGGCTCAGCATAGGGCAGGTTCCAGGGTTGAGGTCAACGCACTCTGACACGCGTGCGAAGGAGATCAATAAACTGCACGCGTCTCCACCCCAGCACGATACAGGTGGTCGCTCAGCTGTGACGTCACTGGGTAAAGGGGATTTGGGGAAACATTTTGTAAATGTATATATTTAGGCTTAATTCTTGATAATTCAAAAAAAAATTCTAGGAGGGCGTAATATAAAAAAACCATCACACTAAGTATTTGATTTATTTTATTTTTTGTGTTGTACAGAGTTGATGGCGACAAATGGGGATGGCTTCAGAATAGACAATTGTATTAGAAGCAGTATCCTTCAGATATGAAGGCAATCACAGTAAGCACCTTTACACCCGGAAAGATATTCTGGTTAGTATCTTCCATTGAACCAACAATATATAATATTATGATTTGGAGTGTACAGTTAAGAGCCTCAATCAGATTTAGATCAGCTGTGTCTACCTCAGAGGTAAGTGATTCAAGAATTATATACATGAGATAATGTACCGGAACTGTTTCCAATCTAAAACCGTAGTCAATTTGTTACAACATGCATTAGTTATGAGTAATGAGATTATGTCCCTAATTGACCTGTTAATACAGATCGGTCATTAAAATTTATAATATAGAAAATAATAATCAATCATATATAAATATTTATCACTATAAATCAGTAGCTATCAAAAGAACAAGATGAATATAGTTAAATATAACAAGGCAGCAGTAGACCTAGTTATCACAGTCATTCACATTAAAGAATATTATGATTATATTTACAAATTTGTATAGTAAAACGTTGCACAGTCTAGAAAAAGTATTTTAAGCCACCTAAGGTATTGGAGAAAGTAAGTTTTAAATTGTCTGAGGTTATCAATGCAAATTTTATTTTAAAATTTATTTCCCTCAATAAGTCTACGACGCAATCTTCATCATTGAGATTCAAGTCTTGCGGTCGTCAAACCAAGCAAGTCCTTGTCAATGCAGAGCGCTTCTTTCACCATTCACAACCTATCTTACCCTCACTTTTATCTCACCTCCTCCGGAAGGTTTTGTTGTTTCCAGAATTGTAATTTGGCTTTTCCCTTGACTTCCAGAAAAAAAATCTGTTTTTTTTGCCAAGATAGGATGCAGCAAGATTATTCTAAAGCTTTTTCCCGCTTTTAAAAATTGTATGGTAACAAGTTACCAGATTGTGAAACTTTATTTACTATGAATATAAGTATTAAAACAATTTTAAATCAATAAAACTATTTTTTAACATTGTTTAAATGGAGAAGACTGTAGATAAAGCGACAAAAATTAATTTCTCAGTTATTATTTGTCCAAACTACGGTTATAGATATCTTTGAAAATTGGCATGTACTACGTATTATGTCCCTTGCATTTCTTTTGTAAAATGAACGGTTTCCGTGGAATTTGGCATCAAATAATTAAAATAGCCGCAAAATTCAAACAGTTGAAGAAGTTTAATTCATATTTTGTACAAAGATAGTGGTCAATAAGAAAACAACGCTGCAGAATTTCAACGCTTTAGCTCAAACCGTCAAGAATTTATGAATGTTTTAGTAAAACACGCTTACAGTCATATAGACCGAAAACTAGATGATACAGAACACACGTTTCTTTTGACATGCTGAAAAACTTGGAGATAGGAACATAATTAATTTTTTCAGAAGAATCTCTTGGTTCAAAGGCGATTCAAGCCGGATTATAAATAAAACAATCCAAATGTATTTAATTTACTTGGACCTGTTCATTGTATTTATTCAAGTTGCGAAAAGATTTTAGCCGCCATTTTTTCCAATATGGCCGCCAACTTTGATTTTTGTTATGGAAGACTCTATATTTTATACATTCTTTAACGCCATCTAAACAAGTTTTTACAGCAGCTACATTCTTAAAAGGCCATTAGAAACAAAAAAATATTGATTCCATTATTTCAAAAATGACCGCCATTTTCCTAAATGGCAGAACATTTAATAATAAGAAAACTGTGTAATTTATAATATAGATGCAGTTTTTTACTCTTATTTATTTTAAGACTTATTTAGCTACCTGGCGCAGAATGTACACTGCAAGTATTTTTTTTCTTAGTTTTAACATGCTGTAACTCCTAAATGATTAGATTAAGAGAAAAAAATGCCAATAATAAAAACGTTTTTAACATGTGACCTTTAAAATATGGCTTAAATATTATCAGTTGTTTCATTGAATTGTAAAATAATCCATCTGTTCATAATGTAAACAAATTTTGGAAGGGGACTTTGAAGGCCACTGGGGCAGAGCCCAAAGGGAATTCGCCTCATTTCTCTTTTGATTGCTCATCTTCAGACCAAGACCGTTATTTAGAAACCTCTACCAAGTTTCCACGCCCAGCCATTCTCTCAAGTCGGATCAACCATTAAAATTGTCAACTGATCAGCTGATCAGCCGATTAGTTGTCGTTCGAAACATTACATTTTTACTTCTTTTCTCTCAATCCTTGAACCTCATTGGTCCGTTACCCGTGTTGTTATGAGAAAACTATGCTGTTATGAAATGAAACTATGCTGTTATGAAAGTAAACAGCTGTTAAGTGAAACTTTTCAATTCTAAGAACTGAACTGAAATGGCCACTTTAAAAAACGGTCGTAGGTAAAACAGTATAAGTTCACCAAGCTATCAAACTTTTACAGCTTAACGATGTATTTTGTTCGTAGGGTTACCAAAACATAACAAATTTCATTACTTCATCTACAGGGGCGTCATTTGGGGGGGGGCGCAGGGGGGGGAAGGGGGGGCAATTGCCCTCCCTGGTTCCTGGGCTAGAGAAAAAATATGCTGTACTAGCTAATATACAAATATTTTCTCATGTCAAATCCTAAAAAGCACGGCAGGCAAAAATCTACCTATTGTTCAACAGTAATTTGAAACAAAAATGCTATTTTTTAGTGACTCAGTGGCACATTCAAATTAATTGTTTCAAATTATTTTATTGAAAATAAAATTTGATTTAAATCTAATAAAAAAAATATATTAATACGCCATGAAACTATTGATCATGTTTCTTAGATGACTAACTTACCTACATATTATTAGGCCTATGTTTTTGTCTGTTGTCAATAATTGTTAGTTTCATTAATTTTCTGCCTAAATTTAAATAAATTTTACTTATAATTTTGTTTTTATTCCAAGTGCTTTTGAGAATTAAAATAAGCTTACACCTCTTTTTTGTTTCAAAACTGTCAAATTTTACGGGGAGGACCCCCGGACCCCCCCCCCCCCCCCCGTTTGCTGGGGGATATTCCATACCCCCCAGTGTTTGCCCCCCCCCCAAGGATTTGGTGAAATGACGCCAATGTTCATCAAAGATGAACTTTGGTCTCACGAACGCTACCAACATACAAAAAACATACTTATTTAACTTTAGTCTCAGATACGACTAAAATAAAAGGTATAAGCAATCTGGCACATACCTTCTTCCATTAGCGTGTCAACAGCCTATTTCGTGGGTAAGCGCTGGGAGTAACTATGATAATTTATAGGGAAAATTTACAAAAGTTGCAATAATTTTTGAAACGTAGTTTTTGTAGAAATGGGGGGTTGCACGATTTTGTTTAGAATTATATGGACTATTACATACTAATTATGATCAAAACCGGCTTTTTCACACAAATCAGATTTCCAGGTTTTTGTACGGGAAAATAACAGTTACAATAGCTTCTGAACAGTTTTTATTTCAGCAATGTGAGTCACTCCTTTTATCTATGGTTATACCATTTTGTTCCAAAGTAAAACGGCTATAACATACTTAAACTTTATCAAATTCGTTCTGTCAATTTAAAAGGAAATTCTAAATATCTGTTAATTTATGAGTTTTATTGTAAAATTTCCATTAAAAATCAAATTAAAAAAAAAATTAAAAAAATATATCCACTCAAATCTCAAACTTGAAAGTTTTGACGAAAACAATACTTTATCCATATACAGGGTTGGGCAAATGTGTGGATACCCCTAGTTAACTTTTTAATGGGTGACACCAGGAAAACTAAACTCCACATACCTTCATAAAAAATAAAACTGCACTGTTTGGACGGTATCCCAATTTTTCCCGCGACCCCAAAATGGGGTATTTTGGAGGTAGCTCCAAAATTTTAAATGTAAAGCCCCATCGAGTGACACCTTATTTTAAGGGCCTTTATTAAAGAAGAATAGCAGCGAAAACTAGAGGTCTCTATCTCAACACAGTACAACATGGCGGTCATTTTAAATTTTCACCATCCTGAGAGAACCCACTTAAATGTAGGCACCAATATCCCTTATTAACTTTTTAGCGGGTTATACCAGGAAAACTAAACTCCACATACCCTCATAAGAAACAAAAATGCACTTTTTGGTCGGTATCACAATTTTGCCCGGGACCCCAAAATGGGGTATTTTGGGGGCAGCTCAACAATTTTAAACGTAAAGCCCCATCGAGTAACACCTAATTTCAAAGACCTTAAAGAACCCCTAGTTAACTTTTTAATGGGTGACACCAGGAAAACTAAACTCCACATACCTTCATAAAAAATAAAACTGCACTGTTTGGACGGTATCCCAATTTTTCCCGGGACCCCAAAATGGGGTATTTTGGAGGTAGCTCCAAAATTTTAAATGTAAAGCCCCATCGAGTGACACCTTATTTTAAGGGCCTTTATTAAAGAAGAATATCAGAGAAAACTAGAGGTCTCTATCTCAACCCAGTACGACATGGCGGCCATTTGAAAATTCATCGTACAATTTAACCTCATTAAAAGTTTCTCTAAGGCTGATGAAAATTTAAAATGACTGCCATGTCGTACTGGGTTGAGATAGAGACCTCTAGTTTTCGCTGATATTTTTCTTTAATAAAGGCCTTTAAAATGAGGTGTCACTTGATGGGGATTTACATTTAAAATTATTGAGCTGCCCCCAAAATACACCATTTTGGGTTCCCGGGCAAAATTGTGATACCGACCAAAAAGTGCATTTTTGTTTCTTATGAAGGTATGCGGAGTTTAGTTTCCTGGTATAACCCGCTAAAAAGTTAATAAGGGATATTGATGCCTACATTTAAGTGGGTTCTCTCAGGTTGATGAAAATTTAAAATGACCGCCATGTCGTACTGGGTTGAGATAGAGACCTCTGTTTTCTCTGATATTCTTCTTTAATAAAGGCCTTTGAAATGAGGTGTCACTTGATGGGACTTTATATTTATAATTTTGGAGGTACCCCCAAAACACCCCATTTTGGGGTCCCGGGAAAAATTGGGATACCGTCCAAAAAGTGCAGTTTTATTTTTTAAGAAGGTATGTGGAGTTTAGTTTTCCTGGTGTCACCCATTAAAAAGTTAACTAGGAGTATCCACACTTTTGCCCAACCCTGTATAAGGGGGAGAAAGTAAAAATAAATATAGTCTACATCTGAATCCAAAGTTTAACATGCACAGGGTCATCTTAAAACTGCGACTAACAATAGGTCCTTTCACTAAAACTAAAATGTACAACTAAAAATTACTATAACAAAAGCTTTCTCGACTTTTGAAACCGACAAAATTTGACAAACTATACTTTATTGTTATTTTATTTGTCGAAAGCCGATTTTATAGAGCTTGGACCAGTTGGTCACGTGTTTGAAGTAGTGCGAGTTTATGACCTCATACCTTCGTGGGTAAGGTTTGTAGTAAAACCTGTGAATTCGATCGAATAGTTGAGTGAGGTTTTAACAATGAAAATGTTTAACGTGCAATCTTCGAAACTTAAAGTCATTAGCTCTTATGCTTGGCTATTAATGTGTAACTACAGTTTAATACTTCATTTACAGGATTAGTGAACTGAGCGAAATAGTTTTTATTTTTTTATTTTAATATTTGTATTGTTGTAGCATTATGATACCTTAGGTCTTTGCAATATTCCTAAATGAAAACATGTCAAATATACGGGATAGTTGGCAATAATAGTGTCGGAAATGTCAAGTTTCTGTTTGTAAACTCCCCATCGAAACCTATTATGAACGAGGACAACTGAGGTTGTTTACATACTGTTGTAGCAATGGTTGTAACAAGGAGAACTTCTAGCATTCTCAGTTATGCTAGCAACACTTAAGTGTACAACATTTACTTCCATAGACTATTATGAAAGGTAAATGGCATGCTATTGAGCTAATACATAGTTTTCCATGAAGTATACGATTCTATGTGTCAAAATTATAGTAAATACCTATATTTTCTTATAAATATTAACTTATACTGTCCAAATAATGTTTATAATTACAAATAAATTAATGACATTGTGCATTAATTCGATTTAAAGTATCACTGAATCGTCCAAGGTTTAGTAAATGCTATTGCTACTCATTATTTGTTAGTTTTTATGTTATTATAGACATTTCAATTGTAACAGTTGTAGTTATACTTTATCTAATGCATCAGATAACTATTGTCGTAGTTTTATTTTCTATTATTAATTGAACATTATAATCATCGTTCAATTATTTTGTTTGATTGTTAATCCTATTTAGTGTTAGTATATAATTATAATTATTTTGGATGTATTGCAATGTGAAAGGCATGCTATTTATATGGTATTGATTAGTATCCACATATTTTCATCCGTTTAATTATTTTAACAATTACAGTTTTGTTATATATAAACAAATCAATCCTAATGTGCAGCTTGGTTATTTTACTTAACAACATTAATCTTTTTCATTTCATTTAGTTGTTGTAAGTATAATAGTTATACTCCTACAAATAAATTATAAAACCATAAAATTGTTATATAATGTGTAAGGTCCGTTGCAAGTGGTGAAAGAAACGATCAGTATTCACTAAAACTTGCTTGTCAGGACGACCACAAGTCTTGAATAACAATGATGTATATTGCGTCGTAGATTTTATGATGCGAAGTGAATGAAAGGAAAACATCCGTCGATTAAAATAAGCTTTTCCTATGTTAAAAAAGTTAAACTAATATGCATATATTGTTACCTTAAGCTCCTACTAGACCTATACAGTATGTAATATTCTACTTTATTCGTCACATAAAACCTTATGTTGATATAGTCATTTGACTTTATTCTTTGGCTATGACCTGGTTTGGTGTAGGCAATTAGGTTAATGCCCTTTAACCTCTTAACCCTTTATCGTTTCAACAATCTATCAATATTGGTTTCTAAATAGGATTTAAAATCACATAATTTATATTCTGTTTACTTAGAACTCTGTATCGGATATCGCCAGAAATAACGTGTTAATATTTCGACTAACCGCTCTACTACTAGAGCCAAATCCCTGTATAACGTATATGTGTATATGTATATGTGTATGTATAATGTACATGTGGAGTAATCTTCCTCCCCCACTCCTTTAGGCTAGGATATGCCTAATATAATGATTCTTTTATAAAGAAATTAATAGGAAATAGTTCATAGTTTGGGTTTTCAAGCTGTTTTAGGCCATATAAGATAAACAGATATTTAAAAAGCAGATATATTTTATTCTCATTTAAAATATAGAATTTTCCAATTAAAGTTAAATAAGAAAGTAAATAATAAGAATAAAAATAATCCAAACTTAATCATAAATGTAATATTTAAAATCGTTAACGGTATTAGTTTTAAATAGCTATAAACAAGCATAACGATGATTAAACTTTGGATAACATTGTGTGATATTTTAACATAAAATTTAACGTAATCTTAATTTAATATTGTTGCCAATGGATATTTCATATAAAAATAAATGCATAACACCAAATGATGATGAGCCTGTTATGACGCTGGTCACTAGAACATACCACGTAAGTGACTTAGACTTTTTGATGGATTTAAAAAGTTAGATGTTAATTTAAATATAAAACGTACCCATACAATGCTGCTATTGTGCACTCTATTAAATCTCATATGGGAATATTAAGGGGCACTCTTCCAAAAGTCAGAAGATTCTGCGGCTTCAGAAGAAAGCAGTAGGCTTTTGACTTCTGCAGGCTGCCGAGACCACAGCAAGCCTCTGTTCTCTTCTCTTAACATTCTCATCATCTTTAGTCAATATGTACTTGACTCCGTCTGCTACGTTAAGGAGAACATTGGCGATTTTATACAGCGTGGTGCAGTACATCAGCACTACACTAGAGGAACTATCGATCTGGATGTGCCAAGATGCAGACTGGCTAAGTCACTGAACAGCTTCCCAGTCCTGGCAGTGAGACTTTTCAATAGACTCCCAGTTGAAGTAAAGCAGGCGAACAATGCCCAGTTTAAAGGATTAGTAAGGGAGAGACTCCTGGCAGACCCCCTATTTCATGTAGACAAGTTTATGAGGGAACCTTGGAGAGGAGCCATCCGCAATCCAACATAGCCTAGATATGCAGTTGACACAGCCTATCCAGATCATCTGGTCATCGGCGACTCATTGGTAATTAAGATGTATTTGAAGAATGACAAAAAAATATTCTTCAGTGATTGTTTTCTACTAAAAAAAAAATTTTTGCGAAAAATTCGTCTGCAAAAAGGTGTCGTAAAACACCTTATGATTCATTGATAATATTTCATTTCTAAATGAGCAATCAAAATGCAAATTTATCTGATACTATCTTTGGGCTTCTTTTAAACTGAGGTTAGTAATCATAGACGGAATAATAAACATACCAGTCAATATAATAAAGAGAAAAACAACCCTTTTGTAACACACAGTAGATGAAAATTGCAATGACTTATACTATAAAATCATAGTATTTTTTTTTATTCAAGTTTTTTCTTTTTTTAACAGTATATATAAAATTACCAGTATTGGTTTGTAAAATACCAAGTAATTAAACACAAAGAAGGAATGAAAACAAAAATAAAAAACAAGTTTATAGGTTTTCGTCCAACAAAAAAAAAAATTTTCACCACATTTAACTTATAAGTATTGTTATTTTCCAAATGTTGAAGTCCCCCCCTATACTTAAACCAAAACATTTTTTTTGATAGGTAATTAGCCTACAAAAATCTTTCAGTGCTTGAAAGGGAAAACTGCATGACAACTAACTTTTTTGAAGCAAGTTATTAAAGGCCTCAAAACATACTCCCCAAATACATGTACATTATAAACATTCTAATTCGATGCTAATCCAATTGTTGCCCAATTGTTATTAAGAGTTACTAAATTACAACCTACACAACATAACAGTATGAAGAGTTTCAACAGAGTTAAGTATTAAAGTATCTGTTACTGTTAATTATCTGTTAAAAAAACTGTTGTCAAAATTCCAGTAATGTCTAAACTCGAGTAGCTCTGTTTCACTGTAAAAGTTCCAAACTTTTTATAATAAGTTCACTGTCCTTTTTGGGTGCTTCTGACAATATCTCTCCAAGTTTGCGAACTTTAATCAGTCCCTTTTGTTCGTAGTGTAAAACATTCTTAATCATCATAAATTACATTGTAAAATATCCAACTTTTAATGTTGACTACTATTAAGCTACTATCCTAGTAATATTATAAAATGTGAAAGTATGAATTCTTGTGTAGGCTGTAACTCTCAAGTTACATCAAATGAAAACTACTAGACCAACTGAGTTGACATTTTGCAGAGAAGTACTTGATAGTCTTGAGAAATACATAGGGGAGTTAAAAGTTACCATGTCATTCTGAGGAGTATTCAAATAATTTTGCCAGCTGTTTCAACTAGGTAATTAAGTTGGTTCTATGATATTTATTTAATAGCATTAAAAAATACAAGGTTTACCAACAGGGTGAAGCAGTGTTAATTTTTTCATTTATGACAACAGATTATTTGAACCATTGACTTAACAATATAAAACTATTTATAATATAACCAACATTTATATAAACCTATATACAACCAACATAGTTTAACTATTTAAACTAAGCAGCATCAAAAAGCTGTGATACACGATGAAAACAGTAAAAGTAGGATTGTTTACAGTTATGTTTATGTTTTTAATGTAATAAATAATTTTTGATATTGTGAGAATGTTTAATAATTTACTTTTTCATTGTTAAGTTGCAGCTGTAAAACATTATGGCTATGGTAGATGTGTTATACCATAGCATACCGTAAATTTAAAGAACCAAAGTTTCTCTAACCATGTCCTGCTCCATTGAAAACGCAGATCACGAGTATAACTGCAATAAACATTTTATACATACGCCAACCCCTTACGAAGGATGGGTACTCTGCTAGCTTTCTATATAAAATGACTACTTGATTAGCATTTTACGTTTTATTAGATCTACGGAAAATATAAAATCTTTATAAAATGCACTAACATTTTTCCCAGGACCTTTGTCTGCGAAAACCTAACAACAAAAATGTTTAAATTTGCATGTATGTACTGTAAAGATCACAAAATGCATTGAAAATATGAATTCCACGTTTTGTAGTTAATTTGCTTAAATAATTCAAGGATCATAAACTAGATTTTTCTTAGCACTGAAATAATTTTGTACAAAATCTATAAAAAAAATAAAGTTTGATTTTACATATATCCGTTTTAGGCCCACAAAAAAACGTATGGTGGACGGATACAGTATATCATCTACCACCGGTAGAGGTAACCGGTACTTCCCCTACGTACAGACTGTTCTTAGGTTCATCATAACCATCACATTCCATACTATTATTTCCAACGCCAAGTGATAAAACCTCCTCAGACATACTTGTATTAGCATCGTAATTTAAATCGTAGATTTAAATAGTATCTCATTTAAATAACTTCTGACCGCTTGGCTTGGTAATTTAAGCTTAGTAAAAAAAATATTAAGCCCCAAACACAAATGAACACATCACTCACTAACCATCTTGACAGTTTAACAATATTTACCTACGACCATTTTTTTAAGTAGCCGTTTTAGTACAGTTTCTAGAATTGAAAAGTATTTCATAACAGCATTGTTTACATTCATAACAGCATAGTTTTACTCATAACAACACGGGTAACGGACCAATGAGTTTCAAGGATTGAGAGAGGAGAAGCAAAATTGTAATGATTCGAAATTCAACTAATCAGCTGTTCAGGCCAATTTAATTGTTGATTGGTGCAATTAGTATTTGATACAATGTTTCGTTGCACCAATGTCAGTGGCAATGAGAGGTTATAAACAAAAACATAACCTCTCTTAGAAGTTATGAGTAGTGATTTTTAGTAATTAAAACACCGTCGTAGGTAAAGTAGTGTACGCAACTCGCGTAAATAGTGTTAACGACACTCGTAGAAGTTTTTAAGGCACTCGCCAAGGCTCGTACCTTAAATTTTCTACTCGTGTCGTTAACACTATCTTTACGCAATCGTTGCGTAAACTACTATTACGCATTCTATGGTGCAAAATAATAGTGTAAGCAGGATAATGTCCATAGGAAGGGTTAGGAATAATTAGTTATTTTATTTCATGTAATCTAATAACTGATGCATATCAGTTATTTATAGTCAAACAAACGACATGTTGGAATATTTCAGTATATTTTCTGCATTAACAACTCCACTTTTAAACGATATTTTTAAAGATACCCGAATTTCTATTAAAATTGGATCAGATAATGGTTTATTGCCTTATGCTAATGAAGATCCAAATAAATAAAAAATATTATAAAGGTATTATTTACACTCAGCTATGACGTCAATCGGACTTTGAGACAGCGGGGAACTTTTGTTACGTAACATTTACGTCAAATGGCGTTTTGAGCGAGATAAACTTTGAAGTTTTCTTCCTTGGCTGAAAACCTCTGTTTAACATAAGACGTTGGCTTGTTCATGTCATGTAGTTCTGAAAAAGTTTTTTTATAATCATGATAAATAATAAGAAAATCAATAATAAGAATGAAGTATAATTAAGAACTAGTCACATTTACGTAACTTTACTTTAGAAACATCAAATTCAGATTTGGAATTTTCTGTACTTAAATATGCCTTTTTTTATTGTCAACCTCATAATTATTACATAAAAAAGGTGATACTCTAATTTTTCACAGCTTTTGTTGCTATTTTGTTCAATGTTGTCATAAATGATAAAAAAGAATTAATAGTGCTGCACCCTGTTGGTGACCTTATAACATTTTAATGCTATTTAATATCATAGAACCAACTTGTGTAGTTGAAACAGCTAACAAAATTATGTCATTCCTTTTAAATATAAAATCTCATAAGGTTAACATGGGAAGCTTCAGAGCTTCTGGGGCGGAGCCCGAAAGGATTTTTGATATAAGAATGCATCTATATGTTAATCGGGAATGTTAGCTATCATCACACCAAATTTTAGCCCAATCTGAACAGTATTTTTCGCGTTTACTTTTTACAAACATCCGCGATTGATGTGTTTTATCAATACATCTAAACTTTCTCACTTATAATATTAGTATGATAATAAAAAATCTATGATAAAAATGAAGTATAATAAATAATTAGCCACATTTATGTAACTTGACTTCAGATACATCAATTTCAGATTTGGAATTTTCTGTACCTAAATATGACTTTTTTATTGTCAACCTCATAATTATTACATTTAAAGGGGTTTGGTTATAATAATTACCAAGACTTTACTGCTAAAGAAAAAAAGTATAGGTTTTAAAATTACATAAATTAAAATATGAAATAAACAAACAAATTAAAAAAATTCATGAATGAATACACCAAACTATGTAAGCTTTTTGTCTACCTAAACTTATTTTAGTTCATATTTTTTTAGTTTCTAGATTAGGGATTTTATAGTAGAACAAAATCTGTTTAATAAAAGAATTTTATTTAAGTACCTGAAATCAACACTTCATGAAATACACCATGGAACGTGGATGTTGACAAGCCTGCAGCCATTATTATTAAATATACATCTTTAACCCCCATACTTCAATGGTACTATAGGCGCAAGTATATAACCCATCTGTAGTGGACAAAATGAAAATATTCAAATTGAGTCATCTCATAATCGTAAAACAAACAAACTAAGCTCTTTCAGTAACAACGCATTTCATTAACTTAGGACTCCACCGTTTATTACAATACATAAGCAAGTTTTACTATACCCCAGGACAATACAGCATGGTAACTGTAAATTCCATAACCACACCAAATTGCATACAACATGTAGGCAGCCTACAATTGGCAGCTGCAGGTTTAATGCAGGGGGTCCCGTAGTCCCCAGCCGGCGCTCTGGCCATGTTAATATTTTATGACCTGGCTCGCGCTCATCCTTTATGCAGTTTTATTGATAGAGGTAACCTATATAGGTTGTTCTGTGTACTCTTAGCTTATAATAAGTTACAGCTCAATCTATGTCCAGAAGGTGTTGTATAGGGATAATAGAAAATCATTTTGAAGTGGTAGTTAGGAAAGTGTTGGTAATTTAGTATTCAATAGTCAAGTTTGATGTATGGTTCGTCTTTTATCAAATATGTAAGTTTTTGAGGTAATGGCAGAAACACATTGAAAGTAGTTTATTATTTATTGGATGCATAAATAGTGTATGTTTCAAAATAGCAACACTAGGACGTATCCGTGCAAACGCTTACACGAAAGTATAGAAAATAAATCAGACAGTTTTAGGGAATATTTAAGTTAAAATCAAACCAGGTAAATGCAAATTCACTTAGCTTGCAGGTTTACTGTGGTGTTGGTATTTTTAAACTGAAGTTTATTTTTTATTTAATTAGAACTACATACTAGTTTTGAACGGGTTTCATCATAGCTGTGTGGTATCTTAGTAGTATAGGTACTAAACATAAACTGAAAACAGCAACTGTGTTTACCATTGGCCTCATTTTAGTCCTAGAAGAAGGTATAAGGTAGGACGATTGATCGATACAAGGATTTGTCAGTTAGAAGTGCGGTCGGTCGGAATACAAATGACGTTGTCTCTAGAGCATCGGAACCAAATTTATATACTTTACTGAGAACAAAAATCAAATCTATTTCATGAAAAAGATAACACATTTTAAATAAAGAACTTAGTAGAACACAATAAAGTATAGAGCCAAACAATTCTTAATTTATCGTACGTTTATTTTTTTATATAATAGGAAACTGCACAGCTGTTAGAAAATAAGGGTTAAGAAGTGAGAGTAGCATACGAATGTGTATAAATTGCAATATAGTAACTTGAAATATGACTTTCGAGTGGTGTAATAAGAGTTATCCTAAGCATGACTACTGAAACTGATTTTGTTTAGTTATTTGTATTGTGTGCAAGTGTAATTTCTCCAAAGTAATATTTTTACATAACCCGTAATGATAGTTATCTGAATAAAGGTTTTCTTGTTTTTTTTTATTATCAAATTGGGATGGTTGGAAAATTACAACTTCTTCCATATAATATCTGTTTAAGAGGAATCATAGTTAGTTTTTAACCATTACAGATATAACGGAGCTATAACGGTAAGAAAATAACCAGTAACAGTGTTGGAATGTTACTGAAAAATTTGGACAAGTTTGGAACAAGTTTGGAATGTTATGAGTAACAGTGTACAGTGTGTTTTCACTAGTTATAAACAATATTTAACTACAACTTCAATTAGCCACTAGCAATTTAGGACACAAGGAGTCAGAAAAAATCTTAATGTAAGCATAGGTTGATATGCACATGAAAGTTAATGTCTTTGTTAGTCAAATACAATGCCACAAATTTGAACTGAAGCGGACAACCGAGGCAAAAATAACAGCCATTCAAAGATTTCTTGAATTTACAATTTTGAATCTTTGAACGATTTTCTTCCGAATGATAGCGGGTGGCTCCTGAGGACTCCATCTGTAACGATTTAAAAATATATTAAGCTGTCCTGGGACTTCTCACCACCTTTGTATATTGATTCTATACGTTTTTTATATAGTCAGTGTACGATAGTTTTTTGTGTAGAAAGTGAAAGAAATTTCTTTTAGCTAACAACAAAAAGTAGATATGTAATATACATTTTTATTTCGATGAATAAATTAAATTTTGATGAGATAAATGTATCTATAAAATGTAAATGCAGCATAAACTAATTATTATCAAACCATGTGAAACTATATTGGTTAGTTGATTCTTGCTCAAAGTCCCATCCATGGTCTGAAATGGTAAATAAATGAACATAATGATTGTATACAAAACAAATCCACAACTATTTTTGAGCAGTCCAACTATTCACCCGTACAATGATCATCAGAATTACAACACTACAAATGAAATAATTTAGAAGTTGTGTCATATATCCTTTTTAATCCAAACTGTTAGGCCTGTCTTCATATACATTTCAAAACAAAAGATTAAAATCTTAACAACCCTTTTGTTCCTGTAAGGGCGATGAAAGTGCGCGAAGCTGGCGGAGTATGAGCAAGCAATCTACCCAACCCCGAGGGCTCATGTTGTATTTACCCGCTACAAAAACTGACCCTCTTACGCACTGATATAAAAACTGTAGTAAACAGTAACATTTTGGATATCAGTTCTTTCTTCCCAGATGTATGCAATATCATTGAATCTTTCAATTTCTTTTTTAGTTTTGATCTAATGATGCACACAATATCGATTCGTGTTGATGCCTAATAAAACTTTGCAAGACAAATTTAATTCATAATATGAAGGACTAATCATATTTTTGCTATGTTTGGGATATCTTGTATTTTATAGAAAATTTAAATTACCTCCCAATAACTTGTCGCTTGTAAATAACAATTCACTAAACTGCTTACGAAGAATTCAATTTGAAATTAACAATGTTGCTAGTCATGCACTTTCATGTTTGAAACATCTCATAGACATATAAAATCTCATAAATTATTTCCATATCATACAAAAGGGTATATAAAGGTAAACAATCAACAGTACTAGTTTAGACACTTTCATTCCTAAATGAATAATTTCCTAAATTTCATAAACGTCTGGCCTCTTTTCTTTATTTGATTTTGCTGGTGGATCCAATAATACTGTAATATCCTAACGATTTCTGTAAATAGTTAGTTTAAAATACCTAATACTTAAAACTCAATTCTAAGATATTAAGACTTCAGTTTTTTTTATTGACTTAAAGTTATATGAAGGAATCGTGATTTGAATTACAATGTCGATTCCTATATACAAATTTTAATATTTGCCGAAAAATTGTTGTGTGAATAATTCATATTTTATGAAAACATTGGATAAAAACTTACTTTTCACGTACAATGTTTCAAATACGTCTTATTAATTTAATAACCTCATGATTTTTCATCCTAAAAATATTTACTATTTACGAGCATTTGACAAAAAATATAAATCGAAAAACAAATATCTCTTCTCGAATAGAGTTGCAACTCAAATAATACTACTTCTACGAATTGAAACATTTAATTAATTATACAAACTAATAATATATCTGATCGTGTTTACGTACTAAATCAACGTTTATTAAGTAACTTATTAAATACTTTGATCAAAATATTTTTCAGAGTTATTTACAAGTCAAATTCATATAGCTACTAAGTCAAAATTAAATTCTATTGAGTCATTTCAACAATAGTGTTTAGATTATTTTATTTACCCTTTACTCCTTTCAAGATGGCTAGGGTCTGTTTCTGCTTTAAACGATAAAACATATTCCAATATGTGCGGTCTCTTATTGCTACGATTATTGGTCTGTTATTTATGTATAAACCCTAAGCGAATTTAAAGAGATTGGTATGCTCAAAAAAATTTTTCGTCCTTTTCTATTGTTATTGTAATGCTCTACCCATCTACCTCTACCTTTTTTGATTGGGGAGGAATATAAAACCTTAGAGTGGGTAGATGGTTCTAAGCTCTTAATAAATTTAATAGCACGATGAAATAGCAATACTAGATTATCAATAACATTTAACTATTTATTTTATACTCGAGCTTATACAAAACCTTGTTCCGTGTAGAACACTGTTCTGCAATGGGATCTTGCCAACTACTTCCAGCTAGTTCACTATTAATAATAGCTCTGCAAGCAGCAACACGAATTGTAGATTATACTGTTGTTTTCAGGAAGTATTAATTCAAAGCGTAAATGTTGTTTTCTATGGAAAAAAATTATTTATTAATACAATGTATAGCTAAGAATGTACAGTGTGATTGAAAAGTAACAAAACGGCTTAATATATTTTTTACATTATAGATAAAGTAATAAAACTTGGTGTATAAACAATAACCATAACTGTCTACTCTTTCAAACTATTATTACTTTTTCACCTATTAAGGGAAACGGTCCATAAGGAGTAAGACAAAATTCTTAAATAGCAGCTTAGGTCGAGTTTGGTATCAAATTAAAGGTCTTATTCAGTAAAACACATTGCTGAAAATCCGAATTCAAACCAACAACCAAGGCAAAAATGGTAGCCGTTTAAATATTTCTTGTATCTGCCATTTTGAATCTTTGAACGGCTGTCCTCGTGGGCCGTCCCCCTTAACGGATAAAAAAGTAACAATAGGTTTTAAAATTGGACATTTATGGTTATAAATGATTTACCAAGTTTCATCCCTTTATCTAAAATAGTATAAAATATATTACACTTTTCCTGGGACTCTTCAATCACCCTGTATAAAAACAAAAAAATATAAAAAATGGGAAGTATTAAGTGGGTAATAGTATTCACCCTGTAAGATAGCCGATTAGATTCGGAGAAAAGCCAGCATCTTTTTGATGGTTCGTAAATGGGCCCAGCTGCTCTTTGTCATTTGGCCTTAAATAAATGGCCATGGATTAAGCTGATATCAGTCAGTAACAAAGCTTTACAGGTTATCTCGCTCCATTCTACAATTACCATTTCAGCTTACAAGGAGTGTAAATGTTTTTAAACAATACAGCTGTTTAACGATTTGTATCATCCTTATATATAATACGTTGTTATATATTAGAGATTAAGTAAAGAAATAAAATTTTGAACCTTCAAGCTGACTAGGTTAAGAGTTTATAGTTTGTTTAGTAATAATGACAGTTATGTAAATTTAAATGTAGTTAAGTTATGTAATGTAAATTAAGAAGAAATGGGGTTCAGCACAATGAAGTTCAGTCAGAATACCCAAACATGACGTAACACCAAACCTAAATAGAATATAAACTAGAAAAATAAAAGTTATTCATGTCAATGATGAGTTTTATAACAAAAACAAGATAAAAGTGATAGCAAAACAAGAAAACATCTTGCCAAATTAAAAACCGCAAGTTAGAATTGTACTTAATTATTTTTGGAGGTAAAAACGTTCGTGGGACGAAACAAATAAGGTTTAACATGCTTTGAGATGAACGTGGTGACAATTGCTGACTCCCAAGGCTATTGTAGATTTTTATTAAGGTTGAAACTCATGAAACCCCACGTTTATGAAATTTCTAACAATACCTTGCCCAGGAAAGTTATATTGCGTTAACTTTATTGTAGAGAACCCACACGAGCTGAAGAATTAGCATAATTAGTTTTGTGTTTTATAACACCGTCAATTCTGAGTTTTATATTAATTTAGTTGTAAACATATAAAAGTTAATTTACATTTTTAGAATTTTTATTATAAAACGATTTTTGTGAATAGATCATTCGTATTGTAGCTGTATTTTTGTAAAGTTTAAGCCCAATTGGTTCAGTAGTTTTCACGTGATTCCGTAACACACACACAGACAGACGCAATTAGATTTTTAATATAACTAACTTTAAGAAAAAAAAATTGGAAATAATTTAACTGAGATTTCAAATTGCAAGTTAGCGTACTTGTGTTCAGTAACAAAGAAAGAAATGAGAGTATTTATTTTTACAAATCAAATTGCCTATAACATGCAACTTTCGTGCATTTTTTGTAATTTTTGGTGGCAATAATGTGAATTATACCATAACAAAGGAAAACCAACATGTTTAATTGGATACTTTTTATTTTTTAACTTTGTTTTGTGGGCTTTCAACTGTATAAAACGACTTCTAAATTCGTGACTTCACTTCTTGACTGTAGGTTATTGTGTTTCTTAAGTTGTTTCACTTAAATGGGTACTTTCCTGTTAAAGGGAACATTCATTATGATCGATGATTTTTTTCGATATATCGGTACTTTTGTTTACCGATCCATTACAAATTGACAACTGATCTTGTTTAGGCTAAACTAGTCTATTATATGGATTAAGAAATGAAACTGTTCTAAGCTAACCTAACATAACCAACCAAACTTGCTGTACTATTTAAAATTCCTTTTGATAACAGAAAAGGCAAGTTAACATTGAATGTTACACAGCAAGTTTGGTTAGTTATGTTAGGTTATTTTTTTAGAACAGTTTCATTTCATGATTGTTTGTTGATACCGAACAATATTTATCGTAGTTGTCAGCTGATATGTTTCAATTTGTTAATATCGATATATTGAGAAAAAAATCATCGATAATAATGAATGTTCCCTTTAACAGGAAAGTACCCTTAAATGCTAACGTTTCTCTAAAAAATCCAAGGTTATTGATGACCATATGTTTTTATAATGCCAGTTTCTAAAAAGGCAAAACATAAGTAAACAATAACAGTTCTTCATTTATGAAAAATGCAGTTACAAATCACCAGCTGAAGATTAAGATCTGCAAGTCGGTGGTTTGTGAGAGCTGCAATCGGATGGACTGTTTGGTGACTTGCCAGGCGCTTGCTGCACGTTAGCCATAAATATTTGGGTTTTACAAGCGATGACAAATTATATAGATTCCGGAGAGCTGCAGTCCATTGTTTGTATGATTTGTTTATATGCTTTTTTACTTCTTGGGTCATTAGAATGTTACGTTTATTAAGCGAATGGTTCAAACGTTCAAACCATTATCCAGGTTACCTTTGGCAGTTTTGGTTTAGTAGCATTATCAGTTGATATCCTAAAAAAATTTATCCAGAATCATCTCCTCTAGAGATAGAATTATTAACATTCATTTTTATTTTAAGGAGAAAGGGGTGTCGAGAATATCAGTATTCATTATGAAATTTTTTTTAATCATCGTGGGAGGGATAAATTGCATAGGAATAGGATAAAAATATATATAGCTATTACACATTCATATTTTAGGTTAGTTGAAAGAGTTTGCAGTTCAAATTGAAAAATATATAATAATTGTACCCCTTATTAGAATAAATTATTGGAGAATATTATTTTGTTGCCCCATGACACTATACCTTGGACCTAACTAGCATCTTTTTATTAGCATGATGTTTCAATCTCTCTGTAATCCTCGCAGCACTTCTTGTTATCAATTAGTGTCCATAAACACTGTTGTCGTTCATTCACAAATTCTATGAAAGTGTAGTAAACTAAACAAAGAATAGTGTCGTAAAAGACTTAAAACATATATTTTATGTCAAATGTGTTTATAAATTAACATCTTTAAAGAATTCTGTTCAAATTCAACATTGAAACGTTACACGATCAATATTATAACAAAAAAACTGTGTAAAATTATATTTGAATATTTACTAATGCTTTAATGCTATGATAAATTGCCAATGCAGTTTTAATCTAGCCTTCTTACTTTACATACAGCATTGCTTCCAAACTGACCATAAAACATGTCAAAACATCCTTAATATACTTGTTTTCCAATATTAGTGATTAGTTAATCTAATTAACTTATGTCCAGAATATTATTTAGGGATTAAAAACACTTAATTTACTATTATATATTTGATATATTACAGTAGATAATATTACTTAGAGTAGTATTTAGTCATTATTGAATTATGCTAAATGTCAATCATGCAGTCATAAGACACATTATAATTAGCAACAAAATATATTCTATTTTTGAGTATATTGAATTTAGTACTATCTTTTTAGATTGTAAATTATGAATTTTTAAATTTGTTATTATTTTTGGATAGAAAATGCACCAATGAATATTATTACATTTTGTCGTCAACATAATTAGGGTAACTTTCCTGGTAGCACACGATACGATTAGTTTTATTCATTAAAAAATTCTACAAACCTAGTTTCCTAATATGTAGCAACACACGCTAGCTTTGGAACGTGTTATATTTACCGTTGCAACAGTTGTTAATTAGGTTCAACTGAGCCTTGTTTGTATGCAGTAAACTGAATCGACACCTCTAGTAAACTGTTAAACCACCTTGCGTATCTCCCAACTGCGTCGTGTCTAAATGATATTTTTTTAACACGGAAATGGAATTTTAGCTTTATAAAAACCCCGTTTTCCACGTAATTATAATATCTCATATACATCCTAATAACTCGTGAGTTTAAATCGGGTCATCCGTTGTATTTGACATTTCCCCTAAACCCAACTAAAAATATAAAAGCCAAAGGTTTTACTCACTCACGTATTCCTCACATAATAATTTATTCACCTTTCGAAAGTGAAATATTGTTTAAAACACTACTGGTGGTCAGTACTTTTAAACCACATACTTTGACGAAAACAAGGTCAATTGATTAGATTCAAAATGGAGTTGTAGTTAAAAAGTTAGTAGGTCCTCAATAATAAGCTCTGGTTCCCAAATTTGAAATTAATTGCGTTTTAAGTTTGTAATCTTACACAAAAGCTATGCTTGACTAACTCCAGCCTTACTTGTTAATATAGGAAACGTTCAGAGTCGTAGAATGTTATGAACGTGCAATCTTCCTTGTTACTTTGCTCATGTTGTATTTAGAGCTACAAAACTGGCTATTTTAATTCAATCTGAGAAGAAAGTGGTCTTAGCCATTTCAAGAATTTTATGGGAATAATGACAGCCTCACTATGTGTGCAAAGACAATTTAAATCTAAAAAAGAGATTAGAGTAATCAGAAATGTATTCTTTTTAGGCACAACAAGGAAAGATTGTACAACTATAAACGATATAAAATAATTGTTAACCTGTTAATGAGAAAAGGAAAACGACCAGTAAAAGTGTGTAACTTGTTTATATAACGTGATTTAAGTACCATTATACAAACATACCGGTGATACTGGATGAGAAATATATGCCTATTTATATAATGTATTTACACTATTATGATCAATGATATGTTTTAATTTTTAGTGCGTTTAATAAAAACTAATAACACAATTTGTTTTATATTTTTTAAACAAATAATTATATTTCATACAATAAAATGTCCTTTTTAAATTAACTATAGCAAAGTTAACGTGATATTTAATGGCAAACACGTTCATTTATTACTAATTTGCTTCTATGTAAGGGTTTTCATCGGTCATTTAGAATCAAACTGTCAATATCCAAAGAATCTTTTTCTTCTCAGGCCCAAAACTCTTTTCATAGTAACATTTTTGCAATCATTATTATATACATATCTTGTTTGCAGTAATAATCCTCTTGTAACGAATAAATTGTTCTATTTAACTATATGTGAGCTTTTAAATTATTGAATTTTACGACAATCCTCTCTGTTCAAAATTTAAAGCTTCCTAAGGTTTTGTTGCAACCAAGTACGATATCAAAGCAAACGCTTGAAGCATTGCAAAGCACTACCCTGATATCACAACTACAGTTTAACGTGGAGCTGTTAATCCGTGTGATAATATTCTTCCCCCTACAATGAAACTATTGATATTGTCAGAAGCTAACGTGAACTATAGTAATTAAGAAGTGTTGAATATTTATTTTTATAAAACAGAAATGCAATTTTAAAGGAAAGCAAAAAGGGAAAGCTAATTCAGTAGCCGGCAACGAAATAATATTTCATTGCCGACTAAAGCTAAAATAAAAATACAATATTATTGAGATTTTGTTTAATATATTTTCGTATTACTTTCTAGTCCAAAATCAACAAAGTGTAAATGAAGTTTGGTTTACAAACCTTATAAGGGAGTGGGCTATTTCTAACAATCTGACATAAAATCGTAGAATTTTAACGTAAGAGTAAATATCTTGGTGTTTTTAATATTATGTCTATCAGCCTAATTGTAATTTATACGTATAATATAATAATAATGGGTCCTTTAAATGCATGGAAATCCCTGTGTATTGTTATTGTAAGCGTTTTCAGAGGATAGACTGTTATGTATTGACATAACAGTCAATAATAATATATATATATAATATAAAATATAATATAATATAAATATAATATATAATATAAAAATAACGTCAATAATTAATATATTGACGTACATATTATTAAAAAACATTTTTATTGTCATAATTGTCAAACAGATTGTTGATTGATTGGTGGTTCCCTTTGAAAAAATAAAAAAACTCCATTGGCGTAGAAACACATACAAACAGATAACGGATAAAAATAAATTATAATTGCATATCTTGTTTGCCTAAGTATAGGGTGATATGAAAAACTATTTATTTACACAGGCAAAGTTAGGGCCACATGGCCTTTTCTCACACTTATAAACATTATAAACATTATAACTAGTTTGTAATTTAATTAGTATATTTTTAGAACGAAAGATTACAAGTAAAAGGAGGTTTACAAGACCCCAGGTTGCAAAACAGATTTCAAAATTAAGTTTCTAACAATTGGGACATTCTTTAAATTATAAATTTAAATTGGTGAAGAGGAAGTTATGGCCTACCACAAAAAAGTACTTTAGAAATCATAATAGATGGGTTGGGATATTCTTAAAATTATTCATTTATGAACATAACAAATATTTTTTGAGTTCTGAAATTAGTATTTGAAAGATTGTACTTTTGCATGAATGATAAAAAACAACTTAGGGGTATAGTAAATTATTAAATGGTTTATAACCACTGCGAATGCTTTTTGAAACGTTTATCTGCCGAATTACATGCATAGATCAAAGTCTAATACGAATTCTGAATAATAAACAACTGGGAGCATTTCAACAATATGTGTATTCTTATACTACTTCCACATCCAATATGGTAATATTTTTTTTTTAATAGCCATCAGTTCCAATTAGAAGGTTTAGTTATATTCATTGCAATAGCTATATGACAAGAATTACATTTTCTATGAGCGCCAATTGGATAGTGACCTCTTGTTTATGAACTTAATGGCAATAGTTTGACACTCAAGAATAATTAAATAAAAGTAAATGTAGTAAGCATATCAATAAATAAATAAGCTTTTGTGGTTGTTGAATGATTAGTGACCTTTGTCGTGGTTTTAACAATCTATTGTTAATGTTAGGCTATCCCAAATTTAGTTGTTAAATTTACATACATAAACAAACCTGAATTGGATTAACACTAATGGCCCCATTTCAGAAAATAATGTTAAGTAATAAATCCAAATAACATGCATTGGGTAGAGGAAAATTAGGTTTTTTGTTATTTACACAAAAACTAAAAGAGATGCGAAGTAAGTGTAAAGTAGAAAGTTGTTCAGCATTTAAAAACCTATAATAGTATGTGCTTTTTGATATGTTTCTATTGAAAAATTTTAAACAATGGGCATTTTCAAATTTTCAAAAATATATTTTTTTATTGTGTTGAAAACCCGTTACCTGTAGCATATCACAGTAAAGCTAAATTCAAAACAAGTAAGAAAATTCAACCGGAGAAAGATAAATGTTTGTCTATTAAATACCTTTAAAATGGTGTACAACATGACATATGTTTACATTTGAAAATTCCGAGATTCGAACTGGTGACCCTCAGTTTTTGGCACACCCTGTATAGGGAAAAAGTTAAAAATATTTTTACGTTATTCCTTGGGGTTGATTTAGTGGAAAATCATTTTATTTCGTCCTTGTAGGTTAAGCCATTTTTTCCGTAATAAATTTGAGACAATTCTCGTGGGACACCCTGTATATATATGTATATATAAATTTGAACGGATGGTGTTAATGGTCTCTAGGGACCTCAAAACGAAAAAGTAAATCGGTCCAGGGCCATAAGGTCTTACCATAAGTAATAAGGTAATATCTTATTCCCTATATTGGAAATTCGCTAAAAAGTAATGTCATGAATTTGTTGCTGTGAGGTAGGAAGTATGCGGACAAGTTTAGAACAGAACATTATAAAATTAACATCCATGACAAAGCATTTGGTGCTAAACCCATTGGATAGATGATGTAGAAAACAAGGGACATTAAATGTGTTACAACGGTGGCAGTAAGTTTTGAAATTAACTGACTGTTAAATGTTTTAAAGAGCGTGAAGGAATGACTAAAACGAAGAACAGTGTCACTTAAATACAGAGCCTTAATAAACAATGCATGAGCCTAAAACTCTCTCTGGCTTCAAGAGTTCGCTTTTAAATCAACGTATCACTGTGATGGGTTGTAATTTATTTGAAAATTATTATTTGATAATTAAATTTTAGCTAAAACCTTTTTAAGTGTAAGCTCAAAAACTACCCAAGCTACTCAAGCTGGATTTTTGGGTTTGAGCTTGATAAAATAATAATTCTGAAATTAATTGGTACAGGTATATAAATTACACAAAACTTAATACAATCATGCAAACTTAATGATACAAATCATATTAAGAGAGGTAAATTTAAAATAAAACATCTAGCATATAAAAAAAATACTTGAAATGCTTGAAATTATGCTTCTGTTACAAAGAAATTTACTTAATAATAAGCGCGTAATGGCAATTCTTTAATCCACTAATGTCATTAATACTTAATATATTGACGTACATATTATTAAAAAACATTTTTATTGTCATAATTGTCAAACAGATTGTTGATTGATTGGTGGTTCCCTTTGAAAAAATAAAAAAACTCCATTGGCGTAGAAACACATACAAACAGATAACGGATAAAAATAAATTATAATTGCATATCTTGTTTGCCTAAGTATAGGGTGATATGAAAAACTATTTATTTACACAGGCAAAGTTAGGGCCACATGGCCTTTTCTCACACTTATAAAACTAAAACATATACCTATAAGGCTATTTTACGGAGTAACTTAAACGTGTCTTTCAATAAAAAAACCTTGTCGAGATCTTACAGGCTGTTCATTTTTTTAACCAAATTAATCGAGCTGAAAACAAACTAAAATACATAGAATATAAAAATAAGTAAAATATTGAAATATTATGAAAAATAATATATTTGTATATTACTAGAAAGTGCAGTTGTTCATTAATTCCTCCAACAATATCTTTTACCGCAATTGTATGTTGGCACTGGCCAATATTCATCGATATGTTAAATTATTAGACGACCTGAACAAAATACTTAAAATACACTTAAAACATCCACAATGAAGTTTTAAGGAAACAGGCCTGGTGTTCATTTCTTAAGACGAACATATGTTTCTAATCAGATAAAAAAATCCTTGAATCACTATATCACCCTAGCAATTACAATCGTTCCCAAGTTAAGCAAGTACGCTCGTCTTGGTTTTAAGATTTACGTTACTTCTAAGAAAAATCTAACTGTTAGTTTTGTTAGTGACTAATCAATAGAATAATTATATGAAATTATTTGCAACACAAGAATTATGAAAAACCATATTGATACCTTTTTCAAAACAGTTTAAACGTTCACTTACTCCTTCGTTTCTTTAATTTAGATTCAATGACTTAAGTGCCACTTAATATTTAAAATTATAAAAGGTAGCAAAACTATACTGTAGTACCCAATAGAAAACCCGTGTTTACGACGCTATTTTGATGTTGCCACTAAAAGCATGTTAATTTATTTACAATAGTAGTTACCTAAGTATTTTACTAATAATTATAAATTATTTGATTATTTTTGTAATTAAATTACGCTACAATATTTCTCTTTAGAAAATACCGTCATTTGGTTATTAAATCAACGTAGGTTTGGACTTCAACTTAATAGGTTTGTGGATATTATATTAAATTCAAATAATTACTAGTGCTTATTACAGTTATTATACCGATTATTCAAATTATTGCAATTCATTGTGCAATTTGCAAAAACATACAAAATACTGACTACATGGAAACGTTTTGCATTAGGGCCAGAGATGGAGAGCTGATTTTGTACATTAAAGACGAAAGACAAGAAGCCACTTTAACGTCACTCACTACATCACAGTGGTGACGTCATTGCCACTTTAACGTCACTCACTACATCACAGTGGTGACGTCATTGCCGCTTTGACGTCACTCACTACATCACAGTGGTGACGTCATCGCCACTTTGACGTCACTCACTACATCACAGTGGTGACGTCATTGCCGCTTTGACGTCATGAGCTATTTTGGTACCCGTCTAGCAACGTGGTTTGGACGTTTCACCCCACCCCACCTGTGTACATCGGCCTTACAGCTCACACTGTGCATCATTATTGTGTCAATTTGTAACGGTATTATAATTATTCCATCTACTGTAGTGAAATGTTAATTTAGCAATTTTACAATATTAAAAGTTTTAAGGATAAAGTGTATTTTAGAGGAAACTGTTTGATAAAGAGGATGTTGAAAATATTAAATTTTAAAACTATAAGCAAAGAGTTTGATGGATATTTTTAGCCCAGGTAAAGTAACGTAAAATATCCATGCATTAACATGAAATGTTTAGACCACCACTCTATTATAAAATAAATACTATGTATTACTATATACTATAACTATCCATCATACAATACTCACCACTCTACTATAAAATAAGCTTGTTTTAATATTCAGCAATGTGTACACTAAATATGTCCATATCTCAATAAAGTGTACGTTCAGTTTTAAGGTATTGTAGACTGAGTGAAGAATGGCATGACATCTCTTTTATAGCTTTGCCCCTAGAAGACATCTAGTCTGAAACTACGGAAATACCTTTGAGATAAGGTTATAAACTAATACAACTGGTAAAATGGAAACATGCTGACGATCACAAGGCTTTTGAAGCACGGGGAAAGTGACGAAGCAGTGTTTAAAATCAGCTGTCAATAGATAACGTTGAGTGATTCCCGCGCTTTGGCCAGATGGCCCCTAGAAATAGAGGCAGGTGTCACAAATAGAAAGTGGTCCAAATACTGGCAGCGTGTGAGTGGCGTAAACAGGCTCAGATAAATGTCGGCCATGACCGAGCAAGGCGCTGGGGAAACTCACAATTCCTCTTGTAACTTTTGTCCGGAAATTATAGTGGCTATAGATTTGTATCTGTGTGTGCTTCAGTGTTCGCTAAATCATATGTCTTTGCAGTAGTACAAGAGAGAAGCTAAATTTATCTTGAGCTGTTACAGTAAAAAATCGCGTATTTTTTTTATGTGGATTTTACCTTTTTAGGAGTTAGTGACTACTAAATGTCTTCCACCCTTCTTAGTAGTGGTTACAAAGTCAAGTTCAAATAAGTATGTCGTTTATAGCAAATCAAAGGTATACATATAATAGTTACCAAAAGAGGTAATATAGCATTTGATTAAATGAATAGGCTATCACCGTAGGTAAGATTAAGACTTGGGACCAAATAAATGTTTCACTTTTGTCCTCAGAGGCCAAAACATAATGTGTTATACTGTGTGTGTGTATGTGTCCGTGATTACTATAACAGGATTAATTTTGGTTCGATTTTGATAAAATGTTGTGCAAGCGTTCAGGGCTGAAAATTTTCTAATTAGGCTAGTTTGTGAAGAATCTATCAGGTAAAAACAAATTACTGTGTATAAACAAAGTTTATACACAAGTGTAAAAACAAAGCTTTTAATCGACAGATTCAAAGTACAGTTTTAACTGTATTTACAAATACAGATTTAATTACTTTAAGTCCAAACTTAAAACTTATATATCGTTGAACTCATAAGTCAACAGGTAAATGGTGAAAACTTAAATAGTGGATGTAAGCCACAAACCAAAACCACAGGTTCACACTGACCTAGCTCTAGCTACAATAACAGACACAAGTAAAGCCTGTCTTGCATTACATCTGGGAATATAATTATTGATGGCAAGGGTGTACATCGTCATTATAATCTGTATAATAGTCACTTGACACTTGATTGATTGAGTAGTAAGTAACAACGCCAACGATCTATAATATGGTTTTCGGTTTATTGAAATACTTGAAGAACTGTGTGCAATAATAACATTAGGACATCATTAAAATAACAATACGCAAACAATATGATCTTCAGTCTAAATAACGAATTCTAATGAAACTCAATTTATAAAAAACCCTATTTAGCCTAAATAAAAGGGACCAAAAGTCTTATGTGTGGAGTATAGTTCAATCTGAATGTAAACAAATTGGTATTCTAAAAGTAATATAAACATATAGTGTTTAAAGCTGAGTTTTCCTAGGCGTGGAAGCGGAGAGCGGAGAGAGGAACGCGGAGAGCGGAAAAGAGATTAACATGGTGTTCCGCTCCGCTTCTAGGAAAACAGTAGCATTAAATTACCTAAGGCAAGTGGAGTCCGCACTCCGCGTTCCTCTCTCCGCTCTCCACTTCCACGTCTAGGAAACCCCGGCTTTATGTATGAATAAATATAATTAAGAAAAATTAAACTTTATATTTAATATGGCTAAGAGTAAATTGGATTAATTAAGTGGTAAATACACAGTTTATTCCAATTTCATCAAATCTCATGCTCAAATTAGGTACATTTACTCAAGTTATTTTATAATAATATTTGTTCATTGTATGCATTATTATTATTTACTAAAATATTAAACATATTAACCTTAGTTAATAGTGCTTTGTATACTTAGCCTATACTCAAGAAATATTTAATTGCTATGGGGATATAATAGAAAACCTTTTGCCAAAACTATATAAATTTACACTTTTTACTTAAAACATTTAAATACGGTAAGTATACATAAAACATGTTACAGTGGCGATCGATCTTTTCCACTTACACAGTTCACCTTTAGGTCAAACCACAAAGTCTACTGTTTTACATTGATATATCTTCTGATTGGGAAAAGAAGAAGAACAACAAAGGAGCGCACTCAAAGAGGAAGGAAGTCTGTTTTACATACGACATTGAACCCATCTATCACCCCGTAATAAGAGTGGCGTTGAACAAATAGTTGTCAAGAATCCTGGTATTCGTCCAGAAAATAACAATAAATAAATACTGTCTTGGAACATGTTTAAGTTGCGTTTTACACCTGCAATTTATACAGGGTGAGTTTCTACTGACCGTGTTAACTTCGCCAGTGGGTTCTACTCACTAAAAGGAACAAAAAAGTTCCTATAAACCCATGTCCAATTTTCGACCGTTTGGCTGTTTTGGGGGATTTTGTGTTTTTCTTATTTTATTAGACTTTGCTCCACAATTTATGTAATAAAAACTTAACCAATTACTTTAGAGAGTTATAGTTAAAATCATTGGAAAGAACATTAAATTTGCTATAAATCAAAGGTTTCATTCAACAATTATACCATTACATAGTCCACGTTATATCCAAAATAAAGTAAAAATGTCATTAAATTAATTAATTACGATAACTTTCATGAGCCTCCTTTGATACATAAACCTGCATTTATGCAATGTTGAAATGCATAAAAAACTTGGCATTTTAATAATCTTTCAAATGATATGCTATTCAATACTATTATTGATATAAACCAGTGAGAAATTACTAATAAACTACAATAAAACTCGGTCTACAGATTTTGTTTTGACACAGTTTTTACTGTTAATAATAATTACTGTATTCATCATGTTGGCATAATCTTGATTGGTAAAAGGCTCCATATTTTAATAAATGTTGAAAAACTCTTAATTGACTTGGAAATATAAAGTTAAAACAGCAAATTACTCAACAAGGTATGTTCAAGCAGCTGAGTTATCTAGCTATAGATGACAAATCAATAAAAGCTGACTTAATCAAGCACAAGGTAAAACTAATTACACAGCATTTAAGAATCAAACACACTACATCTTTGAAAATGTGAAAAACCTTGAGTTTATACATTTTATTAATTCAGATAATTTTAATAAATATTTAAAAGTTAAAATAATGTACAAATTTTATCAGATAGTTCAATAAAATACATCATGGAGTATACAGTAATTATTATTAACAGTAAAACTGTGCAAAAACAAAATCTGTAAACCGTGTTTTATTGTAGTTTATTAGTAATTTCTCACTGGTTTATATCAATAATAGTATTGAATAGCATATCATTTGAAAGATTATTAAAATGCCAAGTTATTTATGCATTTCAACATTGCATAAATGCAGGTTTATGTATCAAAGGAGGCCCATGAAAATTATCGTAATTAATTAATTTAATGACATTTTTACTTTATTTTGGATATAACGTGGACTATGTAATGGTATAATTGTTGAATGAAACCTTTGATTTATAGCAAATTTAATGTTCTTTCCAATGATTTTAACTATAACTCTCTAAAGTAATTGGTTAAGTTTTTATTACATAAATTGTGGAGCAAAGTCTAATAAAATAAGAAAAACACAAAATCCCCCAAAACAGCCAAACGGTCGAAAATCGGACATGGGTTTATAGGAACTTTTTTGTTCCTTTTAGTGAGTAGAACCCACTGGTGAAGTTAACACGGTCAGTAGAAACTCACCCTGTATATCGCATTGAAAGTCTTTGCTATTTGTTTAGTTAATTTATGTCTCAAAACTACATAACAACCGTAAAAATGTAAATGAGAGTTGTTCTATTAATTAATTGTACTGTACACATATTTAAATATAAATAATGTATTGTATCAATCATGGTTTATATTCACTGTAATTAATGGTGCTTTTAGCCATGTTCATGACACAATCGGATAAGTTAGTTAAAATTTGTCATAGTGTGTAAATTAAGTCTGGCACACATTTTTTATCTTTTTTTCTATAGTAGGTAGAAGAGATCAATTTGCGGGACTGATTAATAACAAATGTTAGGAACTTTTTACAAATTTTGAAAATAAAAATTCCCTTAAGGGCAAGGGAGAGGTGGGGGTAAGTAAAAATTTTCAAATGACAACCCCCATCTTGTGACCCCTCATTTTAAATATCATTGGAAAACAAATCCATAGATGTGTCTGAAAAAACTTTTTTTGCACCCTATCCAAGATGGCGGTTTAAAATGTACTCAGGGTTGAACGGGTAAATTAGGTATGGCACAGATTTCTTATCTTTTTTACTCTTTGTAGAAAGAAGGAATTAATTTGCGGGATTGAGTAAGAACAAATGTTTGGCACTTTTCTTTTTGTCTTCCAATGACCTTTAAAATGAGGGGTCACAAGATGGGGGTTGTAATTTGAAAATTTTTAGTTACCCCCCACGCCCCCTTGCCCTTAAGGGAATTTTTATTTTCAAAATTTGTAAAAAGTGTTTAACATTTGTTATTAATCAGTCCCGCAAATTGATTTCTTCTATCTACTATAGAGAAAAAAAATGTGTGCCAGACTTAATTTACACACTGTATACAGGATACCATATATTTATAAGAAGAAGTATTAATTTGTAGACAGCAAACCTTGAGAACTAGTAGTTTTGTATTTGAGATGCTAAGAAGAATAAGATTTAAAACTTTTTTTACAAAAAAATCTAAATTTTCATTCAGCCATAAAATAAATTGGAAAGATTCAGTTAACGCAGAATCTAGACGCTTTTTGACTTCAAACGCATAACTTTAAACCCAGCGGATATTTGCATATAGAGGAAACACTCATTGATTGAGATTTGATTGATGACAGTGACTTACCATCTTTGCGGTAGTAAAGGATTTCGAAGTGTTTCTCCTGTCCGGCGGCGAGGGCCTCCTTGACGACGGTGACGGCGTGTTGGCTTGTGAGAGGGCCATGGAGGAAGTCGCAGGAGGCCGGTCGCTGCATCACCTCAGCCCTGGAGAACCCTGAGAGGCGACAGAACCCGTCCGAGCAGTAGATGATGTGACAGGAGTTGCCCTGAGCATTGGCCACCAGGAAACTTCGATCTGAAACCCAGAGAAGAGAATTAGAGGAAGTTCTTTGGGTGGGTAGGTAACGTAGCTGCTTAGGAGTACTGGTCACCTACGGTCTGCAGCATACTTTAGTATATCCAGAGGTATGCTGGGTAGTCGTATGTAGAATCAGCTATTGCAAGCCTATGATCTTGAACAAGGAGATGGAAGACGTAGTACAAAAGAAGGAAAAGAGAAAATGAAACATGTCGAGTTATTTTGTACTATTTGCAAAAATATACAGGGTGACAATTAAGTCTTAGGACGACTTTATAACCATAAAATGGAAAGATATATCACAACCTAATTGAATATATCATTACTGGTAATAGTAAGCTACTTTTTTATGTACATGGTGATCGGAAGTCACCTATAGGGCACGACCCGTAGTGAGTAAGTTTAAAATCTGTATGGTAAGCATATGAACTTCAATCAAAGAATTGATATAACAATTATTTTAGGGACTATGAGTAATAACGTTGTCGATTAATCAATTCTCAAATGCTTAGTTTTGGTAGCTTTACAATTTAAAACCAACATTTTGAACCAATAGTTTACATGGGTGCAAGTGTTTGAGTGTATCTATATTATTCTTTACAATCTTTACAAGGCTATGGTTTCAATCATCCACTTATTATTTCAACTTAAGAACCGAAGTCTTTATAGTATTTTTACTCACATACAAAATTTACGTGTTTAAAAGTACGGTAAACAATAGATATAGTATTAGATATAGTTAAGAACATTAATGCTAAAGCTGAAGGTACAGTTGAAAAGGACAACTTTAAAACAGTTTTCAATCTTAGGAATGACAATGTAATGATTCCAACCGTAACAATAACTCACGAATTTGCGCTGAAACTATTGTTTTCATTTATTTTTTCAATGTAGCTAAACACAGTTTTTTAGACCCACATTGAGTAAATATCCAAATATGAGTAGTTATTTGAGATCGGAGCAGAAAATATTCATACAGTATCTATTTACTTGTTTTGTAAAATATACTCATACAATTCAAGACATTAAATTAACCACACACCACGGTTTCTCGCAATCGCACCATTAAACAGTTACGTTTACATCGTATGTTCTCGCAGTGTGCGTTAAGCTACGCGTTGAAGGATGCGGAGGAATTCCCGCGGGAGGAGATGGCTCACTCCCCGTTGACATTCTAATTCCCTCTTCCCCCTCTTCCCCAAGGCTCTGTCATCCGCATTAACCCAGATCCTCGCAGGAATCACTTGGCTTCGAGATAATCACTTATATATCCATTACTTTATGTCTTAAGCTGATAAAGTAACGTCCATGCTGATACGTTAATTATAGCTTAATGTGTACAATGTATAATATTAAGGTTTAGAGAAATGTGTGGGACAAGCATGTAGAGTTACTAAAGTAATCTAAATGGTTATTGTCATTTTGATAAGTTAGTATGTGATTAAACTATTAATAATTTGAATATGTTAGGTCTTACGAAATAGAAAATTGTTAAAATATTTAAGTAGTCGATTCTTGTGAATATGTTTTTTGAATAGATTTCTTTTTAATATACAAGATACATGGAGTAACATGGATACACATGGAGTACATGGTACAAGGATAAATGCAGTTAAGTCAATGTAAAAAGTATATGCACCTACAAAATATTACCGGTTATATTCTGAGGGGGTTGAAAATTTGATTATGATTAAAAAACTAAACTCATTTGTATTGATTGTACTTTGACTACGGCCAACATATTCGATACCTTGGTACTTGGCATTTAATTTGTGAGTGAAAATCAAATTGGTAAATATAATATTTCATTTGGCCCAATGACTTAGTTTAAAATTTGGCATTCGTACCTACAATTAATTAGTAATGAAAGAGTTGTATGGCCACAAGCCAAGTAGCAAATTCACCGGCAAATTAAATATGAAAGAGCATCACTGAGCGAGGCTGAGGTGTGAAATTTCCTAAAGAGCTTCTAAAGTATTTACTAATGTTTAAAGACCTACATCTGCTATTGTTGCAGATTTATTCGAGCGTTATCCAAGCAGTTAGACTTATTTGATTACAGCGTTTTATTTAACACTGACTAATTTTCTATTATTTGGTCTTAGAAACAAATTATAATTATCTGGATGAGAAATTAAACTGACGATAGTGTTCAGATCAAGAAGAAGAAAATACCAAATTCATCCCTCAAGAGAGAAATTATTAAATTGATGATAGCAGTGCAAGCGTCGTTAACAAATTGTTGGATTATGATTAATTTTAACCTTGGATTTGTTTGAAACGAGTTTAAAACAAGAGTTTTGACATTTCCATCAAAACATTTATCCACTTATTAAAAAATGTACACCTCTGTGGATTAAAAATGTTGATGAAGAAAATATGTATCTAACTTTGTAAACACCCAACTATGATCGGTAAACTTTCCCCCCTACAACAGGATGTTTCTTTTATATCAAACTGAAATTATTAGATTACCACTAATCTAATCATAATCTAATCTAATTAAATTATTACCAATACCACGTGACACCTTTAACAATAAAACCAGCTTATATGGTACAAGCTATGGTATAAGGTGCAAAAATAGGATCGCCATTTCCTTTCGCAGGGCTTAGTAAAACTAAATAATGCCTTTTCAGTTATGGCCCTGAAGCTTTACAACAAGCTCACTGTTCAAATCAAACTTATGGAAGGCAACAAGTTTTCCCCAAACCTTAAGGACCATATCAAATAAAAGCCCTACTAAAAATTAAGATACGATTTCGGCATCCCAAGACCATCATTCACGCCGGCAGTGGGAAACTTATAACTTAACTCAATCCCGAAAGTCTTTAATTATTGTAAATATGTATATATTATTATTTTGACGCTGCTTATCCTTACATTTGGTCTCAAGAAAAGTAGGAGGTAATGAGGTATCTTGGTATCCCTGCGTGTTAAGACGTTTATAGAGCTAAAGACCACACCTGTCTTTATATTTTGCCACTATTTTATACGTGGAAATTAATCTATGGTATCTCCAGGTGTTTTTTATTTAGAATTTTTATTTTAATGGTGATTTGTCATTGAAAACCCCCATGAGATAACGGAAAATGAGATTTTCACTAAAACTCCTCTAATGATTTAGATTAAAGTTTACTATGTTATGGACCTCATAATAACTCTAAACAAAATGCCACAACCTCAAATGCTGTAAAAATTGCGGTTCAAAAGTTATTGCTTTCGCATTATATTGTTTTTGATAAGCTAATGAAAGGAATTGTGTGCCAGGTTGTTGATATTGTTTATTTGAATTTATAAATGCTTGATGGAGTTTGAATTTAACAGTTATACAACCATATAGGGTGAATCTGAATTATGATCCTTTGGTGGAAAATGCAACGAATTCAATCTTTGCTTAACTTATCCGCCACTATACTATTGTATTCATAAAGACAAATATTAGAGTTTTTACTGTCAATGTGACGATTATTCTGCAATGTTTGAACACTAATAACACTACAGGTATGTTATTAATATCAAGATAACAGGTTAAACCCTGGTCTTGTGACCTACGTCGACTTATTTTTATGAAACGTCATAATCAATAGGACATTACCAAGTAATAAATTCCAAAAGGATCCCAAAAGATTCGAAGGCGAGACGTATCTACACTCTGCTAATCAATTAGATAATATGATCATTAGTCTAACATATTTACAGCATCTTAACTGTCCACAACTCATTTTGAAGGGGCATTTGGCATCTTTTCAAAAATATTATTTACCTCTTTTTGGGAGTGTCCTTTAAACACACCTTGCTGTTTCGCGCTAAAGGTTAAATACACATTTACACAAAAGATTATGCATTTTTAAAAGCTAATTATTTATGATAACGAGTTGTCTGGTGTACTAATAATTTCCCTGGGCTCGTAGGTTTCTGATCTATGTTGACTTGAGTCCAGTGTACTGAAGTAATGAAGGACATCTCGTTGACGATCTAAATGCAAACATGTACTCGGGTCCTCTCATTTCTACACCCCCCCCCACAAACATGTACTCGGGTCCTCTCATTTCTACACCCCCCCCCCCCCACAAACATGTACTCGGGTCCTCTCATTTCTACACCCCCCCCCCCCTCACACACACACATTGACCCATCCCAACTCTGACTCCTACACTCTATACTCTAGCTGAACCTCACTCTTAATTAATTCTATAAACATTCTACCTTGTTACTTTTAACATATGTTAGACCAAAATATGTATGGTTTAAAATTTAAAAAAATATATATCGTTTGTTTTGGTATTAATGACTAAGTATGCGTAGCCTAAACCCTAAATTAATTGTTAATAAATGTTCGAGCTATAAGATATGGTCTAATACTTAACTACATTTTGTAACAATGAAACAAAAATATGTATGAAATCGTTTGAAAATTTAATTAAACTAATCAAGGAATTTTTAAATCTTATAACAATTTTGTACATCTCTAATGTAAACGGTGTTAGAATGAAGAACTGTAAATCCCTTAAATTCTTAAAAGATAATAGAGATGTGAATCACACACTTGCATCAAAGATGGCAAAAAGAAGGCTTTTCCCAATTAGATGTTTGTACTAAATCTTTAATTCACACAATACACTTACTGCACATAAAGTAACTAAATCAAATTTGACATTTTGATTTCGTTTAAAATCACCATGAACGGGCAGATATACAGTTTACTTGGTCTCATTTTAAAAAGTGCAGTGTATTTTAAACAGTTCCTTATGAGTTAGATACGTATAACCTATGTTTAGGGTTCAAAATCATAAACTCTCAGACATTGTTATGTACAACCAAAACAATACGACCAAGCACCATCTCATAATGCTGTTTACACGTTTAAAACCTCTCAATTCTTCAAACAGTAATTATATTAAGGCACAAGCAATAAAAGTGGAATTAATTTGAACGAATTGTGAACGCTTGTTGTATACAACTAGAAAATATTATTTCCAGCATTCAAAATTAAGAACAAAACCCACAAGGAGAAAAGGTCAGAGCTTAAGGGTGGAATAGCATAATTATGCAAACGGGTACCCAAACTCGGGATCCTAATTCTCACCACCTGTTGAATAGACAAACTTCTAATCCAAAACCTACAAGGAGGGGAGGGGGAGGCAGTAATAGTTTTGACCCTTATACCTCTGGTACAAATTTAACAACTTTCATGTTTATTTCAAGAGTTTTCAATTTTTGATTGTTATAGATCCCATTAAAAGAATCCCTTTAATAATTGTTTAGCTACTGTGGGGCAGCAGACTCATAGCGCTTGCAGATAATCAGCTGATTCCTAACACGTTTCATTACGAATGCTTTACAATACGGATAAGTCATTTGCTTTTTGATACGGTCATTCGAAACTGGATCCAGCAGTCAGAGTCATTGGGCTGTAGAAAATCGTATAAAGGTCAGTAGCAAAGCTACTCAGAACACGATAATGACACAAACAGAAGTGAAAATAATACCATGTGTTGGCACACAAAACATAAACTTCTTAATATTCGTATTTAAATCACTGTATAAATGCGTAAAGATATTTCAGTTGCACATACTAGTTTTACAATATATGGGTTCATACAATCCAAACTTAACCAAGAACTTGCTATTGAATTCTTCCGGCAAAAAAAAACCAAACAAAAAACACTACAGAATGATGTAAAAATAGCGTCCCATTAAATGTATTTTACACAGAAAGCTCATAACACGTACCAAATGTGAGGAAGAGTAACAATTTACTTTTAATAATTGTATATATATGACGTAGTTGATCATCAATTTCAGATGATCGATTGGTTGGCCACAGATCAAGTGATCGTCTTGGTGACGTCATCAATAAAGTCAGAATCAGTCAGCAGATTATAGGGTTGTCTGTGAACACATCAATACACGTCAGTCAAGTTTGGCTTCTAGCCATGGCACGTTTGACATCTCTTGGAATTATTAATAGGTCATTGACCTTATGAAAATAATATTTATGCTAAGGTTTTATACAATATTTTTAAGGTTACGTTATATGAAATATAGATTTTGTTGTATTAGGTATTATTTCCAAACAATAATAAAATATGTTTTAATCGCTTTTCACCATAAAATAGTTTTTAATAGTAGTTGAAGGCTCGTGCCTTAAATTTCCTACTCGTGTCGTAAAGACTATTAACGTGAGTTGCGTACACTACTTTACCTACGACCGTTTTTAATTACAAACAATCTGGTTTTTAATTACTAACAATCACTACTCATAACTTCTTATAGAGGTTATGTTTTCGTTCATTGTCATTGCCACTGAAAGTGATGCAACGACTTATTGTATAATCAGCTGATTTCATGTAATTACGTGTTTGTAAAACCTCGTAAACTAATACGTTATTTATTTCAGGGAATAGGTTCTGCTAGCAGCATTCTTACCATAAATACTGTATCAGGTACAATTAGGGAAATATTGCATATTTATTTGGACAATTGAATAATATAGTGAAACAGTTAATTTACAGTTATATTTCAACATCGAATATGTGGTCCACAACGAGTTGGGTGAAAAAGTGGTTAAGAGGTTTTCAAAATAAACCAGAAGCACATTTTCATTCAATTTAACCTTATTTTGTTTCGTCCATTTAATCAATTGCTGGCTTGTATAATTTCATACCTTTGTTTCGATTTTGGTGGCAAAAGATAGCACAAACAGTGTCCATCTCTTCAAATTCACTTTCACTAACTGTCATTTGTAAATCAGTTTAATCTACCTTCTTTTAACTTCCACCTACTTACGTTAAGAATTCGCGAGCATCAACAGGAACAAGTCGGATCAACAATTAAAATTGTTAACTGATCAGCTGATCAGCTGATTAGTTGACGTTCGAAGCATTACAATTTTACTTCTTTTTTTCAATCCTTGAACCTTATTGGTCCGTTACCCGTGTTGTTATGAGAAAAACTATGCTGTTATGAAATGAACTATGCTGTTATGTAAGTAAACAGCTGTTAAGTGAAACTTTTCAATTCTAAGAACTGAACTGAAATGGCTACTTAAAAAAACGGTCATAGGTAAAAATTTTAATGTGATAAATAAATAGGTCTATACGCCTTATAACGCGACCAACAGCTCAAGTATGACACGTTAGTTGATATGTTTCTGCTTATATCCGCCATTGTCAAAACATTGCAGTTGGATACAGAAATCTTTGACATTTACAATTTACTTAACATACACACACATATATATGGACGGGACAAAAGACATTTACGAACAAAAACTAGTAACAGGCCTACTACCAAATGTATTGTAAATTGTAACCATAATTAATTGTTATTATTTAATTAAAACCATTTATATGTACTGTTTTATGACTCATTACACCCAAGATGCATCTGTTATGACAAAAATTGCTTCTGAGGTGTCCATATTATTTTTTTATGTTTCTAAGCCAATTCGTTATTTTATTTATTTTGTATACACAGCTGTAAGCTGCATGAGGTGCTTGAAGGAAGTAGAATGAACTAAATGAGTTTTTTCTGACAAATATTAACAAAAGCGAACATAGAAATTTAACCTTAGTTTACTCAAAACTCACATTTCAGACTGAGTCCGTTTTCCCACTCTACTCCTTTTTCTTTCGGTCACATTAAAATATCAATTAGCTTCGGAACTGGAAGGAGCTACAAACACAATATTTAACGACAGACCTTGTAAAGGCTGAATGAATACTTCAGTAGAAGAGATTGCGCCAGGCTGGCAGGGAGCTCTGGCTCTATAGACTACATACTTTTAAAAAGGAATGCACGCCACACGAAAACCTTAAAAGATATGTTTTTATCAAATGTCAAATGTAGCCTTAAATTTTGTTTAAATTTCTATAAGTGTATTTGAGATATAAAAACAAATATACATACATACACCTACACACAACAACACTTGCACACTCTGCGTCCAAAAAACTGTAAATTTTACAGTTTTTTGGACGCAGAGTGAACGATTTAAAACATTGAAATGTATTTTAAATAAAAAGTTTAATGCCAATTCGGTGTGGTGTTTTGAAATTAGTGCAAAACGTACATACAACAAAAACGTTGTTAATATTTGCGAAAGTATAGTTCATTTTTAATTTCATTGGCCATTTAAAAAGTAATAATTTGTTATATATAACTTCTTAAGCTATTGTCTGTCACATCTGAAAACATTAATTCAAGGTGTTAATAATAGTACGAGATAGGTGAGGTAATTAAGGGAGAATTTACTATTTTACACCTAAATCTGTCGTAGTTTTCATTACTAGGAGCGAATGTGGCTCTTTTTGGTACCCAATCGTTTTTTACGATTTAAGTACCAAAAATACACTTTTGCTCAGTGTTATGAACAACTATTTTCATCATACTGTAGACAACCGTCGGTTGTTAAAAAACTAGACCACATAATTTGAGGTTATACAACGTCGTCATCAATGTTTACATTTCTGTTATTTACAAACATAACTCTAAATATCGTGTTATTAGTATAATTTTCACAATGTACTGATAAAACTTTGAGGTTAGCCAACCGAAAAATTTACCGTATGTTTTTCTGTTCCCTATTTGAAGTTAACTAAAAACTATGATTTTTGACGATTTAGAGAACTAAAAACAGCAGCTTTCTGGGCAGAATGGTTAAAACTCTTTATATCCTAAAATAGTTAGCCACGACGTGTATGGTTTGGTAAGTAGTTGGTGGTAAGTAGTTTTAGATCCTACCCAACCATTAAATATGTTTAAATTATATAAGTAGTGCTAATGAGGGTAAAAGGTCCAAGGAAGAATGTACAAAAACTATTAAGAAATCTGTTACAATATATTTTATATTTATAGGTAATGGTAAATAGTTCGTACGAATCGAACCAAACACTGGGTTCTTTGTTTGGAGTTCATTGTTGGTGATGGTGAGTCAATATTGTTTAAAGGTTTATTGTAGAACATTTTCCACCACAATGTTAAATTAAACCAGTCTTTTTAACTGTAATTAACCTGCATTTTTGTTTTTAAAATAACACTTATTTTACCATTGTGATAGAAAATGAAGCAATAAGCCTTTAAAAACATTGGGTAGTACTCTACGATTATCGTTACCGTACTAAGTACTGCATTTAATTGCCAGTTTGGCAAAATTACCCGATATACGAAGATCCAACGACATTGTCACCGATCGTTCTAGTTTAGCGTTGGGTTGCAGGGCATACGCCAAGAGTTTGACCTTTTGGGATATAAATCCCATTCAAAACAAAAAATCTAATATCAATCCACCAAATTAGGATTGCCGTTCTGCTTTGTATTCAAATTCAAGAAAATTAACCTGTGATCTTTATCTACAAGACTAATAAATTGGTTGTAGCTTCCCTAGACATTCCATCCTCATGTTAAAGTTGTAGCCAGGTTTTTAATAAAATTGGTCTTAGTTGATGTGAGCCACCTACAGATTGCGCTGATCTAAATTACTGATTTCTGCCGATTACATGATGGTTTTTACCAAGTCAAACTGATGGAATGACTTATTATGAGCTATAGCAACTTTTGTAACCCAGCAACTATGTCAGTAACAAAAAATAAGGTAAAAAATAGAGATTTAGACACTAGCGCAATCTGTGACTGGCTCACACAACTACATTCTTTTTTAGTAAAAATTTGGCGACTGCTGATCCATATAGATGGGATTTCTTGTTTTATTAGTTTGTGGTGTATTGTACAAACACATCATTTATAGCGATATTTTTACTTTTTTCGTCAACGATATGATTTAAAATATTTGGACACACTATTTATTGAATGTAAACCTATTAAATGTATTGATAATTTAATAGCTGTTTCATGCAATCTATAAAACCCAATAACTCAAGTATTGATGTAAGAATGTATAGTTACTAAAGTATTGGAACTAGTATACGTAATTATAAATACGTATTAAAAAGTAAAACTACTATACAATAATGACGTTCAAAAGCAAAATGAATTTTTACCGTTGATTCTCATAAAAAATTGATAATCCACATTCTTAACTACCAACAATATCATGTTAAATTTTCGCAAAATGTGAGCCATACTGTTTATCACATAAACAAATTTACAAGAAACTCTTAGTTAAAGTTTTGTGCATGTCAAGTCTAATTTTGGAACTAATTTTACTAAACGTGTTTTTGTACTGCTTCTACACAATTAAAGGAATATCATTTACGGGTTAATTAAGGTGTATTTTTCGATCCTGAACTAATGAATGCGGTTGTGTTGCGGTTGTTCTAATGTCAGTTGGTCAACTCGGACAAAGGTCAGTTGTATTGGAATGCGGTTTTTAAAAATACTTGATATTGCCAACTCCAAACCTCGACACTGTGATAGATACTTTAATATACCATAGCTTTAGAACTAGGAATTTTTATCTCATATACTGTATTGCTTGATGTTGCTTTTGAGGGGAAAGCCCTCAAAAATACAAAAATAGTTATAATTCATTATTTTATTTTACATACTCGAATAAAGCCACTTTAATAGCAAAAAACTGGTAGGATTATAAATATCATAAAATTATACTAATTTTACCTTTTACGTTTGTCTACTATAATGGTATCCATGGACACACGGATTCACTAAAGAAAACCACATAAAAAAAATCACTATATAGGACTTTAAGTCCAAGACCATTCGTATTCAGTTTAAAATACAGAGTTGACGACATCTTTTTCGTCCATTCTATGAGTTGAATGCTATAACTATTGAAAAATGCCGTAAAGCTAATTTGGATTCCTCTTATGAAAGTAGGATTAAATAAATAAAGCCATTAAATTAGTATTATATTCAAGCAGAAGTTTAAGTTTTCTGATCTACACAAGATGCTAAAAATGAAAAAAATATAACTATTTGTATTTTAGCAAATTTACCATATAGGAAATACTCTTTTACCGTAGGTATTATGGTAAGACCTAAACCCGGGACGGATTTACTTCTTCGTTTTGATGTCCATAGAGACCCTGTTAATGTTTATTTGAATGTCCGTTAGCGCGATAACTGGACCAAAATTGATTCGATTATTTATGAAATTCGGTACTAAGATGTAAACCTACGTTTATTCGAACGAGTTTTCGAACCAGCGTGATCAAAGTATGGGGGTTGAAAAAGGTAAAATTGGGTTTTCCTATTTTTGAACTTAAGAACATTATAATATTTCTATATATTTTTTTACAAACCATTTCCTTTGAATTTCTTCACTACAATATATTAGCACAACAACATCAGTGATAACATGTGTGCAGTATCGTTTTACTGCTTGCTAGCCTTTTTTTGCATTTCACCATCATTATGAATTTAAACATATTTTTTTATGAGTGCGAACAAACGAACAAGCGCTGAGGAGTAGCAACGCGCACGTTACTAAACGAAGAACAATATTGGAATTTTCAGATTTTAAAACGTTAGGTAATCTTTGAAACCAGACAAACTGATGACCGAGTAAGTAACGAAGGAACCCTAACTGCTTGGGAACGAAAAGAGAATAGATTTATGCACCCTTGTAGAGATCAACACTGAAACTTGGCTGCACGCAAGTAACTATGCGCATTGCGGACACCTAACTCCATCTTTATTCAATTTCAAACAGTTTGGGTTTTATCTCCTACTTTTATGTGTTTCCACATTTGAGGTTCTATGTTCACTTCAATGCGTCCATTCTATAGTGTAATTCAGGAAGGGGATTCAACGAAAAAAGTAACATCTTAAAATAGATTATTCTTTCACAACTTAAAAAGCAAATATTTTGATAAATATTTCCCGATGGTGCTGAATCTAAAGAAGTTGGTGTAACTTGACACTAGATTTATAGTACGGTGAAATTTGTAAAAAATAAATATTTAATAAAAACAAAAAACAATTGTTTTACTCGAACAAAAACTCCTCCCCGCCAAATCCGACGCTCTCAAAATGCTTAACTTTTACGGGGACTGTATTCATCAGTTTGGAGTAAAAATTTAGCTATCACTTTGGATGTTGAGGTTTGGGTCTAATTCCACCGTACTATTAGTGTAATGATAATAACAACAAATAAGAGCATTTGAGACTGCAGCATTATCATTTAGATCAAATCCATTGGTGATTGGTATGACCTAAGGGACCGAAGTATCTGGCTCGCCCCCGACCATCTTATACATAAGGATATATATATTAAGGATACTGCTAATTAACTGCTTGGATTCTCTCTGCACATTAAAATTATATCAAGTGATGTTAACAGTAAATATGCCTAACATACTACCATTCACTATTGGATACTATATATACTGTATTGTCTTAATAGTCAAACATACTACGTTAGGCGTATTTCTTTGCGGATTCGTTTGACCGGCTGTAGCAGCCTTAGTTTGAATTATGACTTCACGCTTTTGATATGTAAACCAAATATTTCATACGATTCTTCAATAGACGATCCTAGAACGTACAAAGCAACACAAATTTACTTTTCATGGTTTGTTAAAACGTATACAATTTATGATTTGTTTAGAGACAACTAACAACATTATGATTTGTACGAACTATATGACCTAATTTCCCAGTAGACAATACTAGGACTCTACAACACATATTTATTTGTTGTAACGCATATTCATATGTTTTCTAACTGCAGTGAGCCAGGATCTCCGAGACATCACTGCAGTGGCTGGCGTCAAGTACAGACTTCATCGATTCCTTCGTCCCTAACAGCTCACACCCATCGGAAATCCTAACTCAGTTTTGTTATATATGTATCAACTAATAACTTCAAAAATCGTGTAATAGCTATTTACCTTACAAGTGTAGTAAGAGCGCTTTTACATCACGCAGGTGAATGTTGTGTAACGAGCGGAAGCGAGTTGCATAATTGACCTAAGTGATGTAAACACGCTCTTGCGTAACGTGTAACGTACAAGATTTTACCTGACCCGACAATATACTGGAGGTTACGAACAATATTTTTCATTATCCATTTCCCTCATCTTTTAACAGTAACGTTAATTTACAAACAAAAGCTAGGTTAGGAAAATTCTTCAAAAAATAACAATAAAATTCAAGCGGACAGCTGATTTCTAGCGTTGAACGTCGTTGGCTACATAGAGGTATATTTTAAGTTAAGCTTTTAAGTTAAGCACTCAATGTTATTTAAATGTGTTTCATTACCTCACCGAGTGAGTTTTTTTCATCTTTACATCACTTGAGAAGTAAAAGATGTTGTATACATCACGCTTGGGATAGGGAAGTTTAAAATGGCGGGTTAGGTAAAGTCATCTTGGGTTGTTAAATAGTTACACGCTTGCCAACAAACAAATTGTTGTGATCCCAAAATGCATGTCGATTTTTTGTGGTTACATACTGGCCTCAGTAGTCCTTAACCATTGGGCTTATATTTAACAAGCCCATATTTATATTTTTGGGTCATATAGTTAATCTTAGACTAAAAGCAATACAGTTAATCCCCCTCTATTATTTACCTTGCGTTCGTGTTCAAATGGTCAAACTGATATTGATAATGATAATGCTGAAAACATCGTGACTCAAATGTTTTAGTAGAACACGTAGTAGTTAATGAATACCCAGCGACTGAAACCTGTTGTGGATAAACCTTTGCGGTTATTTACATTTTACCGGATCAAACTGAAAACGTCATTGAATAGTTGAAATGAAAAAGCACAATAAAAAAGAATGTAGACTACAGGACTGCGTAACACATTGAAGCTTTTAGCCAAATTGGATCGCATTGCCCCGTTGGAGGAGGAACTCAATTAGACCTAAGACAATGAAGACGACTGCTTACTCAAAGTGGAGGCGATGAAATGAGCAAAGGTGGCTTTGAAATGGTTACTAATGCAACTACCCGAGCTGGATAAAGTTTGTACTCCAAAACTTTTTAAATTTTAATTGACAATTAGTTTTAATTTTACTTACTATTTTATCATTACTAAAGGTCGTCCAGTGCTCGAAATTCGACCAAAAATATGTAATGTACAGACTTCTCTATTTCCACCCCACGCTGTAAATAAAACATGTGATTGGAATTCCTTTAATTTGTTTAGATTTTCTGTTTATATTTCGTTACCAGCATGGCATCGTATTAGGCCCATGTTAATTTTTTTCTAATTTGAATATCATTTTTCGTGCTGATTTTTGAGCTTATTTTAATTTCTAAAGGGATTCTGCTTATCTACAAGAATTTTTCTAACAGTATGCGTAGATTTTCCCTGCGATGCACACGAGCTGGGAAAAAAGGTTTTTAAGAAACATTGTTGCCTGTTAGTATATAGATTATTTGAGATGGGGACGCCACTAATGTGCGTATTTTAACCCAAATACGAACGAAAGATGACTGTGGAATGGATTGTGATGCTTTCTGTAGCTTTGTTACTGACTATGACTAGTTGTTTCATTGAAAAAGCCCAATGATCAAGGTCATCTAGATCCAGTTTCGAACAATCAAAAAGGTACTCATTTTTCTCAGGATCCAACCGGCAATCCGCTTGTATTGAGCACTATAACCACTAAACTACCCAAAGTAAATAGAAAGAAGGTTTTGTATGTATCAGAAAATGTGTCCATAGAAAATATGTATTGTACCATATTTGTTGTGGTAGGGCTATGTTTGTAATCGATTAATTTTTGTCGGGCCAGTAATATCAAACAAGCTTTCTACGAGAAAACCTATACTTGTTCACTTATGTGTTTAAATTTAAAAAAAATGCCCGTTGCATTAATAGTTAAATACAATTAAAGTAAGCGAGAGTATTTCTACAACAAAGACTAATTCTATTTATTTCTTGTTTCAAAATAAAGTTACTTCATTTTTCTACTGTAAGATTTAGAAAAACACGTAATGTCTTCATGAAAGCTGCAATGCTTAGTACTCTATAACAATATAGAACAATAATTATCATTCTTAAACTTATTTAAAACAGATCAAGGTAAGCCCAATTTATAAAACTACTTAAAGAATCTGAGCCATTATTTCCACGACTTCATAGAATGATGTTTAGTCTTAACAGCCAAAGATTCAGCAAAGAACCACTTTGTTTAATGGTACGACCGATTAGAGATTTCCTGGTTAATGCTCGAAGCTTAATCCACTCTAATGTTTTGACGTTGCGCCGCGATGCTATAGTTATTTGTTCCAAACCCATAAATTACCGGAACGCCCGACGTTTTATTTGTTTCAAAGAATAATTTACTTATCGATTGTTTATACAGGGTGTAAATAAAGTCCCGCATGGGTTTAATATGTTCCAAACGATAACAGATAAATCAGTAAGATTTTGTACATGACACGAAACCTAAGAATTTACTTTTTGAAGAACTACCAGAGTTCTGGAATATCATGGGGGTGTCCCACAAGGAGTCAGAAGGATATCTTAAAGAAGAACATTCTGCAAAAAAATTCTGAAAATTTGAATTTCAGACAACCGAGTGAAAAATTACAGCGGATCAAAGTTTTATTGAATTTGCCATTTTGAATCTTTGAACAGCTGCCATATTTTACTAAGTTGTTTTTTGAGCTCAAATTCACGGTATTGTAATCTACTACTAAAGACCTTTAATTTTATGTGCATATCGACCTATGCTTACGTATACGATTTTCTTCCGATTCCTAGCGGCACCCTCCTGAGGAGGTAGCGTATAATAGCATACTAAATTCCATATATCTTTGAAACACTGCCATTTTTGACTCGGTTATCCATTAGAGTTCAAATTTTCAGCATTGTGTTCTGCCATAGGCCTTAAATTTTTCATGATATGACAGAAAACTGATACCTCCTTCAAAAAGTATATATATTGGCTTATCGATGTACCCATTTGTATTGGTCTTCTTGGATCTTATCTGTTATCGTTCAGAACATGTTAAACCCAGGCGGGACTTTATTTACACGCTATATAAACTTTTTATGTATGTGATGTTATTTTTAAAACCTAGTCAAAATTCAGATCATATCTATTTGTTATGATTTAAATGTGTAACTAATATTAAATACTCTAAGTAAACACAATTTGGTTTTAATTGAAAATTAACATTATTAAATTCAATTTAATTTCCACTTATTAGTACAGAGAGGAAATAAATACTCTGCTCGTCATTGCTTATATTTATTATTACTAATAAATACTAATCATTACCAACACTAGCATTAAAAATGTATCAGCAACCAGATAAATTCAGTCTAAAATGATCTACAAAAGAATTTAACATACGATGTTACTAAAAATATTTTATCTAGAAGTAATTGCTGTAAAATAATACGGCCAGACACTGTTTCTGCGATTAAGATAATTTGGATATATAAATATATTATAGCTCATTAAAACTACTAGTTTAGTTGCCAAGATATGAACACTTCAATTACTACAAAAACTCTACTAGTGTATACACATTGCAATGTAGGACCAGAGGAAATAGTACAATAATAACCACAAATTGTAAATAGAACAAAGCTAAGTTTGTCCATCAAAGTCACATTATAGTTTTTGCAAATGTTTTGCATGTTTCTCGCAAGGTTTTCTGGCCCATATACTATATTTAGTCTTAAGCACCCATTAAAATACCATCTGAGGAGCAATTTTCTCTGACATTGAAACCACACAGCTCTTTGTCTGGTTTCTACTTTACATTTAGATGACATTTTTATATTGCATAATAAACACAAGAATCATTTAAAAAACACACACACGATAGGTAAAATTCAGTACATAATTTGTTATATCTAAGAGTGATAGGTTGATGTATTACGTAATAAATAAGTTCTTAATCAATAATAATAAATATATTTTAAATCCGCAATGTTTGAAATAATATACATTACAATTCCTATTAATATTTACAATAGACCATTAGTACTGAAAAATACTGCTGTAGATTAATGACTAAAACTCTATTTAGAAGAAAAAACCTAATTTTAACGTGTTGGAAGAAGATATTTAAGTACATTGAATATAATCATCTATTAATTCATTGGAAAATAAATTATCGAAAAGCTATAAATGAACCATCATAAAACGGTTTTGAGGAAAAGCTTAAGATATTCGCTGACTCATTTTCGTTTCTGTTTCCAAACTGCGGGTTTTAATAATGTTTTAAAATTTATGGAGCAAATATTTAATTTGGAATTAAATTATGTATATTGTTAAAAAATGTAAAGCTCTACATTCTACTAAATGGGTAGTATGTACCTGTTTTAAGTATTAACGGTGTAAATTCAAAAATAGCATGAACGTGACACATTTTAAATGACAAAAATTATATTTAAGGAAGAATTATTACATATTTATACTATGAAATACTAATAATTATGGTATTTTCATAAAGTAAACTTTCTTTAGAGTAGTTTCAGCTTCATACGACTAGTATAAGTCGAATACATTTGAAGTTATAGCATTTTCCGTAAAACCTTGCAAGTTTGATTTGTTTCGCCACGATTATCCAAATGGCGGATTTTGCTGGAAGTGGGATATTGTTCTCAAATGCAGCTTTATCATTATCTGTCCTGTACTATATTGTTATTGTAAAAAAATGAAGTTCAAGCGAAAGGAATAGACCAAAGCGACTCATTGTAAAATCTTTACAAAAATATAAAAGAGATAATATAAGTTATTTATTTATTACCAAAGAGAACATTAAAAAAAATCTATATTTATGGCATTTTAAACACACCGATATAGAATTTTTATTGATTAATAGATAAAAATAATCGAGGAATATAAAATAAAAATTTTACTAAAATTCAGGAAGTAAAACTAAATAATTCATTTAGTTAAATTATTGAGACTATGCTAATATCGATTACATTGAAAAAAATCGCTTAAAATGCATTTACATACCTAATATCATAAAACTGAAGTATGTTATGCAATGTCCACCTTTAAATGAATCCTTATCTATCATTTTACTTTTAAAGACAAAAAGATAATTTACCATACATATTGTAAAAAAAAGGTGCTATAGTGTCAAAGCAAACTAAATTAGCATAACTTTACTTTAGGAAAGGCATAGACTAAACACATAGAAACGTCTGAAGTACAGGGAGTGATGTGGTATCCAGTGATGGATTTTTAATGAGGATTAAATGTGAAGCTCATCGACCAAGCTTGTCACAAATTCCTTTCCGCCTAACAGTACATGACATTTTAAATCCGTTGGTGGGGTGGTGCTTCAAATGTATCGGATAGCATGAAAAACCAAGATTAAAACGTTTCCATTGTTCGCCATAAGAGCATGAATTTAAGTTGAACTAGTTTATCAAAGGTATGAGAAATGCTTTACAAAGTTGAGTATTACATTCAAGAAATAGAGGGAACACTTATAATTTCATTTTAACTAGAGATTGGTTTTCTGAAAGCAAAAAAAAAAAAAAAAAATAACAACATTTAATTAAAACCAACTAGAGCCTCTTAATTCAAATATTTGTAATTATCAGATGTATTTTACGTTTGCAAAAAAAATTAATGGTAGGAGTCTTACTTTTTCTAAATAGATCCCATCTCGTAACATTTAATTTTTTACACTATTTTTATCCAAGCACTAATAAGTAATAATAAATTTGTCTATCTACTAAGAATTTGGCAAGCTTGATAATTTTAATGCAAGTTTGAAAGATTTGAACCTAGACAAGAACATATAAACATACAAATTTGTTGATCCACCTGCATTAAAATTGTTTAATGAACAAAGTACAACAACCAACTGCAAAAAGTAGACATATACTAAGAAAATGAATACTAAGCAAACACAATCGCATAGTGGATTAAGCAATTGTAATTATATAACAAACTGTTTTGCTTGTGAAATTATACACTATCAAGTGACCTACATAAAATGATTATATTAAATAATACAACCGTGTAAATAATGTTTAGAAATGAAACAATGTACATGTTGAAGAAAACCTAGCCTACTAAAATGTGTTTTTAATGCCGTAAAGAAGTTATTCAGTTTGATTTAATTAAAACCTCTTTTTACTTTTTTAAAAATAAACTGGTAAACAAAGTATTTTAATATCTTAATAATATGCAAAGTTTTTGGTGTTTGCTAGTCTATAGGTTAATGTTCCAAACAGTGGGATCGAACCGGGTTTGATCCTCTGCTTTAACAAAAATCAAATGCATTTGGCCAACTTTCCCCTAAGGTAGTTTTCAATAATAAAATGCCTTTGATTTTACATGACCTGTAAAGACAGCGTTATCATACACGATGAATAAATCCTGGTATTATTCCCAAGGGTCGTTCCAAAGCTTGATGAGTCTTGTAATAAAACTACGTCACGATCGTCAACCATCGATGTATTTATTATACATCGATGTCGTCAACCAGATAAGTACTTACCAAACATTAAATTCCTCGGAGGATAAATGAATCAAAGTTGGCAGCTTTAATTCTTACCTCACTCGGTCATCAAATATGACGACAATACAGTTTTAGCTTTCTGCAATAACATATCGAAGGACTATTTAAACCTAGGCCTGCATCGATTGAAAAATCCTAAGTTATGTATTATTGTTACTGTTCACAAATGATTTGATAGATGATAAGATAATGTCAGGTTATTCGTTTGTTTAGCAACAAAACACATCTTTTATGGGTGTTTAAAAATGGCGTAGAGGGAAGTTCAAAATTTCAGGGACTCAATTGACTTAAAGTGTGCTGAACATTTATTTAAAATTTCAATATTTTAAATTTAACTCCTAAATAGTATCTTTGAGTTCTTATAAGCCCTGTATCGACTTTCATCCTCATGTCAGGATGAACTTAAAAACACATTTAAAAGATATTTAAAACATAAACATATATAAGATTTATTTAAAAATATTTTGACGTATCCAAAAAGTAAGCATGAAACAAAAGGTACGCTTTTGGAAAAACTAGTTAAATGACCCATTTCGTTATCCATTCACAGTTAATTTTATTTAACAATTGGAATATACAGCACTCATATAAATGGTTATTTTAGTTTTATAAGTTTCTAGATAAAATGCAGTAATACAAAACATTAATTTAATTACTTGCATAATAATTTGTTAATACACATCTTTATGGACAGTTAACTCATAAATTAATGTGTATACGTAAACAAATTGTCTAATTGTTATAAAAATTAAATGTTTAAACTTGTTTTCAATAAATTTGTAAAACAAAAATACTTTTTTACCGATTCATAAAATGTTTAGGGAAATAATTCACAAACCAAACATTTCCATTTTAAATGTTTAACAAAGACATTATGCGACTTATTGAAAACCTGCCTAGACCTTAACATGTTTCATCTAGAAAATATGAATTAAAGTTACAAAATCATATACTTTATTATATATAACCAACGATCTACTCGTGGCTGCGAGAGTGAGAGCCAGACACGCCCTCCAGAAACATCGATTTCAATTACGACGTTCCGCGCGTCATTATATCACCAATTGTTTGTTTTTTCTCAGATTTGTTCTGCTGAATAGTTACCGACCTTGAACTATATGCTTTTTATCTATGGGTTGTTAGTGCAGTAATGTAATATTTTGTTGAACTTTGGTACATTTAAATAAAGTTAGTGGTAGTTAATGCTATGAGAAGTATATAGGAGTTGTCATTATAAGAGACGTAATTTTAAAAAGATAAGTGGACTTACAGCTGGACGCCTGGGTAAAGACTATATTGTTGAAGGAAAACTATTATCGAATGGTGGGATTTCAACTCACTAGCTCTTCCGTGATAGAAATCCTGTGCCGTAACTATTAGGCCAGACGCGCCCTTATTATACCGTCAATTTAGAAAATACATCACTTCCAATATACAGGGTGATTGATATAAGGGTGCCAGCCGTTTTATTCAAAAACTATAAGAGATATGAAAAAAAGGTTAAATGGTAAGTGCCTTGGATATTTTATTAAAAAAATTTTAGTCAAGTCGAAAAAAATATTTTAGCCGCCATTTTTCCAATATGGCCGCCAACTTTGATTTTTCGTATAGAACACCCTGTTTTTTACGATGTATTCCGGTAGAAAATGTAATTTTAAGATGATTTCGTTCTTGTAATTTTTTCACAAACCTAACCGTTTCAAAGATAATAATGGTGAAAGTTTTGAAATTTCTGCATGAGAGAGAGTTCGATGAAGGCCTAAGCAAGCATGCCAGCTGTTTTATACGAAAACTATTCGAAATTTAACAACTTTGACCATTATTATCTTTGAAACGGTTAGGTTTATGAAAATAATCACAAGAATAAAATCCTCTTAAAAGTACATTTTCTACCGGAACACATAATAAAATACAGGGTCTTCCGTAAGAAAAATCAAAGTTGGCGGCCATATTGGAAAAAAATACGGCTAAAATAATTTTTGTAATTTTTGTAATTTTTGTAATTTTTGTAATAATTGTTGACTTGAGTACCGTTTTTTAAATAAAAAATCCAAGGCACTTACCATTTAACTATTTTTGATATCTTTTATGATTTACGAATAAAACGGCTGGCACACTTATATCAATAACCCTGTATAAATGAAAATATTTGAAACCAGACTTTTATACTTACTTACTATGCACCATCCCAACTATGAAACTCTGGCAGTGAGAACCAAACTTACCTGGAACAAGACAAAATGAATAACTACCTAGTAAACGTGGACTGGAAACACTGTTAAATTAATAAATGACAATCATACGACACGATGTTTACGTCCAACAATACGATACAATAAGAGCTATCAGATTATGTTAACATTGATTATAGAATACAGAAGAGTAATCAAGCACCGTTTCAATTTAGGTAAAAGCTCAAGGGACACGAAGTTGAAAGTCGTAATTCTTACAAGCTTTGGTCTGTTTTGTTAAACAAAGTTTGTGTCTTCTGCTCATGTTTCAGTGTATTTGGCTAGGAGTTCTGTGTCTCCAAGTTTTTGTAGTCCAACTTTCAGCATAAAGATTTCGGTACGAGGTAAAAAGAGCCGATAGTTCAAGAAATAAATTATTGTCATAATAGAGGCAGTCCGTATATCCTTAGAAATATATAAAATATAAAAAATGATGTCTGGGGACGGATATTTTATTAGAGTTTAGATAGCCAATAGATTATCTGTTTGGCCTCAATAAGCTGTTTCTGGGGAGTATAACATTAGTTATATTTTCTTTCGTGTCGCATTGCTGTAGGATATACGCTCTCTAGGTTGTCCTAGAATTCATTTGTCATATTTTAGCTTAAGTTATAGTGTTAATGGAGGGTAAATAAACAAAACGTCTTATAACACTTTAAATATATATTCACGCTTATACTATACTGTTACTCACAAGACGGTAAATATACATATAATATGGTAAGTGGCGATCGTTACGTCATTCGCCTATTGGGTCTGATGATTGGAGTGTCCAATTGAAATCGATCACCACTTATCATCTTTTATGTATATTTACCGTCTTTTAAGTAACAGTGTAAGCGAACAACACGTTTCTTTTATTTACTTTCCGTAAATTTAATAACACGTACAATGGTGATCAAGAAGTTATATTCTGTTTATGTAAAGTTTCTACATTCAAACAAACAATTTTGAAGTTCTTGTTTGTATCCACACCAATATCATTGCTTCACGTTTTGTAAGAAGACAGTTCAGGGTGTTGTCTTGCTACTATCTAATTTTGATCTTTCGTTTGATTGGGAGACCAGTGACGAACGATATCAGATTCAGAAATGAATCTCTCTTGGAATCAAATAAACATCTTTAAGATTTGAATGTGGGCACTACAACCCCCCCCCCCCCACGGTTACCCAGACTCTAATATGGATGTTAATTAAATCAACATTCCAACAAATATCAAATTTGTATTCGAATTTTCGACTAATAATGCTCTCTGCCATAAATGCTTCGTTCTGGAGGTATCAAAATGAGGGTATCAACCGTTATTATCAAACACACTCTACAAATGCTAACCGAATTTAAATATACAATGCATTTAACAAAAACATGTTAACAGCAATGTACACTATCAGTTAATAAACTATTTTATCTTTATTATTATTTGAAGATTGCTTATTTTATCGATATGATGGTAAATCATTAAGCGATGAAAATATTATAACCACAATAAAAAAGTAATTGATTTTGTTGTGTTTGGATGAAAATCATTTAATCCTACGGATAACTTAAACTCTTTATAGACTTTATTTGATCTTCCTTATCACCCAAACGTTCAATAGTAAAAAAATACAACTAAATGAAACCTTCACACAGATTATATTTGTAAAAACACAGTATATTAAACGCGCCGGAGATTGTGAGGTGACAAAACGTCGGTACAAAATTAATTAAGACCGCACGGTGACGTTACTTGACGCACAACAATGTGAAGCGGCACAAAACGGCGTGACGTCATCCCGTTGATCGAATTAACGGCAACAACAAACGGCCACAGTATTGAGTTCTGTTTATAACAATGGATCGTCTTTCATCTCCTTTATATTAAACTTTTCTTGTTAAAGTTTACAAGATCTGTTTAGTTTTGTACACAATACTTTTAGATACTAAGTAAGGAAGTTTGGTATTGGATTTTTGCGAAGCGATGCACAACAATGATAAGGCCTGGCTAATTTTGAGAGTTTTGTTACTAAAGTATAGGTTAGATTTTTTTTTATAACAATGATGCACAATAATTTAATGGGTTTGAATTGTTGTACTTCAAAATATTTTTGAAACTCATCAAAAACGTCATCTTAAAACACGGAAAATATTTATTTAGGTATTGATAAGTTTCAAATCAGACATACTCACTTGCATGTGTTATACTACACTTAATATTTTATAGTAATGGGAATTTAATAGAATATGCAAACTACAATGGTAAATTCACTATACCAAATACATTCATATTCAACCAAATTGAGGAAGTTATGCATATAAGATAAATAAATAATGTTATTTATAAAGACATAATATTTTAGAAACAAAATACAATGCCTAACAATAAAAAAAAAGGTAAAAAAATTTCTAGATGCCGAAAGAAACTAACTCTTTATAAAGTTCTTGATCCCAAATCATCCCTGAATGTTATAAACTAGTTTAGCGAGGCTCGTTTTACAATTTACATAAAAAGATTTTTAGAATTACGTTTTTTTTTAGTTGTAAAAATTAAATGCATGCTTTAAATACTTTACCAACCTTCTGTCCCAGGCTCAAAAATAAAACGACCTCTTTTAGGACAATACATTGGTAAAACGAACTTTACATGAAAACGGAACCGAGGTATGAAACCTACTGAAAAGACTCTGGAGAAGAAGTTATTTGAAAGATATTTAAACTCCTCGTCGATAGAGGTCTTCCACCTGTCACTCTATGTCGAAGGGTGAAACTGTCTGCCAAAGATACTGCATATGTTTATGTACCAAAGATGCCAAAGATACTGCATATGTTTATGTACCAAAGATGCCAAAGATACTGTATATGTTTATGTACCAAAGATACTGCATATGTTTATATTAGAATGTCCAAACAAACAGAAATTAAAACCTTGAAAGAAAGTGTTTCAAATATCTTGGTTTGAAGGAGACGAGATTTATAATTATTTATGACCTCAAAATATATTAATTTGAGTCGTTGGTTTAACTTTAATGATCCGGAAATTAAATAAATGGTGATTGACTGGAGTTTCTTGATTAAGTTATCTAATACAGGGAAAAATCTCATCTCCAAAAAAATCTTCCCGATATAAAAAAAAAAAAAAAGAATAATCACCGTCATTGCATAATCAGAAAAATAACGCCGGCACCATCAGAATAGTTGGGATATCAGAACAGATCGCAGCTCCATGTTCCTAGGAAAGTAATACAATATTACAGAAAAATTTACTGCGATTAAAAGGTAGTTTAAATACCACAACTAGTGGCAATGCAATAATTTATATCAAAACAATTACAAGCAGTTGATTTGAAATAATCTTTTGTATAATTTTTTATGTTAAAAACATAGGTAGAGAACCGAATCTTTGTGGTGAATTCGCTAATATTACCTAATACCAAATTCGAATTTCAATAAATACAAGACCACTTTCCTAATACGAATCTTTAATTTTAAATATCAACATCCTATTGATTGACTATTGAGCTCATACACAATTATTCACTTAGCGATCTGCATAAACATAGCTGGATATGGCCGAGGGGTAGGGATAAGCAATGCAAATTTAATGTTTATGTCCTGCTGGGCAACACGTGTATAAGAAATCAATAACAGTTCAGCACCGGGCTATTTTTACTAATTGACTTTGTAACAAATATTAGCTTTTCCATAGCTTCGGTCTGAAAAATCTAACCAGAATATTGATTTAAAATACATATGTGTGATTATATTGCGTTTAGTTACTGTAATTAATTGCTAAAAAAGTATTACTATACCTAAGTTTGACTGTGTAATTTTACTTTTGTAGCCATTATAACTACGAGACAGCTGAAAAGTCTATGTATTCAAAGTAAAATAGTATTTCGCTATAGTTTAATGTCTGAAGATGTACATTTTGAAGCTGGGTAGCGGAGCATGATTCTCAACAGTTGGAAGATTGCTGGTTCAACTGTAAGAAAAGATATATGTTTTTATGTTTCGTACTGGACCCAGGTCCATAGTCAGTTTTCAACACATTGTTTAAGAAACATCTGGTATTAGTCAGTAACAAAGCTAACGCATCTCAAGCGATGGTTGGGAAACCACATAACGTTAAAGCACAATCTTTCTTCAACATAAGGAATAAGCTTCTCATATTTTTGTATATTGTACAATATTTTGCAATAAATTCATGATAATTTCCAATGGTGAAAATGTGTATTCAAAACTTGATCTATCAAGTACATCTGTTGACAGATGCTTCATGTGTGTAATCTATCTTTTTGTAATCAAACAAAATTAGAGGTTAACATTATTTGAAAGGCGTATTCAGTTGTAAAAGTAACCGACCTAAGTCAATGCAATAGGCGTGGCTTTCTGACCTATCGTGAAGGCTGCCCGATGGGAAGATGCCATAAATCGATTAGAACAAAACGAGAGCGACGAGCAATCGACGGCCAGTACATCCCTGGACAATATAAACGAGAGAGAAATTGTCAGGAACAATACTGGGTCGAAGACCTGACTAAAGGGAACCTTTCAGGGTGAATTTACTGACTACTTGGACTTAGTTGGACTATAACTTGTATCTATCCCATTCCAAATACCTGATGGTAATGTCGAAATAGTACTGTGGTTGAATTATGGTCTTCTTATCGTAACAGCTGAATGGATGTTTTGTTTACATTTTTGCTCATGTCAAAACAATCTATTATATTAGTACAGTAAAAATGTATATGTTGACCGGGACAATATTGCAACAAATAATTTTTTTTCAGCATATTCGCAAATATGGTCATTTTCACATACTAAAAATCCACATTAATCTCAAACCGGGAAATCAGTCAAAACCCAAGATGGCGCTTGGATAAAAAATCAGTAATAAATTATTTGTATACAGAGAGTTATTATACTGAGTTTAAGGGAACACAGTTTTTATTGTCTATAGAGAATGAAGTGTATGGAATCAATGCCATTAGGCTTTCAATTGGTGATGAGTTAAGGAACTGTAAATTTTTTCGTTAATTCGTACTTCAAAACAAAACTTTTATCATCCTAAATTTTATCAAGATGCTCAAAATTGAGATTATTCAAGACCATTATACAGCCAGTGATATTGTATGGAAGTGAAGCATGGGTCCTCTCCAAAAGAAATGAAGGTCGTTTGATGATGTTTGAAAATAAGGTACTTCAAAAAAAAATTCGGCCCAGTTATGAAGGAGGAGTTTGGCGCATCTTATAAAAGCCAAAAGAATTAGTTGGTTAGGTCATGTACTTTGGAGAAAGGATGGCACAAGACTAAAGGAGGTTTGTGAGGCCGTACCTACAGGAAGATGTCCGTTGGGTAGGTCTAAATTAAGATGGTATGATGAAGTCAAGAAGGATGTGATCCAGTGAGGAGGAGCAATCCAGATGGCAGAGGATAGAGAAGAGTGGAGGAGGCTAATCTACGAGGCAAACAATCGACCGAGATTTGTGACGCCCCATCCATCAGTAAGTAAGAAAGTAATTCGTACTTGGGGTGCGATACAAAATCTAGGATATTTCATATTGGAAAACAATCAATATTCACGAGTCGTCAGATGACATTTTCGGGAACTGACTTTGCCATTTATGACCCTGTCCAAGTAGGAGATATTAGGAAACAAATAAGGGTTTTAATTTTTCATGTCGGAAATTAATTTTAAGTAAAATGCATAAAGCAAAGTAATTTATTAAGCCACAACAACTTCCCCCAACAGAGTCTTCTTTAAAATATCATAGTTTACGAGCTTACCTTCGAATTCTAGTATGGCAACATACAGACGAATGTCTAAACCTAACCGATTGGGGTTGGAAGCTACGTAATCAAACATATGTTGCAAAAACTATGGACTTGCCAGCAGCACCTGAAGATTTACTATAAAAAATTACGTGCGACTGTAAATATGGGTGTGTTTCAATGAGATGTGTTTGTAAGAAAGGCGGATTAAATTCTACAAAACTCTTGTAGTTGTTGTCAGGAAACTAATTGTAAAAACAGCCCCCAACCAATACTGCATGGAGAAGTTGACCATGGCCAATTTGTAAATAGCGAACCATTTGGCTGATATGCCTACTAAGAAACCGTACAATCGTCATATTCGTATTAGTATATTTCATAACAAGAGTAGAAAGTAAGTCATTACAACAAGCATCTATAGTCTGACTGATCACTTATTGCAAACGAAAAAAAATTGCCAGAACCTTTCCTGGTTTGATCTTGGATGACTGCGGCCTGTCGTCTGCTACATCATAGCATAAATAAACAGACGGAATTCCAATAATCTCAAACATATCTCATGTATGTTTTTTAAAGAGAGATAATTCTAAGGGAGAGGATTTTATAGGAAATATGGTTTTGGAATGAAAGATATTCTTCTCGGCCAGGGGTACATCAGGCCTAACTCAACTTTCGGGTATATCAACTTATGACTGAACATTCATAGAACACGTTTGTTAATTTATAAAATATTACAGCAAACGTCAATAAAATAGTTTTGTCATTGCCGTTATAAACGACTATCATTGTCATTTCTTCTTCATTCATGACTTATTTTTTAGATAGACTGTTAAGATATGATTGTAACTGTTCACAGCAGTGTGTTTACCTCACTGTTTACAGCAGAGACCAAAATCCTTTTGATCCTTTTTTCATTTCCTACCATATACATAATTAATACAATTTATGTAATTTACCACAATCAATTAAGAATTTCTTTTCAAAAACATTCCAAGAATAAAATGGTAAAGATAGCTAAGCTAGGTCTAATCAATCAGCTAAAGTGAACTGAAGCGGAACACGGGACGACGGGAGAGCTAAACTGCTAAACAACACAGACGACAGATCGCATACGTCATCAAGAAAAACTAGTTCTTCTTTACCAGCGGCCAGTTTTTTTTTTCGTTTGCAATAAGTGATCAGTCAAGCTGTAGACGCTTGTGTCATTACATATTTTAGACCATGTTTGAAGTGCGAGACTTACCGAGCACTTTAAATGGTCAAAAATATGTATAGACCCAATGTCACTTGTGTTTCAAACGTTACTTTTCGCTACACTACAAAGTATAATTGATAGAAAATAATTATAATCATAATTATTATATTAATTATATAAATAACTTCTTGATTCTTATATGTAATGTGTTTTTGAATTTTCAATATCCGTGCCCAGAGAAATCATAAAGCCAGTAGTTGATTTCTGAAAGTCAATACAGAGACGATCCATCAACAAGGCAGAACAAATATCAGAGAATGCTTGGTATTATTTGGCATTTTATCATTTTCAGAGATTTATTTATTAAGTCTAAGGTGAAATAATACTGTCGATTCAAGTAATGTTTAAATATTAACCTATTGTTTGCCTCCTGGATTAATATAACTTACTACATTTGGATAATTTATATATTTAAAGAATGCTTGACGACGTGAAAAGGTATTTACCTATTTATTAGTAAGGTCTAAATATATATGTTGTATATGTCTAGTTGACCATCAGACCAGTCAGCCGCCGTATACGTCTCCACAGATTAAAATTTTGAATTCTTTGGACAATTTAATACAATAGCTACAATAGCCACAGAAGGTAAGAAAAATCCAAGTTCTTTTTTTCTAAACATCAAACCTTTTCTTTACTCTTAAGATAACAAAAACGTTCTACATATTTACCATTTACAATTGATACTGATTTTATATTCGGATTAAACTTTAAATTGATCCAGGCCTGCTATAAGTGTAAATAACGTCGCTATTTGACACGATGGTACCTTTTAATGTGTAAAAGCGTCATTACATCTACTACGGACCATCATCGTCCACTCATAGTTTAAAGGTCGCCAGTAACGTCAATTGTTCGGAGTTAGAAACGATTTATCGCTAAAGCGTCATAAATACTTGGCTGATGATCGCAACGTAAACTTCTCGTGAAGCTCTATTTTAGTCTGAGCTTTTCCACTACTCCCTAGGTCAAATATACATTAGCACGGAATGTATTAATTTCAATAAAAAGTTAAACTCAACCATGTAATTTAATTTTCATCTGTGTTACGTTTCAGGTATTTATTATGTGCATAAAACTAAAACTAAATCACTTAGAAACTTTATTAGGGTTTTTTTTATATGTAATGCGTTAAATTATTTTTTGATACTTCTAAAACTATTCAAACTACTGTATAATGTTTAGTATTCACCTCCATATTTTTATCGACATATAGTCTAATATAATTTAAAAATACTCAAGCATTGACAGGCAACTTGATAAACGAAGGTATTTCATTTTTAATTCATTATGAGTTGAAAGAGTTAAACGGATTATTTTATACGTTTTCAGTGACTAGAGATTACCAAAACAACCCTATAGTTTGTTGAGTTGGTACAATTATTTAAAACTATATTTTATGTAAAAAGTTTTATATTGAATATATTATCGATTCAATAAAGCAAAGCGCATGGAAAATGGTGGTTTGATATCTGGTAGTAGACTACGATTGTTGGGATATAAATCCTAAAGGTGACAAAAATCTCACCTGACACCAAGACGTTGCCTGTATAACCTATGACCATGTCAGATCTGACAGTCTCATTGTTATGCAATACGAGTATATGATATTGAGATATTGATATTGTCAAGATATTCTCGCCCCGATATTGTTGGATCATCTTTGTGACATCCACAAAATCGTCCAAACACTGCATGTTGCAGTGTATAAAACTTGGTTGGTGATTTATCATAGTTTGGGACCTTTATACTCATAATAAAAATTTGATATTTTATGGATGGCGTAAAAAGGCTATATTTTTATCACAATATTTAATGTAGCATACATGTACCGACTTTTATTTTAAGCCCCTGTTAATGGATTAATCTTCAGGTATTAATTTTTAATAACTCAACGTAGATAAATTGATCATTTTTTTGGAATAAACCGTTTCTGCTCATTAACTCGTTTACAATTCTGAAAAGGAAGAAATTTGAAACGAACTGATGAGGTTTAAAAAAATGAAAGGAAATTGGAACGTTAGGTTTTGTTCCGAACACCATGACAATTCCTATTCAGTTTTAGTATCAAACCATTGTCAATTAAATGTCTTTGTATATATTTTGCCGATGACGTCAGATTGTTACATTAAGATGCTGATTTCTTGTTGGGCACAGTGGCCTTAATATATGAGTGGATCAAACAATCAAAAATACAATAGTCAAAAGATAAACATGTACAACGTATTCCATTTCAATTTATTTAACTAGTTTGAACATAAAACTTTTGGTAAAACTAGGCTGTTGACATTATTTAACATAGAATCGCATATGTATCTTCGCCTATTTAAGTCAACTGTCACATAAAGGTGAAAAACTAAACTATTTACCTATTCAATTCGTTCCTTTGATCAGAAAGTGTAAAGAGCAGTTCCCAAAGGAAATCAAGTTGGGGGGATGCAATATTAAATAACAACTTTATGTTGTTGTTTTCTTTTCTTCCTTATTCAATAGAAAGGCATGGGTAGAGCCTATACTACAGCAAGAATACTACAGGCTTCCAAGAGTTTTGATTTAAAAATAATGAATTATACAAGAACAAACGATAAGATTATTTAAACTCCCTATTATTCGAGGTCAACATGTTAAACTAGTGAAATAAAAAAAATTTAGATAAATGAAAAATAAGCAAACACTGAAAACCTCAAAACGGACACATTTTTCTTGGGATGTTCATGTTTAGGTTTAAATGGTTGATAGTAGTTTACGCCACGACTACGTAGTCACGAGTTTACGCAACGATCGCGTAAGGATAGTCTTTACGACACCAAGTAAAAGATTTAAGGTATACCTTGGCGAGTGCCTTTAAAACTTCTACGAGTGTCGTAAAGGCTAATTAGGCACAGTACTTTACCTTGGCCGTTTCTTTATTACTAAAAATCATCACTCATAACTTCCAGAGAGGTTATGTTTTCGTTTATAATTTATCATTGCCACTGATTATGATGCATCGACTCATTCATTGTGCCAAACACTCTTTCATTGTTTAACCAATTATATTAGACTTAACAGGTGATAATTTGACGTTCAAAATATAACCATTTTACTTCTTTTCTCTTGATTCTTTAATTCCTAATTGGACCAAACGTGCGCTGTAAAGTAACAACATAGTACTGTAAAGTAAGTAAACAATACTGTAAAGTGGATCTTTTAAATTCTAAGAACTAAATTGAAAAGGCTAGTTTAAAAACGGGTCGTAGGCAACAAATATTGACTTATTTCAAGGTTTATTAGTTCTAGTTTTTAAGCAAATACTTATATAATCCTTAAATATGGTATTTAGCTGCAATTTATATTCAATCCTGAATGAGTAAAGAAATAATTTAAAATCACAAACGAGCTAATTCACAGTTCTTAAACAAATTTCATAGCTTCATATTTTGTTGTGGTGTTTCCGGACCAATTGATTGACAAATAAATAAAAGGTTAAAATACCTGCTTGTCGCCTTGTGGTCCAAGTAAAATTTCATAGGTTGCAGTGTATAATATCAATGATTTATATTATTTATAGTTTAGGAACAGATTTCTTAAAATTGATACTGATGGATCAATTATTTAAGAATAAAATCCAGGTTAACATAGGTACTAAAGATAGAAACCAACCCGTATGATTATAAATTAATTTGTTAAGAAATCATTTAAAGAGTTACTGTGATATTAATGTCCACTAAAACACATGTTTCATAAAAAAATTTTGTAAAATTATACATCTGGTCATAACGTAAAGAAATATGGGAAGGGAACTTTAAAGGCCACTGGGGCAGAGCCTCAAGGGAATTTACCTCATTTATCTTTTGATGGCTCATATACAGACCAAGATCTTTCTTTAGACACCTCTTCCGTGTTTTTACGCACAGCCGTTCTCTCAAATTAGTTGTGACAAGGAAAAACAGTTTCAAACAAAATATACAGATTTAACTCGATGCTTTCAGTGTTTTTATGTGTTTTAAATTAAATGTCGACCCTTTTGCTATATTTGATACAATTTCTTTTATCACTACGAGATGTCCCAAATGAGTTCAAGTTGGAAGTTAAATTATTCCACAAGTGTTGCGATACAGAATGTCAATATTCGGAAGGTCCACAAATTCCTAAGTCCAAGTTTTCCGGTTCAAGTCTGCTTGTATTGAGCGAGTGGTTAAGATGGATGAGATCGTTCAAACAACAAACTTTCAATATCCAAGCAAGCCGAAGCGCATCGTATCAGATAATCAAATTATACTTTTTAAACTATAGAACGAGTTTAAATTAACAAATATTGTTGAGAAACATTTATTGTTAGTTAACAAATACTTCTTCAATGAAGGATAGGTTAACTCACATTACTATTTCTTTTTTTTATCCAATTTCAGTTTGAGACAATATGCATACATACTGGAAAGTATCTATCGTAGAGCTCCATGAGGATTTAAGGACGATTGGAAATTTTTAATTGTCATTACTGTAAGAGTAAACAATGTTTTATGACTGATACTCCGGTAAAATAAAACATAGTAACTCTAATACAAAACTTTAAATATAATGAACATCCAGTTGTTCGTGTTGAACTATTACCTATACTTTTTTTGTCCTATGACGCTAGGCACGAGCCCAGAATTGTTTTTCACATTACTTCAGGCTAGACATAGGGATTGCGGCATTATCACATAGATATAATCCATTGGTGATTTGGCGGGATTTGAACCCGGGACCTCTGGAACCGAAGTCCCGCGCTCTAACCACTAGACCAGCTCACATTCTAATTTCTGTACAATTAAAAAATCACAATTTTTCATGATTTTTAATTGTATTAATAAAATAAAAAATATATGAAATATTGGTGATGTTTTTATTTTAAATTGTATTCATTCCAATATTACCAGTTTTTCTTGAAGATTTCTAATTTCTGCCCAAAATAGGTCTTAGACTTATTACCAAGCCATAACAAGAAAAGCGCAAAATTGTTGTTTAAATATAATAATTAGCAATTAAAACATCGCTTGTACAATACATTTCAGTAACCGAATGGTCTTTTCATAACGAACTTGTAGATAGGGCCGAGTATTAGTTAACGATTTTTCAGTAGTTGGTGAGTTTAAAAACCGATTTGGTAAAAAATCAGCTTGTGCGGACAATTAATATGTAATACAGAACTTTGATCATAAAATGTATGGTGACTGAGTAAAATGCTTAGAGGCATTTGTGCATACAATCGTTTTAGTTACTGCTTTGGACTTTGTTTACACCATGTGTTATGCTGTAAACAAAGTCCCTTTATTTTTATTTCAAACTCTTAGTTGTGTGAAATAATAAGAAGTATTAAAAACCAGATTCAGAAGAACTAAAAAAATAATAATAATAAAACAGTTCAGTAGACAAATGTCTAAAGTTAAAATGGTGATACCACAATTATCTTCTTTTCTATATTCTAGGTGTCAATATAGGTTTGCAAAAAAATCTCAATTGCTTTTTGGAAACCCACATTCACATGATGTTAAACAAATACATATTGTACTACTCTTATTAAAATATTACAATTATTAAAGTTTACTGTTCTGTAAATAAAATTAATTCTTTAAAACAGTTTTTTTTTTACTGTTTACGAACCACTCGTTTAGTGGAGGCAACAGAACAATGTTCTATTTTACAAACAGAAAAATATAATTGCAGAAACAAACCTATAAACTATACTTTCCTAGTTTTTAATTGTAAAGCTATTGACTAAGCAAGTTTTCTAGCCCTTCTCATGTGTTAAGATACTAGCAACTACAGGGCTAGGGCTATGCCCATTTACTTACAAAACATAAGTTACAATAACTTATAATAAATAAACGAAAATGACTTGCACAGTTTGACGAGAAAAGCATTAATGGAAAGAAACGTTGCAATAACGACCCATAGTTTAACAAAGGCAGTCGAGGTTATTGATCAAATGAGTTGCGTGTCATTTGATCATTAGCACGCGAGTTGTGCATTGAGTTCGCAGACAAACCTCAAGCTCAATCGTACTGAGGTTGTTTTGGAAATTTGACGAGGGGAAATCCCAATGAATTGTTTGAAGGGTGTTCAAATAGAAAACAACAGTTGATGACAAACAGTTTCTTGATTACTAATTATGAATGAGGGAGCTGTACTTATTATGATAGGCTTGGCGTGATATTCATTGATTTAATAAGATGATGGTTATCCATTTGAATATAATAACTCTTAGCATTTTTTACACAAGTACCTTCATGAGAATAATTTCATATTATTTGTCTATACCTTAGGCATTTTACGTGTGTTGTTTAGGCACGGTCCAACCCCTGGTCTTCTTACTAATATCGACATTTTATTAGCTGGCATAATGAGTTGATACCCCAATTACAAATTGTATCTGGCTCTGAAAACAATATAGCTTACAACTGAACTAGAAATTAAAGTTAGAGAATATATAAAGCTAAGAAGCTAGAAAAAACTACTGTTCAGGGCTTTAGTATCACTAAATTAGAGTAATATGTTGTCAGCAAACTAAGTTAAAAATATTTACATCTTATTTGGAAAAATAATTTACCTACTATAATGTGGTGGGGTGGAAGTCTTTTTCTAGTCTAGGAATTTGCCGTTTCAGGAGTGCTAACCATAGCCAACTGAGTTAGCTAGCCGTATTTTAGTTTTATTAAATAGCTATAAACTCATTTTAAAATTGATATGGCAACGTTCTGATGAATATTATGCAACCACTTACCTATTCAGTTCCAATACAGGGTGAATAAAAAGTCAAGACCCCCCCCCCCCCTCTAATATTTTCCAAGTAAATATACAGAGCTATCCTTTTGGTGGTCGAGCAATCTTAGCAGAAAGTTTCATTTTATCATTTTGAAATTTTTGAGTGTCCCCCCAAAAGGGGGGATTAGGGGGGCAACTCAAATATTTTAAATGTAAACCCCCTTCAAGTGACACCTCATTTTGAAGTGTTTACAAAACCTTAAAGAATGGTGAAAAGTAGAGGCCGCTATCTCTTCTCTATCCAAAATGGTAGCCCGTCAAATTTTGTGGAAAATCAATGGTAAAATTGTTAATATTGGCTGCCATTTTGGATAAAGAAGAGATAGCGAGCTCTGGTTTTCACCATTCTTTAAGTTTTTGTAAACACTTCAAAATGAGGTGTCACTTGAAGGGGGTTTACATTTAAAATATTTGAGTTGCCCCCCAAATCCCCCCTTTTGGGGGGACACTCAAAAATTTCAAAATGATAAAATGAAACTTCCTGCTAAGATTGCTCTACCACCAAAAAGATACCTCTGTATATTTACTTGGAAAAATATTAGAGGGGGGGGGGGTCTTGACTCTTTATTCACCCTGAGTATCAAAAACGTAATATTAGATTTTAAAAACTTTTGACTTACGTTATTTGTACTTTATTTGCACATATTCAAACATTATTCTATTGATTTTTTATTTTAAACACTAGTTCAAATAGCCAGGCAATTCTTTTTTGCTACGTAAATGATTGTTTAAATACAGTTATATAAATAATGATATTCATAAATATAAAATCACAAAATATTATTAACAACATTAAATTTATTAACCCAATACATGCTTTAATTATTATTTCTTCGGATAAAAATTCAATTGCCATTAATTTCTATTAAGAAGAAATCCTGTTTCTCATGTAATGAGGAAATTTACTAACTAAGTTCTTGTTTAGTATAATGTGTACTGCAGCTGGTCTTCGAAAGTAAAAATGTTTGCATCAGAATACAAAGGCAATGTAATACAATATTAAATAGTCAATTTCATCGTGCAAGTAAAATTATAAGTAATTCAATAGTGTTTCCTTGAAAACTAAAATGGCTAATTATTGTGACTTTTATCATTGACTATTGGATACAGAAGAAATGTATAAAATGTCAATTAATGTCAATGAATATATAGCATGTTTTATTTTTACATCAGCTGACAAAATAAAATGAGAGTAAAACTTCAATAAAATATCAAATATAATATGCTCATTTATTATGTTCATTTTAAGCATCAACTCACCACAAGAGATATGGATAGGATGTCTACTTCAATATCCAAAGTCGATGTATATTTATGTACAAAGAGTAAGCTGCATGCTAACTACTTCTAACTTTTGTATTCAAATAAAATAAATAATGAATTTCATAATTTAATGTGTATTTTTTTATTTTGTTAAAGTTTTATCAAACAATAATGTTTTGTGATTGCTAAACTTTACGTAAGTTTAACCATCCAATGGGTGTGTCCAATAACCTGGTTTTGCACACGTAAAATCGATTCTTGAACACGCAATTCATTTCAAATCGTGTTACTAGAGGATAATGATTCACCAATGTGTTTGTTTCAAAATCCAAAACTCGTTCTCCGGCAGATTTTCAAATAGTAAACCATCATGAATTGTTTCCCCGTTAAACATGTTTCAATTATGAAAAATAGGTTTATAATTACTACTATCACTACTCTAAGTGGCAAACATATCTTTTATATTAACTTCAAAACAACGATACAATTTCAAAATACCAAAGTAGATTATATTGTTTCATGCAAATAGATTTTGTGATCCAATCGCGAAATTCAAACGTACAATACAACCACACAAACGGGAATACAAACGTGTAGGCCAAACCAACGTTTTATTCGAACGAGTTTGCGAAACAGCGGGATCGGACCATGGATACGGGGTTTTGTAGGATAGGGGAATTGATGGAGTGAAAATTGGGTTTTCTCATTTTTTACCCTCAAAACATAAAAGTTCCCAATTTCCCTCTGAACTATTTTGAAGAGCTTTAAAAAATAAGTAATTTAGTACAAGTGTTATTGTACGATTATCGGTTACGAAGAAATTAAACAAATTAAAATTTAAAATGTCAATGTTATTTTTATGGAGAATGCTTAAACTGTTGTAGTTTGCTTGTTGTAGTTTAATGGATATATATTATTATATTTCCTAATCTTATTAAACTAGATTTAATTGAGACAAATGAAAATTTGCTTCGTCAGCAGGTTTGCGGCGGCGGGGGTATTTACCACTGTGATGGAAAATGTCAGCAATAAACCATTGAACAACATTAACTCACCATCACCAACAATGAACTTCAAACAAAGAATAAATTTGTGTTATAAAACTATTTTTAATTCGTAGTAAAGATTTTTCTCAATGTGTGCAAAAGTATTATTATCTTTTGAAATTGTAATTATATGCTTGTGGTTTATTTCCTATAAATAAGCTACATCTTACTCTTTTTCTTTTTTCATTTTTTCATATTCCACATTCTCACACCACGAGGCTTAAAGTGGCATTTTAAATAACCAGAACTCTAAATGTCTATATGCATTTTACAAATACTACGAAGTTTCATAACAGGGCAGAAAATTAAAATATGTCAGGCATGGGTCAACCTGGACCGTGTAGAATGTATAACCCTTGCAAGTAGAAATTGTTAGAATCACGCTAGAGTTGAACACGCGAACCTAGCGGTCGATATACAAGAGCTAGAGAGGTGACTAACAGCTGACTGATGTCATGTATAGAATATACTGTGTAGAAGACAACCTAGCGGTCGATATACAAGAGTTAGAGAGGTGACTAACAGCTGACTGATGTCATGTATAGAATATACTGTGTAGAAGACAACCTAGCGGTCGATATACAAGAGCTAGAGAGGTGACTAACAGCTGACTGATGTCATGTATAGAATATACTGTGTAGAAGACAACCTAGCGGTCGATATACAAGAGCTAGAGAGGTGACTAACAGCTGACTGATGTTATGTATAGAATATACTGTGTAGAAGACAACCTAGCGGTCGATAATCAAGAGCTAGTGAGGTGACTAACAGCTGACTGATGTCATGTATAGAATATACTGTGTAGAAGACAACCTAGCGGTCGATATACAAGAGCTAGTGAGGTGACTAACAGTTGACTGATGTCATGTATAGAATATACTGTGTAGAAGACAACCTAGCGGTCGATATACAAGAGCTAGAGAGGTGACTAACAGCTGACTGATGTCATGTATAGAATATACTGTGTAGAAGACAACCTAGCGGTCGATATACAAGAGCTAGTGAGGTGACTAACAGCTGACTGATGTCATGTATAGAATATACTGTGTAGAAGACAACCTAGCGGTCGATATACAAGAGCTAGAGAGGTGACTAACAGCTGACTGATGTCATGTATAGAATATACTGTGTAGAAGACAACCTAGCGGTCGATATACAAGAGCTAGAGAGGTGACTAACAGCTGACTGATGTCATGTATAGAATATACTGTGTAGAAGACAACCTAGCGGTCGATATACAAGAGCTAGAGAGGTGACTAACAGCTGACTGATGTCATGTATAGAATATACTGTGTAGAAGACAACCTAGCGGTCGATATACAAGAGCTAGAGAGGTGACTAACAGCTGACTGATGTCATGTATAGAATATACTGTGTAGAAGACAACCTAGCGGTCGATATACAAGAGCTAGAGAGGTGACTAACAGCTGACTGATGTCATGTATAGAATATACTGTGTAGAAGACAACCTAGCGGTCGATATACAAGAGCTAGAGAGGTGACTAACAGCTGACTGATGTTATGTATAGAATATACTGTGTAGAAGACAACCTAGCGGTCGATAATCAAGAGCTAGTGAGGTGACTAACAGCTGACTAATGTCATGTATAGAATATACTGTGTAGAAGACAACCTAGCGGTCGATATACAAGAGCTAGTGAGGTGACTAACAGCTGACTGATGTCATGTATAGAATATACTGTGTAGAAGACAACCTAGCGGTCGATATACAAGAGCTAGAGAGGTGACTAACAGCTGACTGATGTCATGTATAGAATATACTGTGTAGAAGACAACCTAGCGGTCGATATACAAGAGCTAGTGAGGTGACTAACAGCTGACTGATGTCATGTATAGAATATACTGTGTAGAAGACAACCTAGCGGTCGATATACAAGAGCTAGAGAGGTGACTAACAGCTGACTGATGTCATGTATAGAATATACTGTGTAGAAGACAACCTAGCGGTCGATATACAAGAGCTAGTGAGGTGACTAACAGCTGACTGATGTCATGTATAGAATATACTGTGTAGAAGACAACCTAGCGGTCGATATACAAGAGCTAGAGAGGTGACTAACAGCTGACTGATGTTATGTATAGAATATACTGTGTAGAAGACAACCTAGCGGTCGATAATCAAGAGCTAGTGAGGTGACTAACAGCTGACTGATGTCATGTATAGAATATACTGTGTAGAAGACAACCTAGCGGTCGATATACAAGAGCTAGTGAGGTGACTAACAGCTGACTGATGTCATGTATAGAATATACTGTGTAGAAGACAACCTAGCGGTCGATATACAAGAGCCAGAGAGGTGACTAACAGCTGACTGATGTCATGTATAGAATATACTGTGTAGAAGACAACCTAGCGGTCGATATACAAGAGCTAGTGAGGTGACTAACAGCTGACTGATGTCATGTATAGAATATACTGTGTAGAAGACATCCTAGCGGTCGATATACAAGAGCTAGAGAGGTGACTAACAGCTGACTGATGTCATGTATAGAATATACTGTGTAGAAGACAACCTAGCGGTCGATATACAAGAGCTAGTGAGGTGACTAACAGCTGACTGATGTCATGTATAGAATATACTGTGTAGAAGACAACCTAGCGGTCGATATACAAGAGCTAGTGAGGTGACTAACAGCTGACTGATGTCATGTATAGAATATACTGTGTAGAAGACAACCTAGCGGTCGATAATCAAGAGCTAGAGAGGTGACTAACAGCTGACTGATGTCATGTATAGAATATACTGTGTAGAAGACAACCTAGCGGTCGATATACAAGAGCTAGAGAGGTGACTAACAGCTGACTGATGTCATGTATAGAATATACTGTGTAGAAGACAACCTAGCGGTCGATATACAAGAGCTAGAGAGGTGACTAACAGCTGACTGATGTCATGTATAGAATATACTGTGTAGAAGACAACCTAGCGGTCGATATACAAGAGCTAGAGAGGTGACTAACAGCTGACTGATGTCATGTATGGAATATACTGTGTAGAAGACGGTTAATTACTCATAAACTTAGTAAATTACCATTACTCGCGATAATTCCTGCAATTGTTAAATTTTGCCTTTTAGTTTAATGTAGATTCCAGGCGTTAGAAACAACGTAAACTAATTTGCAGCACTTTCTAAATTACAATCACAAATTATAATCATAAATAATTTGACTTTTTTAAGATCATTATCAATATATTAAAGGTCTCAAGGCTGATTAATTTGATATTATAATAAGTATTTTTATATGAATTATATTTTTATAGATTAGCCAAGCTTAACTTAAATACTTTTATTTAACCTCCCTTGCTTGACCAAAAGTGACATCGTGACATAAATATAGTGTCATAAATATCGTGTCATAAATATCGTTTCAAAGATTAAATATTTTTACTGTTAAAAGTATTTACTGTTGCTGCTGCAAAAACACGAGTTCATTGTTTGATTACATTCAATAGCATTTAAATAAAATACAAATCGATTCGCTAATTGTTTCAAAGACTTAAAAATTACCAATAAACACATTGTAATCATTGTTCATCGTCCTCGAGTAAAATGCGAATAATACTAATCTGAGTTTTGAGAGATGATAAATATCACTAAAATATAGACAAAAAATAATAATGGTATGCTAATAGTATTGGTGAGCTGTCTCGGAACCTCAGATGTTTAGTACAAACTACTTAAAAACATTTCCAATCTTCAGATAGGACTGGTTAACTCGACTCAATTGATTATATTCATTTGATGTACAATATGTAAGTAATTTAAATCAGGGAATATTTACTGTAGTATACTACCTACCAAAATGTTATTGAATCTTCACCAATGGGTTTCTTGGCTTCCCAGGACTAAGGTCTTACCATAAATATTAAGGCTACTTACTTAATGGAACATAATCGTCCATTACAACTATACTTGATGCCCAGATTTGTTTCGCAAGATACAGAAACTACAGCAAATAAAAATATCAGTGTGACAGATCAAGTAATATTAATGTTTCCAAGAAGTTGTAACGGTTGACATGAACCTAGACTACGTACTAGAGGCACGCTAGCTATCCACGCAAGCTTGTGTATACTACTTGACGTACACGATAACTAGTTATATAAGGCTTGCAACTGTGCTTTGTCATAGTCTTTGTTGAATTTTTAATAGTTTAGTCTGTATAAGAAGTTGTTTAAGTCACGTTACCCTACTGATGTACAAATATATTTCGAATCGGTGTACACGATAACGTTTAAAACGCGTCGATTGGCTTTGTTGTAGTCTTTGTTTACTTAATGATAGTTTGTTTTGTTTAAGGTCACACTACTACTGTTGTGGTTTAATCTTATGAACCAACGTACAGGGTAACCTTCTTAATATGTGAAGCCTATTACTTTTCCTTGTACGGTATCAATTTGTTGGAGTTTGTAACAGTTTATTTAAAATTAGTCTAAGACTGTATTAAAAGTCACTGTATTAAAAGTCATTTAGTATGTTGCATAAATAACTTACCATCCCGTGTTCAATGCTTGATGTACACAACATTTAAGTATGTAACCTCAAACTTACGTTCACCTTGGTGTTTGTTTGTTTCCTAATCATATTTTTTGACTAAGGGCCAAATTAAAGTCATTTTTAAGTCAAGATAATGTTTTTAAGTCTCTCAATGCTCTTTGTACTCAAGTATGCGATACTAAATGTGTAGCTTTTGAAATCTTTATTTTCGCAGGCTTTGTTGAATTATAACAGATCTTTTGAGTGAAGGTTTTTAAAGTAAATTTACCGTTTTAAACATACCTTACGAGCATGTAATTTTTGCAGGACTTAATTCTTGGTGTACGCGATACTTAAGTTAGCATATCTTTCTGCTATGAGGAAAATCTGCAGAAAATAAATGTTTAATTTATTTACAATTAAGTTACGTTGGGATCTTAAGGAGTATGGGATTTAATGAGTATGGGAACTTCTATAATCGTGTTTATGTTTTCCAACATAGCTGTGAATTATTTTATTAGCCTCGTTAAATATGTTAAAATTCTATTTATGAGACCTGTTTGCGAAATGAAGTTAACGTTGAATTAATTATCAAGACAATGTGTTTGCGTGCATGCAACTTAATCCGGGTTTAAAAACTATTGCTAAAAATATATATATATATATGAAATAATTTAATTGTTTAAACAAATAAATTATAGTTAGCTTTTGTTGATTAACTACTTATGAATTCCTATAATATAGGGAAGTAAAATAGTAGTATAATTATCAGGCTAAAGATACATTTTATATGGGGCCAATTAATTTAATAAAATATTTTTTACACCTAAATGTTTGACAAAGATGTAGATAAAAATATTATATACACGCTTGGCGAGTTTTATGGTTTCAATATCGTTTGAAATTTCAGTCGTTGGTGAAGTGTACTGTTTGAGTTGGAAATGGCGATTCGATTGCACGATAGACTATAAAACCTGAAACCAAAGAGTGATGTCGTACGTTTAGCGTCCCGAAGCCGCGACTTGCTAGACGTGTTAGTACAATTAACACTTCGCTTTGACTTGCTATGTTTGATAAGTTTCCCGCACAGACCTCCACAGTTTATGTGGACTGGCATATGCAGGATCTAAACCAACAACCTCTTTGGAAAATAGAAAACAGTCCCTGTTCACTATCTTGTTTTGTTGATACGCAGATTCTTCTTCTCACATACAGCTGTGGCTCTTTTACAACCTTTAAACAACTAAAATAACAATGTTGGGCCTATAACTGGGCTTTGTAATAAAAAAAACATTAAAAATTATACGTGAATAACTCGTACATTAATGACAAGCTTAATTATTAATTAGTTGATGCTTAATAACGAATTGAAGATTCATGTTTGACGTACCGATTGTTACGTTATTTTTTTATTGCGTGAAGGGCTTATCGAACTTAATATATAGAAAATGGTTATGATAAACAGAGTAATTAACTTTGAATTAAAAGCGAGAGTCAGTACTTTTGTTAGGTTTGTGTAACAAGGTATTATAAAACACTTAATCTGTGCTGGTTTAACAAAACCATTTTCTGTGTTTGAAAGAAAAATGACTAATGTTTTTATTTAGCTTATGTAATTAATCTCAATCAGTATAGTAATGAGAGTGTAAGAGAATGTAGGATGGGTCGGAGTGAGGGGGGGGGGGTGATTTACTTTGCACCACGCCACGAAAGAGAAATTAGATTTATCTTGACTACTTTCTTTAGCTTTGTTTTGCACAAAAGGCAATCTTGATTTTTGTATACAACATTTTTTTAACCATGTAAAACACTTTACTTTTTAATTTTCGTACCTCATCGACTCGTTTGAGGAGCGTTAAACCCAAAAAAATAGCTATCGAAAGAAATTATATTTTATTTTTTTTAACTTAAGCAATATATACATTCATGAATTTATAAAAGAAACTAATCTTTTTAGTTTTTAAGTTTGGAAATTTCAGATTTATTTAAATTTATTAAGATCAACTCTTTTATACAGCGGTATTATATTATTTGCATTTTTCCATGGAGTAAACGTATTTAGGCACTTAATCAAATATTAAGATTAGGTTTTCATTGAATAGAGTTTATTGATACAACAAACAAATGCATCAAAACATGTATACAACTCAATTTGCATGATATTGGGAAAAAAGAAAGAAAACGTAAAACAAACTTGAAAAACCATGTAAATCCTTAGTTACATCGAGTTGAATGGGAATCCAAGTAACAATTACGTCAATTATCTAACAAGAGTCATATCAGCACCAATATTCCATTGGTCTCACGGGAAGCAGTACGTGAACTAATCTAACTTTGGTTATTTTGTATCGACTATTCTTGAAGCAACTAAGTCTTGTTTTTTAAGAAAACAGTAAAAACGTACTAAACTCAATGAGTAGTGGAGGTGCATCCACATAATTCTTTATGAACCACCTTAAGTTTAAATTACAATGTTATTTAATCCTCTGTGCGTGGCACAACAATAATTATCTGTAACTTGGTTTGGTACATTTACATGTAAAAACCTTGTGAACCGTCCTAAACCAGTCGCCTTTGCACATCTTATTTAAAAAACAAGAGCTTACTATATTACAACAAAAAATATCGTAATCGTTATCGACAAATGAAGCCGAACTAAATCAGTGCAGTCACCATTTGCGCTTTCATCAGTCGACTCTTGCCATTTAAAGGGATGATTCCCTCCGTACAACGCCACTGTGAGGTGAGGGCGGTGTTTGCATGATGCCGATTTGTTGTGAATCGTTTCCTAGGTTACCATTGATGTTACCCACAGTATACACCATAGTTCAACCTTGCACTCCGCCATGCGGTCGAGTGTGTCAGAGTCTCAGGTCTCTAGGTGTCAGCTTAATAGTTTATTTAAACTTAACTACCTTAGAGGATTCTAATTTATCTATGTCGACTGCTGATGTGCCTGCTGTCACTAGAACATAATCGATCTGATTTTCGGTTTTACCGTCTGGTGACATCCAGGTTGCTTTATGAATGTCTTTTCTTTGAAATAATTGTGCTGCAAACCTTTATGTCCACTGTGCTTGCAAACGTGACCAGTCTTAGTCCATTTTCATTTGTCTCATCATGTAAACTACAACTAACTTGACATCATTGTTTTATCTATAACTAAAATATCCAATTTTAATGTTATGTTGATTCTTATCATGTGTATTCAATTTACGAAGCCAAACCTTTTTTTATGTTAAGAACATAATTTAGAACGTAGGATAACCTCATAGGTCTATTGCGTGGTAAAAAAATAGTATATGTCTATTTATTATTATATTTAGGTGTTTTTTAATGGTCACTCCAAATATTTTTGTTCCTCATATGTGTTTTTACGAATTAACTCACGGAAATACATAACTGCATCAACCTGCAAGTAAAAAGCTAAATAAAAAAAAATATCACTGAACTTCTTTTATGAACAGTCTTCCAACAATATATACAAGACTTTTTACTCACCACCACCCCTACAAACCCTTCTTTTATGTTTTGGTCCAATTATAATAAAGGATTTGTGACCCAAACGCAACCAAGAAGAAAACCCGAGAGAAAATAACGAGTTGGCTTTAAAGTTTTATATGCAATACAAGAGAGTGCAAAACTAAATATACCACTCTTGGACCGTCTATTTTACAGCCAAGGAATCTGCAAAAGACGTTTAAATTGTAAATTTTCAAACATTTACTGGATTATAGGAAACTTTCTGTATTGGCTCCGTTAAATATATTTCTTAGATCCAATCAAAATGCAAATCTTGTTCTTTTTCTAGGGTATTGAAAGTATTGCAACGTTCATTCAGTGTTCATAGTCTCAACTTAAATATAAGTAAAATTATAAGGAGGCAGGTATCTTATAAGATTGCAAAGTTAATAATTATTTAACATTCTAAATGTGTTACACACATTCTATATTATTATACATTTAAACGAATTTGATTAAAATATGAACTGGAATGCTCTAATACGCTATACTTTTTTCCTAGGACGCTAGGCACGAGCCTGGAATTGTTTTTCACATTACTTCAGGCTAGACCTGGGGTTGCGGCATTGGCATTATCACTTAGATAAAATCCATAAAATCCATTGTTGACTTGGCGGGGATCGAACCCGGGACCTCAGGGACTTAAGTCCCGCGCTCTAACCACTACCAAGGATCACCTGACAGTTAAGGTATTTAAACAATGTTTTAATTGGCATTAAATTTCTTTTTGTAGCAAGCATTTAAACTAATGCCCGGTTTACTAAAATCACGAACTTTTGATACATAGAATTATGCTTTTTAGTTTTATTTTGGTTTATTTTGACATGGCTAACTTAAATCGTATTTGGTTAATTTGTCTAAATAGATAATTTAGGACTTATGACTTATCAATAATTGGTAGTAAAATGTTATCAATTATCTCTGCATTACGCACCTGAATCAAGATTCAGTCTAGCTTGGGGCCGAATCAGGAACATTCAGGTTTAAAGCTAAGCCTTTGAAACAATAAACTACACTATTTAAGTATACATTTTCTCTCAAACAAATTTCCAACAATATCAGCTACTAAAAAATGTTAATCGCTGAGGTCTACAAAATTCCAAATAAACAGTAAAAACAAGTATTTTTTTTAGTTTTTCCTCTATGGGTGAATCAGAGGTTGATCATCAATGAACTCTGGGCCTCTCTAGTCTCTACCAGTCGTAGGTCACTCCCCTTCTCTCAAGGAGTGTGCGCCGGCGTGCCATTCCTCCGCTGACGGGACTATTTTTACCAAGCATCCGCGGAACAGAGAGCCAAGTATTCACAGGTTTCACAACCAGAGACAGCTTGTCCTAGCCCGTGTCTACATCTAACTAAGTCGTCCATCAATCTGCACTCGTGTCGAATTTGAATCTCTTGTGGTAGTTTGAGGCTACATAGCATAAAGGAAGCTGCAATATAGCTGAGTGGTTACAGCGCTCGCTTTGCGATCTGAAGGCACCTTTTGAACCAGTTATGTTCTGAGCAAAATCACTTTTCCGGCGATCGATCACTTTTTCAGAACAGCTTATCTTAGCTTGTAACAAACCTACACATTTCACACCTCACTTATTCCAAAATACATTGCGATCATGCAATATGTGCCTTTGTTGCGTTCCTATTTCAAAAAAATGCTAAGTACCTGAATATTTAGAAATCTATCGTATGCTCCACTGACAATCTAAACAATCTTACAAAAAGGAAAATTTGCAAGTAGTAAAGTTTTCTTCGATGGTTTATTTTATATTTTTTTCATTAAATAACTTAAATCAACATCAAAAACTCTCATTAAAAATGGCGATGCGAAGAATTAAAAAATGTTTTTTAATGCAATTAAATATTCTTTTGCCATTTTCCCTGTCACATTGTAGTTGATTGTTATAGCTAAAACTTTGAGAAGTTTTTTTTTATCATAAATGAACTGCGATCCAACTGATGAACAAGTAGTACTAAAGACACATGTGCCAAGAGATATTCACCGCGTGATGAGTGATGGTCTTGTTATCAGGAAACTGACTCTCTCTCTCTCTCCTCTCCCTATTTTGTTGGTCTACTACCATCCACAACTACTGTATAATTTTTATTTACTAGTTATTATTCTCATATTATTTATTACTTTTTTAACCTGAGGGTTACGTTAAGTACCCACCTAGAGTTAACAATTACTGAAAAATATATTTATAATTTCTTAAGTTTATTTTACTGATATTTATATATTTAGATAAGATGTCATGTTAGTACAAACAAAGCTGTTTGAGAAAAAAGTGTCACCCGATAATTCTTTCATATTTACTTGATTGTTTTGAAAGCTGCAAATCATATAGATGGCAATGATAGCAACCTTTTTCAAATATAATTAATAACGCTATTTTGATCTTAAAATACATATCAATATTTTTGAAAGAAGAGAGGCTACAAATAGCTACCATAAAATATATTATATTACGTTACTAGTTCTGAAAATAGGTGTTTACCGGATGAGTGTGGTCGTTCCCGTGCGAGACGAAGTCGAGTGCAAGAATACCATACGAGTGCGGTAAACACATTTTGTACGAGTCACGTACGATATTTTCTACCATATTAATCTACAAAAAAACTTGCACAAATCCTTATATATTCCCAACGACTAAAGGACTAACAATCACTACTAATAACCTCTAAGAGAGGTTAAGTTTTTGTTTATAGCCCACTCATTGCCAAATATAACCAGCTGTGAGCGGTGTAATAGTATATTTCGTACCTAGGGCCGAAAATAAGGTTTTGCCGGCTCGAGATAGTTTCTAAGTTTGAGACGAAGTCGAGAACTTAAAACGATCGAGAGCTGCAAAACCATTTTTGGTCCATGGTACGAACACTATTTTTCACCACACTACGACTATTCACAATAATAATTGATACACACCGATAGTCAACGAAACTTTAACGTTATGTGAAGAAGTAAATTCAGGAATCAGCAAAAATAATAATAAACTGTTGCTAGGCAACTGTGAATATAAAACAATTCTATTGCAATGCTATGGATACTGTTTATGCAATCGGGCAGCTGATTTTGCGGCCCTAGGGATGTAAGAACCTGCTCGGTCCCCAAATGACGATGAGAGCTGGCATGGCCAGCAAAACGTAACTTTCAGCCTCTAATTAACGTATGTAAAACAGCTAATAACATCATAGTGTAGTGAAAAACTCATAGTATGTAATGAAACCCCATTTGCTTAATCGGGTGGCAAACAGCTGTTTTCTAAGCTAAATACTTGAGGGGGAAGTACATTAAAACAGTGTAGTGTGGCGAAATAGTAATATTTCACTACTAGTCATGAAAGTGACCCATCCCGCCCCTATGGGACTTTCGTGACGAGTATTGAACGATACTTTTCATTACGATGAAAAAACTACTTCATAAAACTTAAAATTAACCATAACTTTGTTAATGTTAGGCAAAGTATTGTTTGTGTAGCGAAAGTAATGTTTATGTTAGGAAAATTCAGCTGATCACTATTGTTTTTGGTGTATGGAAATTGAGGATTTTCGAAGATCTCAGCTGTATGGAAATGGGCAATTTTCGTACACAGGGTGATGAAATAGTATATTTCACTACTAGTCAACCCGCATATAAAACACTATCTCGCCCCGAAATTGGATTTTCGTGACGAGTATTGAACGATACTTTTCATCACGATGAAAAAAACTACTTTATCAAACCTAAAAAACTTCAGTTGTAACTTTGTTGATGTCAGGCAAAGTACTGTTTGTGTAGCGAAAGTTGTTTAAGTATCGAAAGTAATGTTTATTTCAGGAAAAGTCAGCTGATCACTTTTTGTGCATGGAATTTGGAAATTTTCGAAGATCTCAGCAGTTATGGTAATGGGGTATTTTCGAATACAGTGATGCAAAGTATATTATGATAGGCCTACCACGTAATATGTATCATGGAATAATATTATGAGTGTTAATATAACTCAATTCAATAAAAAAAAAATATATTTCTCACACTTTTTTAACTTAAATCACTAATCAAGAAGTTTTTTAAGTTTGATAAAATTATATTTAATTAAGATAGTAGGCCTCCTTAATAAGTGTAAATAACTTTCCGGTACAGTTATTTATCCAATGTACTTTATGTTGCAAAAAATAAAAAATAATATTACAAATTAGGGGTTTCTGTTTGATTGCCATAGACACGCCAATCCTGACTGCAGAGCCTCTGCATAGCGTGCCGTCGTAATGTCTTCAGAATACTACTGGAACGTGAATAAACATGCATAGAAAACATCTCGTGATACATGGTAGGATTAAATGAATACCGGTACATAAACGATAAAGTTTCACATCAAAGAAAGATCCTTTTATTTTTTTAACTCATATAGTGTTTTAAGGTAGCTTATACACGTAGAATATAGGAAACTAAGCAAACTGTGTAAAACAAGTTCCCGGTTTTTATAGCAATTTAGTTAGAACATCTTGGAGTAATTTAAGTCCATTCTAGTTAATTACTCAAAGAATTGTTCAATACAAATGTAAGTTTTGTAACACAAGTAGTACATATAAATCCCAAAAAAGGGGGTATTAAAAAAACCGTATATCGGGTAGACCCATGGCGATGATTTGCCTACGTAGTTAACATAGGCCTAGCTCAAGTTTGAAGCAATTGAATTACTTAAGGCAAATTCAAAGGTCAGCAAGTGAAACTGTGACATCAGATAAACAAATCATGAGTTCAGTGATAACGGTTGAGTGTTACAACCATTGAGTGGATACTAAAAATGTCTTGTTCTTTTTTACAGTTAAACACGTCGGAAAAAGTGGTTGTACACCTAAAATTGGTTTAATAGTGAAATATACATTTAATAATACCCTTATAAAATAAGTGAAGGTGACTTTTAAGAAACACTACTTCGCCGTTAATAATGGACAGATTTTTCGAAATGATGTGTCGAAATTAAGAATTCTTTTGGTAGACTTTTAGCTTGACCTGTAATCCTGTAATATACGTCTTCGAGCTTTACCCCACAGGCCATCAAAATCTCAAAGTATCTAAATGTTTTGTTTACTTAAAAAGACGAATAATTTTTATTAGTTGCTTACTAAAACAACTGTTCATAGTAAACACATGATGTACACAGTGTTCGTTTTCAGAGTGAGTTCGTTTTCAGTCATGATAACTGGAGTGGAGTGATTGATTACATTATCTTTGAGTTGACCCTTTTAAATAATCGGAAATTATGACTGTTATTCGTTTTTAAATAACGCCTGTAATACTTTGCAACTGCTCAAATTCGAGCAGCAGCTGCACTAGTTGTATTTATTTTATGTAAATTAGAATTTAAACAAAAAAGTTCAATCAGCTGTTTCAATTTATATGTTTTAAATTAAATAAGCTGTGAAACAATTAAATGTTTATGCAAGTATAGGCTTTTTATTATAAACGATTGATTTTTAACATTGACTGTAAAATAAATTATCATGTTATCGATTGACAGGTTAGTATTTCCTTAAGAAATTAAAATTCTACTGAAACGTAAATAATAAAAGCCAAAACTTGATGTAAATGAAACCTGAATTTCATTCATATTGCTTTTAAAGCGTGAAAAACTCCATAACGAGCCATGGCTCGGTCCCCTAATACTTATATTAATGCAGTGTAACTTACCATCAATATCTCGTTACTGTATTTGGCATCAACATTTGAAAGCTAAGATTACTAAAATTGTTGTCCTACATTTGGAAAATAAAAATCTAGGAGCAAGGGACAAGGGGCATAAACGATAGAGAGCCCTATTTAAAACATTAACTAAATGTTCAATCTCTAAGTCAACAAGACTTTCAATAAAGTAGGCTTTGTTCGTTTTCCTTAACCTCTAGTTTTTGGGAAACATCTAGATATAACATAAAAACTAATTTTATTTATTTATTAGAAATATCTAAGTTGTAATCGGCCTTTACATATGTTTCTACTATTAGATTTGATCTTATGGTTTAAAAGTCCGAATTAAAACAATTAGTTGGTAAAATAGTTGTATACGCTTTTTTAAATTTCAGTTAATGGACTTTTTTCAGTTTACGTTTTGGGGGATAAGTAACCTCCTCCTGTTTTCCCCTGATAACCCCAGCTAACCTACAATATAAAATGTAATACATAAGTGGTAAAAAACTTTAGGGAGTTAGGTTGAATAGGACCTTCAAGCAAATGTCGAAACATAGTTAGTCACTTGAAAACACGATTAAATTACTTTTCGAAACGTGTGTATTAATACACTTAGCGTAAGAAAATTCCATAAACTTAAAATAGCTACCCTTCGTGATTATTATTAACCTTAAACATAAACACAAAATTGTAATAAACTGTTTGTGACACATCTCAAGCACTTATTTGTTACAGTTCTGTATTTACTATAATTAAGTACATATATAAAGGCATTCATTGATATTAAACTAATAATCAACTAATCCAGTAATTAAAGTTTTATTGTTGCAGAAATCTATTTCCAACAAAATAAAAATTTTCACTCCTGTAATAAATACTTGGTAAAACACCCTTAGAACTTATTAGCTAACTATTAATTGATTCACGTTTGATATATTAAAATGTGTAAACACGTTTAACAGTTTTGACGCAGTGGAGTTACTGTTCTACCGCTTGGCGTGACTTAGCTAGCGTTTGTGGGCGTGATATCAACATCATACGTGCATAAGTAATGGTGAATATCCCTGAGGTATAATTATATCAACATCATACGTGCATAAGTAATGGTGAATACCACGGAGGCATAGTGATATCAACATCATACGTGCATAAGTAATGGTGAATATCCCTGAGGTATAATTATATCAACATCATACGTGCATAAGTAATGGTGAATACCCCTGAGGTATAATTATATCAACATCATACGTGCATAAGTAATGGTGAATACCCCTGAGGTATAATGATATCAACATCAAACATGCATAAGTAATAGTGAATACCACTATAATAACAGGTATAATGTGAGGTATAATGATATCAACATCAAACGTGCATAAGTAATGACGTATACCACTGAGCTATAATGATTTCAACATCAAACATGCATAAGTAATAGTGAATACCACTATAATAACAGGTATAATGTGAGGTATAATGATATCAACATCAAACGTGCATAAGTAATGACGTATACCACTGAGCCATAATGATATCAACATCAAACATGCATAAGTAATAGTGAATACCACTATAATAACAGGTATAATGTGAGGTATAATGATATCAACATCATACGTGCATAAGTAATGACGTATACCACTGAGCCATAATGATATCAACATCAAACATGCATAAGTAATAGTGAATACCACTATAATAACAGGTATAATGTGAGGTATAATGATATCAACATCACACGTGCATAAGTAATGACGTATACCACTGAGCCATAGTGATATCGACATCATACGTGCATTAGTAATGGTGAATATCCCTGAGGTATAATGATATCAACATCAAACATGCATTAGTAATGACGAATACCTCTGAGGCATAGTGATATCAACATCATACGTGCATAAGTAATGGTGAATATCCCTGAGGCATAGTGATATCAACATCACACGTGCATAAGTAATGGCGAATACCACGGAGGCATAGTAATATAAACATCATACGTGCATAAGTAATAAATACTACTGAGGCCCAGTAGTAAAGGCGAATACCTCTGAGGCATAGTGATATCAACATCATACGTGCATAAGTAATAGTGAATACCACTATAATAACAGGTATAATGTGAGGTATAATGATATCAACATCAAACATGCATTAGTAATGACGAATACCACTGAACCATAGTGATATCAACATCATACGTGCATAAGTAATGACGTATACCACTGAGGTATAGTAATATAAACATCATACGTGCATAAGTAATAAATACTACTGAGGCCCAGTAGTAAAGGCGAATACCTCTGAGGCATAGTGAGATCAACATCATACGTGCATAAGTAATAAATACTACTAAGGCCCAGTAGTAAAGGAGAATACCTCTGAGGCATAGTGAGTTCAACATCATACGTGCATAAGTAATGACGTATACCACTGAGCCATAGTGATATCAACATCATACGTGCATAAGTAATATCAAAGTTTTATTTATTTCATAAGAATATGTCACAAATGAATCGTTTGAAAATTTTAATTTATTTGATCAATTATCAATTGAGATAGGGACGCCACCTAAGTGCGTATTTTAACCCAAATGTGATCGAAGAATATGTTATAAGAGTGTAGAATGAATTGAGATGATTTGAGTAGGTTTGTTAATGACTAAGATCAGCTGGTTCATTAGCCAGGATCAAAGACAAATATATAAAGCCAATGATCAAGGACAGCTGGTTCCAGTTTCAAACCATCAAAACACTACTGACTTTTCTCAGAATCGATCAGACAATCTTTTAATTGTTAGGTGAGCACCACTCAGCTCCAGCCAGTTATGAATGTAATTGCAATGGGATGACAAAATGATAATATATTAGTTGCGCACGAGAATGAATTTTACTTCATATGTACATCCGTGAAGTTTTCTCGAGATTACAAACTGTCAAGTTTTGGTAAGTTTTGAACTGAATTTCATTTAGTTGGAATGAACAACCAAGAAAAGGTTTTACTGTATAATACAATTAATTCCTAGAAACCATAAATTTTAAAATTAAAAAGGCAATAGTTAAGAAATAAATTCTCCTTTGTCCCCATCAACTTAAGTATCATAGAAATAGTAACAAAAATAGAGAATAAAACTTTATTGGAAGCACATTCAATAATGTTCTCTTCAGGTAAAACCAGATCTAGTTGGTCCATATAGTTGGAATGTCTATTACAGCATCCTAAGTCAAAGACATACATACTCATTTAATACTATTTTTATGATAAACCTAATCAAGAGAAAAGTTTGAATTTTTAAACACGAGCATTTATATTTGATTCTTGTACAGATCAAATCTGTATAATAGAAGAGAAGATAAGGTTGACATCAGAAAGTTTACGTTACCTCGAGTAAAACCATACGATGTGTTTTAAGCCGCTTTGGCCCACATTTAAATCCAGGAGTTTTATCTGATTCAAAGGGGACAGCTTCGTGCGAGACTGGTTTAGGTAACTCTTTTGTAAAATGAGAGTTTCAAAGCATTGCAGCAACTACGAAAATCCCTTTGTTTCCTCTCAATTTTTAATTATAGAACAGTTTTCCTGAACACAAATGTTAGGTCCACATTTAAGAGTTTTCCATGATAAAAATTGTAAACGTAGGAATCAAAAACTTTTTCAGTGCCAGCGTTTTATATGTTTTACTCTTACTCACAATTTGTTGCTCAAAGCATAATTTTTCAAATGTTATTATTTGAAATAAAGGAATAATACGGATTGTATTTAGTGCATCAACCATCGCCTAAACATTACACTCTATTTTCATAAACTAATATTTTAATATCATAATATTTTAATGACGAACATTTTAAGATGTTTTTGTGAAAGTAATAATCGTAAAGATAGTGTTAACGACACGAGTAGAATATTCAAGGTACGAGCCTTGGCGAATGCCTTAAAAACTTCTACGAGTGTGATTAAACTATTTACCCTAGTTTCGTACACTACATTACCTACGACAGTGTTTTAATTAATAAAAATCACTATTCATAATTTCTAAGAGAGGTTATGTTTTAGTTTATAGCTTCTTATTGCCACTGACAGTGATGCAACGAAACATTGTACCAAACGCTAATTGCACCAATCAACAATTAAATTGGACTGAACAGCTGATAAGTGGAGGTTCGAATCATTACAATTTTACTTCTTCTCTCTCAATCCTTGAACCGTTACCCGTGTTTTTATGAGTAAAACTATGTTGTTATGAAAGTAAACAATGCTGTTATGAAAGTAAACCATGCTCTTAAGTGAAAATATTCTATTCTAAGAACTGAACTGAAACGGCTACCTAAAAAACGGTTGTAGGTAGAATCTCATAGCAACAAACATGTTTATAAACAGATTTGTGAACAAAAACAATTTTCTTCTCCTTGACGTACAAGGAATTACTTAGAAGAAGACCACTTTGTGTCAGGGGTGAGAAGAGGGGTAGATTAGGGATGTTTTGGGGTTGGGGCTAAATAATGAACCAGCTGATCATCGCATCGGTCCACAGATGAGTGATAACGGTTTATGGAGGACACGCTGTTATCATCAGCACTTTAGATACCATTTTACTGTTATCAAGCGTCACGGCTTTGTAAACTGCCCTTCCTCTTACTTTAGCCTCACAAATGCAGTCTTCAACACTTGTATTTAAGAAATATGTGTCCGTTTCGATTTTATACGTGTTGTACTGCACTGGCGGCTCCGGATTCAAATCCCGCCAATCACTAACAACTTTAGCATTGTAGTATTCATTGGTCATAGTCCACTTATTGATATAGCACATGAGAATATTACTCTAAAATATAGAAAATGGCCTTTACCTAAAGCCTACGACAAAATCTGTATTTTCACTAAATTCTTAATTGGTTAAAAGGTTTTACATGTTTTACATTCTGAATCATGTAGCAATAACAAATAAACAGTCAAATTTTGAGAGAATATATTAAAAGTAAATAAGTCTTAAAAATGTATATATATATATTAAAAGACATACCATAAAATACAGTTAAAATATTGAATTAATTGTTTAAAAAAAGGCCAGCATTTTTTTTATGGGAGCAAAATTGAAAACTGGGTATTTTCTGGTCTTTTGAAGAATGTATATTCAATAATAAAAATTATTTACTCCACGCATTTTCTTTTTAAACTTACTCGTTTAGGAGCTTCATGATAAAGAATATACACCGCAAGTATTTTTTTATTTGGTGTAAAACGCTGTAACTCCTAAACTAGTAGCTTTAAATAAATAGTGACATGGAAAAAACATTTATAAACCGCATTTTCATTCTATACCAATAATAAAATACAGAATGTTCCAACAATGACAACTTTAATATATATATATATATATATATATATATATATATATATATATATATATATTAAAGTTCTCAGCCATTATGGGGATTTAGTCATAGTCACACTTAAGCTGGTCCATATCAGGTGGTTCTTGATTCTTGAAGTTCAATTTAAAAATGAGATCAGGAAGTCTAACTTTATAAAATTATTTTAAAACGTCCCAATGCATAAATTGTCCACAATTTAAACACGTCTTCCCTAAAGATATCCTATATACAGTGGGTAAATAAATAATAGAAACAAATCCGTTTTTATTAAACCAAATTAGATAGAAATATTCTGTTTGTGACAATGATTAAATAAATAAATAGAAATGCCTTTATTTATCAAGCGTTTTCTCAGTACAACTGCTTTAACAACTTTCGTCAATAACAATAATTAAACTAACAAATAAATAAATAGAACAAAAACAAAACAGAAACAAGACAATATAAATAACAACAATCAACCATCCGCGTACAATTATTTTATCTTAACTCTAAAGGATGACAAGGCATATTTTTTTGAGTCCAGAAGGGAGGTCGTTGTACAGCTTTGGGCCGAAGTACAAGAAGCTTCTCCTTCCAAACTCAAGCCTCACTCTTGGAAAGTGAAGCTGGAGACCACCATGGCGGGTACTGCGCTAAAAGACATACTGGCGGAAAGAGAGCCTCTCAAGAAGGAACTATGGCTCCTGTAGGACAAGGGGGTAGGGCTGGGGGTAAGGAGTAACTTATTTTTTTATAAAAGCAACCCCTATTCAGTGACCGCTAATTTTGAAGGGTTTGTAAAGAGAAATACAATGACACAAACCCGAGGTAGATATCTCACCCCTAGCCAAAATGGCAGGAACTCCAAAACGTTATGTATGTGAAAAAGCACCCATTCAACCAATTCAATTTTTTTAATATCTGCCATTTTAGCTAGGAGTGAGATATATACATCGGGTTTGCGTCAATGTAGTTTTTTTACCCTTCAAAAATAGGGGTCACTCAATAGGGTTTGCTATTTGGAAAAATAAGTCACCCTCTACTCCCTACACTGTTAGGGTGGTTAAACTATATTATTATGTAAAATATTCCGAAAACCTTTGTTAAAAATCAATGCCACAAACAAAACATTCCTCTCTATTTCGGTAAAAAAAAAATACATATTTGTTTCCATATTCGTGAAATTGGTTAGTTTCATGAAAAACACTAATCATAAACAACTCTAATCCAACTTTTTAAAACCAAGTAGAAGCTTTAAGGGTTATGTTCAATATTTTATTTACAAATACTACGTGTATTGAGAACTGAGAGAAAATTCCGAAAAGAAAGAACTTATGAGAACAATGAACAAGAACACAATTTGATAAAGGGAAACTGTCTGACATCTTATGACCTCTTTACTGGTTCTTGTCATGAACAACGGATAGATTATATTCTATCTAACTATTATTGATAGTCTAAAGTTATATTCAATCTTAAAGTTGACCTAGAAATTGAACAAGGGAAGAACTTTCTGACACAGCTCAACCACTAAAATATCGTGTAAAATCAAATTATACATTATTAAGGATTTTGACTAAGTTTTAGAATTTGAAACTATAAAGTTTTAAAAACGTGATTGGCGATAGACACTACTCAGGAAAATTCGTATTTCACTACACAACTCATTTTAAAATTAAAATGGCCCCACCGCAGCAAACCTGCTGACTAAGCGAATTTCCATTGTCTATACCTAGGTCATTACCTAGGTTTCATACTACAAGGAAACTAATAAAGTGTATTTTATAGTAAAATATAAATAGCTTAGTATAAAATGAATAAATTTGCCAAGTTTGGTCAAAATATATTTATAAACCAGCAAACTACAACATTTTAAAAATTCTCCAGAAGAATAACGTGGTAATTTTTATTTACAATTGTTTTCCGTTACCAATACCCGAATGAAAACACTTTGATATACTGAATTAATTGTTTTTTAAACTCTTTAAAAAGGCTTAGAAATATATTGGGAAATTTTGTGATTTGAGGGTCAAAAAAGATCAAAACAATTTTTTGCCCCATAAAACTCCCTGTAAAACCCCGTTCCTATAGTTCGAACATGTTGGTTCGCGAACTCATTCAAGTTTATCCCGACTTACACCTTTAAACCAAATTTAATCAAACTTGGAATTTGCTGCAAAAAATTAACATTGGCCTTATGGGTGGCCAAGTAACTATGTCGCAAATTACATAATAGCAAATTTCATCAAGTCAAATCAAATCAATATTTCTTTTATTTCGTATAAAATATTCAATTTTTACAGTTTTTAGAAACTATTATACTACAATAAAACAGAATATCTTTAAAATACGAAATTAATCCCACATGGGAGAACCCGTGCGTGGGAGTGAGTCGTTTTATATTGTGATAAGAATAAGAAACTTTGATACATAGTACAAACAAAAAACTTCTATTTACTGGCATGATTACAAAGTGCTAGCGGAATTTTTTTTAAATCACATTGGAACATAGATAATATAATATAACGTCGACTCGTTGACTTCCCCCTACCATTAACCACCCGAAACGCCCCCCTCCCCACACACACACACCCGCGTATACACACACATAATAGAGTACAAAAGGTAAACCATCAGTGGGTGTTACTATTGAGCAAAGATTGTATGAAGATTACTCGATATAGGAGAAATTAAAGCAAGTGTAGTGGAGTGTTTCTTTTTTGTGACGTTAGAGTGCACCGGAGTCAACTCAATGTTTCACTCTTATTTTAGTGGTAGGTTTTACAATTTTTATCCACTCTTTTTAATTGTTTACATAAATTGGACAGCTGTGTTCAGTTGAATTCGTTAGTTAATTGTATTACAATAATCTTTATATTAAACAATAAACATAGAATCGGACTTATCTGTTTCAGCTGATACATCGTACGAGAAGTTTTAGAGAGAATGCTCATGCTAAAGGTTTACTTTTACTTAAAGAAAGATTTATTTTAGTACCTAAAAATAAAGCACACCCCCTTACATACGCTGTAATAATGCTACTGTATGTGAATGCAACTGTATTAACCTGAGATTGTATATTAACAATAGGAACTAAAACAAATGCTTGTTTTCTTTGATTTATTTACAACATGAGAAATGTGTACAGTTAACATTAATTAATGTGCTGTATTACCTGGTTGTCCATCTTAGTAAATTCAAATTATAGTGAAACCTAAATACAAAAGTCAAAATTAGTTGTAAATGGGAGCTAGTTTCCTTTAAATATAGTTTTTTGGCTCGGTCCCCCGGTACTTAGTTTAGTTCTAAGAACCAGAATCTTAAGATTCCTTTTTTTAATGGAGTGCACACAAATATTAGTAATTTGAAATACGACCTCAGCGCTTTGTGTATATATCTGACAATCTTCAAAATAGATTTGCTATGTTGTTTTAAGTCTAAACCATGACCTAACCCTTTCTTTGTAGAACTGAATGAAATCTAATACACACGATACCTAATACTCGTATGTTTTATGTCAGGATATTTCTTTAGCTTTTGATGTTTTCCTAATATATCCGACACTTCTGATTATTTTGGGCTAAATATACCGGAACGAAGTGTTGGATTGGTGCCAAGGACACTAAATATAAGACAATTATCTGTGTTTATCCGAGCCCCGCATATCTCACTTGATTGACATGGTGGTTGGCAAGAAAATTCCAGTCTTATCTTAAGACATCAAGGAAATTAACGAGCTAAAAAATATTCGTCTTCATTATAACAGCAAGTGTAGAACTGTTTTAAGATTCAGACGGACAACAACAAACCAAGTATAGTTTACTGAGTTATAAAAAACAGTGTTTAAGATAAGTAGCGGCTTCGCTTATTTCCTCAAAATAATAAATTAGCAGCTCCAACTTTCATAATCCAACCGTGACAACTCACGTTAAAGATCCTCAGAAGTTCAAGAAAATCCTTGAAAAGAATAAGATATTATTAACTCGATAAACAATAAGATTGATTTCACATTTTCATTTCCATCCCTGGATCATTTGAAAATGTAAAATCCTCATTGCTTAGTTCCGTCCAAATATAGACGTGGTTTTGATTCTAAAAGCCCACAAGCCTGTTGGAAAGGTTATATGAACACTGGTGCTGGAAATAAATTAAAAATCCTTTTACAGTAAACTAGACCAGTAAAAATAGCTATGCAAAAGTTTTTGTGAATTTATAAAAGTTTTAAGGGGCTTGGTTAAGATCGAAAACCGTCATTTAAGGATCCCTAGGATGAGTCGTATTGTTTTGTTAAAGGTTTTTAAAACATTTTTTAACTACACAATACTTTGGGAAACTGAAATAGCAGTTTATTTTTTAATTCAAAATTATAAAAGGTACTAGGTGCACTAGGTGCACGTAGGTAGCTTAGAATAGCCTAATATTGTCAGTAAAAAAATACTTTTTTTGTTGATTGTTGCCTTTCGTATATTTTTCTACGTGTTTAACTTAGAATGCGTACAATTTTGGAGTGCTAGGCTTAACCATAACCATTTTACTTTTAAATTTAACTAATTATAATTTTATATCTTTTATGGCACAATTTAGACACTATAATGTATGTCCACATTTAACTCAAATAAATCTGAAATGCCAATAGATAGCTCTGGAATTTGTAAAAACTAATAACATGATGTATAAAGGGGGTTTAATAAACGTGGGCTAAATACAAAAATCCGGAATCCTTCAAACACATCGTGGGTTGACCCACTTATAAGTTTTAAAACATTCTGATAATCGGTTATCTAAAGTTATTATAGATTTTCTATCGGAGTAGTGAATGTTTATCCATGAACGTGTCTAGGCGGGTGCTCTCTGCATTCAGGTCAAACCATCAACTATCGTTGTATCATTCTGCAACCCGTATATACAGGGCGATCCCGTTCATCAAAACATTTGTTTGGTAAAAAAAAAACTTCAGCTGACCAAACTTACCAAGCTGACTTAGTAGACCAATTAGATTTGATTATAACACCATTACGTAGGACAACAATTTTATACTACGTAAGTTGCTACTAGTTGATAGTAAAATATTAACACGTTCACTACTGCAATACAATACGATATTTTTCATTCTCGTGGACCAGCGACGCACATATGCGACGGCTGGTTTCTACCCATAGACTTCCGTCGCATATGTGCGTCGGGGTTCCAATGGTACTAAATTGCTTATATCTTTGTAACGGTCTATTTAAAGGCATTGAATTCCCTGCAGTGATCTACAGAGATGTCTGACGCACGACTGCGTCGCTTGGTATATGGATATGATGATTGGTGTCGTCATATGTTAGTTGGAAAAACTGGTCTATACTTTTCTGCATCACTGTATGTATGTATGTATGCTGCATTATCCTATGTAGCTTTTATATTTGTTCAGTTATAAACTGTTCTTGGATAATCTGTTTTTTTTTTTTTTACTTACTTCCACCTCAAACCCAAACAAAAATGAACAGTCGCATAATCGGCGTTTGGGCTATTTCAAGAAAACTATGATACTTTTCACTATTGTCTTCGCTGTAGACCGGGTGTCGCAAATATGCAACATTACAAAAGGTTATAAATAATTACAAACAATAAGAATACTTTATTTACAAACTTGATTGTAGCGTATTACAATGTAAATGATCACTGTTTTACAGGTTTTCACCCGTGGTCTGTGTACACTGTTAACCAAGTGACAGCCGGTCTATGTGTAAGATTCAAATACCTCGGTCTGTGACAATGACCGCGGCGTCGCATATATGCGACGCTCAGTAGCGAACGTGTTAACAGTATCTTAAGTTTTGTGGACAATTCACATTGCTTAGCAAAAAACTGAGGGTAATATGATGTAGAATATATAATTTATACACTATACAGGGTGTTTCGTAACTCTCTACCAACATTTTTAGCGCAACTCCTTCTATACCAATACACAATTTATACAACTAGTATAACTAAGTACAATCCTTAGTAGAATAAAGCTAACAGTTTTATGAACTCGAATTTTAGCTCAATCAATAGGCTGGAATATACTTAATGTAACTAATGGAATATTTACTTAGTACACTTGAGTGGAGTATATTATCAAGAAAAGTTTTGAAGAAGAAAAAACAATTGAACTCTGTGAATTTGATGCAACTAGTTGTTGAATTAGTTGATACTAATCAGCTGAGACAAAACATAACCTTGTCAAAGCTACGAAGAAATAAACACACCCTTTCTTTAGGTGTAACCGTATAACAATCAGCTATTTGATTTGAAATCACGGAAACAGATGTACCAACTGTTTAATTTTGCACCATCCTTTTTGACCTTGCATAAATAACATTTAATTACGTATTTACTACGTGTGTTATTTGATTGAACAGTTTTTGTTTGAATCCATTGAAATGAACAGGTTCAAACGCGTCAAACAAAGACAATGTTATAGACAATGTTCAACAAAATCAACAATGTACAATGTTATCTTGCACGGCGTTTTTATCAAAATCACAAGTGTCTTTTCTATTGCAGTTAACAGTCAGTTGTCACACGTGTCAGTGATTGCATATGATTTGTAACTAGTTCGAACAGGATTTCAACACAATCACATCTTAAGAAGTGTGTACTCGACCAGTCAAGTCTTCTGATAGATATCACGTCTCGAGTCGAGTGTTGCATTATCAAAACATACTCTTTGTAAATAACTAAAAAATAAGTGTCTATTTTGGAAAAATGATGTCTTCGTTGTATTTTATTTATTACCAATTCGATTTGCGTATAGGAAATATACGATTACAAAACCTTTAAACCATTGCCAAATTTATCTAGATTAAAAATATTTTATTTTTAAACGTAAATCAAATACATTTTGATAGCAGTGTAAGAAGTAGTAGTAGTTTCCACTACACTAACCCTGCGGCTTGATAACATAGTCAGAGATGATTTAATCTTTATAGTAGTTGAAAAGAAGTGTATTTATTTTTCGTTTACCCATTAACAGTTGTACAATCTGAAAGAATAAGAAGTGATGCGCGTATAGGTTAATTACTCGTTTGATTAGTTGGCTGATAGATTATCGACCAAAGACATTTATTGAATAATTGATTAAAGTTATGGGTCAAGGGCAGATTTTCTTCTATGATCTGCCCATTATCTTGCACTAATATGTATCCATTTGATAACTGCCTTCCTAAAATCTAACATTAACATTACCCATCAATCTGAAAATTGAATTTTACTAAATAATTAATTTTACTAGCATTACTATAAATAACGTAACTCTGGTTATTTGATTATATTTCACTTATCTTCCTTTTGTTAATAAACTGGTTACATCGAGTTTACACGTTCATAGCAAATCAAATCATGTCCTTCATTGATCAACACCGTCAATATATTACGTGTACGCAATACGAACAAACTCTGGAAACTACTGGATTGTTTCTGGGATGAAAACATTCTTAGCCAACATCAAGAAGGGATCGCACTTCGGGCCCTTATTCAATTGAATGGGAGCATTTTTATCACACTATTGAATTTTTTCTAATTAAAATAATCTGTGGATCAAATCCTCGAAGTTGGTGACCAAAAACAACAGTGTGTTTACAAAATATACGATGTTAAATACAACAATATTAGTTTGATGCATAGTCCATCCACCAAAAGGCCCAGCTAAATTCTCTTATTATTTTTCTTTAACTGACAACAACTCGTAATATGGGATCGTATCCATCATCAAGAAGACATACGTATATCCATAATCAAACGGTTGACTTTGTTAGTACAAGTAAGCTTCATTGCCTATTGTAGAAACTAAAGGTTTTCCGATGTTGGTTAGGCCCAATATTGGTCAAGTTTGTGTGTGCGGATGTTGACTAAGTGTTTTTCTCTTATTTTAGGTTGGGATTACAATGTATACCTACTTGGTTGTAACACCAGAAGGAAGGTACTGTACAAGTTCACAAACATGTAGGCCTACTATAGTCAAATCAGTTCAAAATTGTTTTAAGGTTAGCGGAATAACAAATTTTACATACAAATTTTTCTTTTCCGTTTCTAAATAGTGCCTGGGGATCAAGCATTGCTCGAGATGTTTGATTTTTCGAAAATGCATTTTATACTATTACATAAAAAAACTACTATTACGTTTAAATGTCATTACGATCATTATCACGACTGTAGTTTAAGATATGGAGGAAAATAAATAATATACGTAATTACATTATTAACTTTATTCATATTCGTTATTCATATCGAATAATGGTAAAGATACTTTCGGCTAACTTTATATGATTCATAAGTATGATGGATTTGTAGCGGAGTACGTTCAATCTTCGATCGTAGGCTACTTAGCATGCTGCAGGCTGTATCGTATATGATCAGAGCACAGAGAACAATCACCCGATTGCCGGTCAAGTCTATCGACTGACAATGTTGATATGATTGTATATAGACGAGACATTGCTGGCAGCCAAAATTGTTCCGACTTAATATGCATATGAAACCTTTGCTACTAAATAGCAGCCAAGCATCTGAAAATATAAGAATGACCATTTGGAAACACCGGTTTGGAATTGCACAAGTGTTGCTTCGATGGCTAAGTACATAGTTCGCACCCATCAGTCAGTAGGTTATGGTCCAATCCTAGTTTAAAACTATAAAAAGCTCACCTGGAGCTGGATCGTTGAGAATTCCATACAAAGTGTTGGGTTTTGGGTAAGATTGGTCCTAATAAGTAATTTTAAGCCAGATTGCTCGACTCACAAAGCTTCAAAGTAGTTCCAAAGCAAGAAAATTATTTTCATTCGCATATTCTGCAATAATTTTCAGGCTGGAATCACATAATTGTGTACCAGTATGTAAAAATAAAAATAATAATAAATAATCAACGACTTAAGAAATAAGAAATACCCATTTTTGTTAGCATGCTTTTTTTTACAATTAGAATATGTACGAAGGTATATTTTCTGAGACAACTTACATATCATCATAGTTTGACCATTTGAATTTTAATGGGAATCATGTCTATTTCATTTATTGGCATTCCGTTATCCACTTTACATGCAATTATAAATTATTTATTTTTTATCTTGCTATTTTTAACTAAATATGTTTGTAAATAATGGCGATGATTTAAATAAATAGCATTGATTACAGTATTTCACAATTAATTCAGTTAAAATGGCATGTCAACCACATAAATAGGATTCGTATATATATTCTATAAGTTCTGCAAATTTAAAAGACCAGACCACACTGCTTTACACAAAATACTGTGTTGTTATGTCGCCTTTATGTTTAGAAGTTTATATAAAATTTAGAGTTATGGAACCCAGTTTTCGGCGTGAAACTCCCTTATCATCGCTATTTAGCCCCATATTTATTTATGAGGATTTTCCTGCACGCACAGCAGTCCCTGCTACGATCAATATTCCTCAGTTTAGTATTATGTGATGATAAATTAAGTAACTAAACTGCAGTCTATTTCAAGGTTATTTCGAGTGGATGTCAAAAGAAACCAATTACTTTGCATTTGTTATGCTACATCGGTCTTAAGAGCATGTGCGTGAAAAGCCTCAAGAGGAAAAGGTAGTGAGGTGGAATACTACGTGAATAGATTGAACTAGTACATTTGATTGGTGACGCCGACCCACGAACCCATGACCTCGCTATTTAAGATCGTAGTTTGTAGTGCTAAAGACAGAACTTCCAACTTTTAAGTTATGATTTTTTATCGAGGACAAGTAATCATTGTGTTAATTCGTTGGGTGCATTTAGATTTTTTCCTAATATGACAATAAATTACAACGTCTGTACAGATTAGGCATATTTACTTTTCTTCTACCAAAATAAATATGTTATAAAATAAAACATTGTTGTTTCGATATTATTTTCTTTTCTCTTTTAGAACAACTAGTTAGTTAAGAATGGTTTAAATCTCACCTAAAAGTTATCTAAGCCAGATGTAGTGTAAAATATGACCAGACAAAATTTCAACTTTTATAGTGGCAATAAAAAGCAAAGGCACTTCATAGCAACCTTTGATGTAAGGAATAAAACTAACATGTATTAAAAGTTCTACTGGACATAATATTTCCTAAAAAATAATGGTAAATGGGTGGCTAGCAGTGTAAAAAAGTATAGCCAAAACAAAAGCACGCCATTAAAACATGTGACATATTGGACCAATGAGTGAGATAACAATTTATCTCAGAGAATCTAAAATTTCTTTTACGTAACATAATCGCGTTAAGTATTGTTTCATTAATAATATTGTTGCGTTAATAAGAAACTGAGTAAAATATTTTCAACTATGTTGGTGTCTGTCAACTGTGTTTTTTTTTCTTTGTCGATCTGTTTGCATCGATCATTTTTAGACATATCAGTTCCGCAACTCTTATAACAGAAGATACAGGCAAAGTAAGATTCAAAGACATTTAAATGTGTAAGGAAAACACTAAACATCTATTGTATAAAACCCTCATGCTTTCATTACATTTATAAATCCGTTTAATTAATCAATAGGAAAATTTCAAAAACTTATAAGCAAAATTTACTTTTGCGTTTGAAGTGTAAATTTAGAAAATAACTCCATATTGTTAAATCTTTTTAGTATTTTAGAATAAGACCATTTTTATATTTACACCAGTTCTAGGAAACAGATTTTACTAACTTCACTCGATGGTAAACAGCCAGAGTCTTTAATGCTAATTTATGAGGGCTGGATTTACCTTCAACATCCCTTACTGGGATGTCACATAAAACAAAGAGTTTTGTAACAACACCAAAATACCAAGTAATTTGTACTATGCATAAGGCATTATTGTTAGTGGTTTTATGGGGTTGATGTTTCTTAAGTAATAATTTGTACTATGCATAAGGCATTATTGTTAGTGGTTTTATGGGGTTGATGTTTCTTGTTTACGATACATTCTGATGGAGGACACTAACACGCAAACACAACAAATACATTATCGTTACACCATATATGTTCTAAAACAAACGTTGAGTGTGATTGTTTCTACTTCGTGTACTTATGTAAGTGATGAGCAGATGACTACCTAGTGTATGTAGACTTGCTACAAACAAAACATTCACAATATCATCGAACATTATACTGTATTGTTCAATATCTTAAGATTGTTGTAGTATTTTGTTTGTCATTGTGGTTCTGTGTGTATTAACAAACAATAACCTTAACTGCAATAGGACACCGACTTGTGTGGTTTTATGTTTAATAAACAAATAAATATCCTAGGTAAAAACAGACAGTCAACCTTAAAACATAACTGTTACCATATCATCAAGCAAATCATACTACTTTTAGACCGAATAAGATATAATCTATAATCTAAAATCTATAATAACAAATGTAAAAGATATGTCGTCTATAACTATTGTCAAATTGTGGGTTTCTTTGATATTTTTGTTTGTTTCTGTGCGTAATATGAATATCAATATCTAGACTCATACTTGACACTAGCCAAATGGAAATTCAACTATTTGACTTCCCATCCAATGTAAATATTTTAAGCAAAAAAATATAAGATGTTCAGGATCACCTCACCAGAGGGGGCTTGTGTATTGGGTTGAAAATGAATTAAAATTTATGTCAACAGCCGATTGATTTATCACTTAACACGGAAGTAATTAGTGGTAGACCATCTCAACAGATTGCAACACGTAGTTTGGCTTTAATTATTTACATTGGGTGGGAAGTCTACTCAGCTATTACTTTCATCAGACGACATGTACAAACTACTGTCAGATTTTAGTTTGTCTATGTGTACTGCGCGATTTAAAACATTTGCCAAAATCAGACAGCCATCCACAAAAACCCCATTACGGTACCATAAGAAGACGTGTTGTAAGGTAAGGTAACGTGGCCCTTGCCACGTTGGTATACTGGGGTTGTCTCAAGTTGTAACATTGCCACATTGGTTTACTAGGGTTGTCTAAAGTTGTAACATTGCCACATTGGTATACTGGGGTTGTCTCAAGTTGTAACATTGCCACATTGGTATACTGGGGTTGTCTCAAGTTGTACCATTGCCACATTGGTATACTGGGTTTGTCTCAAGTTGTACCATTGCCACATTGGTATACAGTACTTAGTTGTCTCCATTGCCATATTGGTATACTGGGGTTGTCTCAAGTTGTACCATTGCCACATTGGTATACTGGGGTTGTCTCAAGTTGTACCATTGCCACATTGGTATACTGGGGTTTTCTCAAGTTGTACCATTGTCACATTGGTATACTGGGGTTGTCTCAAGTTGTACCATTGCCACATTGGTATACTGGGGTTTTCTCAAGTTGTACCATTGCCACATTGGTATACTGGGGTTGTCTCAAGTCGTGCCATTGCCACATTGGTATACTGGGGTTTTCTCAAGTTGTACCATTGTCACATTGGTATACTGGGGTTGTCTCAAGTTGTACCATTGTCACATTGGTATACTGGGGTTGTCTCAAGTTGTACCATTGTCACATTGGTATACTGGGGTTTTCTCAAGTTGTACCATTGCCACATTGGTATACTGGGGTTGTCTCAAGTTGTACAATTGCCACATTGGTATACTGGGGTTGTCTCAAGTTGTACAATTGCCACATTGGTATACTGGGGTTATCTCAAGTTGTACCATTGCCACATTGGTATACTGGGGTTGTCTCAAGTTGTACAATTGCCACATTGGTATACTGGGGTTGTCTCAAGTTGTACCATTGCCACATTGGTATACTAGGGTTGTCTCAAGTTGTACCATTGCCACATTGGTATACTGGGGTTGTCTCAAGTTGTACCATTGCCACATTGGTATACTGGGGTTGTCTCAAGTTGTACTATGGTCACTTTGGTATACTGGGTTTGTCTCAAGTTATACCATTGCCACATTGGTATACTGGGTTTGTCTCAAGCTGTACCATTGTCACATTGGTATACTGGGTTTGTCTCAAGTTATACTATTGCCACATTGGTATACTGGGGTTGTCTCAAGTTGTACCATAGCCACATTGGTTTACTGGGGTTGTATCAAGTTGTACCATAGCCACATTGGTATACTGGGGTTGTCTCAAGTTGTACCATTGCCACATTGGTATACTGGGGTTGTCTCAAGTTGTACCATTGCCACATTGGTATACTGGGGTTGTCTCAAGTTGTACCATTGCCACATTGGTATACTGGGGTTGTCTCAAGTTGTACCATTGTTACATTGGTATACTGGGGTTGTCTCAAGTTCGTCTCTGTGTACTGAACAAATCAATACCAAGCTAGTCCTGAGACGTGTTACACACAGACAAACTTCCACAACACAAACCTTGTGTGTTCTTGTTTGTGTTTGTGGAGAGGTTTACCACTCTACATTGTTAGATTGTGTTTCAATATACAGTATATTAGGATATGTTAAATGTGCATATAAGAATACTCAATACATATAAGTTGTTTAAAAATGTAAAAAATTGCAATTACTTAAGCTTGAACAACTTCAAAGTTCTAGTAAGTATTATTTTGAATGCATTGAAATAACAGAGAGTTGTAGGAAAAACCTTAAAACACACGATTTTAAAAGTACTTCTTTGGTTTTAATTGAATCTACAATGTATTGTTAACGATTTACTTACTACACCTGCAGAAGCTTTTACGACATTTTTATTCTTTATTTGATCAATTTTTGCACAGCTGACCGATAGGACCTCGCCAGTTGTGTGAACCAATTGGCTTGTGTACACTAATAATCTAAAAAAATGTGAGAGAATTATTGCTTGGGTTATAAAAGAGGGACAGTGTAAATATTATAAGACTATATGTTTTTATGGACCCAATTTATTCTTTTGATACATCCAAGTATGTTTGAAAAATATATTAAAGATGTAATAAATAATTTTTTTTAGTGTTTTCCAGTTTTTTGTTCAAGTGCGAGACAAATAGTGCTCAGCTACATTGAAGCAACAGTAGATACCAAGAAGGACAGTGTCAGGCACATTTGACAAGGCTTCTAGAAAGCCATTGAGCAGTATTTGAAAGTAAACCGTGTATTTTAAGCATCGTTTATTACGGACCATGTGGCTAACGGATTTTACGGCTCTATAAATTTTGTTTTGCTCCAAAAATAGAATAATTATTGCGGAGAGATGGATCCAGTTCCCAAAAAATTCTATTCAACTTTATTTTAGGTAATTGTATTATAAAATAATTTCAAGATAAATTTAATGTTGACGATTTATAGGTCCATCATGTATCATCATATGTATTTATTGAAATTAGGCTAATATTTAGCTTTTAACTTTGCATTTTTTTCTAAATTCAACTAATGTATCTTGGTAAACTATTAATTAAGTATTTGTACAAATTCCGTAAGGTTAAATTAAATTACACTTATGCTTTAATAGTGTACGCAGATCCACATTATTATTTGATGGCATATAATTATATTTTCACTGACTCGATACAGGAAGGAATTGGATTTGATACAAAATTTTTCATTGAGCTATCCATTAATGATGCCATCTAAAAAAGTCGACATTAGATAGTAACGAGAATGAAAATAAATATTCTAGTGAGTTAGATCCCATCTAGTGTGTGTAGCTTATTTCTTATATAGAAAAAATACTAAACCCCAACTAGATTTATGAATATTTAATTATGACTCCAATATCACGATAACTGGAGTGAAAATGGTCCGATTAAAATTGGTACAAACATGTAAACCTACACTTATTTGAACGAGTTCGCGAACCAGTACGATCGACTATGGGGGATTTTGTTAATAAAATGGGGGAATAATTTGATTTTTCAACTTAAAAGCCCCAAAACGTAAAATTTAACAATTTATTTTAAAACTATTTTGTAGAGCTTCAAAAATAAATAAGTTTGTTTATTGAAGCATTGTTGTACCACCTAAAAATTACGTAGAGAAAAAAATCTGTAAATTTTAAATTCTTTTGTTATTCTTAATAACAAAACTCTTAATACTTCTAAAAAAAAACTTCTTAATAAAATAAACTGTTGTAGTTGGCTTGCTTAGGAATATAAGATCAGTTTTGTTTATTTCATACAAAGCTAATTGAATAAAAATGAACGGTATTGCCTTCCCAGCACCAGCAAACTTTGCCATATTAAAAATAATGTTGATTTAAATATATATACGTCTGACAATTCTAAAGGAACATTTTAATGAAAATCATACTAGGTAAAAGGAAATCCGCTTAGTCTGTAGGTTTGCTGCCTTGGGGGTAGTTTTATATATTAAGTCCTGCTACACAAGTAGTGGTAGAAGTAAGTTGTATTAATCATATCTCATAATACTGCAAATTATTATTTTTCAGGTCATAAAAGTCAATAAGGAGGTGATGAAATGGAAGAATACGAGAACTTTAATAAATAAAACAGCTCAAGCCCCAAGCTCTTCAATCTTCTTAACGACGTCAGTCTGCTACTTCTTGCCTAACGATCGCTCATCTTAATACTCAAATTTGCGTTTTTGTAAATTAATTGCTACTAATTGAAATACTGTTTAGGGAATATATTGGTCACTCTTGTCAGTAGTCAATAATTTCTTTTTGGGATGCTTATAAAACCTGCATATCTCGGTCTCGCAATAGTTTTAATTCCTAGTTCAAATATTTTTTGGAGGCGGGTACATAATGTTTATTTTCACCACACTATGATTTTTTTGGCTGTATTAAATACGTTAATCGGTGGCTGAAAGTTACGTTTTGCTGGCCATGCCAGCTGTCATCGTAATTTGGGGACCGAGCAGGTTTTTAAATCCCGGGGCCGCAAAATCAGCTGTCCGCTTGCATATTAATTACACAAACAGTATCCATAGCATTGAAATATATTTTTTTTATTTTCACCGTTGCCTAGCAACTGTTTATAATTATTTTTGCTGATTCCTGAAACTACTTCTTCACATAACCTTAAAGTTGCGTTTACTATCAGTTTTCATTATTATTATTGTGAATAGTAGTAGTGTGGTGAAAAATAGTGTTCGTACCACGGACCGAAAATGGTTTTGCAGTTCTCGATCGATTTAAAAACTATCTCGAGCCAGCAAAACCTCGTTTTCGGCCCTAGGTACGAAATATACTATTTTTTTAATATCGATATGATAGTGGAATGGGGCGAGATGGCTTTTGCAGCTTTTACTGGTTTTAAGACCATCAGTTACTTTACGGAGGCTCATTAAAATCTAATAATCAAGAACAGATGAGTCCCCTCACACCATCAAAAAGCTTCAATTTCTTTTAGATTGACCGGTGACCTATTGATCCATCGGTGAACGCTATATCCACTCCGCTACCAAGCTGATAACAGAGTTGTTCTGATATCGTTTTCAAGTACCCAACATTAGTTTTGTAGTGTATCATTCTTTATAGGTAACATGATTTAAACGTGCTATGTGGTTTATATGTAGTTAAATACACTAGTTTCAACTAAGACTTATTTTAAGATGTGGGTCCTTATGGTGTGATCTTTGGTTGGACTACACGGTCATGTCAATACTACGTCCTGTACCACTCTAGTCTCAGCTCAACTATAAATTTTCAATCATAAATCAGAATGATTTCCTTTTTCATTACCATTTAGTTTTATCGGTAAATTCCGTATTTTCATTTACTTTAACGAAACCATAAGCATATTCTCTAATAAAATTTATCTAATAGTTCATTACGTTCGCCCGACAGACAAATAACACGTTATATCAAAGTAGTAAATGGTTCTTCTATCTTATTAAAAACTAACCCTGAATTAAATTATGTACGTTGTATTACTTCATAAATAATTAGCGAATTTCCTAAATAAGCCTCATTCAATTCTCTACTGTCTGTAGTGTCATGTTTACCTGTGTTTATCCAGACTTGGGACCGATTTACTTTTTGTGTCGAAGTCCCTATAAGCCAAAAACACCTTCCGTCAAAATTCGTGTACAGAGTAAGTGTGTTCGAAACCTCGAGTAAGAAATCATCCCATTTGAATAATATTTTATGCAAATGTGCAATCCTAAGCTCATTCGGACGAGTTCGCGAACTAGCATGATTGGATTAGGTGAAAAGTGTTTTCTTGGGGAGGTGGTGGAAATGTGTCTTTTATGTTTGACTAAAAACACTAAAAAAATTGATTTTCAAACTATGTTGTAGAGCTTAAAAAATTATTTAATACTTTGCCTGTAGCAGCAAACCTAAGTACTTATTAGACCTAATGTTGTTTAAATAGGGATCAATCTGACATTTTTAAGGATACGTTTAAGTGAAAGTCTAATTTACGCTTGGATGGGAAACAAAACCTATGCAATATTTAAAACAAAATTACTCAATTTGAAATATTTGTATTACTACCAAATGGGTACAAAATCTTTATTATTCTATTCTCTCTACTGACCATGGTGACAGATACAAAAGTAAGATCCAAAAAGGCCCAACAATTTAAGTACTGTTCTAGACATTCAAAAAACTTTTAACAACTATTTAGGCCTAATCCCTTGTTAGAGTAAAATAACTTTTCCGTGTCACATTTCAGACGACCCTGCATCTCAAACAGGTGCCCACATATGATCAACAGGAATATGGTCTGCAAAGTTAAGATAACATGTCAAGGAAGATTATCGTTCTGTTCGGTACAGAGACCCCATTGGTCAGTTCAGAGGCAGCCGGGCCTCCAATTTGAATTCCCATATATTTGGTCACCACGTTATGTTTATGTTTTATCATGTAAACTATTATGTATGTCCACGTATCTAAGCAGGTAAGAAGTATGAAAACATACTTCATGCATGAAAATCCCACTCAACACATCGAAAGTGAACCTTTTGATACTTTATGTGGCTTTATAAAATCAAAATTAATGTTTAATAATTTTTCACACATAAATGCTGGATATTTAGAGGATAGTACTAAGAGCTATTATAAATAAAAAATAACAATAAAAGGGATTGTCTTACGACAGCAAAAATTAGGTAAGTATCTTTGTCGGTGTTTTGGAATCCACATTAATTTTTTTCTAAATATTTACTAACCTAAATATGGCTTTTTCAGGTGGGTAATAAAGAATCATCCCTTTTCTAAGACTGTATGAGAAACGGGACTTAAATATGATTACTAAAAATGACAACAGTTGACGGGTATTAACTTGGCCAAAATATCAACGAATCGATGTTTATTTAACCCCAACGCTAGGTTTGCTTATGAAAGCTGGTTAGCGGTTGGCATCCAATAAATATGACGGTATGATATTTTAATAAAACTTCTGACTGGTGGAACCTGTTATATTTAATGGCAAAACGTTTGATGAAAAATATAACCTATTAGGAAACTCCCCTTTAGGGAAGTAGCTATTACCGTAGGCGGCATGGTAAGACCTAGACCCGGGACCGATATACTTTTCCATTTTGATGCCCCCAAAGACCACATTATTCGTTTACATTTTTATATATGTATATATATATATATATATATAGATTTATTAATATTTTCTTACAGGTTTAAGGCTACTAATATAATAAATACCCCCACCGCAGCAAACCTGCCGACTAAGCGAATTCCCATTTTCTGAATTTATTTTCAATTAAATTTATTTAAATAACATTAGGTATAACAAGTGCCAAGGTCTGCTGCTACAAGGAAACCAATCAAGTGTGTTGTTAAGTAAAGTATTAATAGCTTAGTATAAAAAAAGCTTTGCTAAGTTTGGTCAAGATATATCCATAAACAAGCAAACTACAACATTTTACAATATTCTCTATAAGAATAACATGGTAATTTTAAATTTAAATTTTTTTGGATTTTCTCTGTTACCAATAAACGTAAGAAAACACGTTGATATGCTAAATTCTTTGTTTTTATTCAGTTCTTTAAAAAGGTCTAGAGATAAATTGTAATTTAAGTACCCTTTTTTATACCGAAATTATTTTATTTTGACTTTGTCTTTGTAAAATAATTATATAAAAAAGGGTACTTTGTTGATTATGTTTTTTTTAAATTTATATATATATATATATGTGTGTGTGTGTGTGTGTGTGTGTGTGTCTGTGTGTATACGCCTGTGAACACGATAACTTGAGTAATATTTGGCCAATTTTGATTAATTTGGCTTGAAGGTGTAGGCCACGATAAACTTGAATGAGTTCGCGAACCAGGATGATCGGACTATGGGAACAGGGTCTTATGGGGGGGTTTATGGGGTAAAAATTGGGTTTTCACATTTTTAACCTCAAAACATAATTTTTTTGTTTCTTTTTAAACCTTTTCAAAGGGCTAAAAAACAATTATTTAGTATATTGAAGTGTTTTTACGGTTTGGTTATGGATAAAATAAAAAAAAAATATTTTTTAATTCCCATGTCATTCTGATGGAGAATAAGTTAACTGCTGTAGTTTGCTTGTTTATGGATATATTTTGACCAACATTCGCAAATTTATTGATATTATACTAAGCTATTCATATTTTACTAAAAAACATACTTTATTACCCTACCTGTAGCAGTAAACCTAGGTACTTGTTAAAACTAATGCTATTTAAATAGATTTAAATCAAAATCCAATCAGGTAAATGGAATTTCGCTTAGTCTGCAGATTTTCTGCGCGGGGGTATTTTTTATTTATGATTAGTAAAATGTTAGATACTGTATTGACGGTTAAAATGTTGTTAGTTCTTCATTAGTGGAATGGAAGTATTATTCCACGTACTGTAACAATAACATTCTCGGCAAGCAAACTGTCTCTATCCGAGTCTACAAAATCAGTTGCAAAATTAGGATATATAGTTTAAAATCTCTTACAGCTTGATTTGATATTTTTATAAATTTATTATTAATTGCCTTTTACGAGATCATCTTCGTCTATTATTGGTTATGTTTCAATTTAGATCCATGTAATGTGGTGAAAATGCATTCCATATGAGCAATTGTACTATCTTCAGCATTGTATTTTGAGCTGTTTTTTTTTAGAAACACAAAGAACATTTTCAAGAAGGCGTAGGATTTTTGTTTTACAGCCTAACTGATAAGACTTACAGTATTGTATTTTTACCTGTGAAATAATGTAACACTGTAATTTGAAATTCTCGTATAAACTATTTTGTTATATTATATTGTGTAAGTACAGTAGTAACCCAGTCCTTACAGTAAGTACAGTACAACTCTTATCCCACCCAAATCCAAACCAACCAAACAATCATTCTTTATTGATTTCCAATGCTTATTTGGCATCGGTATTTCACAGCTACAAATCGAAGAAACACAATTATTATTTTTATACTAACTGAGTTAGTGAACTGTATATTGTGTTTATTCGTTTAGTAATTTTAGCACTAGCCTTATTGTACAAGACAATCAGCATGTGGGCTTTCAGACAAAATATCTTGGGGTTTTATAATAAGAAAAATAAATTTGCAACAAATTTCCTTTCTAAAAAGGCTTTGTGGAGATGAGATGGAAATAGGCATTGGCGACAAAGTTGGCTTAGATGCTGAGATTGAAGTAAACTCTTTAGATAAATTCCTTGGATTTCCTACTCCCATCCTTCTTTACTTTTCTAAAAACATCACAAACAGTTAAAAGATTCAGAGTAGTCCATTGAAAATATAGTTGTAATTTTATCATTGAGATCCTTGGTAGTGTACTGTTGTTGTATACTACTTAAAGTGCACCAATCTTAAAAGTCTAGCGATAAATTGGCTAGAAAAATATAATTCAACTATATCTTTATATAGCTAGTAAATATCCAATAGTCTTTGTGAGATTAAAGTATAACTATATCAATTTTCAATTAAAATCCATGTTTTAGCCCCTGAGCTGTATAATAACTAAAACTGAGTCGGTTTTTGCTCGGAACGGGAACATGTCACCTGTTAGTACGACAGGCCTGTTCGGTTTTTGTAAATATTTTAAATGTATGTTATTGTTCGTATGTGTTACGTGTTTAAACTTCAACGACGCTACTTCAGCCGAGTTTGTGTTTTTGTAGTCTGACGATGGCATTGTAATGCCGAAACGGCCGTAACGTAGTTACACCACAAGAATTTGAGCTGCAGTGACGACAGTAAAGCCTATTTTAGTTTAGTTTTCAATTATGTGTGTATCAAAAATTTTTGACAATGTTCTTCTTCCAAACTATTTAAAAGCTGTTTTCATAAAACAAAAAAAAAACCTTCATGAAATAGCTTACATGAAAAAAACACACGTCACATTCATTGTAAAAATGTGACAGTTACATACTTAAACAACCTTGTCTAAAATTCTGAAACGTTGCAACACCTCTATGTAAGTTTTAAGACTGATGTTTTATTCCTACGTAGGACTTAGAATTTTGGTTGAATGACGAAATCCCTGCTTTACATTTTCACATCTCAAAACACCACAGGCTTAGTCGCGACCCGTTAATCCCCTCGTCCAAAGGTTTTATCTTGCATCAAACAATGTTGTGACATAGTTTAAAACTTCATGTGTTTGTGTTTAGCAGGTAATTTCATACGAAACCCTTACACACAAAAAGTGAATTGTTTTGTTATTTGTATACGTAGTCTTTATTTGATAATATATTAGAGGTGGATGTGTAATGTTTTTGAAGTTTTATCATAAGTCTTAAGATTTTTTACTGTAAACCCCCTGTGTGTTCACATTATCGCTAAGCCCAATATAATATTATGTTAATTTATTCCTTTATAGCTTATAAAAAAGTTTACATACAATGCCTCATTTTATGACCACAATTTAATTAGTTATCAACAAAAGTAACATTTTAATTTTTGAAATCACTTTATGTGTTACAAATTTATGATTTTCGCACATTATATATATTTTTAATACCATCTTGAACACCCTAACAGATTAATTTATAATCGTGTGAACATTATGACATTATAATTAATTGTTTTTTAAGTACTCATATCATGGCTACTAACAATTATTAATTTTTGTATCATAGCTCGATAGGTATTATTGCAAGTTAAGCTTAATTCAATTAATGTATTCTGTGTCGATGATTGAACTTTTCAAAGGGTTTAATCTGAGTAATTTTTGTTTGTTTATTTTAGAACTATATTACGTAGCAATGAGCATACGAGCCATCTAAATTTTACACCTAAAAAACATTGAAAATAAACACTATTTTATTATCTATAACACCATAGAACAGTATACATTTTTTCATTTTACAAACACACATTCACAAAACTGATTTGATTTTAAATAAACTCACATTGGATTTTAACCTAAAATTGAATATAATTTTATATGAAATAAAGAGTATTTGACGACAAACCCGTACCCTACTCAACGATTGCCTTGTTGGTATAACTGGTTGCACAAAATAAAACAAAGCGACCGAGCTCCGAGCTGATTTAACTTTATTTTTGTCAACAAAAACATGGCAAGTTCACTGCAATGCTTTCGTTACAATTAGGGCTATCACTTTAAAATTAAAATACTCGTAACCCATTTTTATGTAAATAATTAGAATACTAGATGAGAAAAATTATAGGTTGTTAGACCTAATTACCGTAATTATCGTATCAATCACGTAATAGACATGTATTACTCTTTATGTTGCAAAAATTCAATGGTGGTATCGTTAGACCAAAAAAAGTAAAAATAATACAGAAAAAATCAACACTAATATCAAATGAGGAAATGTAGAGACAGTGACGGAGAACATTATGTCATAAAATAAAGGTTTGAATTTCACTTATGCTGCTTTAAGATTGACTATCTAATGCTTGTAAACACATTCACTACCATGTCACTACCGACACATCACTACCGATGTCTTGAGACTACAGACACAGGAGTGTGACGGCTGGTAGTGATCCTGTTAATCAAGTTATGAGGAAGCTAACATAAGGCCTACCATTGGCAAATTGTGTTTAAGAGTATTTAAATAAGTGAAAAGAGTTAACAGGAATATTATTTTGGTAAAACCCCTCATGTGGGTTACTCCAGAGATAGTAGTTCGAAGTTCTTGGTAGAAACACAGATAATATTTCAAATGGAGAAGTTCTCTCATAATTTTACTTCAGTAGTCTCATATGATTAGCTTATGTGAATGGAATTAATCCGTAATAACTGTCACTATACGGAAAATGTTATGCGTAAGGTCATATTATTCCGTAGCAAAGTCACAACTTCATCCGGCTCATAGTACTGTGAGTAGTAATGTATGTCACAACATTATGTACTCAGTATGTCGGGCAACAGCTAGTATCAATATATTAAATACAGTACTATATCACCTGTATTTATTTTCTTTTTATTTATTGAACATGTCTATGAACAGAAGATTAAATTTCGATTTACGTAATAATTGTAATACGAATTTTACAAAGCTGTAAACGGGATTTGTTATTTTCAATTATCTTTTCACTTTATTAATTACAAAGTAGGTACTTCAATGGGGTTTTTTTTTATAATATAAGCTTTCCCTTTAACCGAATACAACTTGACGGCTTTACATACAGCATTCGTAGAAAACCGATTTCCCATATAAATTGAACATAATGAACTGATATCTTGTTTGCCGTGTTTGTCGTACTTAAGTATGAGTTTTAAAATGATATAGATGTAAGTTGTCAAATAAATAAATAACTGTCAGATATTTTACTATCTTCCAATGTTTACATTATTTTTGTTTACAAAATTGAAACTACTTTACATATTAAGTGAGTTGAAAAGAATGTGATTAAATGTTATAAGTTAAACTATATGCTCTGACAACTTACTGACAAGAAGTTATTTATTGTAAAAATTATTTCATCCAACCATATTTTCAATTGTACATTTACAAATAGTGTAATATTTTCCAAATTGTACTTATTTTGTTCATTAAGTACCCATAAATATAACCAGTATGCATTTTTGTTCTGTATAAAGAGAGCTAAAATGTAAATCCTTTCTTTTCCAAACACGGTGACGATGATTAATTTTGAATTTTAACATAATATTAGGAATTGTCAAATCAAGTATCCGAATGAAATGTAACCAAGGCGAATGAGTTTAAATCAAAGTTTATCTTAATTTTAAGGTGTTATATTTTAACAATTTCAGAATCTAAATAAAAACAATTATTGGGTCATCTCTACAGGAAATACTCTCAAAATTATAACACGAGTTAGGATCGTTTCAAAATTTTGTTTCAAAATAATATTGAAAAAGGTTGTGTTTATTCTTTCCCAACAAAGAGAAGCCGAGAATAGGAAAATTGAAATCGGCGAGAGAAACTAAATCTGTGTGTGATTGATGTTTGTTGAGAGGAAGGCTTCGACATCGTTACCTGCAGCTGGACCTCACAGGAACGTACATTTACGATAACAAGATACACACGTTCTCTGCTTATTGTGAACTCAAACAGCAGCAACCGGTCAAAGGAGATGTTTACGAAGCTAAACTCCGGCTTCAGAGCTTCACTTGGTAAAGATGTAAATAATGCTTTGTTGTACAATGAACCAACAATTTCATAATACAGTATTTTAGAATAAAGCTAGCTTTGCCGCTATATAATGGTTTGTACTCATTGGTTTAGGTAAATATTTTAATCAATAGAGTTACTGTGTTTTAATAAAATCATGTGATCGTATTTTTATGTTTAAGAAGCTGAAACAATTTAGCTTTGGGCAAGGATTTCAATTATAAGTGTTACTATGCATTAAACATTTTTGGTGCTTGTGTTTTTTGTTATATGTTTATAAAGGTTTTGTTTTGTAAAACTTTGTAAACACGTAAATGTATTACCGTACAATCAACCAAAACAGTAAAATAATTTATTTTTATTTATACCAAACATTAGGAGTGTAAAATTGGCCCGGATGTAAATCATCGGTGTTATTACGCAATAAACAAAACTAGTGTGTGGTATTTCCCAACAGAATGATCACGTCGAGAAATACTGTAGTTTGCAGACTGAGCCGGCGACACTAGAATGACCGAGTGGGACCGATTGTAAATAAACATAGCGGCGGGCCAAGAGAGTAGATCATTGAGCGCTTAATTATCTTCTAAACTGATGAAAGGGACAGTGGACAGATAGTACACAGATGAATATATAGTTCGTTTCAAAATATTAGGTATTCTATACATGAGATGCTGGCTAGCTGGGTTTAGCTTTAATATGGGTAATTTTGCTATATGTGTTCACTCACTGTGTGTGTCAAACTTGCGGATGATGGTCTCGATGATGGTGGTCCTAGGGGCGACATGACCTCGGCGAACAGGCATCCCGGTGACGATCACAAACACACGAACACGAGAAAACACGCGCTCAACACGCACATAACCAACAGCAATACCAAAAAAAACTTTAACAGATTTTCGGATATACGAAAATGTTACACGGGGATACACTAATATTAAATATTTTCTCAAATAGGCTTAATGAACGTGTAAATGATATCACAAGAAATAAAACTAAAAATAAAACCGACGCTCGTTGGCGTCTCAACACGGCTCGGCCGACGCCACGATACTGAAGGCGTCCGACGCTAATGACAGCGACGCATGCGTGCGACGACCTGCCGCGCCGCCAGCTGTAAACTTACTACAATAAACCACCAGCTGACGTTACGACTGCTGCTACGCCACCAGCTGACTATTCTGATATTCAATATAACTAGACCACTAAATGATTACTAGGACCACTATGGTACCATCATCTGACGTGAGTGTAGGACTTTCGGCCTGGGGTGATTATGAGGAACTTACCCTCCCGCAACAAACAATAGGGAACATAGGTAGCTCTGAGTCTGTTGCTCCCGAAAGATTCCCTATAGGTTAATTTCAAAGGTTTTGTGGGTAAAAGGAAGTAGGGAAGGGGAGATAGGGGTGTGTGACACAGCAAGCTGGGCAAAAACTATGAATAGGATTCTGGATTAGTACTTCCAGGAAGGACCTGAGCCCCAGTGCACTCTAGAGCAGGCATTAGATGGATTTAATTCAATGTCTAGACTGGCTTAGCCACAAACACCGAGCTTGAAATTGTTCATTTAAACAGTTTTTAACCGACTTTAACGACAATTTGACCACGTATGGGTCAGCCCAAAAAGTTAAAGATACCAAAACAGTGGTGTATGTATAAATTTACCATATTATATTAGTTAAAGACGTTATAGTTTTTATAGACAGGCTACTGTAGAAGGTGGGGACAACATCCGCCTTACATAATATATGTATTAAAGTTTTATAAACCATTTATAAATTAAATAAACTATTTACACGAAACGTGTACACGTTATTTGAAAAAGCATTCATACGATGAATTTAACTTTTCCAGAATGTTTATACGACGTATACATGTATACTTAAAAATAACAATCGGTTGCATGTTAAATATGTTATTATTACTGTACAAAAAAAAACAATTGCGTGATTCTATTTTAACTACTTTCACGTTACCGAATTTTTCGTAAAATTCGTCATGTGGAACGATCTGTGGTGACAAAAGTTAATTAAGACTTGTTTGCCATAGGAGTTAAACATTGAAACAAATTTAAACGTTGAGTAAATCAAGAATTTCCAGACCACTTAACATGAAGAAAACTATTTTTTTGTATTTAGGACTCCTTTCTACCCTAGTTAGCTTAACACCACCTCACCATTTCATAGGTACTATACCATTAAACATTTTGATTAACAATAATTGTACACTTGTTTTTTACAGTAACAAATATGGTGCTTAAGCGTAACAAATGAACAAACAACCACACCCATATCAGACAAACAGATACAATTGAGTTGTTCGGCTTAAAATAAAATAAAAATAAAACTATGCTAAACAAAACAACAATGAATCAGCGAAATTCTAATTTTATTAATTTAACTGGTCATAATCCTTTTGGTAAATCCGGAAAGGCAATTTATTTTATAGATGGAGGCGTCTATTTAAATCTTACATTGGCTAATATCTAACATGGACTTAGATCCAAAATAAAATTATTTTTGTCACATTTAAAATAATTCCAACGAAATCCAAAAGACAACTCCATAGTATCAACCAAATACGGGGTGAGTCTTCTAAGCTATCCTAAACAGATTGCAGACAAGGACAAACAGCTTGACTTACAGAGATGAAACAAAACTTTTCCCCACGAATTCTTACGCAAGGAACTTCGTAAAAAGTTTTTTAAACATATATCATGTTATGCATAGTTTTATAGCTCTAGACTAGACAAGCAATTTAGTGAAAACAGAACTCCTTTATCTTTATCCGTTTCAAAATGGTGGCCATTTGTATTGAAAATATTAATTGATATTTACAGAATACCCTGTTAAAACCACTAAACCTGTTTTCGTTCTGTTTAAAAATTCTTAATCCTCGTGAGTTCTGCTTTAATATTATATGTAATATGTCAAAGTTTTAAAAACTAAATATTTTTTCAATGATTTTTTTTATTTTGGTAGCCATGTAAATAAAAAAATTTAAATAGAAACATATGTCAAATGGCGTATCATTTTGAAGGTATTGCAAAAAAAAAACTTATAAATTTAAACCCATCTTTAGTAGTTTTCTAGTAATTAACCAAAAACTCCAATTGCCCATATACAACATATGTAAAACGTGCAGTACTGGAGATTAGTGGATGCAGATACACTTTTCAATACAGTCCTGCACGTTTACATTTGAAAACTCTGAGATTCTAACCCTGGTATCAACCACGTTGTTCCTTGTATATGAATTAGTGGGGAAAAGTTTTTTTTTTCATCTCTGTATGTCAAGCCGTTTGTCTGCAATCTGTTTAGGACACCTTAGAAGACTCATCCTGTATATTTCAATATATCTCGCTTAATTGGTATAACATTTTCGTCTTATGATATATTTAGATATAATAATATATCTAATCCAATATGAATCTGTGAATTTCATTCAACAATCAATGCAATTTGCAATATAATAATTGGAACACATAATTCAACATTGTATTAAAAAAAAATATCAGTTGGATAGAATTAAATTTAATGTTTTATTAGGTAAAATATCAGAGTAAATGTGTCAAAATTAACTTTTACTGAACACTTTTATATTTAGCGTACGTGGCCAACGAAATAAAGAATTCTATTTCCAATTACTACAAGTATTTTACATTTAAATATTTCGTAATACAGTTAAATAGGCACCCTTTAGTGATGAAATGCACAATTTTATATTCTTTTACTAGGTACTTTACACAATTACTTTTATATTTAGCGCACACGGCCAACGAAATAAAGAATTCAAGTTCAAATTGCTACAGGTATTTTACATTTAAATTGTTCGCAATACAGTTCAACAGGCACCCTCTAGTGATAAAATGCACTATTTTGTATTGTTTTACTACTGTACACGAAAATCTGTTATTTTTATATTTAGCGTGTGCGGCAAAAGAAATAAAGAACTCAAGTTCTAACAATTACATTGAAATCTTTCATAATGTGACATATGACTATAAAGTCATATGGTTCTTAATTATTATTATGTTGTTTTTTGCAAACAATGTTTTAGTAAACAAACTTACTTGTAGTTCATTAAATGGAATTCTTTATCTAAAGATTTAGTTTTATTTTAAAACAAGAAACATAATGTACAATTCAAAGCAAAGACAGTTGATGTCTTTGACTTTAAACAATTTTTTTCCTCAGCTATCTTTTACCTAGGGTGGTTCACTTGTTTGCGAAGCATGTTTAAAAAGTTGTATTTCTCCAAGTACAATTATCGATAAAAATTAGTTTTTTAGAAAATCACTATCAAAATATCCCATAAAAAGAAGCATAACTGATGAATTATATGTAGTAGACATTTACATATTTTTGTATTTTAAATTTTGAAACAAAACGACGTTTATTTGTTGCGGATATTCACTACCACCATTACACCATCACTTCCTGAATCTTTAATGCAAAAAAATTACAGTAATATTCTAGAACAATAGTAATGTATTTCTTAGAAGGCTTTGCCCATGCCTCCTGTGTCGACGACCCTGACTACTACCCCACAAGTATTTCTGGGAGATTCCTGGGATTTAATGGGTAAAGTGCAAGCTGAGGTCAGGTACCTGCTCCCGAGAAACCTACCCTTTACAACACACAATAGGGGCAGCCCAGGCCGAGTCAGGGGCAGCGCAGGCCGAAAGTCCGTTTCCCATCTGACGTTACGACTGATGCTACGCAAACAGCTGACTATTCTGATGTTCAATATAAATAGACCACTATGAGATTACTAGGGCCACTACATACGTGCGACGACCTGCCGCACCGCCAGCTGTAAACTTACTACCACTACAATAAACCACCAGCTGACGTTACGACTGATGCTACGCAAACAGCTGACTATTCTGATGTTCAATATAAATAGACCACTAAAATACGAGACCACTAAGGACCACTACATGAGACCATCAACTGACGTTACGACTGCTGGTAGCGACCAGCTGACAAGATACACTTATATTACTTATATTACGTAACTACACTAGAAGACGACTAACTGACGTTTGCCTGCTGATACGCCACTAAGGCTTACTAGGTAGGTATGCACTACAACTAGACCACTAACAGACGAAAGAGGACAACTACATGGATCCAGAAACTGCGTTACAACAGATGCCGTTCCACAAGCTGGCAAGAAACATACTACCACTACATCACTATAGTGTATAGTGCAGTAGCAGACGACTAACTGACGTTTGACGATTGATACGCCACCAGCTGACTAGGTAGATATGCACTACAACTAGACCACTAGTTGATAGTAAGTTAGTGATAGTATAAAAACTATCACTCTGTAGTTATCATGAAGGTGCTGCACTCTGTCCAAGATTTATTTTACTATACCGAGAATGTCAAGTTAGTGTCTAGTCGTTTGTTTTGGGAATCACCCTCAAGGAGCAGTGGTTCTTTCCGGGTCCAAACTTATACTATCTTATATTTTCATGTTCGTGCAGTTAGGATTATACATAAGGTGTTTATAAATGGGTGTCACAAACTTCAGGGACTGTTAGTACTAATAAATCTAAAGAAAAAAAGTTCATATAGGCTAATTATAGTCGAAAAAGATTTAGTTAAGCTTCTATAGCCGCCATTTTATATTTTTTTACAAAACAGTATTCGGTGGTGATTTGTTATGTATAAACTAGCTGTGTACCCGTTCTACGTCCGTGGATCTTGTAGTAAGTCGAAACCTTCTTATATTCAGATCAGGAATTGGTTTGCATATTTAGTTTGCATTTTTTCAGATATGCTGGCAAAACTATTACTGTATAGGACTACATATAAACATTCGCAAATACAATATCTGACAGTTTCAAGCCAAAACAAATAATTTGCAATTAAATGTAACCCGGATCGTGTTAGTCTATATTTTATATCAAAGAAAAAAAAAATTGCTTCATAGATCTATGAGGCATAGAACTTAAGGTAGGCCTATAATTAAAAGTTACTTTCCAAACTGGTTAAAAGTAGTTAAAATACTACCTCAATGTCAGTCTTTATTTCGGTTGAAATTTTCATTAACAAAGGTGTTATTCTCTTTCCACGAAACACTGAGAAATAAGGACATTAATTAATGTGTTACCGACAGATGTACAAACAAAAATACAGAATTAAACTAGGGCATTTCCTACGCTTTAACCAAAGCAAAATATACATAAAATTAGTGTTTAAAATTTTTGATATTGTCATCAAATTTATCATAATTGTATTTAGACCTACTTATTGTGCAGTGATAATGCCGTCTATAATGGCAATTTATATTTGCTTTTCTTAATCCGACGATGACTCGAAATGGTGTTGACATGACGGTATACTTTATGAAACGAAGTACAAAAGACGATTTAAATTGGTAATAATTTCCAATACACAGGCCACAAAAAATTGATATTTAACAACGTAAGGCTTTAAAAATGCATGATGCTTTGCTCAAACCTCTTTCACTTAAATGAGTTATCATTTTCATAGCATAAACTAACATTGATGGAACTGCTGTTGTATTTAAATTCGTACTATTATGTTAAGGTAGTGAGTTTTTATTTGTTTCTTACTATTGAATGTACTGTACATTATAACAAACCATAAGAAAATAGGCCGTACTAGAGTTTTTAAGAGAATAGCGAAACACTGTTAGTGTTGTCTGTACATTATTTTTCTATATATTTAATTAAAACTAACTACTTCATCATGGATTTGAACCAATATTGTCCTTTGTCTATGGTGAAGTAATAGAAAGAATGGTTATGCCCTATTAGCGTTTTGCTGCAACTCGAGAGTCTGTGTTCTTAACCACTTGCTTGTTTTCTCTCTTTTGTATTAATTTTCATTTGCCTCCATTCTCATATCCTGTCCCTTGATTGTATTTGCTTGCTTTAGATGATTTTTGTGAAACTGCATTTTAAACATCAGTCTATGATTATAAATTAGACTGGATCATGCTGATAACTTATTAGTAATGCATTTGTTTTGTCGTGTACTTGTTGCTTATGTATTAATAGTATTTACCATACTGTATAAAACATACTCCCTAAGGGCGTATGTTTTATCTATGTATTTACTAATGAGCATTTTAATTTTTCTGTTGGTATTTTTATCTCTTAAGAATACGTGAGGGCAGATTTTTGTGAACACTATTCCTCCCTTATTTGTGGACCAATTTCAACGTTTAAGGTGTCAAAAGATTCTGCCCAATTCGTAATTTTGCATTAAGGTTTTATAATTTAAAGTTCGTACCCTTATGACCGTGAGACCCTTTCAAATGTCGGGGTTTCACTGTAAGAATTACATTGAACAAATTAAAAGACCAGCTGTGTATATAAAAAAAATACTCACCAGCTTCTTGGGAGTAAATATTAATGTATGTAGGTATTATTTAGGAGTTATTAGACCAATCCAAACAGTTAATCAGTTTTGTTGGAAGAACAGAAAATTTCTTGAGTTTAAAGAAGAAATATTGAAAACAGGAGGAGGTTAAGAGGAAATCTTATACGTATGAAAAGAGAGGCTTGGTCTAACAGTAAGGAATCTAGATACACAATCACTTGGAGAGATGAATAATTTTTACCAGTTCTGCTATGAAACTTATTTTGCAAGTAAAAAAATCATGAAGAATATACAAATCACGTTGTCACAGTGGTAAAGAAAACCTACCTAATGTCAGATCAAATGAATACATGCAAGAAATGTTTACTAATAACAGGTATAAGTCGGGGAACATGTGTATAAAACACTAAAAAATAAGGCCGGCTTCTATAAATGATAAAATATTTTTACAATAAGTGTTTATTTTCAACCCAGAGTGAGGTGAGTATTTCAATTAGTTACATAAGCTTATCAAAATAAAATATTACGACTGATATTACTGCAGTTTTAAATAACGCCTGTATAATAACGGCACTTGACAATTGCTCGATTTTGAGCACTCATAGAAGATGACTGTTATTTCTTTAATAACTCCTGTATAATACCGGTACTTGACAATTGCTCGATTTCGAGTAAGTTAATAGGCACAGGTATTATTTAATTGCATGATCATTGTTATTAAATAAACTAGCTGTTGTACCAGTGCTTTGGAACGGGAAGAGGACACAAAATAGAAACATTTTGATCTTTACATCTGTGGCATAAAATACTTTCAAATCCACCAAAGCTTTTAGAAACAAAATTCAACCTTTATGGCCTTTATATAAATGTTTGTGACTTTTATATCTAGAATGTATTGGAAACCGCTATTTTGGTTTTCATTAATTTTAAATGTTTTGTAACATTTAAAACTTACCAAATTTTCGAATATAATTTTCATATTCATTTTTACCTTTCATCTCCCTTGATCATATACATTTTTTCCTTTATTTTTGACATTTTAAATTTTAATCTTGAAGTTGCAAAACTACAAATTATTAAATTTAAATGACTTTTTTATTTTGATCTTGATTATGGCTTAAAATACCTACATTTGTATGGTCGCCATTTCAGATTAATGTTTTTTTATCACAATTTTATTTACAATCTGTTCAGCTTTTGAAACATTTAGCAAATATGAGAACATTTAATAAAAAGACACTAGTTAGTCTCTATCCATCGACAGACCTAACTTAAAAATATTGAAGAAAAAACAATAATGAAATTATTTAAACAAAGCGTGTGCTGAGGTCTAAAACATGAGTTCTTTTCAGCCTGTATGTAGCGGCACTATTGTCCAAGAGGTTTAATGTTCAGATTAAAGTAAAAGTAAAGTATTCACTCACAATAAATTATTAGCAAAACTAACCTTAGCTGTTATAGACTTGAGAAATATTGTTGTGCCTTATCAATAGTCTTTTGAAATATTAAAGAAACGATATCTATACTATAATACCCCCGCCGCAGCAAACCTGCAGACCAAGCGAATTTCCATTTGCCTGAATGGGTCTCCTTAAAATATCACATTTATTCCCTTTTTAAATAACATTAGTTTAAGGAGTACTTAGGTTTCCTGCAACAGGGAGGGTAAAAAGGTGTTTTTTTTTTGTAAAATGTTAATAGTTTAGTATGAAAATGAATGCATTTTCCTAATTTGATCAAAATATGTTCATAAACAAGCAAACAACAATTAAGTAGTAAATAAACATACAAAAACACTTCAATTTTTAATACCAAGGGCTCCCGACGGCACATAATAGTTTCATAAATTTGTTCATACCAACACACTCTTAAGCATAATTATTATATCACAAGTACCTATATTTTTATTTGTTAAAAGGCCTTAAATAATTGTATTACCACAAATTTGACCATATCACTATAATATTAGATTGCACACTATAGTGTGATAGTAAAAGTACTGTTATTTTTCAACATAATTATCAATCTATATGTCAGTATTAATTGTTTAATAACCGCAATAAACTGCTAGGATGGTTGCAGTTGAGGAGGTACGGTACAATTAGTAACAACCCTTGTAATGCAAGTGGAATGTAGGTGGTCTAGACCTGAGTGCACGTAATTGTCTTCATCTGCTCTGGGTACAATTTATGATGCAATATACAATACCCTTCCCTTAATACAACTTACCTACGACCGTTTTTTAAAGTAGCCATTTCAGTTCAGTTCTTAGAATTGAAAAGTTTCACTTAACATATGTTTACTTTCATATCAGCATAGTTTCATTTCATAACAGCATAGTTTTCTCATAACAACACGGGTAACGAACCAATGAGGTCCAAGGATTCAGAGAAAAGAAGTAAAAATGTAATGCTTCGAACGTCAACATATCAGCTGATCAGTTGACAATTTTAGTTGTTGATCCCTTGTTCCTGTTGATACTCGCGTATTCTTAACCTAAGTTGGTGGAAGTTAAAGGAAGTTAGATTAATCTGATTTAAAAATGTCAAGTTAGTGAAAGTGAAGTTGACGAGATGAAAATGTCCTAAGCACAAAATTTTAGTGCTAATCTTTTGCCACCAAAATCGAAACAAAGGTATGAAACTAAATACCAGCAACTAATTGTTTCACTATATTATTCAGCTGTCCAAACAAATATACAATATTTCCGTAATTGTACCTGATACAGCATTTATGGTAAGAATGCTACTAGCAGAAACTATTCCCTGCAAAAAGTAACGTATTATTTAACGAAGTTTTACAAACACGTAATTACATGAAATCAGCTGATTATACAATAATTCGTTGCACCACTTTCAGTGGCAATGACAATAAACGAAAACATAACCTCTCTCAGAAGTTATGAGTAGCGATTGTTATTAATTAAAAACCAGAATGTTAGTAATTAAAAAACGGTCCTAGGTAAAGTAGTGTACGCAACTCGCGTTAATAGTCTTTACGACACACGTAGAAGTTTTTAAGGCACGAGCCTTGGCGAGTTTTTTCACGAGAAATTTTCTACTCGTGTCGTAAATACTAACTTAACGCAATCGTTGCAACTACTATTACCGTACTCTGAATAATCGACCAAGTGTATATGGAAAAATATACTATATGTTGACAAACACAATATACTCTACTAGATAGTCTGCAATCTAATTTTAAGACAACCTTTTATCACTTTGTTTGCGATAGTTGTTTAGTCACGGATTCAAAAATATGCATATTTGTATGGTTTTGGTTTTAAGTGTTAAAGACTGATGTTGATGAAATTTCTTGCAAGCAGTTTTTATTAAAAGCCCAATACTGTACTGTACAGGTATACCTAATGTTGTTTGAGTTGTGGTTTATTTCGTAGAATCTTTGGAATACGGGGATTTTTGTACATTATTGTAATGTAATCCATAAAAATTTGGTAAAAGACAAGAGTTTTCAATTATTTTATAATATACAGAGAATTAAGACAATTCTATTAATTTTTTTACTATAGAAGTTGAATTAATTCCTAAAAAAAGCTAAACCCCAAAATTCAAATTACAGCTTCGTCGTCCCCTTCCTCTAAAAATTGTTTTTTTTTACAACAGAAGAATCATTTCTATCAATTTAATGGTTGATTCAGAGCGTTTGAATAAAAAATCACATTTTTAAAATATATAAGATGATGGTAGGCTGGGCCTTGGGAAAATAAACAAATCTTAAAAACAACATTTAATTTTATTTACACAGTTAGAACAACAATTTCTATTAACATTATATACATTTGCTCTTGGATAAAGCTGTATGATTTAATAAATAATGTATATATATATATTAAATCCTTTGGTTATGGTTTCTATACATACAAATTTTATTTACACTTTGCATACAAATTTGAGGTATAACACTTATTGAAGAGAGTAAATATTATTTTGTTCTAATTATTATTACACCGTATGTCAAATAGCCTTAATTTCTTTAAAACAAATATTATTATAAAAATTAACAGTACATAGACCAATAACAAGAGATATAAACTCTATTCCCTTTTAATGGATGAATATAATATATTTTTTTAAATCTAGAAAACAGTTTGCCTTGTAATAAGGTAATTCTTGTAATAACAATATTTAGTTGCATAAATAAATAAGTGGTACATTTTAACAACTGCCTATAACTAAGTAAATGACATATCAGTCTTATAAATTACTAGCCTAAATAATAAATAATTTGGCTAGAAAATAACTTTCTTAATAAAAGACATCAAACAAACCTATTTTTACCAACTTTCTAAAAATATAATTAATTTAACTTTTAATAATGCACATTATTGACTATGATGAACATTTTCTTCTTTGGTTCTGAACAATCTTTCAACAGGTAAGGTCACGAGTAAATGGTCATTAGGATCATCTGGAAAAAAACCACAAATATCAATATGAATAGGCTAATTAATCATTTCAATGTTACTCACTCGAATGTAGAAGTCATATCTGTAACGTTTTCAATATAATTTGTCAGATAATATCCAATATGAAGAAAAATAAATACCCCCACCGCAGCAAACCTGCAGGCTAAGCGAATTTCCATTTAACCGGCTTGATTTCTACTCAAATATTCCAAAAAAATTTTCAGACTAATTTCCTATTTAAATAACATTAATTTTAGTGAGTACATAGGTTTACTGCTAATGAGAAGATTTTAAGGTGTGTTTTTTTATTGAAATGTTGATAGCTTCGTATGAAATTAACAAAATTGCAAAATTTGATTAAAATATATCCATAAAAAAGCAAACTACAACAGTTTATTTATTTTCCATAAGTTAAATTTACAATTTTTTTTATTATCTCCGTAACCGTTGGGTGCACCCAACAACGCTTCAATATATAAAATTAAAATTATTTCTTTTTTTAAGCTCTACAAAATGGTTTGGAGAGAAATTAAGAAATTTTGTGTTTTTGGAGTAAAAAATGGGAAAAATCTATTCTTACCCAATAAACCCCCATAAACTTATGACTGAATGGTTTCTGGCTAATAATCTTAAACTTAACAGAAATAAAACATATTATGTGAACTTCCATTCTAACAGCACAAAAAGTAGACAGATTGACTATAACCCGTTAGAAGACATATTTAATGAAATTCAATCTTGCAATCTTTTAGGTATAAAATTAGACTCAACTCTAACATGGTCTGATCATATAAATCAATTAGAATCAAAGCTTAATGCAGCATTTCACGTTACTTTAGTGCTTTCTAAAATAATAGATGAAAAAAAACTCAGATAATGATATACTTTGAATACGTGTACTCTAACATTGGCTATGGTATTGAGTTCTGGGGAAATGTCACAGATAGTAATAAAATATTTAAAATACAAAAGAGAATTATAAGACTTATTGCACAAGTTAGTCCAAGAACATCTTGTAGAAATTTGTTTAAAAGAATGAAGAATTTACCTGTGCCCTCTTTGTATATATTCAACACTTTAATCTTTGTCAAAAAAACATTTTTATATCTATGAAGAAAAAAGAACTAACTCCCAATACAGCTTTAGGCCCATGAGCTCTATACAGTCTATGTACAGTCTATGCCCGACGGGGGTTCAAAGTTTCCATGTTATTATGAGTCTTCATATTCAAAAGGAAAATAATTTTGCCAACTGTTTCAACCAAACAAGTTGGTTCGATGATATTTAATAGCATTAAATATTAACAATTTACCAAGAGTGTGCAGCACTATTGGCAAATTTTTGTTTTGCAGGCAGATGTGTCCGGCTGTTTCCATTCCAACTGGGCACATGAGCCAACGACTCGCGGCACATGTTTTGTCGCGCAGTCAGCGGGGCACAGGCTGTTTAAATTCCTACAAATTCGGAGATTTGTGCCGTCATAAATTTGTAGGATTGGAAACACAGCTTTACAGACCAAAAAAAACTGAATTCACAATTTTCAGTTTGATTGTACTTATGTAGTAAAAGTTGATGGAGTTGAATTATAATGTATGTCACACCATTTACATTCAAGAGTTATTCAGGTTAGTGTTATACAGCTGCACTTGAGGGTTGAGTAACTAAATTAAATATGACCTTTAAACTGTTTATTTTAACACTTGGTAGACAAATTGTAGAATTAAAAAGGCTTCATAAGCTGACTTTTCTTAGCTTGTAAGTAGGTTTCAGTGATACCCTAATTTGTATTTTCAATAATGTGACACAATTTCTTATTCGAAACCATTGGCTTCATAAGTGTTAAACTGAATTGTAGAACGTCAACTGTACAGGTCTTTATGCTTACCTCTTCTAATGACAGTGGATTTCCTTTCATTTTCGTGTCCAGATTGTGGTACCTCTCTGTAGATAAGAAAAACAATGACATTAATTTAATTTATTGGAAATCACTATTAAAGTTCTTTAATCAGTCAATAAGAATAAATATCCACACAAAAATAGAGAACAAGTTTTATGGTAAGCTCTTAAAAAAATTGACTTCCCCTAGTAAACTTAGCAATGTTTTGATTCAGATATGTTATGGGCGAGTTCCAAAAATCTAATCTCAAAAGGTCCAATGTATTTTCTCGCATTGTCGTCTTTCTTTTAAAAGAAATAAATCCTGTGTAGCTTTACAAAATGTTAAGATAACAAGTCTTCTGTCACTCGTGGTCTATATTCTTTCTTAGTGACATCTTATAAATATCTTTTTCTTTTAAACACAACATATAAAATAGTATCCAAACTTGTTTTAAACAGACTTGAATGTCATGCAGAAGAAACAGTATGAGACCACCAAACAGGTTTTATGAAAGGGAGATCAACAACGGACTGAATATTTATTCTTTATTCTAAAACAACTAGCCTCAAAGTATTGGGAATATAACAAAGATATATACCGTATTCATAATGTTTATAGACTTTAGTATGGCTTATGATTCAATAAACAGACAAGAAGTGTGGAAGATTATTAAAACCGATGGTTTACCAAACAAAATAATTAAAATGTCAAAAATGTGTTTGAATAAATTGAAAGGAAAAGTAAAAAATAGGAAAAGAATATACAGAAGAAAATACATTCAACATAAATACTGGAGTGAGGCAAGGTGATGCTCCATCACCGCTACTATTCAACATAGCGCTGAAGGAAGCTCTTAAGAAAACAAAAAATAGTTAAGGGGGAGCAAGGATTCCTGATAAAATTAGTCTTCTAGTGTTTGCAAACGATGTGGCCGTTGTAGCTGGAAATAAGAATTATCTTCGAGGGATAACAGAAATACTAATAAAAGAAGCAAGAAAAGTGGGCTTACAAATAAATGAGAGTAAAACCAACTACATGAAAATAAGTAGACATGATGATGAAGAAGGCCAATTTGGTATTAAACGGCAGGTTCCACAAAGCAAACACATTTAAATATCTGGGAGTACCAATCACAAACAATAACAGAGAAGATGTTGAAATGGAAAACAGACTCACAGCAACGGAAAAATCAAATTGGAGCTTAGTAAAATTATTCATAATAAACTTCTATCAAAAGCCACCAAATTAAGAATGTATCAAACCACAGCGCATCTTGTAGTGCTATACGGTTCAAAGACTTGTTTTTACACAAAAAATCCCAAAAAAAGACTTATTACTTTTGAAAATATAGTATCGAGAAGAGACTAATGGAGAATAAGAAAAATAGGGAGTTGAGGGAATTATATAAGGAACCAGATATTGTGGGAGTGGTAAAGAGTAGAAGGTTGAGGTGGCTGGGCCACATTCAACTAAGAGGTGAGAAAGATATGGTAAAAACGGATAAGAGGTACTCCGGAGGGCAGGAGGCCATTAGGAAGACCAAGGATGAGATGGATTGACGAAGTTATAAAGGTCCTAAGGAGTATGGGAGCAGACCTGGAGCTGGCAGAGGACAGATGATCCTGGAGGCACATGGTTGGTGAGGCGATAGACCGCCTTGGTTTTTAATGGTCACAGGAGTTTAGTTTGGAGTTAAGTAAGTATATATATTTCACCATTTCGCAAATCATTTCAATCAAAATTGTACAAGGAAACAAATCAAAATTGCTTAGTATTTTAAGTTTTAACCGCAAACAATACAAATAAACTTGCCACTTAAATTACAGCACCCTGAGCTAAATTTACTGAATTGAAATTTTTTTTTAAATTCTGGTAGAACCAAGCATACACAGTTTCTCAACTTAAATGTTGAGTTTAATGATTACATTTATATAAGTTTTGTATTCTTTTTCAAGATTCAACATTTCTGGTTTTTAACATCACTAGGCCTATTGTCTTCCCAAAATTTAAAATCTACAGATTGGATTTTACAGTGTCTAAACACAATTTAACAACATTAATCCTTTTCTACCTCAAGCAAAAATTCAGATAACAATTAAACCAAATACCATAGCAATCAGGCCTAGTTTATTATTGTATTTTAATAACCAACCAAAAATATACATGGTGAAATAAAAAACTACTACATCTAAAAATATATGGGAAGAAAAGCAAATCTCACTTACCATGTGCAAGGTGTAGTCGAACCATCGCCATAACAAAACACTCGGCTGTGACTGTACAGTTCTTGGCAAACCTCAACACTAGACACTCAAGCACTTTATTGCTTACAGTGCTGCCAGCCTCCCATAATAGTGATCTCAGATTGTAGCTGGAAGTTTTGCTGGAGTGACCGTTGCGCTCAAACTTCTCAAACGCTATCTGTAATGCAAAACAGACAACTGAACAATAGACAAATAGACAGTCAAGTACCTTGTTGCTCAAAGTGCTGCCAGCCGTAATATTGATCTAAAGTTGTTGTTGGACGCTTCGGTGGATTAGTTACTGTACTTAAACATGCTCTAACACTACCTCATCACCTGTTAGCATAACAAACAACAATACACTCTAAAACCCTAATAGTCCAACCTCCCCGACTCCTCGCTTAATCAAACCACGCCATCGCCTATGAATTTCGGTTCAAATGTTATCACAGTAATATTGTGACTATTTCCAGGGGTAGTGTGGACATCATCACCGTTTCCGCAACCGCAGGAAAAATATTCTTTATCGCCTTTAGTCATAGAAACATCATCATCGTCTTCTACAATCGCGTAAGGATTTTGATTTTAGACAAATCCCGTGATCGTGGCAAAAAATCATCATTGTCTTTGGCGATCGCAGGTAAATATTTAACACCTCCCGAATTCGTGGGTTCATTACCATCATCATCCTTAATCAAGGAAACTTAAACGTTATTAACTGCGATTGCAGCAATCTCCTGAATATCTCCTTCGGTAACGGAAACATCACCATCATCTTTCAAGATCGCAGAAAATCCTAGGCAAATCCCATGGTCATGAAAAAACTTCATCATTGTCTTCGGTAATCAAGGTAAAATCCTAAACATGCTGCTCATCCTAAACATACCTACGTCAACAATCCTAATTTAGTCTTCGGCAACTAGTTTTGAAACAACAGTTCCCCTTTCAAGCCTCTTGCTTCATAATCATTCGAAAACATTGTCATCGGCATCACGTTATTTTAAAACACGAGCACAGACTCATTTTATTAACATGTAACATGGCTATTATGAGGAAGGGTAAAACTAGCCTTTTTATTAGTCCAGCGTAACCATTGGCATAGCCTAAAAACCACATAGATTTCTTATGTTATAGGTTAAAAAGCTAACCTTAGTCATCACTTCAATAGTTATGATAGGCATGATACACTGTTGTGTTTGGTTATAAACAAGTGTAATGAGAGTTATTAATTTAGCGTGATGTAAACCTTATAGGGAGTTAGCATTTAACCCGGCTTAGTTCTTCCACGACACTTTCTACACTTGGTAAACCCGCAGATCGTGGCCTTAGGCCAAAAATCTGTCTCAAAGACGAGAGGAAATGCGGTATGTGGTATGAGTACTATAAACCGACAACTTGAACTTAAAACTCATTGTCGACAGAAACAAACAACATAACCTCCAGTCGACACAACAACAAGCTCGAGCGTCTGATGATTTGGCGGCTGCAGACAACAGCGGCCGGCTTGATTGCAGTAATTTAATCTCTGTTTCTGTTTAATTACCGATTTTTGGTTAGCCATGTGAGATGATTCGTAACCAACCCCTTGAATTTTATTTAATTTTTAATGATTTTGTGTTTGTTCTAATACTTTGTGTGTGATGAGTTAACGAAGGGTGATGCGATTGTTTCGGTGCAAATTGGATAGCGAGTAGATTTGGCCTATGGTGTTGAACCATATGACGTGTGATGAACACAAGAGACTGACGAGTCAGTGTGGAATCAGCATGTCTTCAGCAGCTGTGCTAGCCTGTCAAACCTACCTGGGGTAACAACTGACGCACGACACTGGATTTAGCGACTTTTTAGCGGCGGTGGTTGAGTCAAACCAACCTTTCGTGACAGAAGATCGACGGAGAGCAGCTAGCCTACCATGATACTTGAACGGCTGGGGTTGTGCTTGCTGTGATAAACCACCCACAGGAACTCACGTCGCGCTGTTGGCCATCTTCTGTGTAATTTTATTGTTTATCCAGCAGCATCGAACCAACCATTGCAACGGAGAACCTTGGCTCGGAATGCACCTCAGCCTGTAGCCGAGGTCGATGGGCAAGCACGAGCTCTATGCTACAGGGGCGTGTTGAGTAAATGTAGCTCGAAGTACCACGATGTCACGTAGCTGTGTGATGAACCAGATTCGTGGGGACTACTTGCAAGGACGCAAGTAGCTCACGTTGGGGATAGAAACTAGAGTCAATGGACGGCCATCACGTGATCACTGCGGTGGAAGGGACAGTGACATGGGTCTGTGTGATAAACCAGACACCCAGGATGACGGCAGAGACCATTGGGGTCGATGACTCCCGGCTGTAATCTCAATTGGGGACACGATGGACACCCATCCTGCAGTGAAGACCAGGTGAAGTTGGAGCCTCAGCCTGTAGCTGCTACGATATGTGGGTGGACCGAACCCCGGCTACAATGGCAGGTGGAGACAATGGACCCAGTGATCTGTTGTGTTACAGTGTGGATAAGAATGTCACAAACATAAACAAATGTGTGGCCGGGCATAACACGTGCGGTCACAGACTTGATGTAACTTAAAATTTGATCAACTGTATTGCCTTTAAGTTCTTCCTGAGGCAGGTGTCGATACCTTACAGTTGTTCCAAAAGTACAGAAAGTCATCCTTAAATTTTAAGTTATAAACAAATAATATCTAATTCAGCAACCAAGGTAAAGCATTTTATCCAGCCATTTATCAAGGTAAACACAGAAATAATAACGATAAATAATCATACCCATACTTTTATACCCCCACCAAGATTGCCAATTAGGTGAGGCATTTTGAGTGACGGGTTCTGAGATACAAAATAGATCAAGCAGACTAGTAGACTTACCCTCCAAAACTGCAGCATATGCATCAACACTGGGATGTCCAACACGTTGATTCTCCCACTGATGTTGTAATCTCTCAGCATGATCAGTGACTTGCAAAGCTCTAGACTAGGTTTCTCTAGGAGGTAAGCTGCAAGCAATAGAGGTAAGGTAAAGAAGCTACATAATGTATCAAACCCAACTAAATTTTTGCTTAAACTTTACCTAAAGAAGTTGTGTTGTCATTCCATTGTTATTTGTCATTAGTTTAATTTGTCCATATTAGTTGCAGATATTTACACTGCCTTGCCATTTGATAAACATTAGGAATTTGATTTCCTTTGAGTTCTAAATTCAAATTCCATGACTAAATGTAGTTGATTATATTTTTTGTGTACTAAGTAATTCATAGCCCTTTATTGTCTAACTGCATAGCATCTAATTGGGACCAAACCATGTTTGGGTAACCAAATTGTACGGATTAGCCTGAAATTTAGTAGGCCTAAGATTGTATTAATAACACAATGCATTTCATGACTAAAAATGGTAATAAATTGATTGCAACACTAAACATATTCCACAATAACAGTGACTTGTGATTGTCTTCCACAACCAAAAACTTTCTTTAATTAGGTATCTAACATGATTAAATTCTCCTAACTACACAACGAGCTTAAAAGAAACAATGAATCTCCGTTAATAGAAACTAAATAGGTGCTTGGAAATACACTGTTTTCAATCAGGACTATTCCAATTTTTCCTGTTTTATACAAAATTCATGTACAGTTCCCGATCTGTTAGGCACCCAGCTTAATAGTTCAGAACACATAGCTGTGTTTGAGATTTAAATATAGAAATTGTTTTCCTCCAACTGTTTAACTGATTAATGGAGTTCTGAATATCGGATTCTGGGTTACCTGAGTCTGATTTCTGACTTTATTGAGAAAAACTAGAGGTGAGCAGGTCCAACATTAGTTGAAGGATTATTATTTTAATGAACAATCCTTCTCAGGATGTTTTACAGAGTTTGCAGACAATCTACTGACGTGTAGCGTGCGTAATTAAATCACAATAGAACAAGATGTCCTGGTACCAAGTAACAACCCTTTTGACTTCTTATTTCAGAGGAATTCACCTACAGGTATTAAAAACATTTGCCAGCCAAACAAAGATAGAACTATTGCAGCACTTAGTATTCCGCTGCCAAAGTGCCATTGATGATCAGCGAGTATCTAAGGTGCCATGTAAATGTAACAATGTTGTATTACCTGCTGAATTAATATCGGTATCAAGTTGATCACTGCACGAGTACTCAAACTAGATGAAATATTAAGCTTAGACAAATTATAAACAACTAAACAGCTCCTTGAGGAGTTATACAACTAGTTGTTAACTAGTTACTTACCTTTCCAGTGTGCTTTGAGGATCTTTTGTAACTGAGCAACATCAACTTCGGGTGGATATTTTATGAGGAGTTTTGCTACTAGATTTTTCCCATCAGGCTGTAAACAGAAATTTTCTTGTGAAATAAAATGTTCATCTTAAATACATAATTTGTTGAGTAGGAGTAACATTAGTTTTGTAAAGAGTGTTTGGTTGCATTAAATGCAACAGGGCTATTTGTGTCCTACTGTGAAAATCAGAGGCCCTTAAATAGCTCAAAAATGGAACCAGCTGTCATAGACATTGGGTTTCAAATAATGATCTTGGCTGAAAATAATCTTATCTTACTCTGACCCCCTGACACCAAGCATCTTGATTTATAAATCCAAATCCACAAAAATCCTTGATTTATACTGTTTAAAGGCTAGTTTGAAACTTGTCACCATTTGGTTCAAAAAAAGTATTGAATTATCAAAGACACAACTTAGAGCAATTCAGTATTTAAATGTAAAATTCTTGATGAACAAACTGTGTTGAGATGACCACGTAAAACTAGTAATGCACATAATTTCATATGACTACAAGTGTTGTGTTGTAAGGTTTTTGAGTGTTAATTAATATCTGTAGGCCTACATATCACACATGTAAGGCTATACTTAATAATAAAATGCAACAGCAAACAAAATGTTTACCTGTCAACACCCCTAGAAAAAAAAACTTGTTGTAACTTGTTTGTTAATAGGGCTATAGACAGAGCTGTGCTAGTATGAGAGTCATATGCATGTGGAAGTTTTTATTAAATAAAGACTGACCTAGAATAAAAACTTAAAGTAGACTGACCTAAGAAGCTTAAATTTTAAGCATTTTAGGTCAGTCTATTACTATTTCTTATATCACTGATTAAAATTATAATTATAATTAATAACTCACCAACACTACAGCATCTTCTAAAAATTCTGCAGATATATTTCTAAATACCATGTTATCTTCATTGACTTCCCTGAAACCAAACAATACATATGAGAGAAAAATTGATTTAAATTTTGTGTTAAACTATTAAGTAGGTAGTGCACAATTTGCAAATAACTTGCTATGCTTACAAGACTTATATGAAATAGTGTCTGGGAATTTACAGAAAAGAATATTTTCTAAGAAAATTCATGACTTTGTGTAACCAACATTCAGCTAGTTTTGGTAAAAATATAAACAAGGGTTGTATGTGGATTAAAGTATGGATTCCAATGTCATGACGGACTGAATCAACTTCAAATTCAACACTAATTACATGTTCTTCACTTCCTCTCCTGCTATTCTGGCTGGTCTCTAACTCTAGCCCCATTCAGTGTCATCGAAGCAGCCATAACAATGGAAGAGAAAATTTATGTTCCCGACAATTATGAATTGCAGCATATGATTAAATTTATGATTTTTGTAGTCGATGAGTCGACCCCTTCATTGGCATATTTAAATCCATTCCCAGCTGACGGATGTCAAGGGAATAAAATGAATGGATGTGAAAAATTTGCTTAAGTGGTTTAGTGAGCTTTCACAACAAGGCTAGCTGCAGCAACAAGGCTAGCTGCAGCAACAAGGCTAGCTGCAGCAACAAGGCTAGCTGCAGCAACAAGGCTAGCTGCAGCAACAAGGCTAGCTGCAGCAACAAGGCTAGCTGCAGCAACGAGGCTAGCTGCAGGCGTTAATAAGTTTTTTGAGACAGTTAGAAACATCACTGTAATTTAGCTTTCTGATCAGTGAGTTTAATTATGGACACTACAATTTCATTCCTCTACAGCACTCTCTCTCTCTAGAAACCTCCCCTTATCTGATTAGCAATCTCTCGAATTGTCAGTTAGTTAGCATCTAACTTCCTTAACGTTTGGCACTGACACGTCAAAACTAAAGCGGTGTCGTGGGGCCATGGCTAAAATCAGGCATGTAGGTGAGAAATTTTCTCAGTTTCTTGAGAAGCGTGGCCACGTCTCGTGTAAACGTGAGAGCAACAGACGTGGCAACCCAATACGCCTGTTCCCCACGCCCTTTAGGACTAACCAAACCTTGTTTGGTTGCTACGCCAGTTACAGGCGTGGCTAGACGTGGTATTCCTTCTCGTCGTTGTGTGTACTACAAGTTTATTGTTCTTTAAAGTCAGTGGTTGTCGTCTTATTTTACGGTACCATGTTGAAAACAAAAAAATCTATAACATTGACACAAGTTGAATCAATTGAAACGGTGAAAACAAAGCCATCTTTAAAATGAATGGAAGGTCAAACAATTCGAATGCTTAAACTGTATCAAAGTGAAACTTGTTTATTTAATATAAATATTGAAAGTGAAAGCTACAGCTTGGTTTCTATCTTTTAATAACACTTAAATGTCGTGCTATTTCTCCAGCTAAAATAACAATCACTGCAGCACAACCTTCAATAATTAATCTGTTGGCACAATCCATAATGTACCCGTAAATAAAAATGAACACGCCTTTAATGAATACGCTTCTACCAGAAAACTGTTTACCCTATACGGCTGCTTGTGGCCGTGGGACAGTACCGTGGCGCCACGGCATTTGTGTACGGCTGTCCATTGGCGTGGCGACCACGCCTGTTATGGACGTAATTGTGGTAGATCCCTTAAACCACAAAGGTTTGATCACATAATACAATTCTGGCTTGGTGGAAGGATTGATTTTCCCTGCCATTATTTACAACAACTACAATACCAAATGTCACAATGTGGTAAGAACGGGTTAGAATTGTATGTAGGGGAGGTAAAGAACCCAGTGCTAGTCTTGAATTCAAAATAGATTACTCCATCGGGTGAATTGGGGAGATTAGAATCAAGCATCCTCCAGGACAAGTCCTGCACCCAAACCAAAACTATCATCAATGAAGAGCAGTTCAGAAATTGTCATTTGAATAATTGTCTTTACCTTTATGTTTATTATTATTTTCATTACCATGCAAAAAGTAAAGAACATATTTTCTTCAGGTAGCCTACGCAAATCTTATTATTGGAGTAGAACAGTAACTTACCAAATATTACTTTGTTCGTCTGTAAGTATTCTAAGAAGAAACTTCCCATCACAGTTTGGCACATTGGTTTGAGGAACAACAATATAATCTCCAGGTGGTAGAGTAAAGAAAGTCACTACCTCTCTAGCTACAGAGTGGTTGGTGACATCAAGCGGCTTCTGAAAATTTACAATCAATAATTTAGTTTATAGAGCGAATAATGATTACTAATAAAGAGATAAAGCATTTTACATTGCCCTCCCTTAATTTAACTTGATATTAGTATTGTAATGAATAATATGGCAGGAAGCTCTGCAGAAAAATTACCTTGGGATGACCAAGACTGTGTTAAAGTTACCAGATAGACATTATAAAGATGGATGTAGAAGAGGAACATCAAGAGAGAAGAGTGTGCAAGACATGAGGAGGCCATTGATGGGGAGCCAAACACCTGTTACATTTAAGTATGTAAAATGAACAACTGAAATAATCACATAATGAACCAACAAACTATAATTTTAATAATACATTGATAAAGATTAAGATTAATTTGGAGATTTTCACATCACCTGGTCAGCTACAAACTGAGGTGTCAGCCTAGGCATGGAGTAAGGAATTTCATAGACAGCAAAGCCAATGGCATACAGTGGCTTCTTCTTCTTACTCTCTGGTTGTGTCTCGTAGTACTGCGTAACAGAGACTACCACATGGCACTTGTTGCTTGAAGTACGGGGGATTTGGATATGAAATTGTGGGTTCATTGCTGTGGTGTCTGTGGAAAAGTATAATAAAAGGTTATTTATAGTCTAGTCTAATAAATATTATAGGTATTCATATTGTAATAGGTTTCATTAGGTTTTTAAGTATAGGATTTGAAAATGCACTTTTATTAAACTGTCCGAGTTTAGTTGAAGAGTTACAGTAAAGTGATTGCTTTCTCTAAAGGTTACTGGTTCAATTCTGGACCAAGAAGCTGTTTGTCATTGGGCTATCAGTTAACTAGCGGTCTGAGTTTTGTCTCTTCCTAAGAGATCAGTTTGGGGTTTGGGCCTTAAATAAAATTAACCCTAAATTGATATTGGAGGTGTTCAAGCAACTTCATTTTTTAGCTAAGCCAAGCTTTTTATTCTTGTATTATTGTTGTGATTGTAGCAAGTGTCAGCAAATATTGTGTGATCAGAAACCTATGATTTTGCCAAGGCCACGGAAGATGATCACGATTCCACTGCTTTCATGGGGCATGATGTACAATACCCTATTCCATAAACCAAGTGTAAATCAACTGATATTCATTTTTTTATTATGTTTTCCAAAGAAACCCAATTTTGGTCTGAAAATCAAAGGTACGGTAAAGGTAAAGTCTTAACTAAACAAAACTGAATTTTCCTCAACTTGCCAGAGTAATTAGGTCCACCACCAGCATTGTAGCCACTACGCCAGCGCCGTCGGGCCAATACTGCACGCCAGGGCTGCTTTGAGTGTAGCGCCGGCTCTGTCATCCAGTCATCAGGACCAATGTGCACCAGGTCTAGATGAGTGAAGTGACGGGCAAAGTCTTCAAATGACATCCTGTAAAAAAAAGACCTGCATTGAGAGAGTAAAATTATATGTTTTTACATATAGTGTACTAGTGGCTTGTAGGGACATAAGTCCCTAAAAAGCTCAAATGTAAAACAACTTTTTGCAATACCGGTATTTAAACAAACTCAGAATAACATTATCTATGTGTCAGAATAGGCATCCCTACACCATATCTTTTGTGTAAAAACCAGTTTGTTGTTCTTCTTTGTTTGCTTTTGTTGATGTCATTTTCAATAAATAATTTGAATCACTCCAGTGGTTTAACATGAAAAGGCAGCAAACATATCATTGTTTGTGAATAAATACTGGTTTACTAAGGTAGCTTTGGTCTTGTGGTTAATGAGGATAAATAAAAGCTTCCCTGTTTGGAATTTTAAAAATGCATTGGAGGTTCGCCTTCAGATGAATTGAAGACGCCTGCAATTTCATCTGCAGTAGGCTTATTATACCTACGACGATCCATATTTATCCTGTCCACAAACCTAAGTTCCAATTCACTGTCACCTTGTACAACCATTTCTTCCGAAGCTCTTTTGTAAATTTGTGCAAATGGATTTTCTAATAGAATTTCAGCTAGTTTTGACAATATTTCAGGTTTTAAGTCACTATTTTCTCGACGCCTTTGACGAATTTCTGTTGCTGTTGATGTGTCAATAATGTACAATTGGCCATACACGGGGTCTTCATCATGTTGAGGCAGCAAATCTGAGATTGAACGATAAATCTGTCCTTGAATTTTGAAACAGTATGGTCCTTTTCCTGGAATATATTTCTTACTGGCTGAAAAATAAGCAAAAGCCATCGCACTGTTGCATTGTCGAATGAATTTATACAGTTGTGGGCTCTCTTCAAACAAACTTTTAAGTTCTACATTAGTTTTTGACTGAGGAAGGTTAATAAGTCCGTTATGGCAACATGTCATAAAATTATTATTCGTTAGTTCTTCTCAAAAATGAAGAGCACTACATTGAATGCACTCTTGGTCCAATAATCCTGCATCATGGATCTTTAGATTTCTCTCGTCTACCATGGGTCTCCTAAAAAGGGGTTGTAACATATCTTGATTAAGTTCGTCATTATCTACTCTTGCTCTCCTACGCGCACTGTCATTCCTATGAACAGTTCCCCGCCTTTGTGGTATTCCCCTGGCGTTCATATTAATTACAGTACTTATAATGAAAAGAATATATATCCAGCAGCCTACATACCAAAACATCTTGAATCCCTGGTGATTTTATAAAAGTATGATCGAATATGATTACTCTACGTTGTATATTCACTGCACTAAAAAAATTTACTTACGAAGGAATGCAAATACACCATTTTAGAACCAATAACATTTATAGGTTATTTTAGTTGTATATATTCACACAACCTTAACCTTAAAATGTGTAGAAATATAAAGAAAACAACATCATTTAAAAAAAACTTGAACATATGATTTAAACATAAAAACAAAACAGAAGTTAGATTTAATTTCGACTCTTTGATTATTTATACAGAATATTTATTCTATGTCGTTTATTCCTTTAACACGACAATAACGTAAAAGCATGAAAAAATGAAACTTGAGTATATGATTCAAATATAAACAAAGAATGCAGACGTTTTTCCGACTAATCTTCAATATTTCAGTTTTATTATAGTATACATTTCATAGTTGACTGGCTAAAAGTAAACCAAATGCGTGTATTGATCACTGTTTTCAAATCTGTGGCACAGCTGTTTTAATTTCAAAAGATGTAAACAAATTAAACCCCATGTTGTTTTAATGGGAAAAGTTTTATTCTGTTGCGAATTTGTGGTAAAAAAATAAGAAAAATGAATAGTTTTCCCTCAAAATCCACGTCAAGACCTTTAAAATAAGACCCCTCCCATCCTTCTACGGCCATCCAGTCACTCACAATTTCTTTACAAAAATTTGACTTACGGAATTATATATATAGATGTTTTAGCAAATTTCCCATACGGTATAGGGAAATAAAAATACTTTTTAAAAATGTCACGTTTTTAAACGCACTAAAAAGGAGAAAATAATTTATAAATATGTTGAGAGAATAAATACTTGTAACATCTATACTTATTTAATACGCAAGCAGGTTTTTTGTGACAATTACTCCTCCGAAACTACTGAACCGATTGATATGTTTTTGGTGTCATTGGAAAGAGCGTAACGTGAAGTTGTGCAGGAAACCTTCTTTTTAGGGAAATAATTAGAGAGTGAGGCCCTGGGGCCCTTTAAAGTTTTGTATTCCTCCATAAGGATAACATGGAAGATCATTTTTATTTACAGAAACATATGTTTGTTACTTGGAAATAGTCAAAGTCTACTAAATAATAATTGCTGTGTATTATGGCTGTTAATGTATACTACATTTCAATCAAGGATTGTGTACCTTAAAGGTTACTCATAATGGATCTCACTACTTTATTTTAATGCTGGGAATAGAACAATTTAGTTGAGACTAGGTTACCATGATTTAGAAAACTTTACTATAATAATGTATGTAATTAAAATCACAAATCATTGGAATTATTAATTTATTAGAAACGAAACTGCTGATCAAGAAAAGAAATCAAACAAATCATCTACTTCATGTGAATAATGTTTTTACACACACATGGTTTTTTTTTTTTTTTTTTTTGCCAATAACTTGATTCTTTTTTACTTGTGGGTGTATTTTGAGTTTGCAGTTATGAAAGCACCAAGCAAAGTAACTTTTATCTAATTTTCTGTATAAACTAACAGTATTAATGAATTACTACATGAACTTGACAAGTTAGGTAATTAATTGTCAGTATGCCAAAGGGAAGAAGAGTGGGTCCTCGAAAACAGACGAAGGCGGAGACACCCATCTAGAAAATCCAACTGAGTTTTTAAATAAAAATAGAGTTATTTTGATTTTGAGGATACAAATTTGCCCGTCTGGAACAAACTTACCTTTTAAAATGGAAAAATGTTAATTTCTGTTATCTTTGGCATTTGCAGCACAAGCACTTTAATTAAAGAGCAGCACTGTTCTTAGCCAGACCAATTTCAGTCATGGAGCAACTAAATATATGTTGTTTTAAGTAAGGCTACATCTTTTAATAGGATACGCATGGTATGGAAAATTCTGGCCAGGGTAATATTCCTGAAGGTAACTTTAAGACTAAAAATTGTAGTATTCATGGAAGTGATTTTGTGATAAAAATATTGTTTTTTAGTGTTTATTTTTAAAAGTGTTTTCTTCAAGCAGCATTTTATGACCCTCAAAATATGGTACATAGGCCTATTGGTTTGATATGATAAAATGTTTTGTTAAATGTGTTTTTAAAAATCTTTAAACAAAATAACTACCCTATAACATACTTGAACTTGAACACTTATTAATTTACTAAATATGATACGCATACAGCTAGAAATTGGCTGGACTGAGCTTCCCTTCTAAGGCCTTTATTATTACTGTATTTAATTTTCGACGTCGAGTCAATATATAACACGATGAATTTGTTTTCTAAATTCATATGTTTTTTTGCGGGGCATTGAGCCGCGCAGGTTCACTAGTTTAAAACTAAAAACGTGGGGCCCATGCAATAGATCATAATAGTTCAATAGGTGAAGTTAATTGTAAATTAGCATGCACCCCACGTTTTTCGTTTTAAATCTTACAAGTATTTATTCTCTCAACATATTTATAAATAATTTTCTACTTTTTAGTGTGTTAAGCAACGTGGCATTTTTAAAAAATATTTTTATTTATAAATTATTATAGCCTAATGGAAATCCAATCAGGCAAATGGAAATTCTCTTAGTCTGCAGGTTTGCTGCAGCGGGGGTGTTTTTAAAAATTATACAATAATTTGTATAGTATACTAGCTGTAACCCGCGGGCTTTGCCCCGTTTAACTTCTTAATTTTCAAGATTATCTCGTTCGCATGGCTCAATCACGTCCTGGTTGAAGTTTGTTCGCTACGCTCACTCACCTTTAGGTTGGAGCTCGTTCGCTACGCTCACTCACCTTTAGGTTGGAGCTCGTTCGCTACGCTAACTCGCCTCCAGGTTGAAGTTCGTTCGCTACGCTCACTCACCTTTTGGTTGCAAATTAGCTGTTGTCATAAATGTAAAAGAAATAATAGTGCTGCACCCTGTTGGTAATCCTTGTAACTTTAATGCTATTGAACATCATAGAACAATGAAATACGTTTATTTTATTTTATTTATCCCAATATATACAGAAAGATACAGATAAATAAAAACAGAACCAACTTGTTTAATTGAAACAGCTGTTAAGATTCAATAATTCCATTTCTCATAAGGTTAACATGGGAAACTCCAGAGCCACTGGGGCGGAGCCCGAAAGGATTTTTGAAATAAGAATATGCCTATATGTTAATCGGGAATGTGAGCTATCATCAGGCCAAATTTCAGCCCAATCCGACCAGTATTTTTCGAGTTTACTTTTCCCATACACACATACACACATACAGCAACCACCTCTTTTTTATAATAGTAAGATAGATAGGTTTGAAAAAGATAGGAAAATTAATGCCAACGAGACTTTTTTATTCAAGCCAACTATTTTTGTAGCTTCTGCAGTAGGCCTACTGTACTGTAAAAATTAAAAATAAATAAAATAAAATAAATAAATAAATTGTAATTTAATATTTAAGTCTAAAGCAATGAAATCTGGTCTAGGCTTAACTTATATAACTAAACCTAATGTACCGGTAGTTTATAATCTTAAGACCTTGTTGTTTCAGATTAAAATACTGTACCGGTAGGGCTTTTACACTACATGGCCGCTGAACCCTTACCAAGCATTACGCAAAATAAAGAACACAAAGATGCTGGTTTTAAGGTTTGAAGTAGTCTGATACCTAGTTGCCAAAATATGAAATGGGAGATGTAAAAAAGACAAAGAATTCACGAAGAGGACTCCTACGCCTCTTCTTTAGTCCTTTCAAAATATTCTTAGGACTAATAAAGCTGTAAGCTACATTCAACTGACTTACACTAGGCCTATACTTATTGATTCATACATCTAGATCAAAACTATTTTCTTTACTTCAATAATTCTATTTTATGTTTGTTTTCATAAAAGGTTGTAGAAAGGGTTTTGGGATTAGGCAAATCATAAGCTTGTGCTAAGTTTATCGCAAATACCCCTGGACGTGGTATCCAGATTTCAACTAACCCAACAGACACCATCCATAATAGGTAATTTAACATCTGGACACTGTTAGGGCGTAAGCTACTACTTCCACAGATGCTCACCAGACTCACCAGAACTCTCCGTCGTTGCGTACTCTGACACTCAGCAGCTCCTTATCTCGTTCGCTCAGTCCATCCCATTCCCAGCTACGCTCACTCCACGGGCCTGTCCATTCGCCCCGGCCCCATGGGTTGCGAAGGCGCACTAGTGGAGTCTCTCCGAGTGGCCCTCGTACCCTGGCCAGGCCGGTCACACTGTACGCAGTCTGGGTCATCAGTCCATTCCTTAACCTCAATTGTCTCTTGCTCTCCTTCTCCTACAAGGTTTAAAGAGGACAAATTAATTACGATGAATTCAGGCCTAGTAATGACCTGCCTACTTTAATCCTACAAAAAATCCTATTAATAGGCAAGCATGTTTATTGGATTCCTTTTTTCTCAGCTTGTGTGCATCACAGGGAAAATCTACACGTATAGGTACTGTTAGTAAGATAGTTGCCTGAAGCGTATAGGTATGTGCGTCTGTTTAATCCTATGAAAAATAAAAAGGCTCTAAAATAAGCACAAAAAATATATATAAAATAGGCTATAAAAAAATAACATGGGCCTCGTGAGTTGTTATGCTGGTGACGAAATAACAAAATATAAACAGAAAATCAAAATAAATGGAAGAAATTTCTCACATATTTAACTTACAGCGTTGGGTGAAAATAGAAAAGTTTGCACAATACATATTTTTGGTAGAGTTTTCAACCATGGGGTAACCTCTAGTATAATTGAATATAATGTCTAAGATGTTCAATAAAGTAAAGGCACCATTATGATATTTTATTTATACATGTATAGAAAAAAAATGGTCGATTCTTAATTAGGTACCGGTACCTAACTTTTTGTTACTTGCCAGTAACCTAGCTCTCCCTGTGAATTATTAAGTAAAGTGAAATTTCCAGGCTATTCCCATGTGGTATGACTGTACACCATAAAGGGTGCATCCAGGCAAACTCTTTTTCCGCCCTTGACTGTATTTGGAAAATAGGTGTCAGGCTTTTGAACCTCTACTTGCCTGTTATTTAAGTGCAATACCATTTACTAAGGAAATAAAAGCCCACTTTTGTTTACCTTGTCTGTGGCAATACAAACAATCCATAACCTGCATATATTTAATAGCTACCCCTTACCTCCTTAGTTATGGAGCTAATCAACACATATGCTGATAGGAACGGTGTCTCTTTTTCTTAAATTTACAGTGTGTTTTAACTCTATCAGTTTTTTATGAAAGCCGTTAAAAGTAGACCTAATAATGAGAGACAAAATTGAGAAAAGTGAATGAATTTAATAAATGTCAATTCTAAGGCTTAAAATATGTTTGACATGATGATTTTTTTTTCTAGGCTAGTTTGGAAATTGTTAGGTACCGTACCGGTATGTGAAGTAGGCTAATAAACTTATATGTAAAAGTTAGTCTGTTATGTTTATTTATTAAATAAAACCCATTAAAATGTCAAAGTTCTGGATGATTCCACAACCCACAAAATCGACAACCTCTGGGTCCACAAATTGTCAAGTTAGTCAGGTTTTACTGTGGTAGTGTTATAACAAGATCAAGTGGTGTTTAAGCGCTTCCCTGTAATATAATAGTAGCCTATTTTATAAGTTATAAGTAGAGGTTTACATAAACAACTTACTGGATTAATGCTAGCTATCAATAAACTGGAACGGGGCACTGCACTGTTGAGGACTTGAAATGTGAGGTAGCGATCCTGGTTGCTGAGGCCAAAGCTTTGTACAATACCACCAGTTAAATCTTGTAAAGCTCTTGTCGTTGAACCACCGTGACTTAGATTCTCGTAACATCCGTACAACCTGAAGGGAAAGTAAATTCAAAGATATTGTACGGTAAGTAACTTATGAAATTAAAGTTACCTTAACCCTAGATGGGTATCGCAAGTAAATTTGACGTGGGGAGAGTTACTTTTAGCAACCCACCCACCCCCCCTCAACCGATGCTACCCTCCTTCCAGCAGTGCTCTCAGCTGTCATTCGTCTTTAACTTGTTGGGTCGTAGTGAGTTTCTTTATGTCCTTGCTAGTCGGTTTCTTGGAACGCATACATCAAACTTACGTGTCAATTCCCTTTGTGTAGGCCTTAAGCAAAATGGCAGGCTTGTGTATAGTAAAACGGCCAGCAGTAGGCTACGTCAAATTTACATATGGTATTGATACCCTTAAAGTCATACACTGAATATGACTGAATGATGATACCTTACTGCAATTCCTTTGTAGGACAAATTTACATGTTGATACCATTGGCGTCATACTGTATGAAAATACCTTTAAAGGGTTACCCTAGCTCGTACTTACAAACAAAACCAACCGAAAACTGTAACCATTAAATTAAGTTATTGTAGGCCTATTAATCTAGATTCTTCATATGTTTATGTAGCCTATCTTTTAATAACAGTGTAACAGATATCAAAATGTCAACATTCTAAATTCACCCTCTCTCTCTCTATTTAAGAAGCATGTTGTGGGGTGGCTTGTTGGTCTGAGTACAGAGGACACCGAGGCCGTTATCGCGTTGGGCGGACCTGACCGTTGACCCTACACAATCACTGATACACCACTTTCACTGACTGACTAATACACTACACCCCACCTCTCCTCTTCAATCTTCACCAGATATTATAAATTACCTCTGTTTGCACAAAGATTTTTTTTTTTTACCGTCAATTTATTCCAGAACACTAAAAATTCAGCTTCAAGCAAGACAAATAAAAAAAAAGGTTTAAATTATACGATTTTTTTTCTCTTATATATTTTTTACTTCCCATTTAAATTAATCTTTTCGCAACTCAGTCTACGCACAGGCCCTGCCTATGTAGACTTTTTCCTTTCTTATAGAATGTATTTTTTTTTAACACTTTTATTTACTTATTTCTACAGTATATAATTTTTGTTTTGTTATCTAGTTAGTAATATTTTGCTGTTTCATATTTAAGAAAAGAAAAAAATACAATGTACTTGTCTGTAAATAATTAATGGGAAATAAAATATTATTTCATTTCATTTCATTTCATTTCATTTCATTTCATTTCATTTCATTTCATTTCATTTTATGGGCCTATCTGCCATAAAAAGTTTTCATGTAAGTTAAGCTGGTGGACCTACTTACCCTAGTCTATGTACAGCACATCTAGCCAATTATTACATTGGGACGATATTGGCTTGTAAACAGCGTAGTTACGTTCGCTAGTTGCCTTATGGAGAAAGAAAAAAATGTAATCTTGTATATTTCCCTAACCTGCAAACTAGGTTACAGCAATGTAAACTTACATTACAAGAACTGCAACTTATCCCAATTAAACATTGTTACGGTAATGCGTACGTAGTTCTAACTAAAATACTTCATAGGATATTCATCTGTATTAAAGATTGTTCAAGGCCTATTCTATAAACTAAAATCTAGTCTTGTTTTATACAAACCATGGTAGCAATTCTTGAGTTTCACGTCGATATTGTTGAACGAAGTAAGATTAGGTGTTGTAGACTAAAAGATTTAGAAAGAAAAATAATCCGTTCACTTGAAATTATAGAGTACCGTAAATAGATAAATGTAATATTCTAGTGAATGTTAACACAAGAAACTGCCTACAAAATCAAAATACAGTAATACGATCATCACCGGGTCCGGAGCAGACGACAATATGTAAATGAGAAACAAAATAACAAAAACAGTATCTTCTGCAGTTGGAAGTTTTCTTTTCTCTTACAAAGTACCGTATGTCGAAATACTGGTGAAAATAGTAATTATAGCATTGATTATATTTCAAAATATTTATCCAGCCTTGTTTTAATGAGTTTGGAGAATTTGTTATTTACTATGTATGAAATAAAAATTATTTTTGGTTAGAAACATTTTTTTAGGTTTTCATTAGCCACCAATCATACTTACTTATAAATGAAATGAAATAGTATTTTACTTCCAATTCATTATATACATTGATTTTTACTTTCTCCCCCTATAGGCCTACCATAGTATATGGAGAAAGTATTGTTTTCGTCAACAGTTTCGGAAAGGCTACAAATTCAAATGTAGAATTTTTACTACAGCCACTCATCCTACACTCATCTCCATTCATACTTGGCTTAAAATACCTAATATGTATGGTCGCCATTTCATAAAAAAGTATAAAGTATAAAAAAAAAATCAGGTGAACATCATGACAATAAAGCGTTTTGATTGGCTGATTATAATGAGTGAATTATGGAACAACTAGGGCATAATAAGTTAGTTTTGGAAAGACACCTTACTTTCTACATTACATTATTAATGGAAAAAGTGAGTTTTTAAAATTTTAATGTTAAAGACGATACAGATTTTTCCAAAGAATCCAGTGATGCCAATATCTCAAAATAAAAAAATGCCGATTAAAAAATACAAATTGTCAAGTTTTGGAATGGAACGCCTCAATTATTAGAAAAATAAAACTTACTTTTAAAATATTTCAGCCACATAAAACGGTATTATAAAAAGAAACCCTGCTCTCTGGCGTTGCAACCAAACATTAAAGCACAAAAATAGTAAAAAGTATACCAATGAACTGTAAAATTAATCAATAAACATGTATATCAGCCTACTTGAATGTAAAAAAATATTCGTTTTATTTTACCCATTATAAATCTTACTAATATTATAAATGTGAAAGTTTGTGTGTTTGTTTGTTTGTTTGTTTGTTTGTTTGTTTGTTTGTTTGAAGTTCAATCACGCATAAACCACTGGACGGATTGGGCTGAAATTTGGCATCATGATAGCTCACATTCCCGATTAACATATAGGCATATTCTTATCTCAAAAATCCTTTCGGGCTCCGCCCCAGTGGCTCTGTAGTTCCCCATGTTGAGTATTCATATTTAAAGGGAATTAAAGAATTTAGTCAGCTGTTTCAACTAATATGTTGGTTCTGTGATATTCAAAAGCATTAAAGTTATAAGATTTACAAACAGGGTGCAGCACTATATATTTTTTTTTCATTTATGTAATGAGAACTGTCAGAGTAGGATTGTTTACAGTTATGCTTATGTTTTTAATGTCATGAATAATTTGTGATTTTTTGAGAATTTTTAATAATTTATTTTTCTTACTTTTTAGGTGAAGTGGTAGAACATTATGGCTATAGTAGATGTGTATTACCAATAGTATACCGTAAATTTAAAGAAGCAAATTTTATCAAACTTTCTCCTCCCCCATTACAAACGCATAGCTGCAATAAGCATTTTAAACTTATATGCCAACCCCGTACGAAGGACGGGTACTCTGCTAGTATATTCCTATTTTTTTGTACCTACTTACTTTAGGAATACCCGGTATTGCTGGGACTACTCTTCCCACTAAAAATAAACTGATCCCCTCTTATTACTATGTATCGATGCGGTGTACGAAGTTAATAATAATTATAATGTACACCCTTATGTGAAGCTATATGCATAGGCCTATATCTAGAGTCCATTAAGAAATTCGACCCTACTTCCTTTGAACCAAATAAATAAAACTTATAACTAATGTTATAAGTAACTTACTTAGCGTATGCCTTCTCTAAAAGTGCTGCCCAGAATTCTGTCGGGTTTGTCGAATGAAGATAAATTAGTCGTCCCCTGTAGGTTGGTAACCGGTCATCCACCAATACCTCCTTCCACTCTCCAAAATGCCAAAAACGAAACCTAAAACAAATTGTTATCATGAGATCCTAAATAATAATATTTGTAATAAATTTACATTGTAGCAAACATAAATACCGAGTTTCCGGTAAACCATTTAAAAGTTTTACTTCGAGGTATGTAGTTTCAAGGTATGTAGGTTTCAAATCAGATAATATGTATAGGCAAACATTTTCTTGAACACATGTTGATAAGTATACCTGTAAAATATGTACAGACACCTTTTTCAAAACTAAACCATAACTACTATACGCATAAACTAAACTATGTACTAAACCTAAGGCATACGCTATTATGGATTTTCCCTTTAGATGATTAGTATTTCACAAATGACGTATGTAGTAAATATAGGGAGAAAACTTGACAAAAATCGCTAATTGGGTTTTTGATCTACGTTATTTTATTTCCAAAATAGAAATATAATACAATTAACATATAATATAAATATAATACAAAATATAATACAAATTTTAATGGGTAAAGACACTCTCGCCAATCCTGTGAATATAATTAAACTATTAGAACCATGATCGGTACTCTAGTATTCTTGGAGTAGGCCGTAGGCCGCGTAAAATGCCTTCTGGGCCGTGACAGACATACAGACAAACAATCAGACAGACAGAAATTTATATAAGACTTGCTTCGGCTTCTTTAACGTATAAAACGTAAAATAAAAAATTAAAATATATAATTCTGAGCAATGTACAGCCAAAACTATAATTTTATTTATATAGACAACACAACTGTAGGGCCTACGTGACAGTGACTTATTAGATCGCATATATTTTCTCCAAACTGCGGATAATATATTTTTAATTAGCAATTGAATATTTCACGAACATAAAGGAGTTTACGATTAAACATTCACAAAGTAAAATAAAAGTAGGATTATTTATGAGAGTTAATATAAAATAGAATTGCAATTACCTTAATAGTTTACGCAATTATTATTGAAGTTATTCAAAGCTCAAATCAAATAAGTAAGTAGGTAAGTGGCAGCAAGCAGTGCAGAAGTAGGTACTGTAGATAAGTATTCAGATACGAAATATGTATGAATGTAACATTGAACTGCCAATCAAGAGTTAGTTGCGTTGACTGTACTTTCAATATGTTGAGAACCCATTCATGGCAAAGTGATGGTAAACAGAAGTCGTAAATCTGTCGTAATCCCATGAACTAATTGTCACATTAAACCTTAATACTCTCTGATACAGTAGTTATAAACCATTATCTTTTATATGTAAAAAAAGAGTCGCACACAAAATAGCAATTGAGTCAATAACCATTATACCTCGAGGAAAAGTTCTACGTACATTATCTGGAACTTTTTTCATTTTAAGCTTTACACTAATTTCCTACATTAATTTGGGACGTCTTAAAAAATGTGCATGTTTTTTGCAAATGTTTACATATTTTCTGGTATACAAATTTAAGGGTATATGCTTCGTACAATAATTGTTACACACATTATATTTGCTGTATTTTTCATAATAAAACATTACCTACTTAAATTACGCTACTATAAATTGTTATCAACATCGGAATGAATTTCGATAGTATGTAAAGATTTTTAATAATATTCTTTAAAAAATTGGATGGACTTTTGATCATAGCCTATAGACTATGATTTAAAAGTGTAGCTTTTATGTGCTTGTGCCCTAACTAACTTAATCCATAAATATGCATTCCAGTAATGTGGAACCCCGTAAAACATTCAATAGAGGTTATACACCTTTTACTAAGGGAGATGGAACTATATTACGCATAGGCCTATGTAGGGTTCTCATAAAGAGTATTGTAAAAATATAAGGTTTAAAGCCAAATGGACAACTAAAACCACTTTGCTCATTTAAAATCAACAACTTAACCCTGTGATTTGTGTGGGTAAATCGTTACACTAATAGTTATGTTAATGTCGGCCAGGAAAGGGGAAGCGGTGGGTTTCACAGGGAAATGAGCTAAACCGCTGAAGGATTTACGATATCGCAGTGATGTAGAGGCAGCCGCAGGTGTCAGAGCGGTCAAGCTCAAGGTCACACCAGCTGGCTGCCGATCAGCTGATCGTTGAGTGAAGAAGGGATTTGTTGTGTTGTGGAGCATTGGTTATTACGTGTAACAGTGTAATGATTTTATATGTTTTAATGTTACAAAGATAAATTTTGAATTAATTAATCCAAGAACAGATAATATTGTTTTCAACTTATGTTACTAGCAGAGTACCCGTCCTTCGTACGAGGTTGGAATATAAGTATAAAATGCTTATTGCAGTTATACTCAAGCTTTGCGATTGCAATAAGGGAGGACACAGTTTGATAAAATTTGTTTTTTTTAATTTACAGTATTCTATAGTATTACACATCTACCATAGCCAAAATGTTCTACCACTTCACCTAAACAATAGAGAAAAATAAATTACTAACAATTCGCAAAATATCACAAATTATTCATGAAATGAAAAACATAAACATAACTGTAAAAAATCCTACTTTGACAGTTCTCATTGCAAATCACAGTTGTTTATTGCTGCTTAGTTTAAATTGGCTGTTTTCATAAATGCAAAAAAATATAGTGCTGCACCCTGTTGGTAAATCTTATAACTTTTTAATGCTTTTCCATATCATAGAACAAAATTTTTTAGTTGAAACAGCTTACTAAATTCTTTAATTCCTTTTAAATATGAATACTCATAAGATTAACATGGGGAATTCCGGAGCCACTGGGGCGGAGCCCGAAAGGATTTTTGAGATAAGAATACGCCTATATGTTAATCGGGAATGTAAGCTATCATCATGCCAAATTTCAGCCCAATCCGTCCAGTGGTTTATGCGTGATTGAACTTCAAACACACAAACAAACAAACAAACAAACAAACAACAAACAAACAAACACACAAACTTTCACATTTATAATATTAGTAAGATAACTTAAATGACATTTTCTACACTTAATTGTGGATTAATTTTTTAATTATTAAAGTGCATTTAGAGTTTATTTGATGTGTGGGAAAAACTCGTTAGTATTAATAGTCTGTGAACGATAACGACTAGAAATTTCACTTTGACCATTATATTTTATAATTTGGCTTGACGAATTTAATTTCAAAGCATTTATGCATCTTACTTTGCTATTAATTTAATATGACAAGGCACAATCACATAACTACTGTATTCAACCTAAGTGTGTTTTGTAGGCTAAACATTTATTTGTGTCCATCAACAGCTAGCAGGAGCGTTAAACACTTTCATAACGGTCAACCTTCCGATGTAATCACCAACACTAAACTGTAGCTGTTACGATGAGAATAGTAAAATGCATAGAGGTAACATTTGCCATTCAAGTTTACAGCGTCGTATATCTTCCTCTATGCTTCTGGAGCACCTTTCACTCTCATTTTGTCTTTTATGACTTCAGTTATTTATTACTTATAGCCGCCGAGATTGACTTAAGCGTCTGCGCAATTCTCTTTAGTAAAACCTCTTGAACGGAATCTCACGGTTACAGATCTGAACGATGAATAAAAAAATAAAACTATAGGTCGGCCGGTTAGAAAGCGACCTGCGCGAAATTTTTAGCGCATGTAGGGGAGGTAACGAACTGGTTTAATATACGACCAATGAAACGCCTAGATACAAAAGGGTAAATTTGCAAGTAATAATGGGTAATTTTCCGGGAGGAAAGGGAATTGTATAAACACAATCTTATTTAGGCTCGTGGGGAGGACAGGTCGGGGTTTATGGGGCTTCGTGGCTGCATTCAGTGTTTTGGAGTTAGGTTAGATTAGGAAGGTAAAGTGTATGCTATAATCTACCAGCTTGTTACTTGCATTGAATCCATATTGATTTTAAGCTATTGGAGTGGTTGGTACAACGAAAAAATCTTGAAAATGCCTGTATATTTATAATATACTTAAATTATTATATATAGGCATAACGCAGCATAGTTATAATATTATTAAGATTAAACTAATTTACCAGACAATGTTGGGGAATATTTTGTTCTCCACTTTAAATTGTGTAGGATTGTTTTAATGATTTTTTTGACGAAAGCATCAACTGATCATATTAAGCTACAACATAGTCATTCATTCAACAACAATCTCCACCTAAAAGTACGCTCTCTGGGTTTGTGCTGACAAACCAAATCTGACACCTTCCAAGTTTTATATTTTTTGTATTTAAATAATTAATGGCAGTTTCGAATAAATCTACCGAAAATAACTTAATCACTCCAAGATCAGTTACAGACTTATTTTCTGCTTATATTTAGACAATCTTTGCTCAACCGTCTCACCCGGCAACGACCTCTGAACTTCTCTACTTGCCACACGAGCAACACACGTAACGTGGTCGCGAACGGTCTAAGAACCGGGGAAGTAATTTGAAAAAAGAGGCCAGAGCGAAAGTGACCTTTAATAGAGGTATCGCATGCGGGTAATGAGGTTGGGAGGTAAATGTTATAAAAACCGCGAGGTCCTCATCCACTGGGTCACGCCCCACACGCTACAACACGGTATTGTATCGCGGCGTCAGATATCTGTGTTCTAGCAAACGTAATCCTTGTCTTCGTAGACCGTAGGTTGTTGGGTGTCGGGAGAAGTTGCAGTATTTTGGAGGTTCAAACACGGACCGGCAGCAGCTATAATTGATCAAGGACTTGGAGAGATACAACATTGATCAATTACTACTGGGATTTTAATTAATGATCCTAGCTAAAAAATCGGTGGCTGTCGTCATAAACAAATTATTCTTGCAAAAAATGAAACGAACTATATTCTACGTTACCTCTACCAGGGGTTATATTATCTGTGCCTCTACTCACGTTCCAGCCAAAATACGCAGCTATTGTACATGACTGCTAGTGAAATAAAATTTGTAATGATTATAGTACCTAGTTATATTATTTTTATTATTATATGAATAATCGTCTTTGATTGTTTTGAACGAATTGATGAAAATCCGTTTTTATTGAGGTGAAGTAGATCTCGTTGTTCTCATTTGAGTCAAAATCTTACATAGCGAAGGATAAACCAGATTTGCTAATTCATAACAGTAGCCTATATTTGACTACTAGTGTTCTGCTGAACTTAAGTGTACCTATTTGTTTCAAAAACACAGCCGTAACATTATTTTAAATTATTAGTAAACTTTGGCTGATTTTTAACGGAATATTTAGGAAAGTTTGTACGGTAAACAAGTCGTATATGCCCTACAGTCTGTACTGCATATGTCCGTAATGCAGCATCATGCAATGCACAAGCCATACTATATTATGTCAATCATATAAACCTACTCCACCTATACATACATTAGAAAAAGATTTAAAAATAACCCAATGGGGAGCTTAGGAACCATGTTTAATAGGAATATTATGAGTCTAGCGGAATCGCAGCGATTCCTAGGGAGTTGTCATGACAAGTTATGCAATAGAATAACGGAATGAAACGTTTAATCGTGGTGAGGATCCAGTTTCTTGGGTAACGGTTTCAGCAGGAAACCTGTTCCTTCCTAGGTTTGGAAAAAGTGAAATACCGAAGATGGGGACCTAGTCCATGCAAATCTCAGACCCCTATCTCGATCAGTGGAGCCGTAAACTCGAGGTTGTACGACGCTGACACCGAGTACACGGTCTTACATGGTTTGCCTTTCCATACTCTATGGGCTTTCTTGTTGACAAGTTTCATAAAATTAAAACTATTCCAGGTTTACATGAATGACTTGGCTGTAAATGTTTTGCCATACATAGCTATCATGCTACAGCCTCTTATGTTCTTGTGTTGCATTTTGCATTATTTTGTACTTCCTATGTGACTAAAGATTAACTCATTTGTAATTGTTTACTTTTCGAACTTTTTATTTTGCAAACTAAAGGTACCCGTAACGATAAAGTCCTAAACAAACAAAAGTTTCATAAAACGTGGAATATAAATGTAAAGAAGTTAAAAAAAATTGTAATAAAAACAAAAAAATATAGTAGCAACTACTGTTGTAATACAAGTTTAACTTATTAAGTTAAAATATTGAAAAGAGTCACACATAAAATAAAAATTCTTCGTAAAACGCGCCATCTATACAGTAGTTACTGAAATAAAATACATTTTACTATTAACTATATTTACTACAAGCAGTTACCCGGCGCGAGTTGCTGCGCTTAACAAATATTATTGTAAATGGTAATTTGTTCTTTACGATGAATAATAAAACTGTATACAACAAATTCAAATAGAACATTTTATTTTATTGCTAATGGATGAACATTTTTTTTGTTTTTTTATTAGGTATATAAATATATAAGTTTTTAGGCGTACCTACCACCACGTGAGCACGCAACATACAGCTTTCCGTGTGAGAAGCATGCATTTTCGAAATTTAACCCGATGATAGTCAGGGATTGCCCTAGTGCCTTATAATGGTGATTGCGATAGTAAGAAACAAAGGAAATTGTAGTAGCTAAAATTCAGAGGGTAATTCGGATGAAACTATCAGTATTCTAGGGATTAAGTTTCAATCAATTTTGGTGTAATTTTTGAAATCGTTAGTAACGTTGCACAGCTTTGGTGGATTTAAGTTCCGCATTAGTATTCTATCATAAATAACGATTTAGCGATGTAACGAGCGAATGGGCAATCAACGATTGAAGCATTCAACGAGGACTATAACGATGATGTCTGCATTGCATTTAAACTTTCTGAACAACGTACTTTGTTTGGAATGGGATTTGACATAAAAATAAGTAACTTACCTTTAATTGTAATTGAATTATACACTATATGGATTTTATTAGGAAGGAGATTATTGGTGTCACAGTCTAGATAAAATGCAACAAATTACAACAAAAATACATCGTTCCTTTATTATCATTAAGAAGTACTCTGTTGCCAAGTACCACCATGATTCAGAAATAGGTGTGTAGTTGTAGGTGCCTTATCGAAGTAATATAATCAGAACACAAAAATTAAAGGAAGGATAAAACACGAAACATAACTTATGGTGTGCACATTTAGCTACTGGCAATTTCTATATTTTCAAATATTATTGTTTGTGGCTTCACATAAATTATTGGTAAAGAATATTAGGCAAATGCTATTTAGTATCATCAAATTTAAGTCCCTAGACGTACACAATGGTGACACTCGAACGTGAATTTCAATATACCTACTATTATAAAATTAAGGTGATTTCTGTCTATGCGGCTGTCCCGACTAAAATACAAAACCGATACAGCCAAAAATATGCAAAAAAATTTTCCATACATCTAGGAATATCCTAAGCCTAATCACTTCCCTGAGTAACCCTCGGGCTTCGCCCCTTGGATGTCCAAAGTTTTAAGGCGAGCTTTTGGTTTTGCATGTTCTGAATGCATTTGGTAGTTTATTTATAAATTCGAACTGTTTAACATGTGTTGCATTAATTGGACTCCGCATTGACATTTTTACATTTAAAGTTGCTTTTAAACGTTGGCCGATGAGTACCGAACCATTTTATACGATATATATGTAAAGGTCAACATATCTATATTTCGTGTCCTCTTCCCGTTGCAAAGCACGGGTACAACAGCTAGTATAATATAAACTTAGGGATATGATCTTATTGATTTTTATACATAAAACAAACAGTACTTGCCAAACTACAACACAAACAAACTAAGAGCTGTAAATGACACAAGAAGGTTGTTATAGTTATAAACAAGTTGTATTGCAGAACAAAACAAAAAAATGTTTTGCATAGAATAAAAGTACAATAAAACTGTAAGAACTGAAAAGAGCAATATTTTCTGCAACCAGTGGGATTTTATTGAAATGTTCTATATAGCAAGACATAATTTGTGATTTATGTGCAATAGTCTAGTTGTTACTTAGCAAGCTGGCCGTGGTCCATACACTTGGGTTGCATATAGTGGGTGGTTCTTTGTGTGCGTGTACTTAAAAATGTTGTTGGCATATCCGGATTCTTTTGTAATAAAATTTGATCTTAGAATTGATCAAACGTGATACGGGAAACAATGGATCTCTAATATTTATTTGGTATACAAGAAAAAAGAGTAGTCTAATCATGTAAAAGGATAGATGGTTATCTAGTAAGATGATTTTTTCCAAATTACTGTCAACAGAAATAAAAAAAAATGGGGGTTTACTTTAAAGTATTGGACGGTCAGTAAAATGGTTATCCATGCAAGAACACTTACCGTTCAACTACATAAAAAGAGAAAACCACTAATTCAAAATCTAAAGGTGTTTTAATACTTCTATAAAGCAATTGGCTATTTACGTGTGATCCGTAACTATATCTAAAACTGTAACAAAAAGAATAGAAACGGTAATTTTTATTTTGTAAGCCGATCCTATGTCGTTTGAATATTAGCTAAAAGTCATTTTTGTAAGAAAAACACTAAAATGCTTTCAAATTAGAGCAGTTGAACCTGTTTTGGACATATTCGTGATTGAACCCGTAAATTTGAGTCTAAGATGCCTTTACCACCCTACAAAATGAGGGTTGGACTTTACTAAATGCATGGGAAGGTGAAGTCAAGCTATTGAATTTTTAAGGTAAAATATTTTAAATTTTTCAATTGCTAATGTTTTAAATTACACTACGGTTCCGGAGGTAAAGAAACTCGTCCCACTTTTCAAGTGACCTCATTTTCTCGCGGTACATTTACTACCTTATTAATCAACCCATAACCATCTACATAACTAGAGATGTGGATTCCTTCAACATATTTCGCATTGGTCTAAGCTAAAGTAAAAGGTAAGGTGATAAAGTTAATACACTAAGGAGGCAGTGTGCTGAGTATCCATGATGAGACCCTGATAGTAGCGGAGGCTGCTGATAGAATCACGTATGCTGGGTCTTCGCCGCGGTGGCTGATGGGATCACAGAACGCCCAGGGACGAGAAGGTATGAACAGCCATCGAGCCTACAAGAGCTAAACATATCCTTCTCAAGTATATGTTAAAGGTTAGAAGAAACTTGAAGATTTCTACTTACTGAATATTAACACGAGTGAAGTGACTGGACGCTTGGTTTAGTGTTTACCAAAATGCTTTATTTCTACCAAATTGTCGTTGAACCTATTTAGAATCTATATGGAAAATGTAAGGAGATATATAAATGTTGGAAGATCCAAACACTATGTGTACTGAAAGGTTGACAAGCATGCATTGAATGAGTTTTTGTCCGTTGGAAATTAAGTGACATAAAAATTCTTCTCGATATTGTTTAAACAATACTTACCATAAACCTACAGTTTTTGCAAATGCCTATGGTTATCAAACCGATTAAAACGTTCCGTTACTTTTATATATTTAACTAGACCACGGTTGATCCGTGTTCAAATTCAGCTAATTATAAATAGCCGGAGCTAAAAAGCAATATTTCTGTAAAACGGTGGTTCGGTCGTGGCCACCTAAAAAATATCTCCCATCTAGGCAGACAGGTCCCTCATTCTTTTGAGGGGAACTGAATGGCTTTGTATTGGATAGATTACTTTATTAACATTGATATGATCGCTTTTGTCATTGCTGGATTAGTTTAAATTTACAGTCAAAAGTCAATAAGGAACTGAAATTTTATTTTTTTAAATAACATTTCACTTGGCATATAGTTTTTAATCACGTTTAATTAAAATATAAAATACAGCTAGATTGGAGTTGGATTACCTTAAAATAAATTCAAATCAAGCTTATCCAAGCCAAACCAGTCTCAGGATCGTAATAATGACGATTTAAGATCCACACGCGAGAAAAACTGGTTTAATACACTGGAACCCCTGTAGATTAGCATAGACAAGGCTTTCCTCTCAGATTAATAGATATACGCCTTTATTGAATAAGAAGAAAAGTCAATACACTTTCTAGTGGCAATAAACTCTAGTTATTAGAGGGATAAACACTCGAATGGTGGACGAGTGCAAAGGCGTTCTGCAGCCATTAGACGTTAAGAGTATTTCAGTGATACTTTAGAGCAGCAGTCAGATAAATAGCGAGATAAGTCGTCGGGATCGGATAGCAATCACCTGTTTGTTTCCCAGAACAGCTGATCGGCCGAAGACGATAGATCAGCTGGAGTAATTGTGGCAGGTATCGGCGAGTGTGCCCGCGGTGATTTGCATTTGTAATAACAGCAGATTATATGCAGGCCAGTGACTCGAACACTTCCTACACAGATTCCATAGAGTATGTAAATATGTGGGGAGTTAACTCTTTGTTGGACAAAAGTGTAGAGACTATAGTATTTGTATTGCAAAAATATGTCTAATGAATGAGAAGGGGGTAGGTTGTATTAAAAGATTAGAACAAATGTAAAAAAAATAATTAACAACCTTAGCTTATAAAACACAGGTATTAAGTATGCCTGGTTGGCCCTCGCACCTTACTCATATCGCTTTGTTGAGGTTCGGCTAATAAACATCAGGTAAGGATTATGTTAGAGTTATTTTGTACTTATACATATGCCAGGAAAATCCACCAGGTTATACAGAGATGTTCTTGTTTCAAACATGTTTAGCTGTGATTCAGTGCACAGAAATAAAGGTACTCTACACGGCTTTAAAGACTAGAAATTTTGATAAATTTTCAATAAGTCATACAAAGTAAATTTCATAGGGGAATTTGATTAATTGAAAATACTTGACCTTGTGCTCCTATATTGTTATGGTAAATTAAAATATATTGTTATTGCTAATCATTCCACTTATAAGGAACTTTGATAAAAGATATCTGATTTGATCATTACAAGGTTCGATAACATCTATTGAATGTACGCAAAACACGCTGCTATTATTTATTTATCTATTTATTTTATTTTACACGGTTACACCATTTTTTAAATAGTTAAATAAGTTTTAGGTCTACATAAAAATTAATTTATAAGACACACCGTTTGGAAGAAAATAATCAATCCAGAAAAAATGGGGTCTAGTGGGTTAGGTGATATTTTAATAAGAATATTTTACCCTATAATAAAGGCAAGTCAAACGGCAACGACGGACACAATCGAGCCTAATTTGATGCCCACTCAAATAGCTTTGCAAACAAAGAGTCCGGACAATGGAACAAGCTTAGAATTACGCCCATGACACATCTGTCCAGTCTACACAAATGCAGATAATGGACATCAATATTTCAATTTGTATCAATGATAGATCATATTAGACTTTTATAGGTTAGCGTGTAAGGAACTTTGAGGAATTTAAAATAATTCAAAATAAACCAAAAATTCTCAAACGTAGCAAAACATAATTGGTAGTTTCATTATGTCAATTCATGACAATTCATAACCTCACAACCAGGTTCTTTCGATGAGGAAAAATATAATCGTAAGAGTATGAAGTTATAAACAATGCTTACTTATAAACTTTAACCTCACGACCATGTGACAAATCGTTACCTAATATATTAAACCAAATATTTATTTTAGAGGAAGTCCTGCTGGAATAAGCTTAAACATCACATGCATTATCTGAGTTTGGGCATATCAGTCATTGATCCAAAGGATGTCCATGAGTTGCTGGGTATAAAGAAAGGGTCGATCTGAATAATACTGCAGTGAAAATCTTCGTGCAGTGAAAATCTATTTATGAACTCGCCTGCGGCTCGTGCGTAAACATTGCTTTCGTGTGCAGCAAAGGCCTTTTGCACTCGTGTTACACATTATATTTTTCCTACAGTCACTATAAAGCATATACATAATTAGTCTTTCAAACACTATACAACACGTTTTTAGGTTCAGCTGGCAACATAAATAGGTGCCCTAGAGAAAGTAGTACCCGGTCCTTATCAATCCGCTATTTTTCCTCAACAAGAAATGTGCTCCGCGTTTTGAGAATATAGTTCCGTATGTTTTTGTAATTTGAAGTGGTTTCCGCGCCTAAAAAAATGCTTTAAAGGTATTTTCTCGTTTATTAAGATCGTAGGAATGTTTTAAAAACGTTTGTCTGGACGTCTGTCCAGAAAGTTCAGAAATACCGAAACTATAAACACGAAATGACAGGTTAAATCGTAGTTATAATAGTCAATCAGCTGCTCATAGTATTATTATCTTTAAGTGTTGCCAACCTATTTCCAAGCGTACACGGATTACGTGCATAATAGAACCACGCTGTTTTGTGTTGTTTCGTTGGAATCCTGATGTGCGCCAAAGTATAAACCGTACGACAAAGTATAAATATGCAGCAATTATCAGCTTTCTGTACTATAAACAGTACAAGGAAACCAACTTTGTCGGGTGACTGTAGGAAAAAACATTTACAATTTTCCACGCATGTACACCACAATACACTAGGGTACAGCAAAGTTGAAAAGGTTTCCGTTGATTACAACCAGGCGGCAGCACTAGGGTGAGATAGCGTTGCGACGGTGCAGTAAACAATTAAGCTGCGCACGCGTAGTAAAATAAACCACGAAATGTCCTCGTGACCCACTCATCGCCTACTAGGCGGGTTTGTTTACTTTATTACCCAGCATTCCCGCAGCGACATTTCCTTTGTTGGCGGCTCAGTCGCGTAATCTCAAAATGATTAGCGACACCACCGTGTGAAACTCAACTGGTAACGGGAACCATCTATGAATATTGTTCGGAACCGTTCGCCTCACTACCGGTACCAGCTGTTATTTGTGATCCGTTGCTTTCTTCCTCACTTCTCTCGTAAATGGAAGTGATTTCTCCATTTTCTCGTTTCTTCTTACGAAAGCGGATGTAAGATAGAATGATGTGTGGTTGGGCCGAATGAGCATTGCGAAAAAGATGATAGGATTTTGACTATGTGTGTTAACTGTTTTGGCGAGAAAATGGAGATTGGATATTCATTTCTGTATTCAAGTGTCAAAGGTCAGCACTCATCTTTGTACTTAAAAAGGCTTCATGTATAACTTTACAACGAGATTGAAATTATTCATTTTCATAGTGCCAGTCGAGCGTAAGGGATTTTATTTCCTTGTGATATTTACTACTTGCACCAGATTAGAATTAAAGTGTTTGGTTAAGGTGATAAATATTATAACTCAAAAAAATAATATTTCAGCTCAGTCACAAAAAATAAGGTAATAATGTAAGACACTGTAGGAAAATGCAAATTTGAAATGAACAGGGAAATTGATATTGAGAAAAAAAGTGTACAATAAGGAAAAATGTCTCCCTTCTGGCGGCCTCCGTTCATAGATCGACAAATAACGGATCTGCATGTTAAAACCTTCGTGTATTACTACTAATGTGCAAGATGGGATTAAAAAAAAACGAATCTTTTATAAATACCCAAAGGTCATGAGTCATGGCAAAATGAAAAAGTATACACGGAAATTCCCAACGAGTTTACTAATACCCTAACATTAAGATATTATCCAAGAACGTTATCTGCTCTGCTATCTGTGTTTTTTAAATGCAGGTAAGAACCAACTAATCCATAATCATCAATGGATAGAAATGCATATAAGTTTATTTGATGCAAGCAAACCAGAGAAACCCCTATATCCGTAATTTCGCTATATGATCGAGCCAAGATGGAGCAAGTTGGCTGTTGGTCTCTACCGGTACGTCAGGTGGCGACGCGAAGACTATAGTCAGTTTCATGGGATGCACGTACAGCTATTGCCACCTGCATTATGCATGTCGGTCCATACATATCCTATTTTAAATCTGCCAATGCCAAGAAGAAGACCGACGCGCAGAATTGAATACACAGATTGTTTAACAAGTGTGGACAAAATATCGGCCACTTCACGCATCTGTACTGTGGCATCTGTACAATGAACAGTTGAGATCAAGCCCAGAACTCAATATTGAGGCCGTTGCGACGTAACCATCTGACAAACGTCCATTTGAGATATATATTTGCAAATATTGAACTTTGTTGAAATTATTTTATTGAACGACAGTTGAATTTATGCACGGAATACCATAACATGAAGTTACATTAACTATCTGTTCACAACGTCAATGCTAGATACTGAATTGCTAAAGAAAAAGCTTGAAAAGTGCAGGAGGTCTTCTCAGTCTAACAGGAAAAAGCGCCACTCTTTTCCTCAGATGTAAAAGCAAGTCCTACTCAACACAGATGGTATCTGCGCACTCGTGCGTGCTATTGTGCGTGTGTGTTTATAAGTGCGTGTGTTTGTTTGTGTGTGTATTTACATCCTGTCGTACCACGGGATCATCACTTGGCCGTGCTGAGAGAAAGTTCTCACAATGGGTCTCATCACAGTGTTATCAAAGACATGCAAATCCACTACATTATCACGACAGGTTGCGTCAGTTAAAGTGTGTCGGCTCATGACCCTAGCCTCAGCTCCGGGCATCAGCACGAGGAGTCAGCAATCAGCATTCAGCTTACCAGAGGCCGCAGTGGGGATGCAGTTGAGCTATGCGAAATTGTCAAACCCTGCAGAGAAGTTTGGAGGACGAAAGTGAGGAGTATTTTTCAAATTTATCCATAATACAAATTGACCAATACAGGTTACTTTTGTCTTTATAACGATACATTAACAGTAGACCACATGGTCCTGTAAATTGATGGGAAGCCATCAAGTCACTATAGTTAGAAATAAATCAAATCAATTGTTGCAATTTATATCAGACCACTCACGTGCAACTCTTTTTGCTTCTAAAATAGGGCGACCAGCTAACACTTGGTCGCATAGTTCAGAAGATTTATTATACATGAAATTAATTGATTGAAGGCACAGCAAAGAGTAGCTTAAGTTATAGTTTTTCATTCTTTTGTCATAAATCAACATTTCATAGACACAGAACAAATTTTAAATGTAAAGTAAAAGTTCAGTGTCAAACAAAGCGAAGTATTTTCTATAGCTTTGCCAATGACTTAGGCCACCTTTTTTTGGTAGGACTAGTAAAGAATCTACACGCTGGGTCGGATGTTTCAGAAGATTTTTTACTCATGAAAAAATGGATTGTTGACACAGCAAAGAGTAGCTTAAGTTACAGTTTTTCGTTCTCATGTCATAAATCAACGTTTCATAGACACAGGAAAAATTATAAATGTAAGTGCAGCTACATTTATACACCACCTCATAGCAAAACTCAGAGAAATGAGATAATGTTAATTTAGTGTCAAACAGAGCGAAGTACTTTGTATAGCTTTGCCAAAAGCTTTTTTTCGTAGGACTAGTAAAGAATATACACACATCTACTGACTTTTCCCCGGATTGGGATAGTACGTGGTGATCTTTGTCTTGTGATCCTGACAAAGAAAACTCGAAACTATTTTTTTTTTAACCTTTTAACATAATTTTCTGTGTTGATCATGACCCTTTAAAATGCCTAACACCGCCAAACAAAACCTGTTTTAGTTAATATCCTTAGTACGCAATAGCCACGAATGTGTAAAATATAATACCTATTATTAGAAGTTATTGTTATTCTTCATCTTTTAATAAGGAGTTCTCCTCTGGTCCATTTTACGAGAATTATCGCCGGTTCGTGTCCCGTGACAAATTAATATAATAGACCTCACAACGGTAATGCACATTACTCTATGAATAATGAATATATTTCACGCATCATAACGAATTTCACTTTACTCGGTGACTAATTAATTGATATTTAACCAACCAAGTTTTAATGAATATTTGATTCACAAGAGGCTTTGTTTTTTGACAGTGGAATGATTTTAATAAACTGTTTCTCGGGTAAACTAACACTTAAGTACGTTTATTCTCATTTTATAATGCCTATAGTTTGATGCCGAAAAGATTATTATTTCTTTACCAATTCAATAGCAACAAAACACATTAACATCTAACGTATAATCTATTATAGGCATTAAATCGATTGTAACAATACTACATAAGAGTCCTTTTAAGATCAATGGGAAATAATTGTCAACAGCTTTTTATTTCAGTTTTCTTCGTTACATAGGTTTAGAGTTCCAGATATTGGATACATTTTTGGTAAGATAATTTCTTGAAGATAGCTATCGGGCTAGAATGTTCTTCCTCTACTATTATGGTTAGTTTAAATATATATTTATAAAGATGAACAATTTAATTACAGTCCCTTTTTACACAAGCCGGTTTTGATAGGTTATGTTTGGACCAGAATTGTCAGGACTAAAGTGTATCGCCCTCTCTAATCCCTGAACCTAGCCTTGTAAATATCTAAGACAGTGACTAACGCAATGTAAATAACTCTTGCCAAGACTTTTGTATTGGCATCTAGCAACAGCTACAAACTTAATAACTTACTTTTATCTATTATATGTATTCAGGACCTAGAGCTTACGGGTGGCGGCAAACCCCATGCTACGTCCTAAGGACATAGCTAAAAGCCAATGGCGGTTGGTGGGATTTGAATTTAGGTCTTCAGGGGAGAAGTTCTGCACTAACCACCAGACCTACCGTACCCCATACATACTGTTACACTCTGCGGGACGGAGGCAAGGCCACGACGAGTCAGTATGACGACTAACGGGAAGTCAAACGGCAAACAACCTGTCTGGAGGGTCAAGCGGGGTCAAGCAATGACAGGCAGACATACAGACACGTGCCCACGGTCTCCATTAGTGGAAATGTTCATCAGACAGGGTACGAAGGGGTTACTGACGGAAAGTCATGCTGACGACTGGACACCCTCCTAAACAGTACTACAAAAGATAGCAGCAGAAGATATTTTGGGATATACAAAAGTATCAAGATATCCCGTCATTTTCGGAATAATATGATTTAATTAGAGGAATGTTGGATAAATGAATGCCGATTTTGGAAGGCTTATAAAGTGAATGGCTCAAGAGAAAATTAAGCCTTTTGAATAGCATTTACAAAAGCTTATTCTTACGTGCTTTTAAAATTTAGAGCCATCTTAACTGGAGAAGAACATTTTACTTGTAAACATTGATATTGACATTGCCATTATATTATCGTGGATTTATACGTAATAGTGTTTTGCACTACATTTTAAGCTACAAGAAACCTAGGAGCACTCTGGCTGGACAGGTAAAACACGGAACATTCAAATTAATAACATTATTTTCTACGTACCCTCTGCAAGTATTGATTTGATTACATAAAAGACTACACGACGACAGAATCAAATATCAGAAATCAGATCAAGAGAACAGAATCAATGAAGGGGATCGAGATAACAGGGTAAAAAAGGGCAAGAGCAATATAGGTGGAGAAAGAGATTAAAATGGAAGGAAAGGAGGGCTAAACCAACAGAGATGAGAAAATTGGAGAATCATGAGTCATGACACATAGTCAAAAGAGCAGGATCAATAATTTAGGTGCAAGTAATAAGAAGTTAGAGCATAACTAAGAAATTAAAAGAAAGAATGAAGGATAAAACAATAGGATTGAGAGGTCAGGGTTTGACAGATCAGAAACAAGAGAGCAAGAGTGAGTTTGGAGATTCTGAGCAGCAGGTGCGAGAGTCGGTGTAATGCAAGAACGTGCGATGGAACGGAACAGGAAGCGAAGGTTCTCACAGGACAACGACATCGATACCTTGACCGCTAGGAAGTGGTCCTTCCTGCAGCCGACCATGACCCAATACAGTGCGAGACATCCGCGGAGTAGCACTCAGGAACTCTGCTTATCCAAGACAACCCAAAACTGCTTTATGCAGTCGAATAAAGGATTTGAATGAGATCCACGCAGGAAGTGTTACAAGCACCAAGTTTCCAAGTTAATCATACACTTTTTTATTAGATAAATCTTAATTTGCACAATTATGTAGAAATAATAACAAAACATAATGTTTTACTGTAAAAAAAATATATTATCAAAAAAGTTCCTTTTTCTGTAGAGATTAGACATGTACGAGTATGTCCTGTACCCGAATACTGGTGTTTTCACTGCCAAAAAGGGAATAAAACGCTTCTAAAATAAACTTACGCTTTACTCTTGAGCTAGGTTTGTACGCGGTGTTCTTTTAATTAGTTTAGAATCCACACCACCTGCTTTCTATCATTATAAACAATTTTTAATTGAACAACTCAAACAAATGAAGCCTTTTGGTGAATTTTCTTATAGGGAAGTAGCTATTATTAAAACAAAAGCTTTAAAGTAAAGGCCATATAATAACTAGTATAGTACGGTATATTGATCATTATGTTAATAAAAATATAATTTTCTCAGCTGTTAACCTATTAGAATCCTACAAATATAATTATTTAAAAATAAATATATGTTCCAACTTTATTTCTTTTTTCACCAATTCAAAACAAGGATATATGTGATTTTTTTAATATAAAAGAGAAATAAAGAAACTAATTTATAATATTCGTATGCAAAAAATAATTAAGTAGTAGGACAAGTAGTAACAAATCGTACAAGCACATTATGAAACTCCGAATGATCAGTCGAAAGCTTCAAACACATAGACAGAAACTACTAGTATTTAGAGAAAGTGCAGAAGCAAGATGTGGGCATCACCCATGGCGTCATTAATGCTGTCTTGCACCGTATCAAGCAACAATCACACCCATGGTCAATTAACACTGAACGGTATCATCCATTACTGGACGATCATTGTAGTCGATTATTCGAGAGTTATTTTCACCAAATAATCAATGCTTGATTAGCGTTATAGGAAGGTTATAGCCAGATAATTATTCAGGAAAATTTCTTCATTTTAACATACAGTGATTTACAGTCTTTTTGTAAATAGATGAACTCATCCTTCACTCATATTTGGGTTAAAATACGCACATATTGGCGTCCCCATCTTAAATAATTGATAATTGATAATTGAATCTATCAAAATAGCTACAATAGGTATCTCACTCCATTGTACACTTATCCTTCACCCATATTGGGGTTTCGTTGTTTAAATACGCTTATTTTACACGTTAATTTGTTATTAAGCAATACGCCTACTAACAAACGCTATGATAGCTGCTCACTTGAAAGGATAAACTGTTATATTTTGGAACATAATAAATACAATTCAACAGTTTACTATTTTTTTTTGTAATATCACTAGCTTAGAATATATTAAATTATTAAATAACCCTGTTACACACGTACATTTTGAAGAATATTTCTTTTACTAAACTAAGGTGCTGGCAGATTCCATTTCATCAGTAGTAATATATAGACTATGAGTTTTCCCAAAGTTTTTCATAAATATGTTAACTCCTTTAAAAATAGTCATGCAAAAATACTGTTATAAATAAGTTTTGGTATGCTATTTAATCATAGTTTATAACATTAATATTTTTTGCCATCCAAACGAATCATCAGGAAATTTATAGAAAATATTTTTAGCTGAAATTTAAATATCATAATAGTTTTATAATAAAATCACCAGCAGTATAGAATGTCAAAGGCGTATTACATCATTTTTATTAACCATTTAGGCATATTAATCATTTATATAATATACGAGGATTTAGTGAACCTCATATTAACTGAAGCCTGACTAAATAACATTGCCAACCCGTAAAAACAATAACCGAATCAAATCAAATTTAAATACCCCAATAACTCATTTGTAAATTTGAAAGGTCATGTACGATTTAATTGTCTATAGAGAGATAAAATCAGCAGAACAAATTTAAATCAACCTAGCCAATTTCACTTGTTGTTTTGATTGGAATGTATCATTAAGAATGACCAGTTCGTAATTTATAACTGTTAATCATTGGCAGACAGCCGTCCTGATATTCTGTTGCCACTACTCAGCAAGACAAGTGTTCCTGATTATTTGGGCAATAAATTACGATTCTATCGTAGGAGCCATGCATGACCTGTCAGGGAATTTAAACCAGCGATTTATTATCCTTTGTTCTCTATGGGTTTATTGTAGCATGCATGGAAGAAATACTACCACGAAAGTAGAAATAGCAATTAATATCCAACTGAAATTGAGAGATTTTCTTGATGATTTATATTGGGATCTTTCAAGAGTAGTTTAAGTTATTTGGTGATTACATCCACATGTTCTAATAAAGTGGTTAGATAATATTTTAACTATAGTAATTGTATTTATTTAAAAATCAGCCGGCACATGACATATCTGATTGTTTCTTTCTTTGTGATTGAAAATCGTTTAAAATTTTTTTGAAAAAGTAAAACCTTGATAGATTTTTCAGCGACTAAATATTTATAGTGTCTGAAGGAAACATAACATGTGTAACGCGAGTGCAAAGTGACTTTGCTGCACTCGAGAAGCTTTGAACTCTCGCCTGCGGCTCGTGCGTAAACATTTCTCTCATGTGCAGCAAAGTGCCACTTTGCACACAGTTTGTTTGCGTACATTCATCCAAGTTCATATAATATCTAAATATTTCATCATTTATGACACACAGTCACTTTCCTTAGAAGTTATAAATTTGTGTAATAACTTGTGTTTCAAAATTTGAATGATTTTACAAAATACTTATCGTAAAGCATTTTAATTTACACAAACGATCTTTCACAGCACGGGTTCACAATGCCACCTTTTCTTAAATTTTTCTCTTTTATAAGCAACAAGTTATACAGTTTTAAAGCGTTCCATTTAATTTACTTTTCAATTTGCAATCAAGGATTTTTTGGCACCATATATTTCTGACATTTATGCACGTTATTGCAACACAACAAAAGTCAAGGAATGCAAATGGGACCCAATAATAGAAGGAAAGTTGTAGTCGTATATCTCCAAAATGGCGACACCCACAGGGGACAACGTGGGCCCGACCCACTCTCAAATTTGGTGTTGCCCATTATCCCCACAAAACGATTTAGCATGACTGGTCTAACTGGGAAAATATATTTATAGGCTAAATCGCAATTGTGCATACAATACTGCCAATTAGAATCAATATCACAATAAATGATATAAACTTTCTTTATCATCGTACTCAGGGTAAATAACAGTGCCTTTCACTGATAATATAAATTATTTATTTTTCTTTCTTGTTTTAGTTAGGGTGTACTTTGGAGGGCTGACCAGGAGTGTGAATGTGCTCAGGGACTCATTCTATGTAGAGAACTATTACAGTCCTTGGGTTGGGGATTACAAAATAAATGAATAAGGATAGGCTACTTAATAATAAAATGTTTACAATTAAATAAAAACAGAAATAGAAAAATAAATCATTCATGATAATTTCTATATCCGGCCAGAGGGTAAAATTCCAGGGGGTAAAAATCCGGAGGTAAAATCATGTTGTCTAAACACAAAGATAAAAGGTACATCTTCAGTTGTCTAAACATATGGACAGGGGGTAAAATTCCGGTTTTTATTGCTAATCTAATTAATCAAGCTCTTTCTATTTTCACAAGACTTCCAAATCCGCGGGGGTAACATTCCGCCCGCAAACAAACGTTTGAGCGCTCAGGTTACTACGTCATAGTGACGTCAGCTTTGCCCAGGGGGTAAAATTCCAAGGGAATAAAATTCCGGCGACCCCCTAATTGCACATCCATGAAGGTTGTTTTGTTTTTCAGTTTATTTAATGTAACTTGCTATTTACCAGCCTGATGAGAACAACGGAACTAAATTTCATTTCAACTTTATTTTCATCAAAATCAAGTAGTTTTTGTTTTCCTTTAATTATTGTGAGTTTAAATCTACAAACATTGTACACAGTCAACATTTTGGATACAGTGTACAATGTATCCTAAGTAATTTGAATTAAGAAAATAAACATAAAATTCTATTATATGATTACATGATGTGATTGCGTCATGTGATGTCATACAATGCACTTTAAAATAAAAAAAATAAAGAAAAACATAGAAATATTAACTGGAGAATAGAGGAAAAATCAGATGTCTAAAAGAAGTATTATTACGATTTGGCTTTCTCTTTCTGATGTGGCCTATATTAAGAAGATATTAAGTTAATGAAGTGTTCATCCGCTTACAGGTAATAACACGCATTTCAACCCCTGCTAAGTGCAGCAGAGTTTGTATTGTAAGTTCATTCATTAGTAAGCTGGCTTAAGCACGGGTTGGCTGGTTTCGGAGATGGTCAGTTCAGCGTAACCATAAACTGAAGGCAGAAACCAGGTGGTTTCTTCTTTAAGGGTCTGAGAACATCGGGTATAGTAAAAAGAAATCTAAAAATATTTCGAATATACAATATAACATCATAAGCTTTAGGTGCATCTTTAAGGTAAAATACAAGGTAAAGGATATTTAAGAATCTTTAAGATAAAGAAGAGACCACCTGGTTTGTGCCTTCAGTTTATGGTTACGCTGAACTGACCAACTCAGAAACCAGCCAACCCGTGCTAAAGCCAGCTTACTAATGAATGAACTTACAATACAAACTCTACTGCACTTATTTAATTAGCAGGGTTTGAAATGCGTGTTATTAACTGTAAGCAGATGAACACTACATTAACTTAATATCTTCTACAGTATGCATCATAAAACATCATAAAATATCTTTGAACCATCCTTTCATTTATATTTCAAAGCTTTCTTTGAGAGCTAAAGATTATGTAGATTTGTTTTTTAATCTATCTATTCGTATGTCTGTATAGTATTATTATGTTTTCGATTGACCAAATAACACAGTTTGTCAAACAAGTAAAATGCTCAAAATTGTGCTCTACTTTGACAATCGTAAACCTTTGAGAAAACTGCTGCAGTAACATGTCAGAAAGAATGACAGTTCCAACAAGGAATATTACTTGGACCAAATCGCCGCCTCGCGCCCACAAGTCGTACAACCCACGGAAAACCTCATAATATTCAAATGACACTTTACGATCTGTTTACTGGAGGCCCGATAACTCTCGCTTTTTAAGTACCGAGTTACCTTGTATGCTAGAATGCCAAAGGATTGCAAATTTGCAACATATTTTTGCCTCATACAGAGAAGGACAAATCATTCAAGTAAGAAAACACATGCAAGTGTTGAAATGTGTGTGTGAGACTTGAGAGAATTATTGACTTTGTGAAGTAAATACATCAAGGAACGTTAACCTTTGACTGATTGGAAGTAATGAAAACAGATCCAAAGGAGGATTTACTGTAAACATTAACGGATATCCGAGATCATATAAATTACTGTAGTTCAGTTAAAACAAAATATTTTAAAAAGCCACAGATTATTAGGCACAAGAGTAATAAGGTATGTTAAGATAAACTGATTCATGAACTGAGTTTGCAAGGTATACAAATCTGATCTACAGGTATATTATCGTGTTTAATCATAGGTAAACAAAACAGTATCATAACTAAATAGAATATACTGGATAGTAAGTACGTTCTTTTGGAGCCTGTAACGTTGGATAAGTATGTATTAAATGTGAATATACAATCAAATTAATGGACGCATACCTGAACAGTCCACAATACGAAGTTGTAGTATCGAAGCTTTGGTCCTTAGGAACAACCCTCTCGAGAAATCGTGGAGTGAGGGTAAGAGACGACAATGCTGCCAAGAACCATGAGTCTCCAAGCTCCCCTGGCTCCACATCCGTGCGACCAGCCTCACTCATGAACCGAGGTCGCTGACACATCTCCTGTAACACAGCAACCGACAAGTGAGGGTAAGAGACGACAATGCTGCCAAGAACCATGAGTCTCCAAGCTCCCCTGGCTCCACATCCGTGCGACCAGCCTCACTCATGAACCGAGGTCGCTGACACATCTCCTGTAACACAGCAACCGAGGAGTGAGGGTAAGAGACGACAATGCTGCCAAGAACCATGAGTCTCCAAGCTCCCCTGGCTCCACATCCGTGCGACCAGCCTCACTCATGAACCGAGGTCGCTGACACATCTCCTGTAACACAGCAACCGAGAAGTGAGGGTAAGAGACGACAATGCTGCTAAGAACCATGAGTCTCCAAGCTCCCCTGGCTCCACATCCGTGCGACCAGCCTCACTCATGAACCGAGGTCGCTGACACATCTCCTGTAACACAGCAACCGAGGAGTGAGGATAAGAGACGACAATGCTGCCAAGAACCATGAGTCTCCAAGCTCTCCTGGCTCCACATCCGTGCGACCAGCCTCACTCATGAACCGAGGTCGCTGGCACATCTCCTGTAACAGTAACCGAGGAGTGAGGGTAAGAGATGACAAAGCTGCCAAGCACCAAGAGTCTCCAAGCTCCCCTGGCTCCACATCCGTGCGACCAGCCTCACTCATGAACCGAGGTCGCTGGCACATCTCCTGTAACAGTAACCGAGGAGTGAGGGTAAGAGACGACAAAGCTGCCAAGCACCAAGAGTCTCCAAGCTCCCCTGGCTCCACATCCGTGCGACCAGCCTCACTCATGAACCGAGGTCGCTGGCACATCTCCTGTAACAGCAACCGAGGAGTGAGGGTAAGAGACGACAATGCTGCCAAGAACCAAGAGTCTCCAAGCTCCCCTGGCTCCACATCCGTGCGACCAGCCTCACTCATGAACCGAGGTCGCTGGCACATCTCCTGTAACAGCAACCGAGGAGTGAGGGTAAGAGACGACAATGCTGCCAAGAACCAAGAGTCTCCAAGCTCCCCTGGCTCCACATCCGTGCGACCAGCCTCACTCATGAACCGAGGTCGCTGACACATCTCCTGTAACACAGCAACCGAGGAGTGAGGGTAAGAGACGACAATGCTGCCAAGAACCATGAGTCTCCAAGCTCTCCTGGCTCCACATCCGTGCGACCAGCCTCACTCATGAACCGAGGTCGCTGGCACATCTCCTGTAACAGTAACCGAGGAGTGAGGGTAAGAGATGACAAAGCTGCCAAGCACCAAGAGTCTCCAAGCTCCCCTGGCTCCACATCCGTGCGACCAGCCTCACTCATGAACCGAGGTCGCTGGCACATCTCCTGTAACAGTAACCGAGGAGTGAGGGTAAGAGACGACAAAGCTGCCAAGCACCAAGAGTCTCCAAGCTCCCCTGGCTCCACATCCGTGCGACCAGCCTCACTCATGAACCGAGGTCGCTGGCACATCTCCTGTAACAGCAACCGAGGAGTGAGGGTAAGAGACGACAATGCTGCCAAGAACCAAGAGTCTCCAAGCTCCCCTGGCTCCACATCCGTGCGACCAGCCTCACTCATGAACCGAGGTCGCTGGCACATCTCCTGTAACAGCAACCGAGGAGTGAGGGTAAGAGACGACAATGCTGCCAAGAACCAAGAGTCTCCAAGCTCCCCTGGCTCCACATCCGTGCGACCAGCCTCACTCATGAACCGTGGTCGCTGGCACATCTCCTGTAACAGCAACCGAGGAGTGAGGGTAAGAGACGACAATGCTGCCAAGAACCAAGAGTCTCCAAGCTCCCCTGGCTCCACATCCATGCGACCAGCCTCACTCATGAGCCGAGGTCGCTGGCACATCTCCTGTAACAGTAACCGAGGAGTGAGGGTAAGAGATGACAAAGCTGCCAAGCACCAAGAGTCTCCAAGCTCCCCTGGCTCCACATCCGTGCGACCAGCCTCACTCATGAACCGAGGTCGCTGGCACATCTTCTGTAATACAACTGAACACCAATATCTATGTGTTTACCTTTAAGGTAAACGAGAACAGAAGAGTAAATTCGAATGAAACGTGGGATAAGGGTATTATGATCTTTGAAGGGTGGAGGAGTGCTAAGAAGGGGAATTTTGACAATATAAATGACGGTCGAGAAATTAGGACTCTTGTAAATATTTCTGACCATCGGTGCAATCGGGAGTCAGCATTTTCTAAGACCAACGATCAAGGACAGCTGGGCCAGCTTCAAACTATCTAAAGGCTACTGGCTTTCTCAGGATCGAAAATGTCTCAGGTCTCACTCTAGCTGACGTCGATTGCGCATCTCCTTTACCTATCTAATCTATCTATCTATCTATTACTTATTTAATACGCAAGCAGGATTTTTGTGACAATTACTCCTTCGAAACTACTGAACCGATTGACATGTTTTTGGTGTCATTGGAAAGAGCGTAACGTGAAGTTGTGCAGGAAACTTTCTTTTTAGGGAAATAATTAGAGAGTGAGGCCTGGGGGCCCTTTGAAGTTTCGTATTTCTCCATAAGATTAACATGGGAAACAAATATTGTTATGAAACTACAGCTTTTGTCAGAAATGCTGTTCTGCTATTTAATTTAATTTGTTTACAAGGAGAATTGTGTCTTGGTACCATGTGGTCAATGAATTATACTTTTATATATATTTTAAATGCTATACACTATATAAAATGATAGTACTGTAATTAAGAGATCTTAATTTAAATAATCAATAAGCAGGATTGAGCTTTTGCCTATATGTTTCCTGGTAAGTGTGTTGTAACTGTTTCTCATAGTATATTATAGTATCTTAAAGTAAAACCGAATTATTCTTTTCTGCATTTTCACCCCGTAGCGAAGCATGGGCAGAGCAACTAGTAATTTCTTAAACATCAACAGTAAACCAGGTGTTCTTACCGTTATCGGTTAAACCAACCGTTCTATCATTCTTTATCGTCTTAGATCACGACATTTTACTTAATATTTGCTTCAATGCAAGGCATTTCTAGAAGGTTTCTTAAACTTTTTTCATTTTGCAACACTTTGATTATGGAAGTCAAATAAACTATATTCAATACTTTAAAATACTTTAATATTTTTTTCTGAAATGGCGACCATATGAAGGTAGTTATTCTACGCCAAGTATGAGTGGAAATCTGAATAATAGTTAGGGACGTGATCTTGTAATCTTGTTACTGACTAAGGCCGACATGTTTGGTACATGTTTGTTCATTTACGTTTATTAGTGGCTACAACCTAATTCACAAAGAAAATATTTATTAAAGCACTGGGGATTATAAATAATTGGCATTATGATGCAAATCATTGGTTTTATAAATGACTTTAAATCGATAATGGGTATTTTGGTTCGTTTATATTTATTCAAACAAAAACTAGAACATCAAACAGAATAGCCTTGGTATTAGTAAAAATCTAAATTTTAGTCATTAAACCACTTAGACATATTTAAAGCCTTATCCTATACTTTATTGAAGAAAAAACTAGAAATACAGGTAAAAATATCAATTTGCGAAGTTATGGACATCACGTTTCATAAAGCGGGAGCGGCAAGAAACAGTGGGAAAGAAGTCTACACCGTGACCGGGGCTGGAATGTTTACAGTGTTATGGTGCGTTAGGGTGTAAAAACTGTTCAGTTCAGTGGCCAAAACCGGTTCTGGGTGGCAATTTATGTGTGTCAAAGAGGCAATAATTTGCAGGGTCATGGTCACCGGCCCGCAGGTCCAGCTTGATGAAGAATCAAAATTAGATTTGGCATAACATGCTCGAAGTCATATTAGTTTTCTTCGCAAATGATACTCTGTAGTTGGTCCATACAAATAAATCAACATGATGAACTAACATTGTTCATTAATTAAGATACATGCCATGCCACCTAGACCTAAAAGGGATTAAATACATTTTGTCACCAGTTGAATACTCTCTTTACGTTGTACAATCATTAGTCGATTAATTTAACACACCTAATGTGGTTATTAAATAAACCGAATCAGAAGATTTAAGCTGAAAAGTACACGATAAATTTTACACCTTTTTCCTTAGTATAATGAAATATTTTAACGCAATCGTGATAATTCAATGGGTCATGGAGCTTAAAGAGGTTGTTCAATAATTTTGGTAAAATTTTCTAGGAATACTAATTTAAAGTTCAAGTTGAAAGGGAATATTATCTCAGTTTCAATTATATGCTTAAATATTGAATACTGTTCTTAGACTGTTACTCTAAAAAGAAAGAAAAGCTAAGTTAAACCGATTAAATATATTAAATTGAAGACTGGATCAGAATAAATTAATGGATTAAAAAGAGTGAAAGACTGATACGTTAGTAGTTCATGAATGAATGACATATTACACCAATTAGTCAAGAGTTTTTTGACAGAATGTGCAATGTCATTAAATTCACCAGACGTCCTTATCTTGACCGTAACGGCAGTGTGGTGTCCGCTAGACACAAGATCTACTAAAGCGACTGCAAACGGTTAATTGAAGGACCTGTTGTATTGTGAGAAGTAAGTCTTAACTCACGGTCTACTATTAGTAACGTTACACTCTGCACCACGACATTTAAGTAGCAACAGCAGAAAATAGGAAAGCACACGTTGTATCATTAGAATAACTACAAATCCCCATAGGTTACCTATCACGCTATTTCCAATATTTAAAAATCATAAGATTTGTTTAAAATGTATGTTGATTATTTTATTTACTCAATTGTTAATTCATACACTACTCCTAGACGGTGTGAGGGAATTGAAGCCTACTCTGGTCATTTAGAGGTTGTTTATGTAATGTGGTGGGTTGGGTTCTTTTCAATGTTGTGGGTTAGGTTGGTGTGATAGATTGGTGAGATAAAAGATTGAGAGGCTTAAGTGTTTGGTAAAGGGTGTTGAATGGATTTTTGAGGCGTTTCTAAGTACGGTTGAGGTGGTTCAAATTGTCTCTTGGTAACAGAATATGTGGCTTAGGTGCCTTTAATATCCTTTGCACTGAGTACTTACATGTGGCCTCATCCAGACGATAGGCTGCATGGATGGTTTCTTGGTCTTATACAAGGACCGAGGACCTGGTGGGAAGTCTACGTCTTCGTAGAGCGTACCTCGCTCTCTACACACTCGACGTAAGGCAGCGTAGCTACGTTGTTGACCTTGACGAGGCCTCTCCACCGTCCAATACCTACGCATTACGCTATATATTAATTAAATATTACGTACAAGATCAAAAAATCAAATAAATATTAACTGCAATGTTATATGGTGTCACTTTGATATGATGTAAAACATAACGTTAAAAATTAAAATTACCTGTAAGGATACTTCTACATTAGCTCAATGTTACGGGTTTTGATGTTGTTACTTTTAACCGATTTAGGATTCTTAACCTTTTAGTAAGCGACGGGTCTACCCTGTTCTTGCCAACATTTGGTTAGATAGCAGTAAGTGGTACATCACACACACACACATACAGACATTTACCATTATGAATGTCTTATAATAGTATAGTTACTATATATATTCCAATGACAAAACACATTTTCTTTTCGTTACCAAGTGGTAGAGTGATTACAAATAGTCAACAATGCGTAATGGAAGCCGGAGTTCATAATAAATTAACATTACCAAAGATATTGTAAAAAGGTTAAAATACCTGTAACTGCCTGTAAACGTTGACGCGACCAATTCAAGAATGGTTTAAGTTCTTCAAGTTTGTGACCTGATGATGATGTGAATACATTGAAACGCGCGTAGTCCAGTACAGGAACAGAGGAATCACGAGGCAGTTACAGGTATTTTAACCTTTTTACAATATTATTGTCAACGTGATTCGGAATAAACAACACAACATGAAATTACCAAAGAATTATCTCGACATCGTAAGGGGTTCACATCACAAAGAAGACAATCCAACGATTTATTAACACATCTCCAAATTTACTACTTTTAAGTACTGTGTTACACAACTAGATGGGTCCATCTAGGGTCGTGTTAACGCGGGAAATTATACAGAAAAAGCGCGGGAGAACAAGACATAATGAAGTGATGATCGTCAGCTGAGAGACTTTAATGGGGGGTAACTCTACGTTTGGCCCAATCGTGCGAGGATAATTAAAGCGAGGAAGTGACCACTTATTGGTTAATGTGGGGTGATAAAAAACAAATGACCAGAGAATAGGATGACCAGCAGCGAGTCACTTGGGAGAGGTTTTTATTCGGGTTTGTCGGCACATTGGTACAATGGACCCCACACCTTATATTGCTATGATTAAATTTTTGTGGCTCTGTATATGATTAAAATATAAATAAATGGTTGTGTTGAAGGATAAATATATGTATAGTATAAGCCGGCTTGTAACATATTATGCTAATAATTATCTGTTCAGATTTATATCAATAATATTGGTCTAAACAACTTACTATTGTAATAGCTTTATCTAATTGATCTCTCAGCTATGCTTATGTTATAATCATACTAATAATATAAATGTGAAAGTTTGTGTGTTTGTTTGTTTTTTTTTGTGTGTTTGAAGTTCAATAACGCATAAACCACTGGACAGATTGGGCTGAAATTTGGCATGATGATAGCTTACATTCCCGATTAACATATAGGCATATTCTTATCTCAAAAATCCTTTCGGGCTCTGCCCCAGTGGCTCTGTAATTCCTCATGTTAACCTTATGAGTATTCACATTTAAAGAGAATTAAAGAATTTAGTCAGCTGTTTTAACTAAAAACGTTGGTTCTATGATATGGAAAAGCATTAAAAAGTTATAAGATTCACCAACAGGGTGCAGCACTATATTTTTTTGCATTTATGAAAACAGCTAATTTGAACTAAGCAGCAAAAAAAATTGTGATTCGCAATGAGAACTGTCAAAGTAGGATTGTTTACAGTTATGTTTATGTGTTTCATTTCATGAATAATTTGTGATATTTTGCTAATTGTTGATAATTTATTTTTCTCTATTGTTTAGGTGAAGTGGTAGAACATTATGGCTATGGTAGATGTGTAATACTATAGAATACTGTAAATTTAAAAAAGCAAATTTTAACAAACTGTGTCCTCCCTTATTGCAAACGCAAAGCTTGAGTATAACTGCAATAAGCATTTTATACTTATATTCCAACCCCGTACGAAGGGCGGGTACTCTGCTAGTACTTACATAAACATTAGTCAACCAATAAAAAAATAGCAATTAAAATATAAAAAAATATTGGTAATACTAAGAGGTAGAAATTGATGTAAGGACGTCACGCGAAACTAACAGTCATAGGTTCATAGGTAATGTCTATCTATGATGATTTAGATAACTTAAATCTACGTAAGAAGGCCTCATCGATGGTAGGCCTACACATAAATAATTCTAGCCTGACCTGATTGATCAAACTGCAATATTTTTAACAGTCACTGGTTATTTATGGCGTATCAGCTAAGATGTGCAAATATGTTCGTGCATGATCATATTTATAAATATCTATTCATTTTATTTATTTATTTTGTGTTTTTATAGGAGTCTATCTACTTAAGGCAGCTGAAATAAACGTTGCTATTTATAAGAAACATTAATCGTATTAATAAAGTACGATTTAGTTGATTATTTGTATACCTACTAAAATTTTGACTATTATGATACAGGATCCTGAAACAAAAGTAATAGCGTACAAATACAATTTTGAACAATGGAAAAAATATTACGATTTTTATTTAGGTGTAAATTTAAGAGTCCATTCTAAATAGGCCCATCTAACAAAAAAACATTTAATACAGTTTAGAAGATTAAGCGAGAAAAATAAAATCTAAACGATTTTATTTTTCTAAGTCTAGGGGGATTGTTCCATTTCATAACTACCCTAATGTATAATAAAAGTAAATAACTCATTCAAATTTATTAGAGAAAAATTTGTATGTCTGTGCTAAGAGTATCATCTTCTAAATTGACCAGCAGCATCCTATATTACCAAAATAAAAAATCTATCATAGTTAGGATCGTATAAAAACTATTAGCACGTAAAAAATATTAACAGACTCTATGTTAAATTTCCACCGAAACTTACCGAGATGATGTGAACAGCATGGCGAACGGGACTATCACATATCAGCTAATATACAACTACGCCACAGGTGTCGCTGGGGACTGAGCACTAATTGAATTAGAACTGATTATGGACTGCTAGCTGCTAGACAACGGTCCTGCTACATTCTTGGCTGGGCTGTACGACTGTTGCAACTACTAGGATGCATGACCGGTGCAGCATAACTGAACATCACTCATCAGTACGCATGCGTGGTACGTTCTAGGAAAGTTTATGTAATTACTGTACTGCAAACTAGATGATCCGTCTGGTAGGGAATATGTTGATTTCTAAAAAAGTGAATAGTTGGTGTAAAATTAGAAAAAGTTGTTTAATTTAAGATTGTGTTTGTTTGTAATGTGTTTGCTTATAACCTTGATAGCTGTTGTTTAAAAATATGTTTGTTATAAAAGTAGAATTCGTCTTTCACTTTGTTAGCTTTGGTAAAAATCTGAGTTTGAATAGTACGATGTTTTTTGCATTTTTTAAATTTTATTCGCAGGTCGAAATTTTTGGTCTGATTTGTCATTGAATGAAGAGAAGAAAATCATTACACCCCAGAGTCTCCCTTATTGTACTAGACCTTCTTTATGTAATGTCAGCAATTATGATAGCTTTAAGCCCCAATGCTAAATTTATTTTAAATAAAAGTATTTATTTTATTTGATTATACACTCTACTTTATTTTAAACTTTAAAAGACTTGCACCTCATAATCTATTTTACACTCCGTAAGTTATATAAGTTACACAAGTGAACTAAATTAATACATAATCAAAACTCAAAGTCTTATTATGTTGTTTAGATGTTTATCATCGTATTTATTTCAATGTAAAGTGATACTAAATACAGTACCATAAACCATAATTTAAATAGGGCACTCTTAACCATGTAAAGAACCTAGAACAATGAACGTTTAAAAGAATGGTTTTGTGTGTCGTTTTCCACACCATGTCACCTAAATGCGCTGTTACAACATTTCCTTGCCTCTATATAAGTAACAAATGCACTGGTCCTTACGTAAGCTACGTTCCTTGTGACATCACTGAGAAGGCGCTCACTGAAAGAAGTAGGCTATGGCAAAACAACACTTCTTCTTCTCCGCAATTAGATAACAAAATGGGTAAAGCACACTGGCTGACCTTGAAGTCACTTCCGACGACCTTGAGAATGTAGTTTTTCAGGACTTTACCTTGCACTCGGGAGCATGAGTTGCATACAACTTCGAGAAAGGCTTTTTGAGCTATTCAGAAGAATTTAGGGAATGGAAATTATAACTCGTGACTAATGATGAATGATTATTTATACTAATTCTTTAATTATTTCCTAGTTTGAATTTATCTGTGTGATATTTACATATTGCATAATGCTGCATTACATAATGTTTTTGTAGCATTATAAAAATAGAAACTTTTTATTGCTTTTATGTGTTTTAGGTTAATTGAGTATTGGTGATTTAAAAAAAAGGTAGGTAACTTCAAAAAGTTATAAACTACTGTACTAACTCGATACCGTAAATTCAAACTCCCAACTGTTTAAAAATAATGTATTTTTAAATAAATAGATTGGTTACAAGTTAATCACTCGCATGCAACTAGCAAACCCAATTTATTAGTGCCATTCTTATGCAAAAATAATTTCATGAGTTGCCTACATAGGGTATGACATGACAGCTCATGTCCTTAATGGTGAGGGGAGATTTTTAACGCCTCTGAGTTATCGAAACAAAAGTAAGTGGCGGGCAGATTGCCAGCAAACACGCCACAAACACAAGCTGAGATAAGTTCAATGTCAATGATATCATCTGCTACAGTTGGTCTCAGCTCTAGTTTAACCACAGGGGGTCGCCAAGCTTAGCCTATAATCGGTTTTGGGACTTGAATACGTCGTAGGGAAAGGTATTAGGCATATCTTCCAAATGTGCTTTTTTCTTTTATTCTGGCTAAATCAGAAAGTATATTTTTGTTTGAATGGTCCTATGGAATCAAGTAATTGTCATAAAAAGAACAATTTATTCTAGACACAACTGGCAGGATCATTCAGTTGAATGCTTGGTGGTTAACATATCTCTGGATAAACGCTAGTTCTAATGAGGGTTTTGAATGGGTGTTTCGCAAATTCAATGAAAAAATCATTGATACAATTTGAAGAATAAGGGCACTAAAAAAATAATTGCTCTAGCTATTATCATTGACTATACGTCAATGCTATTATTTAACTTACTAGTTACGGCTGGGGCCTTTCATATTGCCAAGTAAACGTTTAGACTATGGAATTTAACTACTTTTAACATATTTAAACCTTAAAAATTATATTATAACCTTACAATTTTTAAAATATTATTTAAATACCACGATAAAACTAAGATGAAAAGCTTTGGTTATCGAGGATTGAAATGCTTACACTAGGTCGACCGAGCCATTGAAAACACAAGAAAAAGGTGCATATACAATGTAATTATAATTTGTATTAATTTGTTTATTTACCAAAAGTATTGATAATTGACACATCGCCTGAGACCTGTATGTATAGTTGTAAAGTCATTTCGCAAGCTTCATAGGGCACACGTGAGGTTACAAAAAGATTTGATAAACCTCAAAATCTAAATAGTCTGGATAGTCTTTCAAAACTTTACAAATACCCTATAAAAAACACAAGGGATATCACTTGCCGGTCGAGAGCCTGATCTTGCAATGCTGTAAAACATGTTTACGATAAAATAATGAATTTCAAAATAAAAGTAAAAAGTGAGTCATCACATATTTGAGACCATGTTTGAAGTGCGAGATTTATCGAACACTATTTTTCGCTACACTACAAAGACTAATCATTTTCTTAATTAAAACGGACATTGGATATTTCTATATTACGGTTGGGAACATTACAAAACTCATAAAAGTTTTTAGGTTATGCCTTCAATTTAAAGTTAATATTTACTTCGATTGTACAGTTGTGCTTGTAAAAAATTTAAACAGTTGACAAAACAATAACGAATCATTGTTTGTTTACGTTGACAAAAAAAAGATAGTAAACATTAATTTTGCATTGTAAACATTCTTTTTCCGTATTAAACATTACTTTTCCGTAGTTAACAATCTAATGAAGAATTTCCGCAGGTGATAAACATGCAATAAAAACATGTCGTTTCACAGTAGCGTAGCAAAATAAAACTTTTACTAGAGCTATATCATCCTGTAGAAGGTAGCTAAAGGTTAGAGCTATCCCAGTGTCTAGCCTTGACTTCCTGACTTAGCAAGAGAGACCAACTCACGACTCCTGATCAAGATCACGCCTTTCTACTTCAAAAGAAATAACGAAGCCATAAAGCAGAAGTTAACGTGTGATTGTCCTACAAACAAGTAAATCAGTGTTTGTGCAAGTTACTTAAAAATATACCTTACGTGTTTGGTCTTGCCTCGTTTACTTTGTTGACTTTCTGAATCAAGACACAATCATGCTTTCGTAAATAATTTTAAACATTTAGGAATGATAGTGGAAACATAGGATATAGAAATAAAAGGAAATAGAAGTATGTAAAAACAGTTTTGCAGATTCAATAACTTTAACTAAAAATATAGCCAACTTGTATAGAGTGTAGAGTTAAGCTGTAAAGATCATCGAAATGCATTAAGACAATTGTGGACAAGTATTTTTAAAGGACGACAATTCTGGCATTTTTGTGTTTATGGAACTAAAATAGAAATACAAACTTATTCTTAGTATGGTTAGGTGGCCTGATTTGTATTCGTAACGTTCATTAGAACAATAAATTTGAAAATCCACAATGAAAGTGCCAAATATGTTTCGGCATTTGCAGCGAGGAAGTCCCTGAAGTCTTCGCACCGCCAACGGGTCAATAAACGAAGACTTTAAAGGCTGGAGTGACATCTGTAATCTTCTAAGTATTTCTGAATACTTACTTACTTTCTCCTGTGTAAATCTTAGATGGTTTTTGTTCTCACCAACAATCCGCTTCCATTCTTCTCTATCTTCCGTCATTAATTTCCTTCCTCCTTTGCTCGTTACTCCCAATCATCTTACATCCTACATCACTTCGTCTGTCTACCACAATCTTGGTCTTCCCAAAAGTCTTTAACCACTCGATCTACCTTCATAAGTATAATTTGCTCAAACCGGAGCTATCTCTTCTCAATACATGACCGAGCCACCTCAGGAATTTACTTATTATTACTAACATTATGTCTGGCTCATGATACATTTATCTCAGTTATGTATTTTTCTCATCATTCACTTTCCTGCTTCATAAATAGGTCCAAATATTTTTCTTAGCAGGCCTACCTTCAAATGTTATGAGATTTCTACTGAATAGGGTTCTTAGTTAATGCCTAAACTTCACAGCCACAAAGTATTATTAATTGTAGTATAGTTTTATAAATTCATATTTTAGTTTTCTTACTTATAATAGTTTGCTGCTCAGAAGCTTGTTCAGGCCCCGGTAAAATCTTTCTGCTGCTACTGGGGCCTAAACGAGTATTTCAGCTGGCATACAAAACTTAGATAATAATAGTTTACTAATGTTGTAGTATAAATACCAGCATTGTATCTATTTATTCTATTTATTGATCATAGACGTCAATTTAAGTCTTGGACCTGGATGGCAGCTGTAGGCCTTGACATCTTGTGCCCTAAAGAGTGGGAGTAGTCACGGATCATGACTAATTAATTATATTGCCTTTCTACTTTACAATCAGTTCTGCTGTTGTACAAGGTGCTAGCAAGGGCGCAAAAAATAAACAATTTGTGAAACAAGAGTTTGTTAGGAAAGGTCAGCTTTGCTTGAAGACGCTGTCATGAGATTCAGACAAGTGATTGATTGCAAACGCATTCAGGTTTTGAAGGCCAATTTTTGCCCTTGATGGAATTTTGTTATCGGTATGGACTATAGTTAGGAGAGGGATGACAAATATCTTCTTAAAAATATTTTGCACTTGCAAATTTGAAGGTATCAAAGGCTTAATACATTTAATGAATTTCTACGATTTATTATTTATATACGTGTACGTACAGTTGAAATCAGAGAGTTACTATTATCTAATTAAACACAAAATTTATTTATTTTCAACATAATCCAAGAGAGTCTACCTACAACAATATGTTAACGACAATAACAGAAAATTCAAATAAACAGCGAAACAAGAAATGGTAGGTTTTATATAGATTAAAGAGAATTCACTCGTATAACTTTTAAAGATTTATAACTTTTACAGTACCTTTTTCGTGTATTTCAATCAAATGTATAGATCAAGTATCCCAGCTAAAGAATATTATTTCCAAGGCGAACATAAACATGTGATTTGGGTGTATACATTTTATATAACCACTCGATGTAAAAGTGATTACCACTCCAACCTATAAACTTATCATACAGGGTTTTACAACCTCAATCAACGCATAAGACATGTTTCCCGGTCCATGTGAACTGTAAAATGTTTTTGTGCGAGATTTTTAGCACAGCAGCTAGAGTTCTTTTAAGGTGCTTCCCATGAAATGTACGGGTATTCAACAATCACCCCATGACTCGCAGGTCGCAAGGGTCAACAGTAACAGTGTCTAACGTAACAGACGAGTCCAGTAGGCGACTACGTGTCAGATAAGGCCAATGGGTGAGATAAGATCGTATTGTGAGTATAAGATGTCCGTGGGAGTGAGTATCTCACGACCCGCCTCACTCCCTTTCTACAGAGGAATGTTCACTCTCACACTTGGACTCACAGTTGGCTAACCTTAACATACTTTGCCAACGTGAAGACCACGCTTCTGGAATGTTCCACTATTACTAACCGAAACATATGTTTGAATCACTGAGCGTTCCAGATGTTAACAGACAACTCCTTTCTGGTGTTTTGGATTTTATTGGGACGTTAAGGGTTTAAATTTACTTGTAATATTATAAACACTAATCTTGTATGGATACATGACTTTCGTCATAACACGACCGATTGTTAATCATTTTCTAAATTGAAGAATTTTACTGTGTTTTGGGAATTCTTACTTTAAAGTTCAAACAGATATAAAAAAATCATACCTAAATGAAGGAAATCTTAAGCCCTCTAGGTGAACCAACCTCTTTTGAAAGACAGTTATCATTACGTTGCTTTACATTTTCTTCTAACATAAGTAAAACATGTATATAAAATGTTATGTTAACATAAACATAAGTAAAATGTCTTATAACGTTGTAAAAGTTTAAATTTAAGTTTGACAAGAAACCTAATATAGTTGAGTGGAAGAAAGTTCCCTCACAACAATTATTTGTTTTTTTAAATTTTGAAATACGAGATATTAAGTGATGCTTACCTATATGCATTATGACAGTTTTGTGCCAAAAACTTTGGCGAGTGCAATAGGCTTTAAAAATTCTTTATTATTTTTAAGTCGAACGAGTTGTGTCAAGATACTTAAGCTTTTAACAAGCTGCTTGTTTAAAGGTCGGAAAAGAAATTTGAGTTGCTGCACTTGAGAAGACGACAATTTACCACTACACAAAGATCAATTTAGAAGCGAGAGACTAAGATATACAATACCTTACTATAACACATTCTAGGATATTTTCTAGATCACAACACAAAATATTAGAGATAATTCGATCATACGAAACCGAATAACACTAAATTGTACACCAACCTACAAAACAACACTTAGCCTACGGCAACTATACATTGTTCCCAAACACCTAACTCAACAATAATTGAAAGCGTTTCGTGTGGCACCCGTTTGATAAACACATTAATGCTAGGAACAATAGAACATTAAGCGAAATAATAGACGAGCGAGACAAAGCGAGCCGGAGGATACGCGAGGATTGACTGTAAATGAGACCACGAATGGAACGATCACCAATCACATTACACGCGTTACTATTCATTCAATTAATGCGTCAATAAACGTCGAGTGGAGGTGGAGTGTTCGGCGACCGAAGAAGCAAAACGGTGCTTAACCGCTAATAGTGACGTAGGCCGTAGCTCAAAATCGCGTTTAAATATATATGTATATATATATATGATATATATATATGTATATATATATGATAAATATGTATATATATATATATATACATATACATACAAGGTCTATCGCACAACAAATGACCGGTCAGTGGTGTGATGATGCAACAACCTCTCCCTGGGGTGAAGGGATTGTAGGCCTCGTAGACGCAGGTCGCGGGAATCGGATCTCGGTTGCATAAGTGCGAATAAAGGTCACGTAATCGGACTTTGGACCCGCGGTATACCCTAGGGCGTATCCATATGCGTGTGATAGTTATCCATTTGCATCTTGTTTCGAACTTGTTCCTGACTTTATAGTGTTCTACACAACTGTTACTGCTTGTTCGTCCTGATCGGTTAGAACACCACTGCAAAACTGCAAACCAGTTGAGTAGCATATATTTCTTAAAGATTTATTATTATTTTTTGATTTTTATAGGTGGTATTAGTCGACTACAATAAAACCAGCATATTGTTAAGGTATTATCTATGAAGATATTGTATAAGTAGCATGTAATATGATGACACCTTAGTAGACGTGACGTGTCGGTATCGATTAAATCCATATTTATTTATGTCCATATAGGTTTTCACGGTAGCATAAAGTTATGTGAAATATGTAAAACGAGCAACACTAAGTGCAAATAATAAAAATAAATGTTTGTGGCCTGTCAGCTCTAAGCTTCAGATAAAAGAATATATCATTACTCAGTATTCTTTAGAGCTTAAATTGAACCTAAAAAGAATACAACAACCATGATAAAGTGGTTTACGATTGCGTAAGTCACTCGAATCAAGCAAATATTCTATGTAAAAACAATAAAATTAAAAAATAGTACTAAATTGGGCTCATACTACAAGAGAGGTTATCAAACGGCTTAAATAGTAAGAAACCAACAGTTGTGAAATATGTTTCGTAATATAATGACAGCAAGGTTTTCTTCTTTACGAATAATAACCGTGCATATTCATTTGGAAATGTACTTCTCATGAATCTCGGACATCAAAAGAATTTGCAAATATTCCACGATAAAATCTGTTTTCTAATCAGAAATACGCAGCATCATACTCTTTACAACATTTAACCACCAATATTTACATGGAAATGCAAAATACATTGAAAACTAGGAAATGCACTGCTACAAAATTAGTTTGCAATATAACGACTGTAGCATAATCTACATCGCGAAATACAACCGTGTATATTTAATTGGAAATGCACTTTCATGGGAACGTTGTCAAACACCCAAAATATTAGGAAATTGACTGCTGAAGAATCAGTTTTGCAATAAGATGACTGTAGCATCATCTTCTTCACGAAGTCCAGCCGTGCGTTGCGGCTATCCGCTCAACGGAGGTTGCAACACAGACAATTAGAAGGCTTTCTCCTGTCTCAGCCGTTTAGCCGATGGTTCACGGTCAGTTAATGATCTTCCAGTAGCATTTAATAACCAGGAGCTTGCGTTAAGGATTCTCCCTTTCCTGGTCAACGAAAGTATGATGTACCGTTTCTGCTTTCTCTTTGGTAATTTGGTGATATTGATTTCTGAGATGTTCTTGGTAATTTGTAAGAGATTTCTAATGGAATATGATTTTGCAAATTGTGTTGATAGGAAGTAACAAGGGAGAGTGAACTGAGGTGGACTCTTAAATGTTTATTGCATTGTTAGTGAGTTTTTTAAGATCTATGTTAAATTATTGAAATGTATAGCTTAGAGGATATTTTGCTCGTCTAGTGATGAAATAATTACCATTTGAATTCTTAGACAAGTTACAACCCTTTTAAAGCTTTAAAACCATACCCATCTTGGTTTATTGGTGATAAAATGGACCTGGCCAAAGAAAATAGCTCATATTTTTCATAAACAAAGCTGTTACCCCTCGTTCCCCTTAAAATACACACACTGATTTATTGGTGTATTGGAAAAGTCGAATCTAATCTAATTATAACGTTTAATATGCAAACAAAATTTGACTTTTCATGTGTCCATAAAACATTTATATTCAACGAATTGAACTAAGAAACAAATTTTAATAATCTGAATCATATGTTGGCTCTCACGTAATGTTTTGACGTGATGTAGCACAGTCAAACTCCAGTACTCCAGTTGAAAATTGATTTTCTACTAGCAGACCCACGGCGAAGCCCCGAATTCCGCCACGTGTCATATTGAGTTTAGTGCTGGCCATGATGAGCCAATCTTGCCTCATTGTTCATATCCAGGCTCCCAATACTTGATGAGGCATTGATAACATAATTATTACCTCTGAAAATAGAAATTTTCAACCGTATTATAACGTGAAGCCGAGAAATCTATTAAAGTGGATCACGTTGTACGGTTTCTGTCTGGCATTAGCAGGTCTTTGTATTTTGGTCATGTAAAATCATCTGTTGTTTACATTCTTAGCCTCTGTGATATTTCGTTTTCGTCAAACAAATCACTATTTTCAGTGGTAAGTCTTGTCACAAAATATGTATTCGTTATATTAACATACATATACGATCCTGATACACTTTTATTTGTATAGCTTTGATGATCTATACACTGAATCTATATATCTATTAACTGGCTGGGTAGCTGAGTGGTTATAGTGCTCGCCTATTAATCAAAAGGTCGCCGGTTCGATCCTGAGAAAATTTAGTAGCTTTTTGATGGTTCGAAACTGGACCCAGCTGTTCCTGATCATTGGGCTTTAAATAAATGATCCTGACTAATGAAACCGCTGATCTTAGTCAGTAACAAAGCTACACAGGTCATCACACACCATTCTACACTCATCCTTCACTCATATTAAGGTTAAAATACGCACCTAGGTGGCGTCCCCATCTCAACGATTGATTGATTGATTGATTGATCGAAAAGTCCGAATTTCAACGTCACAAAGGTTAACAATAAGATATAAACAATAGGTTTTAATGGGACCAAAATTTTATTTCCAATTTATTATTACAACTTTCTAGCTTAGCGGTGGTAATGAATATTGTCATTTAAATTTCGAACCCCTAACAAAATGCACACCTTGGTTTAAAAGTATGAAAAACCTCAGGTTGGGTGAACTTTGTATTGAAATCTGTATGGCAACATAATCATTAGTATAAAAAATAGCAATCTACTGTTAAAAACCAATTCGCATTTAACGTAAAGACTGACAAAGTATGACCATTGACATATATCTTACACTATGAAATACATGTAACGGTATTAATCTTAACCAAATGGCAGAAATAATTCATTACGCATCCTCAAGCATAATGTTTCAAAGATATTTGAAATTATATTTCATTCTAAAATTCACTTTTAAATTCCTTTACTTTTCACGCCATACACTGAATGCCTACACGCAATGGCTGATAATGTCACCATGATGCACAGACGTCTCACTGCATGGCTCAACACGTCTGTCTAGCGGTCCTGGTGCGACGTTCCTCTGATTTCTTTGTCGCGGAAATACGGAAAGAATGGGTTCTGCCTCATCGCTCCTCCAGGCTCCCTCCGCGGACTAACTGTCGCGATCCGCCGGAAACACTCCCTCAATGATGTCTGCTCCTTCAACCACAGTCACTCGGTGTGGGTATGTCTAGGGGTGTTGCTACTGCAATGTTAAAGACAGCTGTGTTCTGTTTTATGTTTAGTTTTATTTCGTTACCAAGAAAATATTAAGATTGTAAACTTATTAAAAAAGAAGAATGTTCATACCTTAAACTCTCTAATTTATTCATCTTATTAACTCAAAACTTAAATCATAGCAGGTAAACCATTATTACTTATACTAATCCAAAGATTTCAATAAGGGATTTTAAAAATATAGAATCGTCCATGCCAATGATCTTTCGGATGGAATTAAGTTAAAGCGGTCCAAATCTTTCCACTGTATAGGCAGGGGATCAAGTCCATCCCTTACGCATCAATGTTCAAGTATTCGAACACTAAGCCAGCAACACACTCCTGCAAGTTTCGGAAGAATAATTGTAACGCGTTTTGCCAGGGGGTGGATTTATTTTACTTAAATCACAATAAAAAACTGATTGGTTGTGTTGCTGCTACTCTAGTGGTTAGCATCTCGGACATTCGGTGCGGGAGGGACGGGTTCAATCCCCGGCACTTCCACAAAACTTTAATGGGTATGGACCGCTTTCCCTTAAAAGTGTTTGAAAAGTTACTTAATTACAAAAATGCAAATGGCGTAGATACGAGAAAAAAAGAAAAAAAATCAAGTCTCCCATAAACTCAGCACCTGGTATTCCAGTAACAGTTTGTAAGTTCACGACTCTTACCTTACATGGGTGAAATCCAGAGAGTTTAAAAATGGTGTTGTGTTAATCGGTAGATTTATTATATTAATTAGGTGTAAGCTGATTCAAATTCCAACTTGCTCAAACCGGCTCAAATACATCTCAAGTTTCGCGCTTGTGTAAAGTTCACTGACCCAGTCTTATACATATAATACTTCAAAAAATTTAAATAGCCATAGTCATGGTGAAGTTAATTTAGTACGTGTCAAATGTCAGATCATTTAGGCTATGTGGACTTATGTAGTTTTTGCCAATGGGTTTTTGACTTTGTAGTAAAACTAACGCATGATTTCCTTACTTCGAGTATTTTAACCGCAAGGTCTGGTTTTGAGACTACAAAAGTAACAAAACCCCTTCCTCATTGAAACAAGTCTAAGTACTTGTCTTGGCGATTCATGGTATTGCAGAAGTAAGTTACTGAGTAGAACTGTGCAATAGGGATTCGTACGACAGCTGGAGACGGGTCCACAATACCCGCATGGTCACAAATCTCAGACCCGATAAGGAGAGGTTTATATTTTTGATTGATGTTAAGTGGCATTTATTTTCCGCTATTAAATTTTACTGTAATACAGTATGAGTATTTGTTTAGCGATAGTTAACCTTTTGGATGCAACGAAAGTAGAACAATACAAATTTTACAAAATGTCATACGGTCTACGTACCCATAATTTGCCTTATGGTATCAACGACAAATTTTAAATGTCCAGTAATTAATGAGTTGAAACAATTCAAACTAATTATTTTCGGTTAGATACAGTTCACATGACACACATGCTAAAGATGGTATAAAATGAACTGAGGCTAAAACTGGATAAAAAAGACAATTAATCATTGTGTGTATGTTAAGAAATCTAGGAGAATGATAAATCTTATACAAAAGTAAATTGTGTGCATAGGTCATAAAAACGCCCACTTGTTCGGGTTGTCCTTGAGAGAGAGAGTGAGAGAGAGAGAGAGGGAGCGAGAGAGAGAGAGACGACTAGTATAATGTAATGACAATCCGCCATCTCTAGTGTTATTACGGAGTAGATCAATCATAATTATGACACTTGTAAGTTTCTTTACTATGTGGCTCACACAATTTCTTCCAATCTATCTTGTCATGGAAAGATTGCTGGCAAGATAGATGCTAATCTTATAACTTCTACTAACGTTATATGTCAAAGTTTAGATGTTTGTGAGCATGTTACATTGAGACTCACGTAGAACTAAAGGACTTACTGAGCTGAAATGTTCCACAAGTATAGCCAAATCCCGCAGATCTACAGAGCATATTGGGTACCTAAAGTGTTCAATGCTCAATAAACGATCAGAAGGTTGTTGATTTGAACCGAAGGTCAGCAGTTTTTTAGTGGCTCAAAACTGTACCAAGCTGTCCTAGATAATTCTGCTTTTAATAAATTATTATGTCTACACACAACCATTGACTATGTAGTTAATAATACAACTCAAGTTTTGCGTAAAGTGTGTCGCAGTCTTACTAAAGTGGTTAGATGATAATACAATTTCAACTGTTGTGTGTTTAAAAGGCAGATTTAAGTTTATAAGTTGCGTAAAACCGCACTAACTCGACAATTTCTGGACACCGAGGTTGTCAAGCTATCCAGAACATTGCTTGTGTTAATGGATTTCAATAAATGAATACTTAACAGACAAAAATGTATCACTTAAATTAATCAGACTTTTTAAATATTAAGGCTAACAATCTTAAAAAATGTCGAATATTCATCAGTTAAAACCTAAACAAAATAGTAGGATAAAGCCAGCTAGACGTGCGTCCTATCGGATGTGGACTGTCAAGTGAGGTTTTACTGTATCAATTATTACTCACATTTTTCGTAATAACTGTATAAAACCGTAAAATCTAAAATTGTTCATGCAAGCTTAAACAATAGCTTGACACGACTCTAGAAGAGATCAGAGCTCGGGAATCGCAGCCACTTACAACTACGGCTCCACTCGAAGCACCGGCTGAAATTAACTCTGCCCGTGCCCAAAACGGCAACTAATCCGGTCCGATAATTACAAGTTCTGACGGACACGATAATTGTCAAGTTGGCAGGATCGCTAGAACGTGGCGGTCAGGATACGAAGCCTTCGCAGCTTCTCTGACTCCGACAAGGTCTTCGAAGTTATACAATTTGCATGTAACACATTCGTAAGCTATTTATTAGCTCATACGTGAGTCGGGAAGTTTCAAATTAGTTGTAGAATTTAAATCGTCTTGACGTTTTCTGGAATTATTTATAGCCCAGTGATAACAATATTAAGAGTGACCCTGTCTCCAGTGTGATAGTATATTTCATTACAAGAGTAGAAAGTGAGTCATTACATATTTGAGACCATTTTTGAAGTGCGAGATTTATCGAGCACTTTAAATGGTCGAGCACTTTAAATGGTCGAGCACTTTCACTCGTGTTTTGAACGTTATTTTCGCTTCACTGCAAAGACTAATTATTTTCTTAATTAAAACAGACATAGGTTATTTCTTCATTTGAGTTTTTGTCTTAGGACGCTAGGATCGTTTTTCACATTACTTCAGGCTAGACCTAGGGGTTGCGGCATTATCACTTAGATAAAATCCATCGGTGATTTGACGAGACTTGAACCCGGGACCTCTTGGAACGAAGTCCCGAGCTTTAACTACTAGACCAGCTCGCTCCCCTTTCATTTCAGTTAGGAACATGACAAAAGTCATTGTATTTTTAGGTTATGCCTTAAATTTAAAGTTATTAATTACTTTGGCTGCACAGTTGTGGTTGTTGAAAATTGAAACAGTTGACAAAACAATGACAAATCTTAGTTTGTTTATGTCGGACAAAAATGGTTGCCGTAGTAAAAAATTTAATTTCGAATTGTTTTGCAGGTGAAAAACATGTAACGAAAACAGGTTATTTCACAGTAGTGTTCTACACGTGTACGTGTTCAATACGAGAATCTAGGTGTTCAGTACGTGTATAAAATAACTACGTTCTTAGTCTTTTTTCACACTTGTTTCACAATTAGTCTTGTAATATTATATCGGAGAAATAGTTAACTTTGAATTATGTTGTTCATGGATTTTAAATAGGCTTTGTTCATAAATTATCTAAAAGAGGTTGTACATTTTACACTACCATGTCCTCAAAGGTTTCTTACGTCATAGTTTCCTTTACTATGTATAATATGTACTTATTGCAAGTAGTATACGAAGATTTTGAGACGAGTCATGCAATCTTGATTGTTTGTTCTTAATAGCATGTCAAACAAACTGTTTGTTCTATGAAATAAATTCGCATTTTTCAACCTCTAATACTAAAATTCTATAATATGGCGATTGACATACATTCATGGTTGAGTAAATATTATTTTATAAAAACACAAATTATCTAAACAAAGTTATTATTTTGTTTCCTTATAATATCCTTGTAGGACTTGCGTACATGTTTAAAAAGCTGCACATTTTCAGGTGCATCCTCTTGCAAGATTGCAAGGGAAAAAATCCATACTAAGTCTATATAACAGTACAAAAATTAATCCTGAATCGTATACTAGTTAATTGTAACACCATCCAATTCAACCGCGAATTTTTTCAGTGACAACTTTTATGTGAATTTATCCTACGCAATATTTTTTTTCTTTTATGAGGTATCGCGCAGGATACAGTTTAGAAACACTTCCTTCGCGACCAGTTAGCTGATTACGTGACAGGAAGTCTCATAATCACATCAGTTGATTTTCAAACACATGTTGCGACTTGGAGTGTGCATAATTACACCAATCAAGGAGGCTGCAGTTGTAGTCCCTGTAGAAACTACGACAGCCGCGGGAATGGCGGGAAGTTTTGCAATGGCCATCTGAATAGCATCGATGTCCTGGATCCTGATCGGGCTTCAACTCTACCGGTTCCCACGGTGGTCAGGGGTGACATCGGTTTTATAATTAATTTTCAATCATATTACGAAAAGACTGCTATGATTGTTTCGACCATTTCAGATTTTTGGACCTGTGCATTTTCTTACATCGTAAATAAATCCATTATTTTTACGATTAAACATAGACTAAAACCTAGTGGTTTAACATCTACTAAATACTACTCGAATGAAACAGTTCTTTAAATACCAGAGCTAAAAATAATCAACTGTTTGGGCAATCTATACATTGTCATCACCTGCAAACTAATTGAGAGTTGTTATTGATTGTTTTTACACATGTCATAGCTATTGAATAGTTTTTTTATGTATTGTGGGTGGATTGTTTTAAATCCGATAAGGAAATAAATATAATCTATGTGAAGATCCTACTTAAGTTAACAGCAAATACACAAAGTTAGGTTGGCGAATTAGTTAGCAGAATGGTTAAGTATTACAATACCTATTAATCATCACAAGGGAAAAGTGTTTCAACATTTGCTCAGTTTCAAAACTTGAGCTCGTAAAGAAAATAGTCACTTAAACTTAATTATTTGAGTAGATATACTATTTAACAATTATGTTAACTAAGTTACAGTACTTGACCATTCACTAGTTCCTGGGCATGTGCAAGTGAATTTGAATATCATAGGCCTTCACCAGTAGAAAGTGGAAGAGACCGTCACTATTGTAGTGGTGCAACTTCCCACCATTAGCCTTCATCCATAAATCTCTTGTAATTTCTTTCTTTGCTCGTTCCTAACTACTTGTTACCACTTTCGCCTCTTTTCGACCAATTGCTTATGGATTTATTTGTTTTGGGCGGCCAACGAAATAATCTCGAGGTGAAAATTTTAAGCAGTTAGATTATCTTCGGGCCCGCGTGTTATTTATGTGATGAGGGAATTGCTGTGGACAAACTATGGGGACTTGTTAAGCCGTGAAATTGGATTTACTCTTATCGCTCCAAGAAATGAGTCGGGCTCTCGAACACCTTTTAGAAATAACAATACCTAACGGGTGAAGATTACATGTATTAATGGGTATCTTGGCATATAAAATAGAGTAAATTTGCCACAGGACAACCGTTTGAACGAATATATTACTTGTCAAAGCTATGAAACGCCATAAGGACACGTTTTTTACCTTAAAACACTGTAAAAGCTCAAAAAAAAAACAATAACTTACAACTGTTTCTTAAAGTTGTAATTAGCTTTCGAGTCAAAAAGAAAATATCTATGTTGAACAAAACAACAATGTAATACACTGATGGATTTTTGGAGATGTCAACTGAGGTAAATTTTAAGTTATTTTTCTTTTAAGATGAGAATTTATTTTGTTGTTTACTTATTGTTAATACTGTTATTACTGTTCAATGAAATGGCGACCATACATAGTAGGTATTTTAAGCCAGGTATGAATGGAGATGAGTGGAGGATGAGCGCGATCTTGTAGTCTTATTAGTGACTAAGGCCGACATTCCTTAGACACAGCTGTTAATTAATAGCCCATACAGCTAATGGCAACTAAGGGACCTACAGTTTATAGTGGAATCGGAACCACATTTTTCATTGGTATATACGAATTAATTGGTCTAATTATCAGGATAGTACTGCGGATAGTCGTAGTACTCACTCGTGCGGACGTTAATCCACACCAGGGAGTATCGCATCCACAGTGCATGCCTATAAATATCCACAATTCGTGACCTCCTAGTAGCTGGATTACAGGACGACGCCACCCGTCCCAGTCAGTTAATTGTTAATTGTTATTTTGAAAACTTTAAACATATTTTTACATTATAAATCTGTCAAACGCGTCGTCAATTAGTGATTGGTGTCAGATGTTGTTCTGTAACTTAGATGAGGCTTCCCCAGTGACAGGGCTAAGACCTCAGTTTTAAAGGTAAAATAAACGTGTCCTTATGACGTTTAAATGCTTCTATTTTATATGCCAAGATACACATCAAAAATTTAATCTTCACCCGATAGGTATTGTTATTTCTAAAAGGTGTTCGAAAGCCCAACTCATTTATTTGAGGAATAAGAGGGAGTTATACTGAGACATTTGCATTATGACAAAATATAAATGTAATTCAAATACGTCCATTCAAACGTTCACTCATACCCATTTCTGAAAGTGTGTTGACCATCCTAGGCCTACCGGTTAAGGACATAAAGTATTGCTTTATATTTTATTAAACGATTAAAATCCCACTTGGAAATCCAAAATCAGAGGTTAAACTATGTTTCCAAAGAGAAAAAAATACTGAAAATGGAATACAGCCAGCTGTTGCCTACAACAAAAGAAACCCAAATTAAAACAAACAAGACTAATTTGTTCTCGCGATCCTGGGGGGATGTAGGGATACTGTCAATGGGGAGGTCTGAACATGAGCGTATTGCCTTTCCGAGCCCGGGCAAGTCACGAGCACATAAAAGTAATGGTGAATGTGGGAAATGCTCTTTGGCGTGATCGTAAATACAGACAGAGACAACGATTTCCGTATAAAATATAAGACACAACCTCGTTACGGTATGTGAAGTCATCGATTTAAGTGAAATACGGTGTGTCAAGGCATGCAAATGTGTTAACGTCGGTTAGCTAAGAATGATATTTTACTTGTCTAGTAATCTTCTTTAAATTCACCATCCAAATTTTTATTAGATGAGAGTATTATCTAAATACACATTTCTGTAGATCACTTTTAGTGAACTTTTACGTTACAGTATTGAAATAAGTTACAATAAATATACATGCTTGAGAAAATGAATCGACTATATATTCTGTACGATACAACTCTGGTACAAACCAAAATTGTATTGGCTAATTAATGCCCAGTAAAATAGAATCTCACAACGTATCGATAAGCCAATGAACTCTTTTAAATGTTTTGATCTACTTTTCTTTCCTCTATGTTTTTCTTACTATCATTTGGATTCTTGACTCACTAGAAGGAAGCATCGCTGGGGATCGTAAACATTGCCAGGTTGAAAGGTTTTCGAGGATGCATTCAAACTCTTTAGAAAGAGCTTTTGTGCTTTTTTGTTCAGAAAGTTGTATCAATCTGGATTTTAAGGATTTTGTGGTATTGGTTCTACTTCACTCTTAAACCACTGTCCAACACATCACCCCCGATAACTTTCTTGAAGTGGATTCCCATTTTTTTCCATTGGTGTTAATCATATTTACAGTTTGCTATATTATAATACTTTATTCTTTCAAGTGAGGAGATAAAGACCTAGAACCGTAAATGGCTGTACCACCTTAAATTAACTTATATTGTACCACTAGAAATTTGTGAGTTAGAGTAAGAAGATACTTCTTTACAATTTCATTACCGTATTAACTTTAAATAACTGAATCACATTGACCGATTAAGTTTCTGTTCTGCCTTTTTTGTACCAATCCACAATATACTAAATCCCCAACTCTGAACCAAAGAAACAACTCCCATTACCATTCCTAATTAGGCTCTTCGAGTGCAACCAAAACAAGCGAGACTAAAAAGAGTAGTTCACAAGTCCAGGACAAGACCGAGTGTCAGTGCGGGCCGAGTCGTCCAGGCAAGTCCTGGCATGTTTGTGCATGTTGTGGCATGTCTATGCACTAGACTCGCTGTCTTGCTAGGGTCACGTGCAAAGTAAGGACTGATCATCGCACCTGACTCTAACTCGCTAATGCTAATTACCTTCTACACCGTTTAATCCTGATACGGTTCTCAGAACCCAGTCTAATCCTGATTCCTTGCATGAGCTCTAACGGGTTACCATTGACGTTTCTTTAACTCCAAAGTTCAATTAATGTCGATAGATTTTCTTCCAGAAAGGTATTTTAAAGTCATGATGGCTTCAGCTCCTGAACACTGTTAGAGAAACATGCAAGACAATTTATTTATTATTTTTATATTTGTAAGATATTGAGTAGGTTAACTTTTAGAGGATTGAAAGATTCAAGGACTCGTACTGTTGTCGTTTTGTTTAGTCATAAGATGTGATATGGGTGCTTTACCCACTTTTAAAATACCTAATTTCTTTCAATAATCTTTCAATAACAAACCCCACCCCGCAATTCTCATTCACATATACCCCCTCCAATCACAAATACCATGACATTCACATCTAAATGAAAACTTTCTATTTCATTTCAATTCTCCATAAAAACCTCTCCTATCATAACTACTCACGTGACCCGGTCATTTCCCAAAAATAAAGTACATAGGTTAAAAATAATTAATAGTGTAATCTACAATATTTATAAATACACATACTATGCACTTTAGCTGTATCTATGGAACAAACTGTCCCCTCGCATCAAGTTTATAACCATTTATAACACAAAACCTTCACGAGTATTTCCTAAAATCACGACTCTAGGAACAATTTGTTCACAATAGTATTAATTAACCAGTTAAACCCGAGTCTGAAAGAGCATGATGGTATCTGAGGTAGCCTAGTGGCCTGCTTTCCACAGCTAAATGGCCGTTAGCCATTGTACAGTCTGCTCTGTAATGCTTCGTAATCATTAATAACAGCTGGTCCACCTACAATCAGCTGTTTGTTAAACATCTAGCCATCACGACCACGAACAGCTGACACGACGCGACGGCCTGTGGTTCCGACAGCAGCCAGTGACTTAGATTGTGCATTGGTCATGGTGCTTTATAGTGATCCTTCCTTGTTTGAAATGTGTGATATTACAATTTATTACAATGTTTAACTAGTTTTAAATATGAATTATAAGAATGGTTCTAAATTCAGTTCAATACACTATTTTTTCTTTTTAGATTTTGTTATCGTTTTGTGGGATTTAACCTCTGACGATACGAATAAGTCAGATATCAAGCCAGTCATTAGTTGTGGCATAAATGGTGTTGTATCTCGAATAAATATTTTCTGGAAAAAATAAACAAAACTGCAATTTGAAAACAGTTTGACAAATAAATTTAAAAAGACCCTCATATTTCATATTTAAGTTTTTGCATGCCACGTTTTTATATTTTTAACGCAAAAATTACCTAAATCTTTGCCTTTGCTTTGCGACGGGGTGAGAATACATAAAAGAATAGCTTATTCCGTATAGGGGAAATTCGCTAATAATGTGATACTTTAAATTTACTATTAAAAAACCAAACAATAAACAAAAATGTAGCAGCCTACACATATTCAATATTTTGAATGTAAAAAAACACGACCTTTTAATTAAGAGTCGGGCTCTGGGGAAAGACTTTATTGAAAAACTTGATATGTCTCATTAGGACTTTTCATCCAAGTATCAATTGATAACCAAACACACTACTACATATTACAACATATTACTTATTACATATTACTTGCATATTGCGTATGGTTGAACAGTGTGGCTAAGGACACACTGCTTACAGTTGTCTCAAAGGTTTGTATTCCTTATTCGCCTTTTACTCTATATAGATATTTTTATTTTTATTGTAGATAAGGTATACCCAAATTTCAGTATATATAACTGTAACTTTGATAATGTAGACAAACATAGGTTTTTATTTTAAATGGGGCAAACCTCTTTAATGATTTCCATAAGTTCTATGTGACGTTTAGTTCTCAATAATTCTTGTAAATAGGCTAGTAGAAAAAAACATAATTGATCAAAACATCCATTAGTCTATGTTTAATGCAGTGTGAATACTGTCATATTGTTTATTTAAAGCAATCACCTACATTATCTTTGTTCTGTCCGTTTACTTTCGAATATCTTGATCAATATTGTTTCTGAACCACCGTGTCTTGTAAATGAAATTATTATTCAAAAAATCGTAGCTCTGAAATTAACCTATCTATAGTTTATACTGTATATTGCTTACAAGAACGTAAACAAGTTTATCATGTTACCTGGAGAGGGTAGAGTGTTTGTCGTCTCCCCGTTTGATATGTCCGTTAGCCCAGGCCCGTGAACTAGGAGGAACTCCATCTGAAACAACACAATTGGTGTTAGAAAGAGTCATGCAGGAAAAAGATAAACAGATTTATTAATATACAGTTTTCTAAACTGCCAGTACCGAAATTATTAAATGAAATTTGAATTTGATTTCCAAACTTACTCATCAGATAGTCTAAAGATAATTGGTAATTATAATGTTTTTTTTTTACCACAAACGGATCTAATGCCACAACGTAGCCCCTGGGCTCCTGGAATTACGCAAGACAACATTACTTAAGAAATTATTATATTACTTGCATGTAATTTCGATTATGTCTCAACATGGGTACATGTACAGTTCTAGCTGATACTGAACTGCAATTATGTAATAGTTATACAAGTAATCTAGTCTTGTGTAATTGTTCATGTTCATACAATGCATTCTATAAATATTTTCTTCTACAACCAGTGTGCTATAACTAGTCTTGTAACTATTTTCTACAAAAAACTTCGTTAGAATTTGTTTCTTTTTTATTTGAGGATTTGATGCGACTATTTACATCTTGATTTATCTTCAATTCTTATGCAGCTTAAGTGCAATGACGAATTCAAGTTCCTGTTCCAAAGCTATTTGCTCTAGGAAATGCTGACAAGCTTCCAAAACTATTTCTTGATAGATGTGTTATCTTATCAACTTGCCAATAATTTGCTTTGTAAACCTTAGAAATCAATTCGCATATACAATTTTAAGACATTATCTCAACAAGAAACAAACCGTTTCCCCACAATAGCTCCGGTCCTCAAATTATATAACCAATAGCAACAGTACATTCACACCCAACATGCTACAACTCAACGAAACAGCCTTTACCATATAAGCCAAAGTCAAGTCTTACACAAGCATATAGGGCAGTTGCTGCGGGTGTACCGGCATAATAAGGATATCCACAGGCAGCATAACGGCAAAACCAACAGCACCAGCTGATTTACAATGCAGATAATGTCCGTAATATCATAAGCGAGCATTGTTGCGATTCAGTAGGTCAGAAAGAGAAAGACATTCACCAGCATAATCTGTCTGAGAGACACTGTTACAAGTCAACAAGGAGGTGAAATAGATTCTATCGTTGTAATGCTATGAAGTGAGAATTTATAAAACATTGATACGAACAGAATTGTTAAGCTGTTGTTCTAATTGTGTTTCAAATATTCAATTAGAAACTAAGAAAAACAGTTTCATTTATTTACTAAGGCAAAGGGATTATGAATTCCCATTTGACTGATTCTGTGCACTTAGCATAGGAGTTTACCTATGAATTAATTTATCTTAGACTTTAAATATTGATGTCTAGTAAATGTTAAATTGCCTTGTAACACCCTTGGCATTTTTGACAGTTCTGAAATGTTCCATTGCAAATAAGCACAACGACTTGTATTTAAGAATATCGTAAAAATTCTAATTTTGTATTAAATACTCCAAATTTAGGTATACAAGATGTCAAATTATGTACGATATTTTAAACCTGGTCAGTGGGAGATGAATATGTTGTTGAATTGACGATAATACAGGTCAATAATTGGGATACTTTGCAGAAATCAATCTTAATGGCACGATTGACAAAATACTGTAGATTAGAGTGAGTTACTACCACGCATCCAAATTACTGTGCAGTATTTTCACCAGTTTATGATACTATGGTTTTCCGAAGACCAAAATTTACAGATTTACTGAAGATTTTCAATCACAGTTAAATAAGAAATTAAGCTGTCAATTATTAAAAAGTCCACATCTTGAAATATCATCACGCACTGCGTTGCTATACAGATATCGTCCACGTATTTATTGGTGATCCCGAGCACATAGCCAATAATTGGATTCATCCAGCGCACAATGCACCAAGGCAAACCAGCACAATTATCAGACCATTCCTCACTGTTTTTAGTGCGCATGCGCGGACGAGGCGGCATGATGCTTTTGACGGATGGTATTCCTGATGGTATCGACACTTCTTTTCATTACCGTCCTTAAATACCTGCACACGATCGGTATTAGCTCACCTAGGACAATCGGCAATCACTAAGTATTGAGGGTGTTTTGATCGAATGTTTCATTGTTTGGCTTACAGATAAGGGGTTCAGTTTAAATGATTTGGTAACGCTGCACAACAGTTTGTCGATGATATTGTTGAAGGTTGACTAAGACTATTGCATAAAGTAGTTGGTTCTCATTTGGGTATCTAAAACGACTTATATTTAACTGTCAAGTGTGGTTTGTCATTACTGTACTAATATTTATTGGTTCAGATTAATTGATCATTAAGATGGAAGAAATGTTAACCAGCACTTTTGTGGCTCCAGCCTCCTTTCTTTATGGTATCAGTACTGTTGCAAGCACTTGACTAACAAAAAATAGCAATGGGTGGATTGAAATAAATAGATTTGGCCCTTTAGAAGTGTTTTTTTTTAAAATACCTATTTTTACATTATATCTAGACACTTGTAATTTATTAGTGTAATTTGTAGTATATTCAATATATAAAATAAATAAATTTAAATAATATTCTACAAAACTATTTTAAAACTGAAATGATTGTGAATTATAATACGAGTTTGCCTTTAAAGATCAAGAGCTATTCTAATAAAAGCTAGACTGAGATTTTGATAATAAAAATTGCATTTTTATTTATTTACTAGCTGTATACCCATTCTACGGAAGGGGAACTTGTAGTCAGTTAAAACCTTCTCAGAACAGCAGTTGGTTTGTATATTTTATTGTGCATTTTTCCAGATATGCAGGCAAAACTAGTAATACCTATAAACCTAGTACACATATTCGCAAATACATAAATAAATACAATAAAAATAAAAATACAGTAAAACAAATACGGTAAATAAATTCAATACCTTACAGTTTCAAGCCAAAACAAATGCTTGGCAATTAAATTTTACCCGGATATAAATCTTATAAGTTCTATCTACATCCAATGATTAAACTAAAAAACATCTTTACAGATCTATGATGCATAGCCCTAAAGTAAAATTGAAAGCGACTTCCCACACTGGATAAGGTAGTTAAAATGGTGTCCTACTATTTGCCACCAGTAGGGTCAGTTCCCGGAATTCTCACCTTGACCGTTCCTATGTGTCACAACCATATAGAGTTGTACTTATTTGTGTATACTAGATAAATGGTTATAACTCCAGTTACAACTGTGAATTGTGAAAATTAGTTTTGCAATCTTGTTTGGCTAAAAAAAGACGCCCATTTTGAGTCCTAGTTCACATAATCGCAAGTTAAAATGTACAGGCCTATCTATGTTAAGGTATTTTAAACTATTTGAATATTCCTTATAGGGCCTAAGATTAAATATCACAATAAATAATAGCAATTCAAATACTTGAAATATTAACTTTATAACCGCAGGTTCAGTGTTTAGTATTCTGCGAAAATACAGGGTGAAGAACTTAAATGTTCTCAGAAACTATTCGATTTAGAGAAAACATTATATGGGGAACTTCAACTTATTATCTTATGACATACAAAAATATGAATTATTTTTTTCAATGGCTGATATTTTAAATATTAAATATTTAAAAATTAATTAACTTAAAACAAGTTAACTTAAAAATTTCTTATGACGAAGTTATTACACCTTGTAAATTACACCTTGTAATAATAAATTACATAAATAATTACATAAATTACACCTTGTAATTTATGACGATTTTAGACTGTAATTTTAAAAACGTTTTCATTAGTTGAATTGTTTCTATAAAACTACTTTTAGGATTAACAGTGTGTGTAACATTCATGGCTTTTTGGTACATTCTGCATGACATAGCTCCTAACCGAGTAAGTTTGGATAGGAATTTGATTATTTACTTGATACCAACAGCCATCGAAACGCTGTTAGTGAGCGGAATCCTCGATTGTAGACTATTGGTGACGGATGATTTAAAAATAAGTTTCCCAGTCCTATACAACACTGATTTACGGCACCTTTCCCGGTTATTAAAACCCAAGTAGAATTTTGTAGACAGAGAATCTCCAAGTTCCTCAACTGGAAGATGATTGTTTTAATTTACAGTTACACATTGTTGTACTTGCGATCAATTAAATCCGTTATGTAAGTGAAAAGGTCACTCGAGGTATCTCACTTGATCAATTAATGGTTTTCGATTTTCAATTAATGTGATTGGAAATGTTGCAGTATTTGTAAACTACATTCAATGTAAATATATCAGTGACAGCTAGAAGTGAGAATCTTAATCCAAACAGCTGTTCGTTATTTCATAAATGACGTATGTAGTAAACATTGGGAAAAACTTGATAGAAATCGCGCACAATTGGGTTTTTGATGGTTTGTTATTTTATTTCCAAAGTAGCAAGGTCATGTTTTAATAGCCAAAGACACTTTCCTCAATCCAGTGAATACATTAAATGATTTGAATCTTGACCGGTATTCTAGTTTTATCGGAGTAGGCCGCGTAAATTGACATTTTGGCGTTACAGACAGAATGACAGAAAGACAGACAGACAGACAGAAATTGAGATAAGACTTATTTCTGCTTTTTAGACTATGAAACGTAAACATAACCAAAAACTGCATTATTGTACGCAATGTACAGACAAAATTAATTTTATGTATATAGATTTATTGGCTAAAATTTACAGTTTTATGAAACATGTAGATGTACCTAAATTAGTTTTCTTCATCTAGGGATTTTAGGATCATAAAAAAAAATATTATTTAGAGTCTCAACAACCACACGCAAGGATGTCAATGACAAACTAAAATATAAAGGATTCCCAAGAAATACAGGCTTGGTTTGTGAAGAGTAGCCTATTGAAGAAATGGTACAAAATAAAAACAGTTCAGCAATAAAAACATAATTGTATCTGAAATGTTGATGATATAAATGGTGTAAAGGGCAAGACTGAGGTGGTCTCTGGACCTCACGTTCCGTTCGCTGACTGACAGACATTTTAGGAATCAGTGAATTATCACGATCTGGATACGTGTATGGAACTGACCTAAAGGTGAATTGAAAACCACCTCCAATCACGAAGTTGAAAGAATCTGTCATGTAATTTAGAAAATCGCACACTAGAAAGACATATCGTGCTTTTAAAAAAGCTATTAAAAGTAGCCTCGTAAAGATCAGGATAGTGTTTATTTATTTATTTTAGTATATCTACACACTCTTCTGAAGAAAACTTGCTGTTTGATTGATTCATTCGAGGAAGCGTTGGCTGAAGTATCAATATCCTCAATCTGATTATACCATATCCTTAGCTGATTATTTGTGAACTAGTTGCTCTACCCGTGCTTCGCTACGGGGTGAGAATACAGAAAAGAATAATTCGGTTTTACTTTGAGATACTATAATATACTACAAGAAACAGTTACCGGTACAACACACCTACCTGGAAACATATAGGCAAAGGCTCAATCGTGCTTATTGATTATTCAAATGAAGATCTCTCATTGTATTACAATACTATCATGTTATATAGTGTATAGCATTAAAAATATATATGCTAAAGTATAATTCATTAACCACTTGGCACCAAGAAACAATTCTCCTTGTAAACAAAATTAAATTAAATAACAGAACATCATTTCTGACAACAGCTGGAGTTTCATAACAATGTTTGTTTCCCATGTTAATCTTATGGAGAAATATGAAACTTTAAAGGGCCCCAGGGCCTCATTCTTTAGTTAATTAGCTAAAAAGAAAGTTTCCTGCACAACTTCACGTTACGCTCTTTCCAATGACACCAAAATCATGTCAATCGGTTTAGTAGTTTCGGAGGAGTAATTGTCACAAAAAACTTGCTTGCGTATTAAATAAGTATATATAGATTTGTGATTTTATTCTATGTAAATCAACGTCGTTAACTTTTACAATGGTAGCGGTGGATATAAGATAATCAGGTGAAACGATTATACCAGATTTGTGCAGAACAGAGACGTATTAGTTATTTAGGTTAAAATTCAACAACATGAACAGACTCAAGTGTTGTTTACGATTGTATCCATTGAAGAATATCGTCTCATCCGGAGATTTACACCATTCCTTTTTAATGCCTCACATTGTGATAATAACAATCTATCACCCAACAATCTATCACCCAACAATTTATGTCCTTACTCGCTCATATAAGTACGGGTGGTCGCGTTTCTACTTCTATGTGGTCCTTAAACATTCCACCCAATAAAAATAGAAATAGTAGGCTCTAATAGCCCGAGTTCTCACAACTAAGTACTTGCGTTCTACTGCATCGTTTTTGAAAACCATTAACGCAACGTTTTCATGTCCTCACCGTAGTTGTAGACAAAACAAAATGTCAACTATAAACTGTAAAATAATAATAACCGTAAATGTGGTTAATAACTATCTACCTAATACCTTGATTCCACGATAAGATTGTTACGTAAAATCAGTGGTTTGCTCTATTTATAAATGAAATGAAAAATTTAAAATGAATTAATCAATTTACTTTTCTTATTAGATAGGGAAAATGTATCATCTTTTAAAATATCTTTGCTCATTGCTAAGCTGTAACTTTTTATTGCGACATCCTTAAGTAATATTTGAAAACATAATTATTTTACAAACATAAGAAATGCCGAGTGCCAAGTCTCGAAAGGTATGGGTTTACTCTTTGCTGTTCAAATATCGTCATAGCCATCATCACCATAATCATAATTGTGATAATCATCATCATCAACGTCGTCGTGGTCGTCAGTGACATTATTGTCATCACCATTATCATAAAACAATAATAAATCCTGAGCATGTTTAACACTTAAACACAAATTAACTAGCTTGCAGTGTAATTAAAAACTGTTTTATTTGTTATTCTTTTCGTACATAGAAGATTAACCTAGACAGAAGTTTTCTTAGGTTAAACACTTAAACACAAATTAACTAGCTCGCCGTGTAATTAAAAACTGTTTTTTGTTATTCTTTTCGTACATAGAAGATTAACCTAGACAGAAGTTTTTTTTTCAAAAACAGGTTCAAGCAACCATTCCTATCGTGTTCACAAATACGTAATATTATATTGTATTAGACACCCATCCATAACTGGGCCTAGCAAACTATACACTTATAGGCTGTATTAGCGCAAGTACACTTGATACAATCACGACTAAACGTATTCAATCATGGATAAAGTCAACGACAAAACGTATTTCACCTCATACGGACCTGTTGCTGAAAGAAAGAGATGAACTACAATGTACAATGATAACCTGTGGTTCCACTCACCTTTACGCTCCTGTCCCATAACTCTCTCATTATTTACTACACTTTATATGATATAGTACGTCATAGTGAGCACGAAGTCACCGTTGTGTTTTTGCAACGGCGAGTTGAATTATGAAAACATTCCTAGAACTGGAGATCCAGGGTGAGGACAGTCAGGGGAAAAAGCGAGCAAAGCGACCTGTAGTCGCGACAACCGTGTAATAATTTGTACAACATGACTCGAGGCTGCGGCGTGTAAAAGCCGCCAGATCGGCACTTAAATGCTTATGGAGCCGTGTAACACGGGGAACTGGCAGCATTAAAGTGGATGGCTGCATTTTAATATCAGTATACTTAGTAGATGACGAAATTTGAACGAAGAGGTCTTTTGGGTTGTATTTGTTGTTAGAAAGTAATGGAAACTACTATTTAACCAGTTCATATACTATTTGTTTAATTGGGTTACAAGCTTGAACTTTGCCAAGTAATTCAGGTAAAGATTGAGCATTTTCAAATTTTCCCATTAAACAAGACTACAAATTTGAATATTCCTAACTTTCCTTTTCCTAACAGTTAAATAATATTTTTTTTTTATCAAACGCGACCATTTTTTTATTATTAATAATTTTTTTATTAATATTAATATATTAATTATTTATTATAGATATCTCAATATTAATATTATTAAATTATACAATATACTATAATAAATATCAATATATAATATTATTAATATATAAGTAATAAAGTGTTTATCAATAAAGCAGAAATCTGTCTTCTAGTGTTTAAAGGTTAATTCGATTTTTAAAAACTACTGCTATACACGTTCCAAACAAGTAAAACTCCCAAAATACTTGCTCACATTATTAAATTATGGATTGTACAAAAATGTATTTTTTTCGTAAAAAAAGTACTTTGTGAGTGACATTTCATAAAATTTTCGTTTTTCTAATAATTGTAAAGCAACCTCAACCTCTAAATTATACATCCGGAGGGTAACTCGACACCTCGGATGCCCGGACCAGGTTCAGAGATGTCCAGATGGGTAGCACGCGCCTCGTCACTGGCACCTGCCTGGGGTGAGATGTATTTATCCACACCTCAACAAGTAGCCTAGGTGTCTGACAGTAGCATGCACTCCTCCCCTGTTAGTTCTGCGAAAACTCCAAACAAAATATGACGTTCATTACTTAGGAACGGTATTATCGGTAACAAGAGAACACTGTATATCGTGTTTTACCCAGCTAGGTGCAAGCTGGTTAAATGATTGTAATCAAATACTGTTAGGTATTCACTCGACACTATATGCTTACGTGCACAGACATTGGACAATGTACAGCCACTACAGGGTGCCGGGCATTACCTACACTCAATCGAATGCTAAATATGCGGTTGATGTACGATAGTAAAATCGGGCACTTTTGATAATAATTTTCAGTTTTTTTGTCCTTGGACGCTAGGCACGAGCCTGGGATTGTTTTCCAAATTACTTCAGGCTAGACCTAGGGGTTGCGGCATTTTCAGTTAGATAAAATCCATTGGTGACTTGGCGGGGATCGAACCCGGGACCTCAGGGACTGAAGTCCCGCGCTCTAGCCACTACGCCAGCTCGTTCCCCCACTTATGATAATAATGGTTTTTATCACTGTTTCGGCCCTAAAACCTTAAAGGCCTACTTATTTTAAGTTAATTGAGATCATTACCTTTTGTTTGTACGGTTGGTTTAAAAAAAGGTGATTTTAAAAACATATCTTTGCTAAATGGAATGTAAAGTAAAAATGACTAAACACTTTTGGTTTATTTAATAATTTTAACATCAATTTAATATATTGTATTAAATTCAGTCCTAAGAATGCTTATTTTAATGATTCCAAGAAGCTGGTTAATTTATAATTTAAGATTATTTATCTAGTTTGAAAATGCAATGGTTGTTATGTTAGAATATTGCTGTTGCTAATTGGAATACACAAGTAACAACAAATATAAAACATCGAAGGACATGCATATCTGATAAATTTTATATCAGTTGACATTTTGTATTTCCGTAATCTGTATCAATGTAAAAGTTACGGTAGGATGTGCGATGAAAGACGGAGGATGGAGAAGAAGGAATGTGAAGGATGTGGAGCACAGAAGATTGCATCTCCCGTTACCCAGCATCCAGCAATCAGCGGTGCTGCGCCAATTATCAATTCGAATACAACATGAGCGGAGACTTCAACGGTGGGTTGTACTAAAGGCGCTCGCGGGACGGCCACGTAGCGTCATGAGAGGATAGAGGGTGTTGCTGTTGAAAGCTATGTTTTACTCTTTCTGTATCTGAATAGACAACGTTAGCCTAAGTAGTAATCTAAAGAAAAGAACACAGCTAACGCTAACTGTTATATCTTTGCCTTTATGAGGAGATAAATTTGTTGAACTAGCGAAATGTTGGCCAACAACACCCTTACATCGTAAATACCAAGAAACTGCATTTGAATTACATAGTGGAAGTCTACCATATTGTAAAAAATACCAACTTTACCTGATGATTTTAAAAAGGTTCTACAGGAGATATTATTAGAGAATAATCCATAGAGAACAAAAACATAGGGTCAGTTAAAAACCACACACAGTTTTGTTCAGAACTAAATATTGACTCATAGAATGGTTTGAGAAATTAATGATGGTAAATAAAATATAAGTAATTTTATCTAGTTTATAACATATATATAAAAAAAGGGATAGGTACATTTTAAATATACAAATAGTAACAAAAGTATCACCTGTGTAATCACATAACAATGCAATACACATTTAATAGTTTCTCGATCTGTTGGATGTTAACTACTTCACTTACAATTATTGTTTATGAGCAGAATAACGTTAAGTAGTCAATAAGTAAATTTCATTAATCAAATAATAAATACCTTAAAATGAAAAGACGAAATTGGATACAACGGTTATTTTTAAAATAAAAAAACGGAAACACGCATCACACCTTTTCTCAAAATGCATTTGAGGACGCGCTTCTAAGTGATTCCGGACGTAGCGTGGCCAATCGTGTTATTATAGTGAGAAGATGAGGATCGTACAGCCATATGTGCTTTGAACTTCTTAGGGTGGCATGAAAATCTAATGATATACATAATTAAATACAACTAATGCACTATTTTTAGCATTTGCAATTTTAAATCTACCAAAATTTTTATATTTAATTATCAAATTTATAAAATTTTATCCCATGATTACAAAATTTGTGTCTCTAAAGCTTTAATAATCCATAAACTGTTAATTAGAGAAATATCTCATGGATTTGTTCTAATTAAATTCACATAATAAATAACTCCCAACAGTTTTAAAATGAAGTCTACCATTTAGCTCAATCGTACAAAGTGATGCCAACTGCAATAGTAAAACAATGCAATGGCATTTTGGAAAACATTTAATCATATAAACTAAAAAAAAACGATCACTTAAGCCAAGGAAGTAGAACTTAGAGATCGTTACAAGGGCTCCTCGCCACAAATTGTGATTTATAACATTGTAGTTAGCTACCAAAAGAAGGGCGTATAGTTTGGGACTTTGTTTCTAAGGCAGATATTAACAAATGTCTAGTAAAGAAGAACCTTTTATGTAATTATGCCATGCATACACTACAAGCTACTCTCGTTTTCCACCTAATTATAAGAAAAATAAAGTCCTCTTAAGACAACATAAGTGCTAGGAGAACTAGTACTTAAAATCGTAAATTTGGGTTGGTCGTAAAGAGGTAGATCACAGAACAACACGTTTCGTTGCAGACAGGTCAAGCGGCTGCAGGCTCTTATTCATAGAGATATCACCATGGAGATATCACCCCCTCAATTACTAGCAGCTGATTTATCGCTGGATACTCTCATTTCGATTCTTCATTTCCAGGACCGGTATCTGAGCGCGCGCTCCAACAGCAATGCTCCCTTCTACGTCCTTCATCAATTGTTTCTTTCTATTAATTTATTCGACAAACTAAATTATTTATTTGGGATTGTGTATTAGTATCTGCTTTATATGGCTAATTCGTTTTTTGTTACATTATAAATGATGTATGCTTGAATCAAAAGGCAACATTTATGGGCTAAAGAGGCCTGTCTCAGTGAAGAGATCCGTGTGTTATTTGATTAGTGATACCCATTAACTAGAAGCACACGGACGTATTTGAGTTTAATTTAATGGTTTTAAGCTTTTGAAAACGGTTAACCTTTTCAGAACATGAATGGTAGTGGCAAACTAACTTACTATTGTTTCTTGATGTAAACGCTGTACGATATTCCTTTTAAATGCCGTACGACTATACGTTTTAATGATACAACGATCATTATGCAATAACTCGTCTTTACCTAATTTTTATATTGATCGTTTTATTTTTTTAACAACTTATATGGATTATAAAATTTTCCAACACCAATCGACACATCCAATGTGGAATTTGTACTTTTCCAACCTATATATTGGTAAAAGCATTTACGCTGTTTTTTTCTGTAACTAAATTACCTACGGTTAGGTATTTAATTACATTGGACAACATTGTATTCGTTTCAAAAATCGTTTTAAACTTCTAATAACATAATTAATTGAATCGATCTATCACAACATACGCTGCAACACCTTTAAGATTATTTACTCCCATCAGGGGGAGACCTCATGTTGCAAACTAGCTGTAAGGCATAATACATAAACAATTCCGGCGTACAGCTACAGTCGTACCAATACAAATCAACCACGGGCAATCACAAGAGAGGTAATTTACCCGGGAATCGGTAATACCTTAGGTTTACAACGGCATAAATCGGTCCATGTGTTTTATGTGCGAGCAATTCCGATCAGCAACATACTGGCGTCCAGGAGCAGAACATCGCTTACGGTTAGCACGTAGTAATTAAATTGTTCCGATTAAATATCGAGGCGCCCCGGTTCTGATTTGAGTTACGCCGCTCAGTCGTACCTGTTCTACGTTTGTGTTGCACCATCGCGGTGCTATTTGCCGAGGAGGCACGACTGCGCTTTGCATTGCTCTATAATTGAATTTATCGTTGACCGCTAGATGCAGTAACGCGTCACTGTTATATGTGGTGATTGTTGAACGTAGGCTTGGTTGACAATTTAAATCGGTGTAATGTGTCGTGTATTTTGTCAATAATGATAAAATAATGTTTTGACAGGCTACTCGAGGTGCTTCCTGTTTCTGTTTATTGCATTTTTTTAATGTAAACTTTATCTTTATATTTAATGGTTTGTCAGACATACAGAGTTTCAGTCTCAGAACATATTTCGTCGGTGCGGAAGTTTAAGCTGCTGAATTTGTAACAATAACACAGCCAAATTTGCAAAAAAAGGTAAAGCATTTATGAAATCGATCCAAGCTTTTCTGAGCAGTCCATAATCTCAAAAAGCTAGTAGCTCCAGTAGCTATCAAGAAAGTTTCATGGGAATGGTTTGAAAGATTTTGATAGATTCAAACTGGGAACTGCTGATATTGACCATTAATGGGGTTTTTACTGAAGTAAATTATTCTAACGGAAGTTACTAAACCCTATCATAATGTGGTGGGTTCTTTTTATTTACAACCAACGCTGATAACTCAACAATAAGACTAGTTTTGAATCCTTCTTATAAAAACGTAGTTTTGCTTGGAACGTTATAGAATGGGACTAAGACTTATGTTTATAAGGAAATACAAAGGTCCAAATAGACAGTAAAAACTTTAAAAAGGTAACAAAAATCATTACTAAAGGATAAAAACTGTTTCGTGATTTTATGTTTGTTTTGTAGAACTATCCTTTTGACCCATAATTATTATGTTGTAACATATTCAAAGCATTTTTCCGTTTTAGCTTTATAAATTTAACGTTGAGAAATAGCTAGTGGAAACTTTATTCCCGATTTAATCAGGAATCCTTTGCTATTTTAGTTTCTAATGGTTGATGAACATCATCCTATCACATGTGTTAACGATACGCCTGAGGTGCAATCGGCAATTTACCACTTTCCCCACTGTTTGCCGCATTTGGTGATTTACCGACTATTGTTGGTTTGGCCAGAAGTGATCATTTTGAATGATTTACGAATTTTATTTTCTTGCCTCCTCTCAACATCCGGTTTGATGGAATCATAGCTCTTTTGAATGTTGAGAAAGTTACATGTATTGACCATTTGTTTGCATCATCATGTTGCTAACATATTCGTATTTAGTACTGCTCTGTTGAATGAATCTAATACCATGTTCATTCGATCATAATTTTACCAAATAACCACACAAGTTAAATCGCAAGAAATAATGATTACATGTATTTCTGAAATATGGGTCTTCATTCTCCTTATTACACGAAAAAAGGCTGTTGGTAGTAATTTTACTAAAATTAAGATACCTCTACGTAAAATATTATTTCGTTTTATTTCACAAACAAATTATATGCACGTCATGGAACGTAAATAATTCCGAGAAAGTACAATTGTATTTCTTAGGAATCTTCTCTCACAAACTGACATAATAACTGTAATTCCTGAAACGGCGAGAACAGCTCTAGTGTTCAGATTTTTACACCGATAGTATGCTACCCATATTATACTTTTCTTTATGTTTTTACAAAAGATTTTCGAGGAACTATGAATATATTCGTTATAGATATATTCCTAGCTAAAGAGTTCAACTATAGTATTCGTGGATAGTTTCTGCGAGTACCTAAAAAGAAGTACTTTAGACGTAAGAAACTAGGTGTTTTGGATATTAAAAAAAGGTTGTGAATTGACTGTGAAACCTTAATGCTCCAGTTTATCCTTAAAATAATTTGATAAACCCCTAAAACCATAACATATTTACATCGTATGCATTTAACAGTGTGACACAGAGCATTACTCCACTCCACGAGCCAAAACCTCGTCGTTTCCAAGATTGAAACTGGATTGCGAGCAATTGAAGAGAACTACAGAGTTACTGATACGTTGGCTCAATTCACTGACAAAGAAAATAGTTGTGGGGAGGAATGGCAATTTGTGGACACTCTAATGCACATTCCCGGAATATGAGGTGGGTTTACAGCAGACAATTGTACGGCTTATCATTGTAATGACGAGTCCCAGACGGCGGAGGCTTATCATTACAATGACACTCGTCTGGAACATAGAGTAATAAAACTGACGCTACTGCAATGACAAGGGAGGGATGGACTTTAGAAAACAAGATGTACCCGTATAGTTATGTGCTGTTATGAAAGAATGGGTTTAAGGCGAAGTGTACACGGTCACATTGTAAAATAATATGTTCAGAATACAAATAATAAATGTACACAGAATATACAATTAGATTTTATAGTAATTAGATTACGCAGAATGTTGTTAATGTGTCTTAATGTTGTAACTTTGTGATTTTTTGTTAGAAATATCTAATTTAAGAGTAAACTTCAAAGATTATATCTTATTATTTTTCAAAATTCATAAAAATAACAGATTTGTTGATAAGCATGATATTTTGCAACACAAAATTAACTACAAGATAATGTTTCATACTACACATTGTTTTATAAAAAACCGCGGACAAACAACAACACAATTATTAATGATGCTAACAAAATAATCGGTTCGGACATTTTTACTGGCCGCAAATCAAAAGGGTGACTGTTTTATTTCTCTTTAACGATGCCATTAATGAGAGCAGTGGAGAGTCGGCGGCAGAGAGCATGAATCAGAGAGTAAGTCCTCATTAACCGGCCTAATGGGGGAGTAGGCGGAACTTCACCCACACGCTGTGCAAATTATCATAACTAAAACAACAGCCGCACAACATAAATATCGGGTCGACATCTGTACTGGAACAAGCCTGGGGACCGGAACCAGCTGTTGCTGAGAACAATCGGTGGACTTTGGGGCTTCACGAAGATCAACCGTGTATCATAGGTTATAGTTGGGGAGCTTGGTTATAGAACGCGTCTGGTACAAATTGCAGCTTTTTAGTAGTTTAAAACTGGATTCAGCTGTCCATAAGTGTATGGTATTGAAATCACCAAGCTAAAATGCTGACCTTAGTTCGTTACAAAGCTACACGATACATGCCACTACATAAGACTGTCTCCTTTTATCTATGATAAGACATTTTGTTTTCACGGTTTGCATACAATTTCATAAAACTGCCTTGTTTTAATAGTGTAGTAGACCGTTAGATCTAGTCATTGAATGTCCCAGTGATCTGAGACGTTTTTTATACTGTTGAGGGTTTGAATCCTGACTGATCTGGCATGCAACTCATGAGTTCGCCCATCCATCGCATAACTTGGTGAATAATTTATCAGTTGCAAAGGTTGTCTATACAGTAAAGCACCTACGATGGAAGGCATGGCAACTAAATGGTTGTCTTTATAACCACCAAACTTCCTAAACGGTCTGACAGAAAACTTGCGCTGGATCTCACGAAATCTCAATAAACACCAAACTCGTTTCAGACACTGTTTGCTTTGCAATTTTAAATTCAATTACCCGATATGATTCTGGCAAACCAGAAACGACGTTAAGATAATGGGGATAATACAGGGGGCGGCGGAAGGTTCGATGTTTTATGTAGGATTAAATTAATTTCTCTGATAATACTGGCTTGGCCAGTTACCCCGCCTGAAATACGACTGATTATCTTTAATCACATAAGTTAGTCTTTGTTTATTTGAGGCGGCATCGCTCCCTATAAACAAGTTATGCTCTTGGGTGAATGATCAAAACCCTAGGATAAAGTATTGAATGAGGATTTGACATGTTTGTTATCAATCCTTCAAAGGTTTCAAGAAATAAAGAATCTTGATTTTCTTTTAATTGGGCAATTAATTGAGTCTATCATACATACGGTGCTTAACAAAGTATTAAGGTATATTTATAACCTAAGTTACAAGGCGAGATTAGAGACAACAGTTCAGTTCTACAATATACTGTTACTTTACAAAGGATGTTTTGTTCAAATTATATTGCAAACTAACTTTTCTTTTATACTAAACCAATCGCTTTTTGCTTTTGGGGTCATTCGTTAGTTTTGAATATTATGGCATCTATTAGTTCAAGAAAAACGTACAAAAACACATAAAACACTAATATTATGGATAAATTATTAGATATCATTTAGCTACAAATAAGAAAAGTAGCTGAAAATTTGCTTTGTTTAAAAATCTTTTAACTTTCACAGCTTAAGAAGGTATCGGAATGTCGATAAACATTTTAATAAAATGAAAATAAAACTTATCAAAAATTTGCATTCAAATCACTCATCTCTTAGGACTTAAAATGTGTTAACTAAAAAGAAGCATCATTCAAACATTCAAGGTCAAATCTCGTATTTATATATAAATAAATGTATTAAGAAGCATATTTAATATTTACATTTACATTTATATATTTCTATATTTTCATGCATAATGTATCATTTCATAAACACGACAAGGAAATTATTCTTACACCAACTACCTACTATGTAAAGGTTTTATGAAACACCGTTTCTCATGGTACGAGAGGGGTGTATATGAGCATTAAATGGTTCCCGATACAGCTATAATCGGAACCCCGGCACTACTATAGAGATATAAGCATGTTGAGGCAGTAATACACAATAACGCAATTAATTAATTGAACAAGTTGCGCATACAGATTAGGTTGAATGAGTAGGCAAGCGATTGCGCGCGGCTCGTTAGGGCTTGGCTGCTAGCGCGCTTGCGTATTGCGTTGGCGGTGTACTGGTCTTATGCGCTGTTGAAGAATATGTTGTTAAAATCGTGACAACGCTGAGATCTTATTGCAAAAATATTGTTCACAGCACCAGAGTTTGAATGAATTGACTTTTATTTTTTAATATCAGTCCTAACTACATTTCCATCGTTGGATCCGGTTGGTTTGCGAACGAATACCAACTGGTTTATTTTGTTTATCCATATTTTATCCAGTGAAATGAGCTAAAAATCATATGATTTCTAAAATCCTGAAATAAAAATGTACGACTAAATATCTAACACTAAATATATATTGGACTAAATATATATTGGACGTCTAAATATCTTCAGTAATACCTACTTCTATAAACTGGAATTTAATAAAGTGTGTTCTATTGTTGTGTACTAAATAGTTTTCCATACGGAATATTAAATAACAAAAAGATATACAATAACATTTACGTAATTTTAAGGTCAAATTTTGAATATTTAGTGAAAATATTTGGATTGTAGATCAAATAAAAACTAAAGAGTAAACTAAAGAGCTGTTTTCATTGTTGTCTTAGGTAGTTTAAGGTAGTGAACCGATCTCCATTTTGTCAATTTGGTTTAAATGCATGAACAAAGCTATTTAATGTATTAATTTACATTCGTCTCCAAATGGAAAAAACATTTTACTTATATAATTTTGTATATTGTTTCTCTTCTTACAATTTATACATTTCATCTTAATTATAATTATGTTAGAAATATCTACTATAACATTGAAACCCGGGGTAATTTCTTACCATCGCCTCACAACTAAGCACGGAGTGAATCAAGATAATGATGAAATTGTGGGAAAGGTATGAGAAAGGCGTCTGAAGTTCGAACTCCAAGTAGTTTCAGGTTCCAGTCCACGCTGGCTTTGATTTATGGAGTTGATCCCATTGAAATAATCATCCCAACACCGATTACCAAGCTAACGGCGTGAAAACTTACGGCCGAAGCGTGACTACAGCTGGGTTATTAACGGCTCGAATTTTATTGAAATTACAGATTTCAAATAGAACTGACATTTTTGAATCCAATAAAACCTAGACTTGCGAGTCGTGATGCACCAATGTCAGTACTTAGATGTTAATAGCGACATCGTGTGCCTCTGCCTTTGGTTCTGAGGGCGTCAGCGTGCAGCAGATGGAGCAGATGGATGCATCATAATGTATTTGAATAAATATTCACAGAACAATGTGACTTAGCATTATTACTTACAAAACATGTTAGTCATTTTTGTATACGAAACCCAGATAAAAACTTTTCCTTGTGAGGCCAAGGTCAAATTTAAAAATCAAGGGTCTTTCCGAAAACTAATTTGGGTCTTTTAGAAGTTACAAGGTTACTCGTTAGACCCTAAAAAAGTGAACTTAATCAATTTATATAATAAACTCCTTAACCACATACAATAGAAATAATAACTGGGTATTCTTGTAATTTTCTTTTTGTTCGGTTAATATACAGTGGAAAATACATCTAGCTGTTCTTGTTATTTGTTGATGTTCAGTAATATTGTTATGCATAAGTGTTTTCGGTAAATCAAAGAATGAATAAATCATAAGACGTATGTCTTCTCTTAAAATTTCAGAGAGGACAATTTATTTAGTATTGACTCAAAATGGACATTTTAGATTGAGCCAACAGTAAAGCCACCCTAGACCAGCTACTTTGCTCATCCTGCACTTATGCCACCAATACTCCTTCGATACGTCTACTAAACGTAGCCTATTTAACTAGAGATTATAATCCTGCAAAGACAGGCTTAAATGTGAAGAGGCCTTGTGTACTGCTTTAGGAGTGTTTAGAGATTGTAATAAGCATTACATTAAGCCTTTTATTATGTATCCTCTGCATTCAAGCAATTGCTAAGTTGATTTATTCATCATCTGAATTAACATTTAACTTCAAATCATTAACAATGTACCACCACTTTTTGGTAATACTGTTAATTGAAAATTAGTAACCTCGAAGAACTTTAAAAATACTACGGTAAGTTTGCTCAATAAGTAAACTAAGCATCACAAATGGTTAGGGTCCCGACAGCAAATCTGAACACTAATGATAGGAACGCTTTGAAATGCCAGTACATCATGTAAAGACCACCTAGAAACAACCATTAACAACTGGAAATAGCTTTATTTATATGTAAATCCACGGTAGTCGTGTAGACTGATTGGGCTTTGCAACAGACTACAATCAGCTAATACAAGCACCTGCAATTGGTTCTAATAGTCAATTAGGGATTATTTCGCATTTACATCTTTTGTAGCAAATCACCAGGATGTCTTCAATTTGACATCCTAGTCATATTAGAGCTACGAAGTGGTCATATTAGAGCAATCCTTCTTCCTTCACGATCGGTTGCAATTATTGGTACAAGTCATAAAAACTTACCTGGAATAAATTATACACAAAAAACACAACTATAGTTCGGCCGCTTAGAAAACGACCTGCGCTCTAATGTTAAACCAATGCTGGAGGAGGTCGCTTTCTAAGCGGCCGAACTATAGAATCAAATTAGCAAATACAATTGTTCATAGTACCCGTTAACACTCAAGACAATATTTCGTTGTGCCCTAAGGAAACTTTAAGTCGGCAACGTACTTGTGCTGTGAGATAGTTAAGGCGAATTCCAAAGCTAATGGTCCATTTCTGATCAGCTGATCGATGATTGTAGCCAGCTGTTCGCTAACCAGCTGTTGCCATCTGATATGAAAATATGTCTTGAATTAGAGGCTGTTTTTAAAATGTTTGGAAAATGCTGCTTGCACATCTAATATGTCAGCAAACAAATACGCAATTTTCATATTACTGTATACGAATTTGTATGCAAATAGAAAATGGATTCTAGTTGCACTTTTAACATTTCATCGTGTTTGTATGAAAACAATGGTTAGACTGAGACTAATAATTTTATAAAAAAAATGTTCTATGACACTTACTTCTTAAAGACCATAATTTCCTGTTTGGAATATCCTTGCACCGGCTGTGGAGACGATTGCCTGGACAAATTTATAAACATGTTTCATACTGGCCTGGCCAACAACGTCGATAAATTCCTATCAGTTAGTTGCTTTCAGCCTGAGGTCATTAGTTAAACCTTTGATTGACCGGCGATTAGAGGACCTCGTCACATGTACATCATGTCGTGTATTGTACATATTTGAGGCGAGGCAACATTTACATGACAATTGACACCGCAGAACTCTCCCATGACGCCAGTGCATTACTATCCAGACAATGTATTGTCAGAGGGAATTTTATATTTGTCACATAATAAAGAGACAGACCCAGAACTCTCACAAGATAGGGTAAAAATGTAGTATTAAAAAAGTGTTCATGCATTATATGCTTATAAAGCATAGGTTTCGGTAATTAGTCTTCACCGTGATTAGCGGTTTATGTTTTGTCTAATAAGGGGTAAAAGATACTAATGAAAATAAATTTCTTGAGTGTTTAACACCAGAGGCTACATTGTGTTTACAAGCTGAATTGGGTTTTATAGTGTAATTCTTCAGAACAATTTACTATTAATTCATATATTTTCAGATTTATTTAGGCAGATTAGTAAAAGAACGTTGCATGTTCTTGTTCTGTAACATTAACTATTCTTATCGTTAGGATGAATAAAAAAATAAAAAAAACTACTCACTACTCAATTTACGGTTTGTAATTTATTTATCATCATTCTCTGGAAGACATTTTAAACTACACCAGCTGACTTAGAAAGGTCATTTATGGACATTTTCAAAGATGTTCTTACAAACACATAGTCCGAAGCCTGAAATCAACCCAGAAGTACCTTTATGTACCACTTATACTTACATATTTGACTTAGTATTCTATATATACACAACACATGAAGCATGTATTTCAACATGACCAAGTCGAATTCATTCCATGCATCTCTTTTACAATTTTTCCAATGAATTGTAGGACGCCATTTAAGGAATATTCAGATTTTTTGTGGCGTTAGGGTTATTTACGCAGTCACCACGGCTTTTGTTTAAATATACTAGCGGGTGCAATGTTAATTTTATCGTTAAGATTATCCAAACTTCAGCCACCCTACGAAGTATCATAGCTAAGACTATCCAAACTTCAGCCACCCTACGAAGTATCATAGATAAGACTATCCAAACTTCAGCCACCCTACGAAGTATCACAGCTAAGACTATCCAAACTTCAGCCACCCTACGAAGTATCATAGCTAAGACTATCCAAACTTCAGCCACCCTACGAAGTATCATAGATAAGACTATCCAAACTTCAGCCACCCTACGAAGTATCACAGCTAAGACTATCCAAACTTCAGCCACACTACGAAGTATCATAGCTAAGACTATCCAAACTTCAGCCACCCTACGAAGTATCATAGATAAGACTATCCAAACTTCAGCCACCCTACGAAGTATCATAGATAAGACTATCCAAACTTCAGCCACCCTACGAAGTATCATAGATAAGACTATCCAAACTTCAGCCACCCTACGAAGTATCACAGCTAAGACTATCCAAACTTCAGCCACCCTACGAAGTATCATAGATAAGACTATCCAAACTTCAGCCACCCTACGAAGTATCATAGATAAGACTATCCAAACTTCAGCCACCCTACGAAGTATCACAGCTAAGACTATCCAAACTTCAGCCACCCTACGAAGTATCATAGATAAGACTATCCAAACTTCAGCCACCCTACGAAGTATCATAGATAAGACTATCCAAACTTCAGCCACCCTACGAAGTATCATAGATAAGACTATCCAAACTTCAGCCACCCTACGAAGTATCATAGATAAGACTATCCAAACTTCAGCCACCCTACGAAGTATCACAGCTAAGACTATCCAAACTTCAGCCACCCTACGAAGTATCATAGATAAGACTATCCAAACTTCAGCCACCCTACGAAGTATCATAGATAAGACTATCCAAACTTCAGCCACCCTACGAAGTATCATAGATAAGACTATCCAAACTTCAGCCACCCTACGAAGTATCATAGATAAGACTATACAAACTTCAGCCACCCTACGAAGTATCATAGCTAAGACTATCCAAACTTCAGCCACCCTACGAAGTATCACAGCTAAGACTATCCAAACTTCAGCCACCCTACGAAGTATCATAGCTAAGACTATCCAAACTTCAGCCACCCTACGAAGTATCATAGCTTCCTTGTTTCGGACTATCGACGCCGCGACGATCCCCACTCTTCACGGACCTGCTGCCCGTCGTGGCGGGTGTCCGGGTAATCGCCGATGTTTACCTAGGTAAGTCTCTAAGGTGTCGTGAACTACGGCGTGCCGTTCGTGAGACGACTGTTCTCTTTCTCCGTTCTCACGCCACCGCGCTAATTGTATAACGGAATCTCTTAGCCAAAATAATAATAACTGGCTGTCCCACAAACCGAGATTCGGCCGGAAACGGCAGCAAATTACTTAACAGGCTTGATTAATTAATTAGTAGACATACACACAGACTGCATGATTATCCTAAAGTCAGGCTAATGCAGTTAAGCGTTAGAAACCTGAATGTAAACAATATTAATTATACCTGCAAATCATTATGCTGTTAATTATTTAACACCATAAGGTAGTTTTTATTTAAAACTAGCCACTATAACCATGCTTTGCAACGGGGAGGGGCGGCGGAAGGGGCAATTTTGTTATTCAAGTCTGCCGTATCTTTAAAAGATTTTAGAAACAAAATTAACTTGCATTGCTTTTGTCATAAAGAATGTTAAATGATTGAATAAAAACATTCTTACTACACTACAAAGAAAGTAGTTGGCTTCTTTCAACTTGTTATAGTATTAAGAGAAATGGACCGGCAAATCAGCCGGTAAATTTACCGATCACTGTCACATGCAAATGGCCCTTGTTCAAAGAGGTTTAAAATAATTTATTTTGCAGCTCTTAACGAATCTACACATGTGTAAGGGTTATGTTTTACTTATTATGTATATTTCTTGCTGAAGGTGTCGTGAATAGTATCATGAGACTATTCCGTGAAGGTGTTTACATTATGATAGTTACCATGCGAGTCATGCTTTACTTCCCAGCCTTGTAGCGTAATCTTATAAAAGCTCTTCTGAATCAACCACTTGGCGGATTATTTTAATCCTTCGTTTAAAAAATAACAATTTAGAGAAGAAGTAATCAACAAAATAATAAAGAAACCTATACTAAGTCGGTGTTAAAGAAGGCAGTAAAGGCAATGGCAATTACTTGAACTACATGTGATCTCCCATGAACGTGATATAAGGATACACAGATAACACCAAGGTGACGTCACTCGCCAGGTGTCAAATAACGCCCACAGTGACTTACTCTGCTGAATCATCATTCTGTCACTGAAAACCGAGCTTCTAGCGTAGGAGTTGGCAGCATTCTTTTGTATGTGGCCTACCTTGACATATCTTTTGTGATCTTGCAGATTATTTGCCTTTGTCAAACTCAGTGCATCATTTGTTTCGCCGGACGGATGATGTAAACGACACCAAATGGTGAGGTCATGCTACAAAATGAGTTTTGGTACTTGCAATTAATCAAGAGATGTTTTCAAGAATGGTTGATAGAATCCATGAACGTATGGCCATCCAATGGTTCAATCTGATGTCATGACATAAGGAAGTTAAGCAGTCTATATAATTCATAGGATAACATGATGCTTTCGTAGAATTTTTTTATTGATGCGCAGTTACCCTATTGACAAGGACCCAAGATATATTACTAACAACATTACAAATTTACTAATTTATACTGGTTTTAACTGGCTGATCATTATGCTAATCCAAAGCTTAAATGTGCATTTTTCTTAAGAAAAAACCTTACCTTTTAATCAAACCTCTCTAGTAATTCATGGACGATCATAAGACTTTTCTATTTACCAACGAATGCTACTATACTTAAGTAACTTATAGATTGAAAAGCAAATTTTTTCTTTATTGGAGCGAATTTCCATGACCCTCTCTTACAATTCTCTCATATTACAAATTCAGAGTGTTCTTATGTTACGAATTAAAAAAATGTATAATGGGACTATGAGCACGCCGTATGAGTAATTTGTTTCGTCAATTGACGCATGATGAGTTTAAAATTGACAGGATAATCGGTAATAATGAGCTGTTATTGGATAACTATGCACTGAAACAAGGCTGATGCTATGATCACTACACCCTGTTTTTATTTTTTGCAAGTATATAATTTTCCACCTTGCAAGTGAAAGTGACTCCGAATACTGCGAAAAAAGCGCTTCCTTGAATTAAACGTTAATAAGAGGAATCCTAGTTAATGACAGTTCTCAGGTCACAATTTTTAAATTTACCCCTACCTAATCCCAAAAAGATTTGCCATGTTTCAAATGAACACCCAATCTTTAGTTTTGGCAAAACGATGCCATTTCTGAAGTCACCGACCTTTCCTTCTGGAATTCCGGTAATCGGTGACAAGCCTCGTTATCCGCGACATTAAGGTAGCGTTCTCCATGGTAACGAGCCTGGACAGCTACCGTTGCGACCACAAGATTGTCCAACGCTCCATTGGATTGCGGTCTGCCTCGTTGCTGCTCGCGTCGACAAACACCGAGAACAATGGCGAGAGGTGGTGTTAAAACCATCATAATACTACATCGATGGGCAAAACTTACACGAACGTTCGAGGCATATGCTCGAACTGATCTGTGGTCTGAGGGTAGTTTTGGATCATACAAACTGATCCGGGGGTCTGGCAGGTAGATAATAAGGTGACTTGGAAACATGCGAATTGATCCTCGAGTCGTTATCGAAGTCTTCCTAGTATCTGAGAGTAAAATAAACTGAATAATACCACAGACTATATACTGTTAATGGCCTATTGTCTCTGATAATACACATTTCCTTACACCTTACCTTGTATTGTATTTCCTTACACCTACTAATATGATTTGGCATATTACCTAAATTTAGCAATTTAATTTGTTTCCAATTAAAATAAAAAATTATATTTTCTAAAATTCCTAGCAAAATTAGATTGCGTTTAAATATTCTATAAGTTTTGATATTAAACAATATCTACAAAACTATTTGCCGTAAAGTATATTTCGTACCCGTTCGAGACAAAGTCAAGAACATAAAATGATCGAGAGCTGCAAAACGATTTCAGTCCGTAGTACGAACGCTATTTTTCACCATACTATACCCTATTACCACCATTTACCACAATAATAATGCAAACTGATGGTCAATACCACTACAACTTTAAGGTTATGTGAAGAAATAATTTGAGGAATCAGCAAAAATAAAAATAAATAGTTGCTAGGCAATGGTGACAATAACACAATTCTATTGCAATGCTATGGATTTTAATTGTGTATTTAAAATGCATTCATGTTTTAAGTAAGTAAGCGGACAGCTGATTTTGCGGCCCCGGGCCGTAAAAACCTGCTCGGTCCCCAAATTACGACGACAGCTGGCATGGTCAGCAAAACGTAACTTTCAGCCACCAATTAACGTATGTAATACAGCTAAAAACATCATAGAGTGGTGAAATAACTACTTTCATTGGCAACCTTCAAATAACAAAGACAGTCATACACATTTATCTAGCAGTGAGAGAAATACATACATAACAAATAACTTATAAAGAATAGTTTGAACTTTCAGTGATTGCCCTCAATCTTACGACAGAAGTCATGTAAAGAATGGTTCAAAAAAGGAGCATCTTAGCTGTCAGCTAAAAGTAATCTATACATGATGGATGTTAATTATTAAGCTTATTACAACGAGACAAATATCACAAGACTATGCTATAAAACATAAGAACCCCAAGTAAAATTAATTGAGGTTCTTTAAGAGATTAATTTGTTAATTTAAGAGTTTAATTTGTTGGTTATTGTCGATTCAAACGAATCCAAACAGTATTTGAGGAAATAAAAACACGTGATAATATGCTGTGAATTTTTTTAGAGCCTCCATTAAGAGGCGACACATCAGCTGGAAGAAAAAAATAGGTTAGATTAGGTCAACTTTACTTATTCAACAAAACTGTGAAGCTTACATCTAGGAGTGTATTATTTATCTCATGGTATTTTAAAATGGTGAAGACTAAAAAATGATAAATTTCGAAATTAAAAGTTGTTAGATTGAAACCTTCAAACGACGTAACTAGGCCACTGTTGAGTGGGGTCTCAGAATATATTTCCAAGAAAATTATTTCCCTTTGGTTCAGTATCGCCCCCACTTTTTATCCCTGACAATTTCGCAAGCCCATTTGGCAACTAATTACAGTGATGGAGCTGTCAGAGCCCCGGTGGTCTGTCACCGTCGCCATCTTGATGGACGTCCGCGAATATTCCCCAGATGGGCTCGCTCGTTATTACCAGGAGTTGAGTGATTTTGTTTAAATTGCTGTTCCTCGTACCGCGGCGGCTGATGCGCCTCGTCTGTTGTGTTTGTATAGACGCTTTGCAGCTCTCTTTCCAAGTCATGGAATGACAATTTAGATCAGGTGATTGTTATGGATTTGGTTTCCATCTTAGCATTTAGGGGCCTAGTTTTTGTATAAATACTTATAATTACAAATTTAAATATTCCAATTAAATAAAAAAAAGTAAATTTCTATTAGTACAGTACTCTTTGTTATTGCAAATTCTACAAAAAGGATGGTCTAGTATTTGAGTAAAAAAAAAAAAACTCAAACATAAATCAACGAATCAAATTGCGTAGCTACAAGTAATATTATTAACACATAATGTTGAGCTCATTTGCCCATACCCACAAGACACAGGGGCAGTTACATTCTGAAAGAAGTAATAGAGGAAAGCATTCCTGCGAATCTCTAGGTTGAGGAGTTTGAAGGCCAAGACCGTGGGAAGAGGCGCTCCAGTTGTAGATGTGGGTCTCGGTACCTCAACCTCAAGTAATTATTTCATACCGGCATCTAGGCTACGCTCTCTTCTAATGTCGCAGATTCCTCAAATGAGCGGCTGACCTGGAAACAGACAAAGCTTCGCCGGTGAGAAACCAGACACTGCGGACGAATTGGCTAATTCACACACATGAATGTTTACTTTCCCGAAGACCGAGCAGGTGAGAGAAAGTTTAATGTGGTGTGATCGCTAGACATGTACAAGTTCAATTGCCATTTTATTGGAGGAGGATGTTCCAATCATTTCGAAGGTTCGGTATTACCCCAGAACCTTTTACTACAGCTTTCTAATGGTTCGAATTACGAGTAATCGTAAAGAAAACGAATCCAAACAGTATTTGAGGAAATAAAAACACGTGATCATATGTTGTGAGATTTGTTTGGAGCCTCCATAAAGAGGTGACACATCAGCTGGAAGAAAAAAAATAGGTTAGATTAGATCAAGCTAGGTAAGCGTCATTCAAACCTTAATATTATTGATAAAAGTCACTTCATTGAAACAAAGACGTACAAGATTTATGTATTTTAAGCTGAATGATCTATATAGTGGGTGGGTTTAAGCTGCAGTGGATAATCTGTTAAAGTAAGTTACTGACTACGATTAGATTTAATGCAGGGATTGAGATGCACTGCTACCTACTCAATTCATTTCCCTACATCGAGCCCAATATATTTCTAATTAGTTACCCTAACTATTTATAAACCGTTTGGTAAAGTCCTTAGTTGCATAAGTGTGCTTTCTACAAAAATACTGTTACAAGGCCTCTAAAAAAAATAAAAAACTTTTTCGGGTGTATAAAAATTCCGAATGAAACTCGATATTCTCATAAGCTTCACACCACCCACTAAAAACCTTTCGAGTTCTACGCCTTACAAAATATTGTTTTTCTCCATCAACAACTGCGACATTCATCAACTGAACGGATCGCATTATGTAATACGAATTCCATTCTCATGACAAAAGTACAATCCATAATGCGGAATGACATTAGCCATCCATCTTGATGACAATGGATTCTCACGAGTCGTCAATGTTCCTATTCCTCGCCAATAAGACAACTGTACACGACGCTAGACGGAAGAGTCCAGGACCGTTAGTGCAATATGACGCCGACTTTTGTCATTAGAGCGTCATGGGAACCGCGGCTAGTCCGCTACCTTCGTCTCTGGGGCAGTGAGAGTAGAGGTCCTTGAGACAAACAAACTGTATGTTATGAACCCATTGCCAAAGGTAAAATATGTATTGGAGGATAAAATATGTTTTTATATACAAATCAATGTTTATGTATTGAAAGCTTACGTTTAGTAACTATGTACTGAAGTTGGATGAAGAAAATTGTATTTGCCGAGTTTAACAATCAGGTTTAAGATGTATGGCTACATATTGTCATACAATAGTATTTCATGTAAACGCAAGTGCTACAAACCACATTTCTGCAAGAAAACAAACATAACTTGGTACAATTTAACACAATGTATTTGTAAATTTGTAGATATACAAACAATAATTCCTTAACATTCAACATAATTACGCCAACTAACGTAATTGTAGTACTCTATGCTCCTCAATATTACCATAGAGTAAACATACTAGGGAGTATGTTTAATCTATGATATTACCTAGAATAACAAAGTGCGTACATGCGTTTTTTGACATCAAACGAGAGTAGAGGGAGGATAAAGTGATCTATGAGAATGAGAATATGTTTTACAACAAATATGGTTAATTAGGCAAATAGGAGATCGTATGTCTTCCAAGTATTTCGATTTCGTTACTAAACATATTATTTATTTCTCAAATAAAGCACGAACCTCCTATTAGAGAGACAATGCACATGGTTGGTTTGTTATAGTGGCTTAAAATATATGATAGTGGGGTATCCGTCCTAAATGCTAGGGTTTAGAGATACGACAACCTATCTAGTAATTAAAATTTGGTACCTCAGGCAAGGATAACCTTATCAACATTGGAGAAGTCCCTAATACAATGAATATTAAATTGAAATTGAGAGACAGCTGAATAATCAAAAACAAGTGAAAGTTTCAGAAAATTTAGCCTCGCGTTGGGTTAATGCGTGATGTGCTAACTTTCAAGCCAAAGACTGCTGTGCGCCCAGCGGTGGACCCTATGATTAGGATTGCAGGTTTTGGAGGTCTGCACGGGACGAGAACCCTCGAGCTTGGGTTAAGATTGATTTGCGTGACCGTAGATTGTGCATTTTGATTGACCTGTTACTAACCTTCCGACTCATGGAATATATTAGTACAGTAACACAGAATTCTTCGTATCTATTTGTATTTATTTTTCGTAATAGTCTACGAATAAAAGTGTTTTAACTGCATTTTGTACTGCTGCAACGTAGATGTTGACGAATTTTACTAAATTTCATAACAAAATCAATGAAGATTAATATCTAATCTGTATCTTCTACATTCTTAACTTCGAATGTCGATATTTTTTGTTTGGTTTGATGGTATACTTGTTCGTAGTTTTTTTGGACGCTGAATACTTTGTGAAAATATTTTTCTTGTGTTCAATATAATATATTTGACCTTATTATCATCAGCAAAACGGTAAACAATATTTTTCGACATCATATAGTTATTTTTCAGTAATACGTAAAACATTTAAAGTGACCCAATAAATTTAATTCTTTTATTGATTCTGTACAAACAAAGACGGAAAGTCTATAAAACAATCGTGAAAGTCTTGTAGGTACTAAATCATATATCCAAGCAGGTCGCGCCTCGCTTGTAAAAATTGCCCCAAAAAGAGCCACTTTCGCTCCCACTGATGAAAACTACACTTTTTAAAATTTGTTCGTAAACCCACACGGTGTAACAGTCTTTTAACAGTTTCTAATCAACGAAATAGCTCTTGGTATATGGTTATACTATGCACTCTTGTTCCCTAAACCTTTAACCTCTCAATGCAGGCTTATCGCAATTCAGCCGGTTCATTCATATTGGTATTTTCTATAATATGTGCCTTTAAACACCGTTTAGTAGTACTCTTACTATTTCAACGGTAAATTGTTGTAAATCACAAGAGTGCTGCTACCGCAAGGTGCCAGACAAACCAGAAGTTCAACAACCTTGACAATCAGCGGGATCATGAGAGAACACAGCCGGTCAGTATCAGACAGACATGCCATCACCACACTAGAATCCATCACAGGGCAGAGAGGATAATGGCTACAATTAATGAGGTGGCTGAGCCATTAGATGGAGGTTGCAAATGATCCATCAGAGCAATGTCCAGCCATCACTGGTGCTGCAGCAATCAACGGCTATAGATCGCGCTGCCGGGTCTGCCAACCACATTTACGATCTTGTCCTGATGATGGATGCGGCGGAGGTGCTGATATGGTATATATAATACTGATATATATAAGTATATATATAATACTGGTATATATATAGAAGTATATATATATAATACTGGTATATATATAAGTATATATATATAATACTGATATATATATATATATATATATATATATATATATATATATATATATATATATATACTTGCAGTGTAAAATCATACTTGATTGTTGCATGTTTTTGCAAAAATGTTTAAGAACAATAATGGTGTCAAACTATAATCTAGCCGAAAATGTCGAACTTGATAATGCACGTGAGTGGGAGTTGTAGTTTTCAAATGCATTGTTGGATTGAATTATGGCACCATTACACCAGGGTGCCTATTTTAAAGCGGTGATGAGTGAGGAATGAGTTTTGTATGAATTATATGACATCTTTGTTACTGACAAAGATTAGCTGACGGTTGAGACTGGATAATTTAACACAAAATTATATAACGTGGCTCCATGAATTTCAATTGTTATTGAATGTTCCTAAATTTTGTTGAGAAGCAAAAGAGACTAGAAGTTACAAAATAAGTAGTTTTCACAGACACATTTTTGAATATATGACTACTTCTACTAAGCACGTTTGAGCAACACTACTCTAAGAGAAGTTAGTTTATTTTTAGGTAGTATGTCTCAACAGGTCCTTTCAGCTAGTCTATCTCTTTTTGGGAAGTATCCTGATAAAACAACATATGAGAACTTAAATAGTTGTATTTGGTGTTATGGCCCACAAACAAAGCAGTTTAAGAATTTATTCAAGCATAAGCCAGTTCCGAAAGACTTTTTATAATTAGTTAAACAGTTTAAAATGGTTCATGTTGTGTAAATATCTTAACCGTTTTTCACAACTAACAAAAATAGAGTACTGTAAAAGAATAATCATTTACCTTTTACTAGATTCAGATCGGGAATCCTGGTCTACAACCATAAACGTGACAACAAATCTCGAACTTTGTCTCTTCTATCACTCACGCACATCGCTCTAAACTGACCTCTGGTTAACCTCAAAACGCGTAATCTAACAAAATCTAATGAAGTACATCCTGCAGATTATCGTTTCCATGCTCTATCGCGGAAGTACGGAAGTGACCATCACGGTAACGGTTCTTGTATAGCAATAACGCTTATTAATTGCTCCACTTGCCGCAAGATGGAGCAACTGGTTGAGATGTTCCCCTCTGTTTGTATAGTAGGCCACATGTGCGCTGCCCGTAGCCCGTGCCGACACCAGTTCTACATTGCTACTAAAACATGGGTGTTGTGCAACATGTATCGCCTCTTCCACTTTGAATATGTTTGTACTCCCTTTTAAGGATTATGCTAAACAGGCGTAAACCATTTGTTGCTGAGTAAATGCGTTTGACAACGTCATTGGTCAATACCAAACATGTTAATGAAAGAGAACAATTAAAATTATCGTCTTGTTACTATCAAACAAAATTTTTTTGTTAAATATATAAACTAATCGATAGGCTAATAAAAGTTTTCTTTTGCACTTAAGGTCCAGAATTGATCTAATTTGACTAAGCCAAGTAAATTCATCGGGTTATGCTCGGACTATAAAGTTGTGAGCATTTCACCAGGTTTCTCAACATTAATTGTTTATGAACACATGTCCTTTAACTACAGATTCTACGTAAATACCCAGTGAACTAGTTTGGGTCAAACAAATATATTAATCAAGTGGTGTAACATCGATATGATAGAACTTTTGCAAATCGCGATCCACGTAGAAATACTCATTTGAGGTTGTTTATTTTTTATGACCATATTAATTTCAATACATAGTATTGTTTGTTGGCATGCTGTGCTCGTTGATGACTAAATACAGGGTTTCATGGAAAGGGATCTTAAATACAAAAATAGTTCTCTTAGCTTTCGAGACATTTAAATAGGTAAAATTACACCTTCAAGTTTGTTACGGACCTCCTATACACGTGTATTATATAGCTAAAGCCGTCGGTAATTGGGGGACTTGAACTCTATAGGAAATATTCAACTCCTCAACTCTTTTCCATTAAAATTGTCGGCGTTTTCAAGTTCGAGACTTTTGTGGATGAAAAATTGGACAAGATAAAATCGTAAGATACCAGGCTCAAAATGGATTAGTAAGCTTCCATTCACAAATAGCTTGAAGATGTCTCCAGCGCTGAGAGTGATACAATAACATGCAACAAACAACAGAATGTCGGTTCGTTGATATATGAGACGGTGAATGAAGTTCTCAAACGTAAGAAGTCCATTCCAAACCACGGACCCTGAGTTGAAGCGGCCACACTGTTGACCACAGATCAAATACGTAAAAAACCATAATGTTCACCACAACCCGGGAGTATATAGCAATTGAACCAGACAGCACTGGTCTAGGGTTATTAACTTAAATAACCTTTCTCTGCAGAAGCATAAGCAATGACGCGGCTTGCGTATTCAAGATGCAAACAATCTCATCATCTGTTGGAAAAGAAATCAATAATTGCTATTAGATGGTTCAGAGGTATATTCAACAACCACTCATGAGATATATATCATGATGTATAATATATTCTCTGGGACTATTAACCCAGATGTCATTGATATTTGGGGGTACTAAATATTCCTACCTAATAAAACCTTTAGTCACAGTTAGTAACAAATCTTTTCAAGGCATCTCACTCTATTCTTCTTTGTCATTGTTAACTCATAGTTAAAATTAAACCAGTTTTGCAACCCTCTTAATGTGTAATAATGATAGAGATATCCCTATTAAGCATAGAAACTAACTTAAGAAAGTAATTTTTCTACGAGAAAAAGTGCCATCTAATCCAGAAAAAAGAATCTAGTCCAGAAGAAATCTAGTAAAGAAGAGGATTTTATGATAAACAGGCACTTCGCAATATCCTTCAGAGAAATCGTGCAAAACAACAAATGTAAACAAAAAAACTTCATTAACTTGTCCACTTACATAGTAAGCTCTACTTCTAAATTGTCATTCCCACACAAGTCCAGAAGACTTTATTGCACTAGTGTGGAAGCTACAGCGTACCACAGCTACACGTTACAGGCTGTCCTACACCTTGCTGCTTGTAACCTGTTTAGTCTTCATGTAAACTCTCCTGGCAACTTGTACGCGTCATTTCCCATCATGATGGGTGATTTTTAAATCAATGGAATTACCTCCATGCTCTATGCAAATGACGCCGTCCGCCTTCTTATGACAGCTTCTCTACTTCTTCACGTTGTTAATTCGCCATTCCAGAATAACTGGACGATGATAAAAATTGAAGATTTAAAGTTCAACCACCTTATCTCTAATGAGGATGGATTAATAACGGTCCCGGCTTATAACAGTTAATAATTGCTAACAAAAACTAAAACACAGTTCTCTCTCAAAACGTAAATACAATGCGAAACGTACTTGGAATAAAAACGAATACCTTTAAAGTAAATAATTGAAATTCCTCAAATGTTTGAATATTTACGGGAAATTGAGTCCATGGCGCAATTAAAAGTTGAGATTTAGATGAATATTTCCATTTCAAGTAAGTTCTGCTCTGAAATTTCATTAGGTAAACTCAAAGTCGTGACATTATTCCACAAACATTTTTAAAAATGTACTATCTTACCGTGCGAATTCCATAGTAAAAAATCTTTCAGACCCTTATGAGCTTTACCCTCATAGCAGTAGAAAAATATGTAACTTTGGTTCTATCCAAACGAATAAAATCATCAACAACAATAAAAATAGGAAAATCATACATTCGGCTACCGAAACTACAATAATAACTTAACGGATTTCATAATACCTCATCAGTAATTACAAAGTACCACGCAGGGCAATACTGTTTAGTTAAATGCCATTGTTTTAACATCAGTTTAGCAAAGCCGATATTGCTGTGATACGCATGTTGTTCATCCTTTCATTTAATTCTATATCTCATACTTCACGTGCTAAATCTATTTGTTGGGACTAGACATTATGAACAAAGCTACATAATTGGGTTTAACTTCCTGGAATTAACAAAAGAAACATATTTGATTTAACATACACTCCAGACAAAACAGATTCCATTCCAGTTGAGCAACCGGTAGAGAGTGGAATAGTTGACTCGGTATCGCAACAGGTTAGCATATCTCGAAACATCTACTACATATTCACACAGACATGAATGATGGTGGTTGTGATGAATAGAGGAAGACAATGACTATGATAGCTGTCATTAAACTGTCGTCAACCGCGGCCTTGTACTCTTGACCTAAAAAATCATCTGGATCTGCACAAGAAAACAGTAATTCCACAAACTAGCTACTTGGTTTAAATTATACCGTGGGAACGGCAGAGGATGTTTGTCTTTTGTTGGAGGGTCTCAAAATAAACATGGAGGAATATATAGTTCAGACTATACTTTATAATCCTGTACTACCCCTATATTATACTGACTACACACATCATCTACACTTACATACTATCTAGATAGATAGTGTAAGGGGGTCAGTGTTATTATACGCTTACACTGATCATGTAAAATTTATTTGTATATGAGACAATAACATGGCTAAAGAGGAGACAAATCTTAGATTAGTCCCGATCGCCCATCAACCCTTGACACCAGCGATGATGTCACATCAGCGGTAAAATAAAATTAGACGCGTTTTATCTCAATTTCTGTATGTCTGTCTGTCGACGCTCAAGAAGAAATTGTACACCCTCTTCGTGGAAAAACGACAAAACAGATCATGATGAAACTATTCATATGTATTCTCTACATGCATAAGAAGGTCTTTAACTACTTGAAAAATGCCTAAGTAGATAAATACTTCACAAATACATCAAACAATATTTAGCTTATAGACATTAGTAAACGCGTAGCTACATTCACTCGACCACTTGTTGCTTAGCATTGACTGTTCCTGTAGCTGTCTCATAGCTTTTAAATAATATAATATAAATAATATAGGATTAACAGGTTCAGGACCGTCCGTCACACTTCTCTGTAGGCTATGTAGAGTCTCCAGACACGCATGAGTGAGTGCGTTAATTTAGTTCTTCTTTTTGTACGAAAAACCAAAAACTATCGATGTTTCTTTAAAAGGCTCAGGTGGCCTAGCTAGTTTAGTCTCTTTATCTAATACAAACTGAAGCTAAAACAGACTCTGACACTTTTAAAAAACCAAACGGTTATCCAGCACTTGTCAATCCTCAAACCCACCTAAAACATCTAGAAAATGTGCTCGAAAAGTAGAGAGTGAGCAGAGGTTAACTGCAATGTGCGCATTGTTAACACACCGCATCACCGTTTGGGCCGGATACTGGATAGTTCCTTACTATCAAGGATTTATAGAGAGCTAAGCCGCAGTCCTGGCTTCCTGGCTACCCACGTCTTAGCTGCATTGTTATAAGCAGGCATTATTTTCATTCAATGTTAATCCCTTGACTGGGAGGACAGACTGTCTTGGTTAATTAGGGATTAGTGATTCCAGCTTTGAGAACCGCCGCGCCGTCGGTAATTGCAATGGGACATCCTTGCTTTGATATAGTACAAATAAACAAGCGATAGTTTAACTAAGGTCGAGCACCTCCGCAGATATTCACCTGAAGGTCACTTTGCCTGTGAGAATGCGGAGGTTTTGAATGAGTTGTGAAAACTAAAACGAATTGGTAATTGAAATGATTTAGATAATAAGAGTGTCCTGGATAATGTTATTACGTTTCGTACTTTAAAACCTGAATAACGTGGCATAACCTAAAACGTTCGCATTTATTTAGGCTACTCATCAGGGGAAGCGGAGCAAGTGCCAGCCTATTATTGCCGTTGGGGCTTTAAAATGTCAAGACCATCAGGTAGGTCTGAGTTAACTCACGATATCGTAAGAGTGATTCAGGGTTAGTGGTACAAGGTTTGTTAACCCTGCAACCCCCCACATGTCAACCTTTCCACCCCCATACCCGCCGCACCGTGGAACCGGTCACTGATACCTGGCCGGTACTCGCAACGCCAAGCTCAGGCTATAAAATGACCCTCATCAATGTTCTTAGGCAACTGGCACTCGCCCTGCACTCCCCATCGGATTTACTTAATAGGTCTATAAATTTAGTGAGTGATTTAATTTGTAGATCACATTTCCAAATTTTACTCCTGTTTAATAAAAAAGGAGCATCAGTAATACAGTGGTACTCCCATTAATTTAATTTAATTTGGAATTTAATTAAAATTTATCGTATAAACCAATGTTAACCAATGTTAGGAAATAATAAAATATTTCAAGGACATCATTTTATGGATCAAAAAATCTATGCATATTAAAAAGTTTTAATTTCGAGATACATATTATATTTAATCATAAGTACGTCTGTTTTGTAGGATTTCTGAAATCGCATCGTGTCTACTCCTTTATTTAATGGTAATACTGTATTGAGAAAAATATTTCCTTTTTATGCCTACTTCCTAAAGTATATGGAATCTGTTTCAGTAGAGTAATATTATAAAATACACCAATTTGTTAAAAGTGGTTTAACCTATTATAAACATTCAGTAATCAAAGTTTTGTTTACAACGTTACAAGACACTAACTTCATATGTCATTAATTATAAACTTTGTGATGTAAGAATAAAAAAAGCGTTGCATGCTTTCAACAGTCGCTACAGATATTTTTAGACTTGTCTCCACGTCGCGTCGTCTGCTAGAGTGCTTGGCATTATGCGGTGTCATGAAGATAGTTAGCGGTCTCAACTCATTACCTGAGTTGTTTTCTTCCTAGGGGATATTCCCAAGTCACGTGCTCATGCGATGGGGGAAGGAGGGTCACGCGTGCCTTCTCAAGGTTGGGTAATCTCTTAATCTAAACCGACAATCCACGGAATCATATGATAAACTCTTCTACTGCTATGTGTAAGCATATTATTGTACTTGCTGGGAACGATTGAATCCTACAATCTTCACTAACGCATTTCGGATATGTTACTATCCTAGTAAGTTCACAAACCTTGTATAGGTTTGGATCGCTATCGCTTAAAAGAGTTTGCCATACAAATATAGATACGGAAAGTAAATACAAGAAACATCTAAAAACAATTAATTCATATATTTACGCTTATAATGTTGACTCACAAGATGGTAAATATACATAAAAAGATAGCAGTGTTGATGGATTTCGATTGGACACTCCAATCATCAGACCCAATAGGCAAAATCGATCGACCAGTGCCATATTTTAATGTGAATTAACTGACTGGGTAGCAGATGGTTTTATAGTACTCGCCCAGAAATATGAATGCCACTGGATCGACCCAATTTAGGACTATGGTGCCATTTTTCATTGGGCTATCAACCTTAACCGATATTATAAATAAATGTCGACGCTAGATACGAAAATGACAAGGGTTACTACTGTTCTCTTAAATAACAATTTATACTCGTACACACAATAAATTAAAACAAATGAATAAAAACGTTGACAATACCAAAAGCGTCGATAAAGTTTCTTCCTGTCAAAATGGAATAGTAGTTTACGCAACGATTGCGTAAAAACTATTAACGCGAGTTGCGTACACTACTTTACCTACGACCGTTTTTTAATTACTATCAATCTGGATTTAATTACTAACAATCACTACTGATAACTTTTTAGAGAGGTTATGTTTTCGTGTATTGTCATTGCCACTGAAAGTGATGCAACGACTTGTTGTATAATCAGGTGATTTCCTGTAATTACGTGTTTGTTAAACTTCGTTAAATATTACATTGCTATAGGTCGGCCGCTTAGAAAGCGACCTCCTCCAGCATTGGTTTAGCATTGGCGCGCAGGTCGTTTAAGCGGCCGAACTATAGCAACATTCTTACCATAAATAATATTGTATCAGGTACAATTCGGCAAATATTTCATTTATTTTTGGACAACTGAATAATATATTGACACAGTTAATTTACAACATTTTAATTCAAAACAAACGGATCAACAATTAAATTGGTAAACTGATCAGTTGATCAGCTGATTAGTTGACGTTCGAAGCATTACAAGTTTAATTATTTTCTCTCAATACTTGGACCTCATTGGTCCGTTACCTGTGTTGATATGAGAAAAACTATGCTGATATGAAATGAAACTATGCTGATATGAAAGTAAACAGCTGTTAAGTGAAACTTTTCAATTCTAAGAACTGAACTGAAATGGCTACTTTAAAAAACGGTCGTAGGTAAAATATATTCCCCCATTTAACAGATGGTACCGCAATTCTACTCTAGTGGGGTTAAAGACCTGTGGAGTGTAGGGGCCTTGGCCGAAAACTTTATCTCTAGGTCTCTGGCCAACCTCAGTGACTTTCACTAGATCCAAGATAGCATTCTGACTACGGACGGATAAAATTAGCAAAGTAAGGTCTGCAGACTTACCTTTCTACGAGCAAACATGCTTTAGATCGTATCTTCCATAATTAGATGCACTACTTTAATCCAAACGTCACATCATAGCTTTTGAGTGTAAAACATATCAGATATGCTATATTTGTCATGTATACGAGATAAACATCCTTACTTTATGCATAGCAGCACCTTTATAGGTGTTGGGTTGGGCAGTTGTTGAAATGTTGCTATTTATTAGTATTAGATTCTAAATACAACATGCGAGTTGAACAGGTCCATAACTTGATTAGGACCTGACTTGAATTAAGTTGCTTATATTATATAGTGGTTAAAAGTTGAGGAGTAGAATAAGCAATACAACGCGTAAAAACCTTATAAGGGACCTAATTTGTGATATGTTATGTCCAAATCGAATATTGTTACTATATATTGTTTATATCGAGATTACACAGTATTTGATGATTGCTGCTTACTGAATGAGATTAAACAATAACGATAATTTTACTTAATTTTGATTAATTATGCTATCAAAAGCTACGAGACTTAGGTTAAACCTAGTTTGAGCTCTTACGAAATTATGTACTGTATACGTTAATTTCCCTGACTAGTATTAGATAAACTCATCCAAGTCATAATCATTTAGGTCGCCGGTTCAATCAAATGGAAAAAGAAGCTAATTGATAACTCGTATCTCGTGAATCCACTCTTGATTTTGATTATTGGACTTTCAATAGCAAAAAGAAGCTATTATTGGTCAGTAAAGAGACTTAACTCATAATAAGGATCGTATACACACAGTTACGTCCACATCTTAATTGGTAAAAATAATTTATAATATTGCATTTACAAACATAGAAACCTGATAATCCAAACAGCTTCCTTCACAAACTTACAACCCAAAACTACATTCACATTTATCGTACTTCAAAACCGAATATTCACACACAATACAAGCCATGTGTTGTCGCAAAAAAACCACAGGAAACATTGCAATTCAGCTGACCATAGAGCAAGTAACATTTCCTAGAAAGGAGCGCAGCGTAACACTACTCCGTTTGCACGACCATTCTTTCTCTATGGGAACGAGTGTGCAATTCTGACAAATACACTACATTATGGTGCCACTTTATATCACAGTACCTCATGAATACTGATGTAAAGCAAACAGAACACATGTGTTTTAGACGGTGTTACCTAAGGCCACTTACATATGCGAGGGAAATTGGTTGAAACATCATTGTTTAACGTTACTTATTTTACTGGCTAGTTAGGCTATTATTAAACTAGCTATTTCTTTATTTCCCAATAGGTGTTTAGGCTTTTGTCATAGTAAAATTAAAACGACATTGTAAGTCTTTAGTAAAATACATTTATTCTCATGATGGTATAGTCTTCATGTGAGGGACTACGAACTGTAAACCTTTGATTCTTTTCATATACAACTGTGAAAACAACCATATTCCTCTAGTTTATACATCTTGGTCAAATGCAGTGACAACAATTCTGATTTTTGAAAGCTTAATTAGCTTTGTTAAGAAAAACTTGGACATCAAGAGTATTCTCAGTGTCCACCATAACACCATGTATTACCTCTGACTGTGATTATCCAAGGCTTTAGATACAGTTAGAAAACCCACATACTTAACTTAATAGTGTACAAGTATCTCAGTCAGTGTCAAAACCATTCATACAAATTTCTTCTTAGATTTACGGTCTCGCATCAACTGAGCGAAGATTATCTTAACTGAGCGAAAGCCCTCGAAGGGTCCCCAAAAATGTTCCTTAACTGAGCAAAACCCGTCCAGGTATATGCGAGTTGTCGGGACAAGGAATGTTCTTGTTTATGTAGAATCATATCACACCCGCATAACCTAAACTACCCTAACCTAACCTAACCTAACATAACATAACATAACCTGACAGCAGTGACCAAATATACAAGAATTCATATTTTACGCCGTGTTGGGTGGGAATGCAATGTTCGTTATAAACTTATGTTTTTCAAGAGCTTTATTGTGGAGCTGATAGCCAGTCGAAGGATACGTAATAAATGTACACTCTCCATACTGTTTTGGTTTTGATAAATTCTTAAATGGTCACTTCTAAGAATTGTAAAGTCAAAGAGGGCCGCCGATTCGCTCAGTTAAGGAACGTCTCTGGTGGTTCCCTGAAGTGCTTTGCTCAGTTCAGGACACCCCGACTACCTGACTCATTTCGCTCAGTTAAGGCCCGACCAGATTTACTGACACCAAATCCTACTGCCATTCCATTATGGTACTTTCTCAGACTAGTTCCGCCCCAAAACTTGCTCCAGTTTACCACAGATAACACTCTATTCCAGACCCGGTCCTGTTTCGTTATTGTTGATCCACGACCCGCTGTTGTTGCGTGATGTATGCCGTTCGCAGGTCGCCGCGGGTCAACCTCAACTCCGACAAGAAGATTGCACGGTCCACAGTTCGAATTCTAAATCACACCTCTTGTATTTTGCACCTATATCCGTAACGGTTTGGAAAGTTATGAAATAGACTCCTCTGGGGATATATTGATGATTGTTTTTCGAGGTTTTTTACACTTCCTCATCTGATTTCACCGATGTTATCTATTTGACAAATCAGAACAATAATAGTAGAGGGAATATTAGTTGTCTCGTAATCTCTGTAGTATTTTGTAAAAGAATGTAAAAGATTATTTGGTTTTGTTAAATCAAAAAATCATAATTAAAACTTTTATTTATATTATGATAATGGCATGCAGTACCCTACTCAGAGTAGGTAAATTCATTCAAGAAAGGGAATGATAGAGACTTCTGGGATATAGAATAGAGTAAAATGAAAATTTCATGCGGAGCTTGATCGTAATATTGGAAGCACAGAAGGAAGAAGAGGGTGAACAAAGAAAGTGTCATATATTTGATCTGAAAATGGTTTGGTTAAGAATGTGTTTTAGAACAAATATGTCGGAGTTAATGGAAATTATGAAGTTTCTGTCAGTTAATAATTGAAAGGAAAAAAGACGAATTAAATTGTACTGTATACTTTATTTGACTCCCGTACCTATCAATAGTACTGTGAAATATTGAATGAATACGATCTCATCATAACCGGAGAAATTGTAACTTCCAAAATGTCTTTGAAAAAGAGGATAGAATGAAACTATGCCTCATGAATACCTACATGACTAATTGTGCCTAGCAGAAAGTCTATGAAGTAGAGGCCACCGTGACTTCCAGCGGCTATTTGAGGAAGAGGTGAAGATGAGTAAGGAAATGCTGGATATTCACTAAATAACTGTAGCATCAGATCCTTACTGGGGAGACGAATGAAGAAGTCTTATAACCTGACGAAGTGAAGCTAGCTGATCTTTGAAGGAAAGGAGGGGGTGGATGAAAATGGTGTATATTATCCAGTCACTTCCGGGCTTTATTGAAGACGCACGAGCTGGTCTGCGTGACACACTTGCGCAATGATGAGGCAACGAGGCGCCTGCAGCCGAAGTCTAGGACTGACGTTGGGGCACCTCAGGGGCGTCGCCCGGGGCCTTTGATCTTTGAACATGATGTCGCAGATTTCATGATTGTCTTAGGGGATTGATTGTTTTATCTCCAAAACAAACGATTTGTTACAGGTTGCAAAAAATTGGATACAAATTGCAATAACTGTTTTCACTATTTATTTCTAACGAGTATATAATGGTTTTCCGCCAATCCATTACCTTTTAAATGCTTAATATACTTTACCGAATAGGTGGTGTGGCGATGAGGTTAATGAAATTTTGTGATTGCAAACATTGGTATTTGTGGTTTTGCTATTGATACAAACCATAACTTCCTTTATGCACTTCCTTTGTGCTTAATTGTATAAAAATCCCATAATTACATGTTTAACTAAGTCGTGAGTCAATAATAACATATTTATAATTAAATGTTTTATCCGGTTGGGTATACAATCATTTAGTTTTCACTTAATTAAGAATTAACTTTATATTTATTCATGTTGAAGCCTTCCGGAATTGGTAATCAATTATAACATCAATTATTACGTAACCTGTTATAAGAATTAACGTAAAGTGTCGGCAGGACCACCGGCCATCTTGGATCTTCTGCCTATAACAGCAATGTTAATGGTTCAAGAAATGTTAATGAAATTCACACGGAAAATATATTTAAGAATCACATAACATTTTCTGCTCGGTAATCAAGCTTACGGTGCGTCATTAATATGCTTCAACGTGAACGCATGTTTTTGCTGATTGGCGCTAGGACAACCACCGTTTAGCCTGGCATCTGACGGTTCACAACAATGCAAAATTATTGACTCCTGCCGATTCTTAAGGTTGTCCTTAGAAAAGTCTTGGGAAAAGGGTAGACAGATAGACACCACTTTCGTTTTTGAAATGATGGAGACATAAGATGGATAATAATAATAACGCGAAAAATTCCTAACCTCTCAAGGTAGTTTGACTAATACATCCAATACGTTTAAAAGCCCTGCAAAGTAACACGGACTCATAGCTAGTTGTGAGCTAAATGAGCACATGTCTCTACAAAATATTCAAAGAACACCAGGAATGTTAATAACGAGATGATGCACGTCCCTGCTCAACATGTTTGGAGCGATTCCAGCCTCAGCGTGAATTAATTACAAGACATAGTGGTCAATGACGGCACAAGAATCTGCTTATTATAAATGACATTTCAAGAAGCTGTTGCCAACACAACGGAGCGAGATCGTCCAATGGCCTTCACATTTCCCTCTCATCCAGGATATGCCTATAGAATCTGCGTGCTGAACAATAGTCGCGATATCACGCATATTACACATTGGGTGTGATTGTTTCCACGACTATGAGGCAACTTTCGATGTCCGATTTCACCCTGAAACAGTGTACATCAAAGCATGATTGCAATATTTCCAGTTCTATAATGTAAAAAATGTTCAATGTTTTACCTACGCTTTCCACCAGATTGGGAATACACTATAAAAAATGAGTTGCTTAGAGTCAATTTAAATCAATAATATAATTAGTTACAAATTAGTTATAATATCAGTAACTGAAAATATTTTACTCAAAGTATCTTTAGGCTAGCGTTTGTGTTCATTTATGAAAATGGGATAAGAAGCCAACGTGTTTTCTTCAGAAACTAGCCATTAACGTCATAGAGATAACCGTAAATACAACCATAACACTGTCTTTTGATTAGCATCATCGTTTTACGGTTGTAAAAAGATGTATGGTTTTTTACCTTTGCTCCACAAAGATCTTATACATGTTTTTCCCACCCTAACCCTAATTCTAATTCAATATCAAGTGGTTCAAAGCTCTAGTTTTTCTTTGAACAAACAGCATTATTAAAATATTAAAAGTTTGACGAGTTCTAAAACGTCAACTACTTAGAACAGGTAGAATTTCTCCTCCAACTCCCATCTTACGCCTCCAAACGTCTGTTCAAGGACAGTGATCAAACATTGAACACCGGACCATGAGAGGATCAACCAACCAACTGTTTAAACACAGCTACATTAGCATAGTCATTCCTTACGTGAGAAGCAACGACACCGCTTCTAGCAAATTACCTACAGATCAAAGCAGTTCTATTAGTAGAAGCCGGTTTTATACATGTTTCACGGCCATAACACCGCGTTTTGCTGAAAGCAGCACTTATTGCCGCAATACGCCATATGGATTGAGGTTCGGGACAAGATTTGAGCTGGACGTGTTTGGAATTAAAATGTGCTGTAAATGTCTTGCAATGTGATCAGAGTTTAAATTTAAATTTCCTAAAGTATGCTACAGTACATCTTAAAGGGGTCGCCTACTGGTTAATCAGGGAGAATTAATGGATAATTTTAGCTAATTAAAATTAATTCTATAGTTTCGACGGGTAAATAATATGAACGTGGAGGGGGGACTAAGTGATTATGGTCATGCCTAAACGCTGTTAGTTTAATTCCCAGGCTTAAATCATTCACCTTATTGACATCCTTTTAAATTAATTTACGTACTGAATTTACACTGAACCTCTTGAAAAACACAAAAACTCAAACAAACTTTCTCTTGACGTTGAAAGTTTGTGTCAGTAGGTTTTTAGATGGTAAAAAATGCGCTGTACTTAATAAATCTGGAGCTAAACAATTGATTGAGCAAAAAAAATGGGCTTTAAAAAAAAAAAAAAAACATTGATCTTTTAGAAAACAGCTGTCAATCCAATAGCTTAATATGGTCACTCTACTCTATTCCAAAATAATCTGGGGTTCGTGTCTAGCTTTAAAATTCTCTTTTAGTAGTGTTCATGTCTTGAAAGTCGTAATACAGTGGTGATATTGACTTTGAGTCAAGGGATGAGCTCTATTGTACATACTGACACTGATATATACCTAAATCTTTGACCATGTGTGGAACTATAGTTCGGCCGTTTAGAAAACGACCTGTTCGCTAATGCTAAACCAATGCTGGAGGAGGTCGCTTTCTAAGCGGCCGAACTATAGACATGTTATTCGCATGTTAAATATGTAGCTACGTTCAGAATAAAATGAACTTAGTTAAATTGAGCTACCGGTACTGACAATGTGCGCTATGTAAGCTAAAGTTGTCTGACAAGAACTCCAATATTTAAGCCAACCCATTCTGATAACGCCTTGCCATTTTTACGTCATATCAACTATCACAATAATTGAAATTGTGAAAAAAAGCCGTATCAACACAAGAACATTCGTTTACCAAACTATTAAAGTAAATCGATACATAATGCAATGCAACACACCTAGTAAATTTCAACCCATTCTCCTTCATGAATTCAAGATAACCTGGAGTGCATCAAGGTAATAATGACAAAGTACATTGTAAGTCCCTAGATAGTATACAATGCAGCTTTCCCATAGTTGCAAATAGGCGTACATCAGATAGCCTCGCGGAGGCGGGTAGGCCAAGGTTGCATGATGTAAACTATAGTTTCTAGCTTAGCCGCTCATCTGATTATACATGATCCGTCTGAGGCATGACAAATCGTCCTGGGATTTGGCAAGCAGGATTTGGCGGCAGGATGTCGGCTGATCTGAATGCCAAGTTGTTGAATTGGAGAGAGAATAGCGTGTGTCCTATCCTACACCTGCTGATGTTTGGGTTTGATAATCACAGGTCTGCCTCGGATGTTGGAAACGGTCAATTCGGTTCCTGATACGAAGTAATGAAAACGACCAGCAATAAACTTGAAAATTAACCTTTTTGAAACGATTGATGTAAAACACGTACACAAGTTTTTTTTTCTTCTACAGATCATCCAACATAAGCTACACTAATTACAAATATAACTAACTATAGGCCTAGTTTATCATTGTCAACTAGCATTCATTGATACTTTGTAATTACTTAAAACCACACACTTGGGAATGCCAAGTCTGTGCTCAACAACTTAATAACTATATATAAATTTGATGCCATTGTTTTAATGGAATATAAAGGTGTATTTAAGGTTCCGAGAACTTCTTATATGAATATATATTAGTATAAATATGACTACAAGACTGCCAGCATTACTAAACTAATCATCACATTTCATTTATAAAGACTATTTGAAAAGTGTAAAACATCTTTTCCTAAAGTAACACCTCACTTAGATAATCTTGCTTTTGCTTTCATATGTATTTTTCAAATACACAATCATATAACCAATTTATCTAAGTACTAATTTAAAATGTTAGAAACCATAAATGTTTGTATTTACACTTTCAGTTACAAGACTAGAAATTGCTTGGCGCAAACCATCTATTAGATAATAAATTTAGTTGATAACGTGTTATCACACTTTATTCTGTGAAAGTGAACTGAATAATGGTTTTGGTTAGAGTTATTACAAATACGATATAGAAATTCCTGATACTACAAGGTGTTATAAAACTTGTTTGGTAAAAAAACAGTTAATTTACATTAGAACCATAGAGTAGAGAAGCTTTCACATCGTGTATAGAGTTATTATAACTATAATAGCGGTACATCATTTTCTAAAACCCAATCAATGTGTGAAAATCCACGTGATTTTGGTAGCTATTATATCCTACGTGCTTATCCGTTACGCCATTTTGTACAGTAAAACTACTATTGAACTTGAAGTGGAGTTAACTAGTAAATAATTAACAGGGAATTAATTATCTTCAGATTACCGCCACTCTCGGGTAAATTGGCTGAATCCCGCCTTATATGTCCACCTAATTGAAGACGGAAATGAACCTGGTCTGACTTACGGCCGGTTCCCATGAACCCTACCTAATAAGACACAGTATGTAGATGCGCTACGTAACAGGTTCACGTGTGAGCTGAGGAGTCAGATCTGCATGAGGAATTAGCTACGTGTTGTCCGTGGGTTGGGAGAGGCTACATATACTAACGGTATAGTCAGTGAACTTCTAGAGTGTTTGTACAAAATTTTGTTGTGTATCTTGTTGATTTCGTGTGTTTGGAGCATTTTCTATGTTTTTGGGAAAGGTGTAAATATTGGACGTTTGAGTAACTAACGTCGACCTTTATAGCTTTTGATAGCCCTAAGACAAATTGAACATGGGTTCAGAATTGCACTTGCTCAATATCTAACCATCCTTATTCTTATAATTTTGTAGAGGTGGGCATCTTAATAGAGTTAGCAAAATTTTAGCTGAAAGAAAGCTGTATACTGTAGCATGTGTATTTCTTACTACGATAGGAAATTTCTTTCTTCCTTGAATTAGCAAGTTTGTAACACATGCTAAAGTGTGACTACTTCGAGACTTGCCGTCTCTTAGTTCGGGCGCAGTATGGCTTTAGGAGGGGCAGGTCCACTATTTTAAACCGTATAGTGAACTCCCTCCTACAGGTCGTATTGGGTTCCTTTGAACAGAAGTTAGTGTTCCACATCAGTTCCTCCCATAAGATCTTTCACGCAACCAAAATGTTTCTTCGTAAATAATCCGTATGGTTAGCAAAAATATGTTTTTTTCAAATTGCATTTCATCAATTGAATCTGGATGTATATGATATTTTAGACAAACTATCATCATTTTCTTTCTCAGCTAAACCCCCTACTAAACATTGGGTATCCACTGTTCAATCCAGGGCTATGGTGCAAGTACAAAGACTTTATAAGATTGTCAGAACAAGAAACAGCCTTGTATAGCTATTTATTTTAATGTAGTTAGTTGCTGACAAAACATTCTCGTTACAACTGAGGTTAGAGGAAAGTTTGTTCAAAAACAAAACAGTTGCTTATTTTACATCACACCAAACTACCGAACCGATAAGGTAAATCCAATATCCCTTTCCAAACCCAAACCACCCATTCCACCTAGAAGCGGCTTTTAGGCGATGAAAGTAATTACCCAATCCGCTCTCTACCCTAGGAATTCCTGGGAAGGAAACACAATGCATTTTTATGTAAATCGTCACCACAGCGCGTCATGTAAGGTCCGATCAGATTAGATAGAGATGCGTTAGAGCCTTCCCATCCTATTAGACGGTTGACAGTGGGAGGATGGGGAGGATGGCGCTGTGCTCAACACCGACTATCAGATGCGATGTAGGCAAGTGATTTGTGCTGAGCGCTGGCCGCTGAGCGTCCGGGCGGCAGATCATATCGAACTGCTGATCTACGTTGCCGATCCTATCTGGGAATGAGCCGCTAATTTCGGCCAATAACTCAGACCACTGGCCCACCTATGCGCCGACAAAGCGATTCAAGGATTAGGCATTTCTACTATGAATTTGATAGGATTGCGGTTGGTCCGCTGCTTTCCTACGACTTGGTGTATAGATTTACAGTAGTGACAACTCGGACGGATTTACTGTTTGGGAACAGAGTTATGTAGTAAGTATTGCTAGGGCTAAAAACATAGCAGGGATATTTATTTTTTTGTGGCCCTAGATAATGTAGAGAATGTTTCTGTTTTATCTAGGTATTATTGTTGCAACTTATACCATTATTACTGGTTCAAATGTAGCCACTCTTATCACTGAAAATTTAAATTTATATAATGTCTATAACCTCTTTCACACCATGAGCTACATATTTAAAAATTCCATCTGAATTTACGTATTCTATTCGCATTAAAATAATTATCAATGAATGTAACAAAAATCGCAATTAATGTTTTTAATTCCAATTGGCTCTGTATTATGTTTTAATAAATAAATACGAATGCAAACATTTAATTATTTAATGATTTTCCCTAAGTTACTATGTTTTACTAAGTAAAAATAACTCACCAAAATCAAATTAAGTCCTATATCATGAGGATTAGTTATCAAAAGTGTGACGATTTGCCCTAAGTTACGACGTTTTATTTAAGGCGATTAAAATACATAGCTAATTAACAAGATAACTGAAAACAGTATGTTCCCAAACGTGTTTTTATCTGTTGGGCAGTTTTAAAGTTTTGCAAGAGAACGGTCCAAACCCTCGACTGTACTCTCAATCGTCAACCTTTTGTTAAATAGCCACTAATTGATAGCCTAATAACAGATGACATCGTTTTTATTCTAAATCAATATAAACAATGTTTTCGCTCCATGTTGTTTTACGTCTCACTCGGAAATTCTCAATTTTGTATCAATAAGTTCTTTCTTTGTAATTTTCACTTATAGATAAATTAAGAAACACTTTAATGTCATTACCAGCCAAAGGATAACGAGTACGAATACAAGGGGGTAGAATTGTCTTAAATTGCTCGGTAAAGCAGAAAAACGTGTATCCGTTGATTTAGCCAGTTAGCTGGTAATGAATCGTTAGCCGCGGGCGTGGGACGTTGTTTACTTACCAAGGGTCACAAGGAGTCACCACTTTCCCAAGAGGAAGGAAATCTTCCTCGGATCACCTCTGTTGTACGAGAGTGTAAAAGCGCATTATGAATAACTGCTTCTTATTTTAAATTAAATTCCAAACAAACACTATTGTTTAGGTAAAGTTAGGCAACAATTTTGGATGTGTTATTTAAGGTGCGTAAATGGAATATTTTATCACAATTCTTCCTAAACTTTTATGAGGCGGAGCTGGTATATAATGGTATAAGTGTCCGGTACTTCTGCAGAGAAGTAAAATGTCCTATAGTTATTTGAGACCGGTGTGACCGAGTGTTTTGGAACAAACCTTAAGGTGTAAGTGAACTTTGTAATCATTGAAATTTCCCTTCACTACAATTCTAACTAATTTGTAGTGTTTAATCGACAGTACTAAAATAATAATTTGTATTGTCTAGACTAGGTAACGTCAGGTTGTTTGGTATTTTTTCATGGAGTGATCAGATTTCAATATCTTTTAAATAGTTAAAAAATATATCTTTTATAAAACGCTTACTACTACGTCTAAAATATTCTGGACGTGAGCCTACAATGGGTGATTTCTTTCTTAGCTCAGCACTTCAGTTCATACTAAAGAATTTATCATATATAAAAGGAATATGAAAAGGGAGTTTCAAGATCTGCAAATGAAAATGTCATAGTCATTGTACCAACTTATAATTCTCGCGCATAGTTCCGAGACAATCACTGTAATCTAGTGACGCACCAAAATCGTGGAACTCATGATGGATTGATCACCTAAACTATGTAAAAATTTAAGTGAAGTTACATTATAATATTAACGAAATCCAAAACTTCAGAGCCAAACACTCAACATGAATATCATATGATGCCGTCGTTATTATATTGCTGTACGTTACGTTAGTAAACCTTGACCTGAGTTACTATGTAAGCCTAGGAGGATTGATATGTAGGCCTAAAGCATTTTTTGTATTGTGTTACCGGTACACTAGGCGATATTGGTCAATATTTCTATTAATCATTTATTTTACCTACGACCGTTTTTAAAGTAGCCATTTCAGTTCAGTTCTTAGAATTGAAAAGTTTCACTTAACAGCTGTTTACTTTCATATCAGCATAGTTTCATTTCATATTAGCATAGTTTTTCTCATATCAACACGGGTAACGGACCAATGAGGTTCAAGGATTGAGAGAAAATAAGTACAATTGTAATACTTCGAACGTCAACTAATCAGCTGATCAGCTGATCAGTTGACAATTTTAATTGTTGATCCGGCTTGTTCCTGTTGATACTCGTGTATTCTTAACCTAAGTTGGTGGAAGTTAAATGAAGGTTGATTTTAAAATATCAGTTAGTGATAGTGATGTTGACGAGATAGAAATGAGAGCACAAACTGTTTGTGCTAATCTTTTGCCACCAAAATCAAAACAAAGGTACCATATGCAATTACATACAAGCAATTCATTATATGGACGAAACAAAATAAGGTTAAATTGATAAATGAAAATGTTCTTCCGGTTTATTTTGAAAACCTCTTAACCACTTTTTCACCCAACTCGTTGTGGACCACATATTCGATGCTGAGATCTAACTGTAAATTAACTGTTTCACTATATTATTCAGTTGTCCAAAAATATATGCAATATTTCCCTAATTGTACCTGATACAGTATTTATGGTAAGAATGCTGCTAGCAGAACCTATTGCCTGAAAAAGTAACGTATTATTTAACAAAGTTTTACAAACACGTAATTACATGAAATCAGCTGATTATACAATAAGTCGTTGCATCACTTTCAGTGACAATGACAATAAACGAAAACATAACCTCTCTAGAAAGTTATGAGTAGTGATTGTTAGTAATAAAAAACAGATTTTTAGTAATTAAAAACGGTCGTAGGTAAAGTAGTGTACGCAACTCGCGTTAATAGTCTTTACGACACTCGTAGAAGTTTTTAAGGCACTCGCCAAGGTTCGTGCCTTAAATTTTCTACTCGTGTCGTAAAGACTAACTTAACGCAATCGTTGCTACTACATCAATGTCGTTTAACTTAATGCATACGTGAAATATCGTACAACGTGAAATATATACGTTATGTATGTAACGTATGTATTGTCAACATTACATAGTTTGCTGACAACGTCGTTGAGCGAAAGTCACTCATGGCACGATCGTTGACCGCCGCAGGTCAGAGATATTTTATTATCTTTCACGGAATGTCCGTTTAGCATTTCCCTCATCGTTTGTTCCGCATCAATAGTTATTGGTGAATTTGATGACAACAATCATAACGGTGTACACAGTCGAGTTGGTCCGCTTCTCAACAGTTGAACCTCTGCTATCTCTATTTGTGTTGTTAATTTACCTTACATGATTCATAGATTGTCCTGCAATTCCTGTAGTGCTTAACTCAAACGAAATTATTGAGGAATGATTTTTGTAATGTTATTTTTGCTTATAAGAACCGACTGTTATCATGCAAATAGTGAAAAATGCTGACTTTAAAGTTCTTGTTCCCTGACAACATTGTTAGTTAACGGGTTTGGTTTTGCGTCCATATGATTTAGCTTACATATTAAATTGATATGCTATTATGTTTCATTATTCGTGTACCTGTTTGGTTTAACAATTGTTGATTCATTGAGTAAAACTATAGATAAAACGGGAACCGGAGTTTTGCCAACGGGTGTCAGGTAGATGGGGGGGATGCCTTCGGCCTACACCTGGCAGTTATGCGCTTGTCGCAGTGGGTTAGGTTAGGTTAGGTTAGGTTAGGTTAGGTTAGGTTAAAAATTCAATACATTTCCTTTCACAGTCAGAGGTGCATAACTCCATTACTTTGAATACAGTCAGCATCCTGCCTGGTTTGTCCACCCCTAGCGGAAGCCACCCTCGCGGTCACGTGTAATCGCTCTCGCTCAACCCACAACCGTTGGCAAAACTCCGCAGTATGTGGAATTCATGGATGGGGACCCTTTCTACCTGATACCCGTTGGCAAAACTCCTACACTCGATAAAGTGTATAGAAATCACTACTAAAAAACTGATAAAACATGATTCATGTTAATTGATCTTTAATGGTTTCGTGTGCTAGGATCCAAAATCGAATTGCCTGAGATAACATGAATAACATGCTACTGTATCGTGTTACTGGATTCGTGTTAAGTGCTTCACCCCGTGTTTCTGGTTAAACAGCAGCGTTCATTCATCTGCCATCCCATAGTGTTTGTGTCGAGTATTTCGTAATTCCTGTTCCCACGCAGCATACTATACAAATCACCCATACTTGATAATTAATCATCAAAAGAACATTTTAAGAGAAGTAAAAAAAAAAATTACCGATGTTATATTCTAATGAGTTATGAGTACTGTACAACTACAAAGATAAATCAAATTTACAAGATTGTAAGGTCAATTAAATCAGAATCTTGAACTTAACTCAACTCATATGCATTGCTGTAAGCGATTCGTCAGGCTGCAAGACCTCTAATGAAACCTCTTCATTCGCCATGACCATCTCGTTCACTTTCGAAACACATTTCAGCTAATTTACAGCAAGTGTAATGGAACGCAAGCGAAACAAGCAGATAATTATAAAACTTGTCGGATGGAGAACAGCCATTGACAATTGGCTCAAATGAGTTATGATAATGAATCCTTAGAGGAACGACAGTACAAGGTCCCTGCCAAGTCTTGAGTAGCCTTTGCTATACCCCCTCTTGTGATTATACTTATTCAAATATCTACTTTCGCCGTGACTGGCACTTGTGTGGTATTATTGTTTTATTTCACATTTATTACCAATTAATGATTGGTAGAGGTTATTTATTAATCCACCAAATGCTTTCAAAGAGAAAAATCCTCCTTTCATGTTTTGGATCGCCCGCTAAAATTCGGAAGAAAATCATAAAAGTGTGCATAGGTTGATATAGACATCAAATTAAAGGTCTTAATTAGTAGAATTACAATGCCACAAATTTGAGCTCAAAATATCAACTGAGGAAATAATTGCAGCCATTCAAGGATTTAAAATGGCAGATTCATCTTTGAACGGCTGCCATTTTTGACCCTGTAGTCCGTTTGAGTTCATTGTAGGTTACTAGTGACCTTTAATATGGCGTGCATGTCAACTTATTAATTAACTTAACTTATTAATGTACATTACAGATTACTCCTTGTGAACCTTTCCCCTGGAAGAGAAGAAAATTTATAATTGATAATTAAAAAGGTATTTTTCGGTGATACATGTCTAGATATAAAACTGTACCACCGTATCTATGTTGGTTGAAAAGATATTAAGCCTTTCCGGAATATTTTTAACACTGTATGTACTTAGTACATACACACTATGTACTAAGTACATACACACTATGTACTAATATTTGTTTTCATAAAGTTTCAGAAACTCTCGTAACGACACGTTGCGTATGACATCGAAGACGTCATCCCTATACGTCATTCAGCTCATTAACATCTGTACAGAGATACGCTGTAAACTATTATAACACTGAATTCAGGCTCAATGTTATATTATACATTTTTTATTATTATTTTTACAACACAAATTACATTGTACATCATTCCTCTTAACCTTTTGGGAGTTTAACAGCCTCTTTTCCCATACTTAGCAAGCCATGGACCATAAATAGGAAAGAGAAAGCATAAAATAACATGTTATTCCATTTTTTAGATAATAAAATATGATGGGAAAACTGACAATCTTCAAATAACTTTTTTATTATCTAACATATTATTAAGAGTAAATTTGTAGGCAGATATTTGTTTACGTAAACATTATGTATAAAGTCCAACAGTAAACGGTACAAACGATTATATACACAACTAAAGAACATAGCCTAACAGCCTAACACCACAATAGGAGTAATGATATTAGTTTTTGCCTTTGTAATCTGAGATGGTAATCTAACCTTAGCTTGCGCAATAATACAGAATGCCCGAGCCGAAGCGCACAGCGTTGCAAAATCCGCCTACACACAGGTCTAATGGGTACTTTGAGACCTGAAACCGCTATTTTATTGGCGATGGCAATTTGGCAATTATGTAAACGATAATAGCCACATACTTGATTTCTGTTATTTATGAACAGCTGGGAGAAGCAAACAGATGGGAGATTGGCTTTAAATTAAATGATACAGTGCAATTCATGTTGGATTACAGGTTCGGTACTCCGGACGTAAAGCAAGATTCGTGTTATTCTCTCCTCTTATGGTTGGTTTTTAAACTAGAAAGACCTTTTTTCTTCGAATGGTAATTTTCAGACCGAAAAATCTTGATAAAAAAATAATTTTAGATACAGATTTTAGATACGTTACAGAGTTTTTGATGAAAATAAGTAGATAGAATATTTGCAATCTTAGCAATGTTTTAACAAACTGTAAGTCTAAAATTTAAAACTAACCTGGATCAACTAAAAATTTAATGCTCCTTTACATGTAGTTTTGTATTGGGTACAGAATATAACTTATGGGCTTCAGTAACAAATGTGACAACTTCCTTCTTGATCTTCGTCAAACCCCAAGGGTTGATCAATAACCCTAACTAAGCCTACATAACTCATAGACATACTTATATCTCTTTTCTGATAATTTGTTCAAACAATTTCACCCACCAACCCTTCCTATTCCAAGTCGTAAACCTCTGTCTGCTCCCCAACTCAACCCTAGATATCCTGTTTCCTATCAAGGGACAAGTCTATACTTAGATATTACTTCAACCCTGTACAACTTTTGATTCAAGCATTCACTTCCTCGGGATATTTAACATTCTTTTTCCAATTGCCTAATTTCCTGACAAGTATTACACCCCCATCCCTCTTTTGTTCACTTTAGAGGATTCTCTTTCTTCCCCCTTCTCCTCTCCACCCTTCCTTAGTGCCCTTGCTACAATTTATCCTATACCCTTTCCTAATTTAGACGCAATTATTTAAGTTATTGTGTTACCCCTAACTCACTCACTACCCTCCACCATCCCTAGAGGTACTCACTCTGCACATGGCCGTTGCTCTTGAGCTTGCCATTGCCTTGGTGGTTGCCCTGGTGGTTGCCTTGGTGGTTGCCCTGGTGGTTGCTCTGGTGGTTGCCCGGATGACCGTTTCCCACCCCGTTACTCAGGTGGTTACCACCGTGCCCGTTGACAAGGTGGTTGCCTCTCATAGTCACCTCCTGTTTCTGATCAACACGTAGGATGCGATCACTCCACTGCACACACCTGTCCCAGCAGCCTCCCCCGGCACTCATACCACCCGCACCTTTCACCTCTATTGTCTATCGGACATCGCACTGCACGATCTCATACCATAATCTCAGTGATGTCTCAATCCGATAGGTAATGTCAAGTTTCTCCTTCTGCGGGTAAGTGCAATTAGTTCACTTTTAAGCTGACCTCTTCAAAAATGTATCTTTCTAAAGTAGGCCTACAATTACCACCACTACATAAAATTAATTAATGCGTGAATATAATATGTAAAATAGGTCAAAACAATCTACAAGAACCTTACATCCCCTAAAAGTGTATTAGGCCTATTTACAAATAACCACTTAAACTGAAATTGTATCAGATTTTTCATCCAAACCAGTATATTCCACAAATAAATTGACACTCAATTCCAAACGAAAAAATATTTTTAATGTTTACAAAAACTCGCGAGCACGTCTCAAACCACTACGTGCACGGTCTGGTCCGCTTACGTCGAAAGTTCGCACGATACTGAATGAGTGAGCGCTGAGCGGCTCGCGACCATCAGGTCAAGTAGTAGTTCTCCGACCTGCCGCCGCGGCGCCTCCACACCTGTCACTCATCATCTGTCAATCTACCGGGGATACATGGTATACGTGTGGTAGAATATCGATACTTTGCATACAAGCCTTCAGCAAACAATTAAACTGCAATGGTGTCAACAACCCGCAACATCAGACTGTGACAGCTGGAAGTGTGAAGATGGGAAGTGGAACACTAACGGTAGCTCTGGTTCGTAGTCCGCAGTTCCAGCAAGTTCCGCAGTCCGTAGTTCCAGCTAGGGTAGCCGGAGAAGGCAACTTGTCTAGGTTTCTTTAGAAATTTGATTCATTGAAGCTATTTGTCCTGTGAGAACATTCTTTGCCTATAGCCTTTCGTGCGGTCGTTATGCATCGGGTTTGACGGAAGGATTAGACTTGACCATTTCGTTAAATTTTAATTATTTCCGTAGAAGGATGATACCAGAGCAGTGTTTAAAACATAAAAGATGGATTGGTAAACCTATCAAGAAATCTTGAAAAGGACATAGCAAATGTTACAAATGACTGATAATGACTTGAAACCATATTTTATGCCCATTTATGATCAAAAGTTATAAAACGCCTCACTCAACGTTAAAACACTGTACACAACGTGGGGATGGATAAAAAATGAGTGACAAGTGATGGAAACATAAATCATGTGGCTCTAAGCTCAAACAAAATGTAAGCACGTGCTTCGTAAGGAGAGTGGTAGAGGACAGCGCAAGCAAAAATGGAGGGCACAAATGAATGGTGAATGGTAAAGAAAGTGATGAACTGAGGACAAAAATATGTGAAGATAATCAAGTAAAAAGCTTAAGGTCACAAGCATTTTGTGAAATGAATCAAGTAATCAAACGCGTCTAAGAGGTGATGAGCAAGTAATAAAATGTTATAAATGTTATCTGCTGCGTTTGGTATGGATCAGTCAAATGTGACAAGCAATCAAACGCGTCTGGGAGCAGATGAGCAAGTGGTAAAATGGTATTTGGTACATTATATCATTTGCTCATCACCTCCTAGCCACGTCTGATTGTGGTATAAATTAGTCAAATGTGACCAGCAATCAAAAGCGGCTAGGAGGTGATGAGCAAGTGGTATAATGTTATCTGCTGCGTGTGGTATGGATCAGTTAAATGTGACAAGCAATCAAACGCGTCTAGGAGGTGATGAGCAAGTGGTAAAATGTTATCTGCTGCGTTTGGTATGGATCAGTCAATTGTGACAAGCAATCAGACACGTCTGGGAGGTGATGGACAAGTGGTAAAATGGTATGTTCTGCATTTGGTATGGATCAATCAAAGATGACGAGCAATCAGAAACGACTAAGAGCAAGTGGTAAAATAGTATATGGTACATTATACCATTTGCTCATCATCTCCTAGCCACGTCTGATTGCTTGTCACAATTGACTGATCCATACCAAACGCAGCAGATAACATTTTACCACTTGCTCATCACCTCCTAGACGCGTTTGATTGCTTGTCACATTTAACTGATCCATACCAAACGCAGCAGATAACATTTTACCACTTGCTCATCACCTCCTAGACGCAATTGATTGCTTGTCACAATTGACTGATCCATACCAAACGCAGCAGATAACATTTTACCACTTGCTCATCACCTCCTAGACGCAATTGATTGCTTGTCACATTTGACTGATCCATACCAAACGCAGCAGATAACATTTTACCACTTGCTCATCACCTCCTAGACGCAATTGATTGCTTGTCACATTTGACTGATCCATACCAAACGCAGCAGATAACATTTTACCACTTGCTCATCACCTCCTAGACGCAATTGATTGCTTGTCACATTTGACTGATCCATACCAAACGCAGCAGATAACATTTTACCACTTGCTCATCACCTCCTAGACGCAATTTATTGCTTGTCACAATTGACTGATCTATACCACACGCAGCAGATAAAATTAAACCACTTGCTCATCACCTCCTAGACGCAATTGATTGCTTGTCACATTTGACTGATCCATACCACACGCAGCAGATAACATTTTACCACTTGCTCATCACCTCCTAGACGCAATTGATTGCTTGTCACAATTGACTGATCTATACCACACGCAGCAGGTAACATTTTACCACTTGCTCATCACCTCCTAGACGCAATTGATTGCTTGTCACAATTGACTGATCTATACCACACGCAGCAGGTAACATTTTACCACTTGCTCATCACCTCCTAGACGCAATTGATTGCTTGTCACATTTGACTGATCCATACCACACGCAGCAGATAACATTTTACCACTTGCTCATCACCTCCTAGACGCAATTGATTGCTTGTCACATTTGACTGATCCATACCACACGCAGCAGATAACATTTTACCACTTGCTCATCACCTCCTAGACGCAATTGATTGCTTGTCACATTTGACTGATCCATACCACACGCAGCAGATAACATTATACCACTTGCTCATCACCTCCTAGACGCAATTTATTGCTTGTCACAATTGACTGATCTATACCACACGCAGCAGATAAAATTATACCACTTGCTCATCACCTCCTAGACGCAATTGATTGCTTGTCACATTTGACTGATCCATACCACACGCAGCAGATAACATTTTACCACTTGCTCATCACCTCCTAGACGCAATTTATTGCTTGTCACAATTGACTGATCTATACCACACGCAGCAGATAAAATTATACCACTTGCTCATCACCTCCTAGACGCAATTGATTGCTTGTCACATTTGACTGATCCATACCACACGCAGCAGATAACATTATACCACTTGCTCATCACCTCCTAGACGCAATTGATTGCTTGTCACATTTAACTGATCCATACCACACGCAGCAGATAACATTATACCACTTGCTCATCACCTCCTAGACGCAATTGATTGCTTGTCACAATTGACTGATCTATACCACACGCAGCAGGTTACATTTTACCACTTGCTCATCACCTCCTAGACGCAATTGATTGCTTGTCACATTTGACTGATCCATACCACACGCAGCAGATAACATTTTACCACTTGCTCATCACCTCCTAGACGCAATTGATTGCTTGTCACATTTGACTGATCCATACCACACGCAGCAGATAACATTATACCACTTGCTCAACACCTCTTAGTCGTGTCTGATTACATGTCATATTTGACTTATCAGTCAAATCAGTCAATCGTAACAAACAATCAAACGCGGCTAGGAGGTGATGAGTTAAAATGGTTAAAAGTAATCTGCTGCGTTATGTTCTTGATCGACATGCTAGGTTGTGTATTTTTAATTTTTTTTATTCAACCAAAAGTTAGTTTATAGTTCTCTGTCTTATTCATCTATGAACCAAATTAGTTCACTACAGACAATTGTTATCGGTATAAAAATAGTTTCGTAAAAATATACCGGCTGTACCAGGAAATATTTAAATTTTAGGAAATTTTAACTCGATAGTTTAGTTTGGCTTTAGTGCAGGTAACTTCTTAAAATGTCGGTAGAGAGTTCGGGGTCACCCTGTATTGTTCCTTAAGGACCCGTGCGTAATTTGCGTGTTTTAATAGGATTCAAAACTTGTTACCGAGGCACAATTGATTATGAAATATCCTTTAACTTGTCAAAGGAATACGTTTAATAAAGACAATTGTCAGGTGAATTCAACCGCTAATTTACAATATAATAAATCTGGTAAACTTTAGATCTACACTTTAAAGACTGATTAACCAACCTCCATAAGTTACAATTATCAGAAACAGAAATATTTCAAATCACTTTGCGTCAACTGGTGCAACTTTATAATATCACAGTGAGTAGTTAATCATTCCACTGAGTCATCAGTTGTTAAAAAAGATTTTAATGGAGAGAGCTACTCATCATCATGAAATCTTTGATAGTGAATTCTATAAATAAATAAAACGTTGGGGGGGGGGGGCGAAGCCCTAAAGTAAAGTATATTACCTTTTAGCTACCATTAGTTACTGATACGATTTGAAATGATGTCTTAATCGTAAAATTGGTTAAGTATGTCTGCCTTTAAGTTTGCAAAATACAGCGTTTTTCATATTTTTATTTTTGTAGAGCTTATAATGGAATAGTGTAACTTCCCCTATAGGGCTTCTGTTAAAAATATAGAATAAATAGCTCCGATATGAGAAATGCTAGCTCACGAGGCAAGTCGGAAATAGTCCAGAAACGTATTACAACTAAATAACACAAATGATGTACCTAAAAGATTTTATGTGATCTTATTTTTTCGCATTATGATACCAAACCACATCAACAACTGTCTATATCTGATGATATTAGAATAGAATAGTCTTAGATGTTAATGGGGAATATGAGCTATTACCACGCCAAATGTTGATGTTCACAAATATTTTTTAAAGTTTCATTTCTATTTGAAAACATAACATATTCTGAATATGTACTTAAGTTCTTATGCAAACAAAACTCTATACAAGTCTAGAATACAGTAAGTCAGTAACGATTTAAGCAAAGAAAAATATTTGTCAGTTTAGTTAGAAAATAATAATTTTGTTTACTTAGTACAGTGTTGTTCTGTTCCTACAATATCGTTGGCAGCGAGCGTTAGCGCCGTCCATACATCCGAGGCAATGTCTGAGCCTACATGAATGCGTGATAGGATGGGTAAATATAGAAGGCATTGAAGGAGTCACTTTAAAAATTATAATTATCTACACACTATTTTCCCAAAAACGTAATGAATAAGTGATGTATTTATTAGTTAGATTTTAATATTAAAAACAGATTTTTGTTATGATATTTTACTCTTAGATGTTCGAACAAAAACCGACACAAAAATTCAGGTTTGCTTTTACGAGGTGCACTCAACAGGGTCAGTATGGAATATTAACTAAAAATGCAGTGACCTTATGGAAATTATCCAATTGTTGTATATAGTTTTGAATCATAAATTAAAGTTTGTAATATCAAATCTCTTTTGTTCCCACTCCAGTTAAATAAGATATAATTTGTACTCTAATAAGATGACCGTATTCATTCATTCAGTTTCTTTTGTGTTTATAATGCCAAATACATTTCCCCCCATTAAAAAATATAGTTTGAAAAAATATATGCTTGTGTTGATAATGATTTTACCTACGACCGTTTTTAAAAGTAGCCATTTCAGTCCAGTTCTTAGAATTGAAAAGTTTCACTTAACATCTGTTTACTTTTATATCAGCATAGTTTCATTTCATATCAGCATAGTTTTTCTCATATCAACACGGGTAACGGACCAATGAGGTTCAAGAATTGAGAGAAAAGAATTAAAATTGTAATGCTTCGAACGTCAACTAATCAGCTGATCAGCTGAACAGTTGACCAATTTAATTGTTGATCTGACTTGTTCCTGTTGATACTCGCGTATTCTTAACCTAAGTTTGTGGAAGTCAAAGGAAGGTAGATTAAACTGATTTAATAATGTCAGTTAGTGAAAGTGAAGTTGACGAGATGGAAATGAGAGAACAAACTGTTTATAATATTCTATAATATTCGATGCTGAGATGTAACTGTAAATTAACTGTTTTACTATAACCATTCAGTTGTCAAAAACAAAATGCAAAATTTTCCTAATTGTACCTGATGCAGTATTTATGGTAAGCATGCTGCTAGTAGAACACATTCCCTGAAAAAGGTAACGTATTTTTTTAACGAAGTTTTACAAACACGTAATTACAGGAAATCAGCTGATTATACAATAAGTCGTTGCATCACTTTCCTATCATTGTCACTGACAATAAACGAAAACATAACCTCTCTAAGAAGTAATGAGTAGTGATTTTTAGTAATTGAAAACCAGATTGTTAGTAATTAAAAAACTGTCGTAGGTAAAGTAGTGTACGCAACTCGCGTTAATAGTCTTTACGACACTCGTAGAAGTATTTAAATTTTTATTTTTTTTTTAGTTTTTTAAATTTTCTCCTCGTGTCGTAAAGACTAACTTAACGCAATCGTTGCGTAAACTACTATATCAATATTGATAATATTACACTAAATAAAAAGTACTATCTGATAATTCAACATGGTTGAGAAAGAACTTACAAAAAGTAAACGGAGAAATGTACTCGGATTATAACAATGGTTGCAACATGTGATCTTATGTACAGATGCAGGCAGTAGATTGTAGACACAGTACTTATAACATACTCTCCCACCAAGTTGCAACAGATAACTGGGCAATTTTATGCAGTGGCAGGACGAGTGCACAATTTCGCTATTGGTCTCTCGAGTGTTCCAGTAGCTGTCTTCAGTGTTACAACGTAAATGAGGTTGTCAGATAGGGATCGTTTTTTGTAAATAATTGTTGATTTCCCTGCGGTTGAACTGGTATCTCTAGGAGGCCATAGTGAGGTAAGTTAAATATTTGAGTCTTTTCTACGGAATCACTTCCTAATTTTGACATATGATCAAGTGGTTAATACTCTGAAATAATGTTAGAATAAATTTGTTGATGGTTAGGATCAGTAACAAAACCTAGTTTCATTGAGTTAAATACATTAAGAGCAGATGTTCGATAATCCCCCAGATTTTTGGCAGAATCTTTAACGACATATTTTACACTTTCAGTCCCCACATGATTTACAGGAGATGACACCTGAACTAGATATTTGGTAAAATCCTCTTGCATTTAAAACTTATGAAGTAACTCATCTACTTTGTTTTCCAGCATACAATGAGACATTGCTGAATCATTGTTAATTAATGTTGATTAATTGTTATTAATCATCAACCCACTTGGTCTAGGTAAAACCCCTCCAAAGATGGTCGATTGAGCAAAAAACTGCAAAAGTTAAAATAACAGCTCTTAAATGACATAAATTTCCTATACAAACGCCCTTACAAAACTAAACAAACATATCGTCACTATAACCAATATCATATATTAACTAAATTTGTAATAAATTATATATGTAGTTTTCATAAATTTGTCATATAACTTAAAATACAAATGTTTTCCCAAAAGAAAACACAGCAAGAATTTCTTTTACTGACAAACAAAAGTTTTGAAATGTTTTAATTTGTTTTACACTGAGGTATTTATTATATGGTCAGTGCTACTCATTGACCACAAACAGAAATGATGTAAGAGGTGTTTAAAGGGGCTTGGGAGCTGCGCTGTTTACCCGACACTGATAAGTCTTCAGTAGATAAATATATTGTTTATACGAGGCGAGGAAGAGTGTTTAACTGTTGAGTGTTAATACAAAGCGCACGTCGAGTTGAAAAGTGGATAAGGATTGACAAGGTAAGTCAAATATTAATTTATTGCGGTAGTCCTATAGGACTAAAAGCTACAATGTAAAATAAGTAATGAAAATACAAACAAATAGTAATTAAACCTAACTATTTGATACGTTTTAATTTGTTCTATTTCTCCTAACCTTTGTTTATCAAAATTTACTTTTCAAAAATATTCATTGTCCAAGAGTAGCATTATTTAGCTTTAAACAATCTGTTTAGCTTTTTAGCTCTCTCATCCTGCATCATAGATATTATCTACATCTCATCTTAGATACATATACATTTTTCAAAGCTATTTAAATTTAAAAATTTGATTGCCCAGTAATCTTTCTTGTTCGTCTTACAAACATTACCTAAACTGTTTACTTTTATTGTAAGTTTGGTAGATACTATATAGTGCAGGGTGCTTAAAAAAGTATTAAAATGTTGTTTTACAACAGTACCTATGAAACCCATTTCATTTGGATTTTTCGCAAAACTTTAAATTATAGCATTCTGTTTTTAAACAATAATGTTGATTTAATTCTTTTTGGAATGGTTAATTAGAACATTTATCATTTCATACGTTCTGAAAATAGCAAGTATACGAAATATCCTTATATCATGAAGTCTTCAAAATATACACAGTTACATAATGGTGGGTGGATTGGCAGTACTTATTATCTTATTTCACTGGTTAAACGGAGCAATTCAAAATCATCCTAACGCCTTGGAGGTATTTTAAAACAAAACGTACGGTAACGTAAAACAAAGTATGCAAAGGCAAGTATACAAAGACGACTGGGGCGGTGGCATCGTCCTCTATTCCAGCTACTAGGAGGTGACGAATTGTGGATATTTATAGGCATGCACTGTGGATGCGATACTCCCTGGTGTGGATTAACGCCGGCACTAGTTAGTACTACGAATATCCGCAGTTCTATCCTGATAATTAGACCAATTCGTATATACCAAGGAAAAAAAGTGGTTCGGATTCCACTACAAACTGTAGGTCCCATAGTTCCCATTAGCTGTATGGGCTATTAATTAACAGCTGTGTCTAAGAAATAGGTCGGCCTTAGTCACTAACAAGAATACAAGATCGCACTCATCCTACACATATCTCCATTCATACATGACTTAAATACCTACTTTGTATGGTCGCCATTTCAATGAAAAGTATTAAAGTAAAGTATAAATGAAAGTTACGACAATATTCGAATATATACTAGCCTACTTAGTGATTAAGAAAATTTCCCATTAATTTTTAAAGGTTTAGAAAATAAAAGCTGTCAAAAGTATATTCCTCAGTGCACACTAATGTACTTTTTAGTTTTTGCCCGAGAAAAGTCTTAATTTTTTTGATAGTTCAAAACCGGACCCAGCTGTCCTTAATCATTGGGCTTTTAATAAATGGTCCTGACTGAAAAACCATAGCTGATCTCAGTCAGTAACAAAGCTACACAGGTCATCTCACATCAATCTACACCCACCCTTTCACTCATATTTGGGTTAAAATATTCACCTAGGTGGCGTCCCCATCTAAAATAATTTATAAAATTGATTCTATTTTATTAATTACAGTCTTAGGTGGAAGTAGACTTAAATAGACGAATGTTCATTGTCCATTTGCAACCTCAATATCAGTGTTGTTAATTGTAAATCAAGGATTTGCCATATTTACACTAGTTTTAATATGGGTAGGCATAATCTTAAGAGGCTAAAAAAGCATTATGAAAAAAAATTGTTACAAATGGAAATTGCAACCAAAAACTCCTTTGAAGAATATATTTTGAAAAGAAATGTTTCTTGTTCTATCAAGATGCACTATTCATGGCTACTGGTAGTTGCACTGTATACAAGTGGCTGCAGCAGTGCTCGGATCCTAGTTCTCCAGCCCATGCCTGCCAGAGGACATCTGATTGTGACGGAGCCTCTATTCGAGGAACTTGCTGCTAGAGGGCATCAACTGACTGTGGTGACCAGCTTCCCTCACAAATCTCCGGTACCCAACCTAGACGAGGTTAGGAAACTATCTAATCCGTGAAAACTTACTTCGACGGATTAATTGCTTTGTTATTAAGATGAGTTATATTACTGGTGGCAGAAATAATGTACAGTAGTAAGCTGCATGTCGTGTGTGACTATATAAACAAATATATCACGCAAGTATTTTGCGAGTTTAATGTATTTTGAATGTTTAAGACATATATCATAATAGGTCTCTACTAAATTATTCGAGGGCGAGATGTGTTTAGAAGACAAGAAACGTGTTAATTGCCAACAATGTATAGTTTAAAAATGTTTAATTGTTAAAGCGATTCTGTCAATGACATTCTAAACAATCCACTGTGAATCTAGTTTATAATGATAAATAATAACGTTGTGTGTTGCATTTATTTTAAGAAATCAACTAATTTATTCAATCTAGAGACTCATATAATAAGTACAAACCATAACAATAAATTGCGAGGTTTCTCAAAATCATACGATGAAAAACAGATGTCTTATCTGCGTGCTTAATGATAAACTGTAAAAATTGTTTACTTTAAAATCAATTTTTAAAAAATGGAAATTTTTTTTTCTTTAGCGTTTCTAAGCCATTGTAATTTCTTTACGTTTCTTTGTACTGGCCGGACTAAACCTTGGACTTGTCACTATCCTATTTCTCCCTTTTGTTAGACAGGATTATTAATTTACATCACAATAACAAATGTCATCTGAGTCCAGAAACGATCTCGCTTGGAATCGAAACATGTTTCTTTGGATTTGATTTCAACACTAAAACCACTTGGCAATTCATATAATTTAATATTTTATATGCATCGTCACACGTTTTCCCATGATTAATTCTACGAATAATTGGTGCAATCGATGTGACAGATTTGGTAGATGTGAGTAGTATCTATCTGCATACCTCATTAGTTATAAATAAGCCTATCTAAGGAATCAGTTTAAGGGAAATATAAATTTACTAGTGGCTTGTAGGGGCAATATCCCCTTTTGTAAAAATTATTAGTCTCATGGGTTACCCTACTTTGAATTATCGTTTAACATTTTTGTATATTATAATATATATAATAGTTATTACATACCTGCATAATGGATTTTGATGTCTGCTCTGCTTAAAATACAAATGCCAAAGGACTGTTCATGCGGTGTTTATAATGCAAACTTTCTAATCATAATACAACTAAGGAACATTTTCAATAATAATCTTCATGACTATTAATTAAATATACATAAATTTCTTTGTATATGGACATATTCACTTAGATGAAACACATAAATGTAATGTCATCCAAATTGTAAAATGCTAATTCTATAACAAAATCTCTCTGAAAACAACATTTGTTATAGCCTGTAGTATCAATTTTTGGCGATTGTTTGTCTTTATTTGGTTCTACTACTACTTTAATATCATCTGGCCGCTTTACCCGGCTAAAAGCAACATAAAGTTGACCATGGGTGAAAACAGATTTTTTCAAATAAATGCCAACTTTTGTGAAAGTTTGGCCTTGCGCTTTATTTATAGTAATAGCGAAAGCTAATTGCAATGGGATTTGAGTCCTTCCAAACTTAAACGACATATTAAGATCTGTAGTTATAAGTTTTATTTTTTGGCATGAAAAATATGTTCCCTTTGCCTACTCCAGTAAATGACTTCTAACGTTACAATTTTTCAGACATACCTAACACAACCAATCGTATTTACTAATCCAGACCCTTAAAATTGGGATAAAGTCTATTTCACCTTTATAATAGTATACATATTACAGTACATTTTACCATATGCTTTAAATAAAGTTAAACCTCATGTCTTAAAGTAAACAAAGCAAACATGACCTAGATTCCCATGCTATTTAATGTGAACTATCTTATTCTGTAACAACCTTTTGGTGCATAATTAAGAAAAATGAATAATTTCCCCCAAAATGTCATGCACAGACCTTTAAAATGAGACTCCTCCCAGCTTTCTACGGCCTCCAGTTCGCTCACAATTTCGTTGTAAAATTTTGGGCTTACGGAATTAGATATATAGATTGATATACTTTTAAGTTATCTTGAATACATTCTTCCCAGTGGGGTCTGAGACAAAGTTCGTATTCCTTTAATAGTTTTGAAGAGACAAACAAAAGACCATCGACGAAAGTTTTCTTTTCGAGAAATAGGTTTTACAGTTTATATGTAGTTTATAACAATATATTAAATACTAATTATATACTTTATCGGTAACATATGTTGAACGATTTTGATTTTATGGATAAACTTCAAAGTTTGGAACATATGAATTTATTTATTACCGTTTTGCAAAGGTAATTTATTACTTAATCAATCACCTATCATGTAATAATAATTAAGAAATCTAGCACCAGCATTAGCCCTCAAGAAGTTTTTGCGAGAGCTGTAAGCTATCAAATAACATATCTTCAATAACTTTCTGTTCTGCATTCTTTCTGTTGAGTTTCAACGCCACAATTGGTACTCCACAACGTTAATAATTATACCTTTTACATTATTTTGAAACGTTTACAGCTGATGTTAAAAAATGTACGTCTGATCATTAAAACCTTGACGAATCTGACCGAAAATATAGATCAACTTATCTCTTGGTACAATAACCCTGCTGACCTTTTATCGACATTTACGGAATGGCCTTGGCCTTCAGAGATATCAAATAACACAGAGATGGCTGAAGAAAATGACTCATCCATGTTAAGCTGATGGTCAAGATTAAAATTGGACCACATTTGTATTGAAGCGTTTTAGTTTTTTATGCGTATTTTATGTGTTTTTTTTTTTTTTGAATGCGTATCTGCAATAGACCTACTTAAACCCCGATTTCCCAGTCTTCAGCATCAGTGCCCATAAAAGAGGACTCCTCCCCTTGCTAAGCTCCCTAGCCCTAGGAATTCTAGACAAGATCAATAAATCTAATGTAAATCTTCCATTTTCCTATGATTTTCACTAAGACTTCAGCGTCTCTAGGACAGTCGGAATTATTCATCATAAAGTTTGAATCAGTATATTAACTAGCAATGTTCTCTAGTTAGAAAGTTTGTTAAAATTATTAATTAGCTGAGAAACTAGACTAATCTTAAATAAGAGATAGTGTCATGGAAGTTGTAAGTCCATTTAGTTGTTCAACGGTTTGTTAATAACGAGCGTTTCATTATCGAAAGGTTAAAAATAGGGTTAAAAAAGAATTTACTTCTTTTTTAACTGGTGCGTGTCATTACCCTAAAAGGCGTTGCTTTAAACAGAAGATAACTAAACGGTACTGATGCAAAAGAATATTCATGACAAGGCACTTCCACGACAGGCACTGTTCCGAGATGTACTTCTCTGAGAGTCATTCGTCCGAAAGCTACTGCTCCGAAAGGAATGCAAGTGTAAAGCACTGCTCCGAAAGGAATGCGAGTGTAAAGCACTGCTCCGAAAGGAATGCGAGTGTAAAGTACTGATCCGAAAGTAATGCGAGTGTAAAGCACTGCTCCGAAAGGAATGCGAGTGTAAAGTACTGCTCCGAAGGGAATGCGAGTGTAAAGCACTGCTCCGAAAGTAATGCGAGTGTAAAGTACTGCTCCGACAGTAATGCGAGTGTAAAGCACTGCTCCGAAAGTAATGTGAGTGTAAAGCACTGCTCCGAAAGGAATACGAGTGTAAAGTACTGCTCCGAAAGTAATGCGAATGTAAAGCACTGCTCCGAAAGGAATGCGAGTGTAAAGTACTGCTCCGAAAGGAATGCGAATGTAAAGCACTGCTCCGAAAGGAATGCGAGTGAAAAGTACTGCTCCGAAAGGAATGCGAGTGTAAAGCACTGCTCCGAAAGTAATGCGAGTGTAAAGTACTGCTCCGAATGTAATGCGAGTGTAAAGCACTGTTCCGAAAGGAATGCGAGTGTAAAGTACTGCTCCGAAAGTAATGCGAGTGTAAAGCACTGTTCCGAAAGGAATGCGAGTGTAAAGTACTGCTCCGAAAGTAATGCGAGTGTAAAGCACTGCTCAGAAAGTAATGCGAGTGTAAAGCACTGCTCCGAAAGGAATGCGAATGTAAAGCACTGCTCAGGAAGAATGAGTACGATCAATAATCACTCAAAAATATTCACTCCCTCCTACATGGAATGGGTATTTGGCAACTATAATGTACAATTATACAAAACGTACGAAAATATATCTTTTACAATATTCACAAGGACATTATGTTATAATTAATTTTGAACACTTTTTGAATATTTTTATGCGAGCACGAAGTTAGCTTCTCAAATTAGTCTCTTCAGTTTTTATTAACATATTAAAATATTAATATAAATAACTTTAGTAACTCTTTGCCTAGATTGACGTGTCTGAGGAGACCGAGGCGAGCAAATGGGTTGGAAACATCGCCTTGGAGGGAATCAGACAAAACATGCCCAACCAGCTGCACTCCCCGCTGTATATGGCGAAGAACGATTACGACATGTGCAAAGCGGTTTACTCCAATAATCAAGTAAAAATGCTTCTAAAATCCACCAAGAAGTTCGATATGGTGATCACCGAGGTATTCACCAACGATTGCTTTGCTCCTTTCGCGTCTAAGTTTGGAGCTCCTCTTGTATCAATAGTTACTAGTTTCCCCCTACCGTGGCTGTCAGACCGTGTAGGACTACCGGACAACCCTTCGTATATACCTAACTACTATCTGGATGTAGGTAGTGAAATGACATTCTTTGAGAGAGTTTATAATACCTTTTTCTTAATTTACACAAAGTTACTTTACCACCTCGTGTTTTTACCCAAAGTACAAAATATGGTCGATGAATACTTTGAAGGACTACCCCCAATCGAAGAGATTGTTAGAAATACCTCGCTAATATTGATGAACAGTCACCTTTCACTGACCTACAGTCGTCCGTGTACTCACAATGTGGTGGAGGTTGGAGGGATACATATCAAGAACACTTCGACTAAAGTTCCCCAGGTAAGTAATCATGAATGTAAGATTTTGATAGTAAATTGATTGGACTGAGTTGATTGCATAATTGATGAAAAATGATTGGAATAGTGTTAGTAGATATGTGTCAGTAATAATTAAATACTATTTACCAGATCCCGTTTCACCTTTGATAAGCGTCACAGATTGAACAGGCTTTTTAAGGAGTGTTCAATTTTATGACCATAGTGTTAAGGTTTGTTTTTGTCTGACCAATATATGAAAAGAGCGTTTAAGTGTTTTGTAATTCATAAAATTTTACCAACCCTTAGTGATAACTCTGTTTAGTACATTGCTGACATAATAAAGCGAAATTTTTTTAAATTTTTGCTCGTCGATTGTATAGTTAAAACCAGAAATAAGTGCAGATAACAAAAAAACAGAGAATGGGAGAGAATCATGTATGCAACACCAAAAATGTGTAACCAGACCCTAAACCATCTAAACACACACCAAAACAAGTTTGCGATTATTTAAAAAATAATTAAAGCAATATTAACAATATTTACAGTATTAATATTTTACGATACTTTAAGAAGTATACTATCAGTAAATAAAGTAAAGGGTAATACGTAGGGTTTGAGGTAAAGTAACACCAACGGGAATACAAACGATAAAATGTCTGATAATTTCAGAAGATAAAAAAAAAACTCTATTACTGATTATAAATTAAAAATATTTAGTTTAAACGCCCCCTGATTGGTTTTCCACTTAGTTTAGAGCCACGTATCAGATGATATACTTAATTATATATCTTGAGAAAATAACCAGAAAACTCCATATAAGTCACATTCTGCTAAAGGAATAACTTAAAGGAATAAAGGAGTAAGACCTGCTCTGTAACCTAGGTTTGTGACATAAACAATATTTTCCTACAGTAACTTGACATAGAGGCCTTCCTTGCACTGATTATAGTACAGAATGTTTCTAATTGCTGCGTCTACTTACTTTAGCCGCACACTTTTTACTTTTGTCGCACAGTTTTTTTTTTGCTGCACACCAGTATTCCAACCAAACAACACAAAACAGCGTGCTTTTATTAAGCACGTAATACGTGTACCCTTAAAAATAAGTTGACATCACTTAAAAATATTACGACTACGATCAGCTGGTGCATCGTTTCCCATTTCGCTCAATGTTTGGATTTAACCTATCCTAAAAACATGTTGTACAGTGTTTGAAAGACTAATTATTTATATTCTTTATAGTAACTGTATGAAAAACATAATGTGTAACGCGAGTGCAAACTGCCTTTGCTGCACTCGAGAAACTTTCCACACTCGCCTACTGATTGTCCGTAAACATTTCTCTTGTGTGCAGCAGAGTTACACCAACAACTATTACACGATATTTTAAACCAGTTAAATTTGATTGGCTGATGTGTTGGATCCGATAGTTGTATAAGGAAATTAGGCTAAAAATAGACATGTAACAATATAGAAAGAGTCTTTGAGTTTTAATATACTTTTAGTTTTCAATGGTATTGTAGGTTAATGATAAAGGAAGTGTTGTACGATGTTTAAACGACCTCGACTTAGAATGCAGGCTGTTAAGTCTTAACCAAATGTTTAACAGTGCAACTAACATGCTTGTTTCCATTGCATAACACCGTCACGATGTTGTCATTGAGCTTAACATTACCCAGAGGAACAATGTGTTATGCACTATGCAGCCTTAGTGCCATTGTTTCTAGGTCGAAAGTGCACTTCTCAGACCTATTATTTCATACGGTTTCTAGATTTTTGTTTATTTAACATTACCATCGTATGCTCAAGAGAGCCAATACATTATTATTACAAGCAACCCCTCAGACTTTCGGTTACAATTATTTTTGTTATAATAAGACATACAACCAAATATAATTGATTTCAGGACTTGCTGGACATTCTTGACAAATCCACTTCAGGAGTCGTTGTTGTAAGTTTTGGATCGATGGTTCGCATGGCTTCCCTTCCAGACAACTTATTAAAGGCATTTTTGGCCTCATTTGCGAAAATTCCTCAAACAGTAATTCTTAAATATGAAGAGGAATTGGCGGATGTTCCAAAAAACGTTGTAGTCAGGAAATGGCTTCCGCAAAGAGAAATCACAGGTATGTTGTGGTTACAAACCGGAACTACGTGAATTTCCATGTTTTATATGAAGTCATGCAAACTAAACTCTACACAAATAATGATACAGCTTCTTTTAAAATCTTGTTGTACCTGATGAAGTTTATAATTATTATAATTAGAATAAAAATTATTTTGTTCCTACTCACATAACAAGTCAGAAGTTATACTTTTATAATGTTCATTATGTTGTTGATGATTTTTAAGGTTATCATTTACTAAATTTCTCTCCGAAAATATGTCTTTTTAAAAGCTAATGAATGTTCAATGTAAATGTGTTTATAATATGTACTAGATAAAATAATTGTTGTAATGGAAAAGTGTCAATATAACCATCTGAACCCCCTATTTAAATCACGGCATTAATCAAATTATTATGCTATATTTGTGACACTAGCTAGGTAAGTGGCCTTTGATTATAATAATAATCACAGTAAAGCATACAAAGTTGTTGTATTGGACAAATAAATGCATTACGAATCTTATTCTCCTAGAAACTTAAAATATTTTTACAGTCCGATAAAAGTGTTTCCAAATAATCACACTCAACAGATATAATTACTCATACAAAATCATAATTCTTCAACATTTGAAATTTGCAGTAAAATGCTCACTATGCATGGAACCATTACAGGTTTTACATTTTAAGTTTTGGGTATTTTAAAGAATGAAATTTATGATTAGGACACTATTTTATATATAATATGTCCATAAAATTTACATAAAAGATTTAATTTATATTTTGGAAACTCCACACAGGCTATGCTTAAAACATATTTATTTCCTTATTTAAGTGTTATCATTTATTTAATAGTGTGGATACACGTCACTTTAGAAATAATTCTTTTTTAATTTGTAAACCCTAATGAAGCGTTAACAATGTATTGCATTTGGTAAGGTCATATGAAAGACATGGCTTTGAATTTTATGTTTGTGTTTCGAAATGAATTATTGTTCTCAACATGATAAATATAAGAAACAACATTGTTGAACATTTTACATGCAGAACACAAGAACGTAGTGGCGTTGCTCATTCACGGAGGACTTGCCAGTATCACGGAGGCAGTGTACTATGGCAAGCCTGTGATCGGCGTGCCTATCTTCTCAGACCAGTTCCTCAACATCAAGACCATCGTCAGGCACGGTGCTGGGGTCTTGCTGAACATTGACGATATCAGTGAACAGACCTTGGACTCAGCTCTGCGCAGCGTGCTCATCAACCCTGAGTGAGTCGCAGAATATTTTACTCATTTAATAGGAAGTTATTACAACTTCCACACTCAAAAGGAATATTTATTTGGCTTGTTGGAGTATTTCGGTCATAAGAGTTTACCTAATATAACTGATCAAGTTATGGTTTGCTATAAGTATCAGATATATACAGACTTGTACGTTGATTTTAAAGACTCGCAGCTAGCAGTTCAAAATGAAAATTTTAATACAGTTTAACACTTTATAGACCCTAACTCATGTTAAAGTACAAGCTATCAAAAACCCTGGTCCATTGAAGAAAAAACAGATGTTTTAAACTTTGGCGTGCACAAACTTTGTTGATGTCACAGTCAATACTGTCTACAGTTTTGGATTGAAAGTTTAAGAACGTTTAGGAATGTACAATAATATAACCTGCGTCGTAAAGTATTCCTCTTTGGTAAATAAAATTGACTTTGTAAAACAAACCCAAACAGCACCACACTTTATCTTAAAGGGGGTACCACGATTACTAGAAAAGGGATACCAAATGATTATCGTTCCGATCAAATCAGTGTTATGTCGTGCCAAATATAATGCAAAGTATTTCTTAAACAACGATGTTTTAATCATGCCTAGGTGAATGATAGTCTTATTAATTGCTAATAGCTTTGCCGTCTAATATCTAAATGTTGAAATGAAATGCCATTATCCAGCTCAATCCACTACGCCTATTTTACGCTGGGTAGTTTAACATTTATATTTTCTTAAATGGGCTACGTAATGTAACAAAAATATAAAACCTGCCACTGTGGTTGCAAGAATAAAAAAATACAATTTATCAAATTTGTAAAAATCAAGAACCCTTTCAGTAAGAAAGTAATTACATTATATTATTTTAAATTGATCTTTATAGTACTAGCTAGTACTAGTCCATGGGTTGGAGTTGAGGTAAAAGTGTATCGTGCTAGTTACAGTTTTGTACTCGTCAAATAACCTTGAAAGGTTCACTATCTAGACGATGACGTTGTTAAATCTTAAATCGCAAATTTGCTTATTAAAGTATAATAGTCAGTTAACATTAAATGAACTATGAATTAAGTGATGATAATTCAGGGAATTTTGTAAAATTACTTTACAACTATTACTATAACTAAGTGCACAGTCAAAATACTAATATTAAGTGGCTTATGTCAATTTGTATGCATTTCTTTTTCAAACAAACTTTGATACAAATGTTAAAAACCACTTACAACTAAATGTACGACTAAGTATACGATGGCTGATATAAAATATGTGGTGGCCAATTTTCTAATACCGTTTCTGCACTGCTCTTTTATTTTTACTAGAGGTCGTCCAGTGGTCGAAACTCGACCAAAAATATTTAATGTTCAGACTTCTTTATTTTCATCCCACACTGTGAATAAAACATATGATTGGATTTTCTTCCATTTGTTTAGATTTTCCGTTTATATTTCGTTGTTATTTCATCACCAGCATGGCAACCCATAAGATCCATGTTAATTTTTTCAAAATTTTAAATTAATTTTTTGTGCTTAATTTTGAGCCTATTTTAATTTATAAAGGGATTCTGCACATCTACAGGTAAATATCTTTCCAACAGTGTGCGTAGATTTTCCCTACGATGCACACGAGCTGAGAAAAAAGGTTTAAAAGAAACATGCTTGCCTATTAATATATAGATAATTTCACATTTTCTAAGGTAAAAAGGTAGTAAAATATTGATAAACTAAAAAGTAGAATTTTAGTTGAAAAAACCCCAATAAATTAAGGTTTTCTGTTTATCTTGACTTATAGTTAAGCTTTGAGAACTTCAAAGTTCAGGGATAAAAATGTTTTTCCATTTAATAGTCGAAGTGAGTTATGTTATATGATCTAGGCCTACTCCTCAAAGGAAAAAACTCCATATTATAATTCAATAAATTATTTGATTATATATTTATTTTCTTTAGTTTTTATACAAATTAATTTCTTTGAAGCTCTTCAGAAAATAATAAAAACTATGTTCGTTTAAAACAACATACTTTAAAATATTATGAGGGATTTGAAATAATGTTCAAATGGGCTGTATTTTCGTTTGACAGAATTCGTTAGAAGCTTGAATAGTGCACTGAAAAGTAAAAGTTTTGGTTATTCTTATTGTAAAATAATCCTTATGTAGGTTTATAAATTAAACAACCGGGACTTATAGGAGGGGTAATTTAGTTTGCACGGTAAAAACTGCTTAACATTTTTATAATATTATTACAATAAGTATCTGAAGTTACCTGTTCAGTTTCCCGGCACAAATAGTTTCCTTTACCAAGGGAATGTCTATGAACATTTCACAGCCCCTGGCAAAGTTGTCTAATGATTACATTATTTTGCATTATTTCACTTGCATTTACCCCGTCTACTGATCATGTTGCCTTGAGCAGTGAAAACCAATTCAATCGTAAACTTTCCTCAGAGTTGCTTCAGTCTCTCTCATTAGTATTTTGACATATCAATCAGAGTAGACGTAAAATCAGCTCCATGACCCAGAATTTGACGAGTATAAAACTTTAATTAGCACGATACACTTTTACCTCAACTCCGTCACAAGGATAAGGACTCGTTAGTACTAAAAGAGCAATTTAAAACAATACAATGCAATTACTTTCCTGCTGTAAGAGTTCTTGATTTTTTTTTATTCTTGCAACCAAAGTGGTAGGTTTTATAATTTTATAATTATGGTAATCGAAGAGAACTTTAAATTTTACGAAAAGAAAGTAATTAACTTGTGAACTATTTATTTTAAGTGCCTCTTATTATTTGCGAGCCTGAGGTCCAAATCTTGATCCTTAAGAATAAAGAATGCAAGATGCAATATGTTTATTCCTACACGATACTTGATGATACCGACAATTAATATTATTAACGCAAAATATCACTCACTTTTGCAGGGAGTAATGGTACTTCAGCACACTTTCTATTGTTATTTTAATGGATTCTCACTCCTGAGATTATTAAAGACATGATTTTTTTTTATTTTAATTATGTAAATACCCCAAGCAAGCTCTTAGTTTAAAGCTCATTGAAAAAAAAAATATTTTCTAAAATCCTCAGTGTAACATTGAATTTGAAAATACAAACATTGATAAGTAATTACTGACTTAAGTTAATTTTTTACTCTATATAATCCATTTAACTAGATTTTGGTTCCTACGCAATGTTTTATACCGAGTAGAGAGACATTATTTCATGTTTTGAATAATTCCAGTTAATGGAATAAATAACTGAATCCTATACCTAAAAAATAATTTTTTTAGCATAAGGTTTTCACCCGCAAGGAGTCTTAAAGATCATATTGAGTAGTACTTTACATATAAGATCTCTACAACACAATCACAATAGTTTCATCGTAGCTATGGCAGTGACTTTAAATTAACAACTTCAACCTTATTTAGTGTCAAAAGATAACCACAGTTAGCTTTATTACTAAGTAACATGGAAACGCGCATAAAATGCCCATGCGATCTACTCCTAGGCCGTTTTTAAATAGGGGTATGAAGTAATTCAGGATTTGGGAAAGTTTTTTTTCACATGTAAAGTATGTTTTTGGGGATACCAAATTTTATAAATCTTATTTTTCTAGATTCGAGGCATTACCTGTAATTTGATGTACTAGGTGACCTATGCTCTCATTTATGATTCACTTTTTACTCCTTATTGTGCCAGCTGTGTCAGCAGCCACACGAAGTACTTAGTTATTTTACCACTCTCCGATTTAACCACATTTCGTCTTCAGGTTCACACTGAAGGCCAGACAGCTGTCGGCAAAGTTCCGAGACAGACCGAGGACGGCTCTTCAGATAGCCGTGTACTGGGTGGAGTACGTCCTAGACCACAATGGAGCACCACAACTGAGACCCTCGTCCGTGGACCTCCGTCTCGGTCAGTACCTGCTGCTGGACATTGTGGCTCTGGTGCTGATAACGTCCATAGCTCTGGTCTACTGTGTCTCCTGTATCCTGAGATGTATATATCCAATGTTTTTTGGTTTAAAGTGATTTATAGTAAAAAAAAATATCAACTAAGATCTCCTATAAAAAACTATGTATACATGACTACAGTCCTGACTCTGAATATTGAATTAGATATCCTTCCCATCCTTCCTATACGAACAAGCCACAATGAGTATTTTTTTTACAAAAGTGAAACTAGTTAACTAATAGTTACTAACTAGTTAGAAACTAGTTACTGTAACTAGTTAGTAGAGTGATCTTCTAAAAATGTATATTTTTTAGACCATGATATTTGGTTGGAACATAAAATACGCTTTGGTTTAGACCAAGTTATCTCTCCGTTCAGCAATCATCAAACTTTTGCGTATAAGATAGATAACATAATCCTATCCAGCGCTTATACTTTGTTAGCAGCGCTATAGAAATAAGTAGTTAAGTAACTGATGGGAATGGGCCACTTTGCTGCAAACAAAACTATAACTTTATCAAGGGCACGTAATACCAAAATTATAATCCAGTGAAGTAAAAAAAGAAATTAATAGTCAAGCCCTAACATACAAATTCCGTCTGCCTGAAGATTTCTCGCTAACAAGGGTTGAAGAGAAGACAAAAATGTACAAACAAAATAAAACACTATTACTTTCTTTACTTAAAATATAAGTTCTTAGAACAAAGCACTTTGTTAAGGAGATGTTTACATTTAATAAGATCTCTTTTTATTTCACCATGATATTGTTTGGTTGGTAAAGATTGGTAATCCAAAAGATTGGTTGGTAATCCACCCAAACAACATAGTGAAGTCAATAAAATTATTAATAAATGTAAAAATCTCCTTGATGATAGTCAAATGAGACAGGAAAGGTCATGCACGTGTATGTGCTCCAAAAATGCACGGGCTTAAAAAAACGTTATGTAACGATTTGATCATTGCGAAATTCCTGTAGAATTCTAACATAAGGAACCACGTGGTTAGTTGCAGCTACTACCAAAACGCCTGGACTCTATAATAATACTATCTTAGGGAAGTGAATAATGTTTATGATTTAAACGAATCAATGCAATTCATGAACTGATTCCACGTATCCTACCCGATAGAACCATATGGTCTTGTTCAAGATAATCAATTGTGTGAATACATTTCGAATAAGAGATTCGTATTTTAACACATTTTAAGTTTTGTCTCACCTAACTGTAGCTTTATCATGTAAACAAATCATCCTACTAAGGATAATAAAGACAATGTTGTCTGTTGATTGATGACAGTTTCAATGCGGTGCGTCAGACTGGGTCGTTGACATTTAGCAGGAAAAGAATGGGTCCAAGGTATGACCCTTGAGGCACACCATTACTGACTCATTGTAATACAGAAACTTCATTTCCCTCATCGTCTGCAATGCTATCCAGACCACCCTGATGTTTGTGATATTGTTTGTGGCCTGTAATTATTTTATGTGATTTTCAGACCACGGGAGTTCTTTATTGTTCTGTCTGTGAAGTATCATTTTTGTTCTTTCACGTTCTATACAAAACGTTTTGAATAGGTATGAACTATTACACGAATATAAATTAACCTTTGGAGGATATTGGAATGTTGAAAGGTATACCTATAATCCACTATTTAGTTGTTATTTACATTACATACCATTAGGTCTATTTTGTTATTGAGTCATTTTAAGAATAGCTATGAGTTATAAATTGTTCACCTATGTGTGTATATTCGTATACTAGGGGTGCAGTCGTATGGTCCCCGTGTATGTAAACAGTCAACATTCTGCTAAAGTTTCCATATTTCAAACTATAGATCAACTAATGTAAAATTCATTTTTTTTATTACTTAGATTGTAAAATAATAAGAAATTCTAGTGGTATGTTTATAGAAGAAATTTAAACTATCTTGGGCTGTATAAATAAACAATATTTTTGTGTAACCTATTTTCTTAATATGCACGGATTATACCTTACTTCATATATTTAAATAAAGTACCTGGTGACCGAGCAATGGCCCGGTGTAGTTTATTTCCATTTTTAAATTAATAAAAAGGAAACTCACGTTTTATTTATAACCAATTTTGGCTTTTATTATATAAGTTTCAGTGAAATTTCAGTTTATTATAATGGGAATTTTAACCCTGAAATTTACAACCCATAAATTTATTTTACGATCGATAGTAAAAAAAAATCTTTTATAATAGCGTTAATTAATACCCTATACTTGCATGGATATTGTTTTGACAGTTTGTTTAAATTAAAACTGCTGATTGAAAAATTGAATATTCTTACTTACATAAAATAAATAAAATTTTAAGTATTTATTTTAATGTTAAAACAAAAGTTGATTCCCCTCAGTACTTCGGGGATTAAGTTTTGATTGGAGAGAGCCAAGTTAATTAATTAGTATTTTATCGAAACTATTTCCACCTATATCGAGTAATATCTCCAGTTAAGTGTAATCATTGCTTAATAGTAACAACTGATGGTTTTTCCTTTGTGCTGGATTTTGTAATCTGCTAGTACACTGATGGTAACACATGTTACAAGTCTTTTGTTTACTTTTTTCCTTGTTATTTTGTTTAACCAACATGGTTACTTGGCTACCCATAAGGCCAATCTTAAAACTGTTTGAATTTCAATATAATTTATTTTACGTAATTATATTTTTGTTATTGTTTGCAGTTTTAACTGCTGTAAACCAACACGTTTTCAGGTTAGAAAATAATTGCTTACAGCATTTGAAGGAAATCGTTGAAGCCGTTAACGAGAATTTTGTGCAAACATACATACAAGCAAACATTACTCATATAAGAGTATAGGATATTCTACGAGATTTTAAACTTTTAACTAAATAGAAATACACTTACCTATACCCTCTTTAAGCGAAATAATATGACAATTTCAAACACTTCATTTAGGTTATAAGAAAGTGTATTATAATATAAATTTATATAATGATAATTTGATGTTGTGAATTTATTTTTGAATAATTTATATTCCTAGTTAAACCTGGGTTGCTTCAGTTCGTGTTTAGTAAAATATATTTTACAATATAATTGCATATTAGATTTAAATAATAGTCGAATTCTATTTTTATTTTATTAAAAAATCTCCCTCAATACCAACATTATTATTTTCTTTTAAACTATCTCCTAATAATAATGAGATCTTATTACTGTAGTATAGATTTCCGTCGTTCAGTTGTACGACTTTTGAATGTTTTTGCTTTACATTATTCAATGATATTTTATTTAAATGCAATAAGTTAAAAATTAATATTTTGTTTTCCTGATATTTATGTTATTGTTTTTAATGTTTAATGACAATGATATAGATTTAGCGGAAATCCAATAAATACTACTTTTACGTTCGTGAAAGCTTAACATCAGATATGAATGAAATAGAATTAGTTGGGTAAATTCATTAGTATCCCATTCAATACAACTCTTAACAGGACTACAAGAAAAACTTTTCAAAATTCTGAATGCAAAATTGGCTTTAAAACAAAAAATAATGCTTTCAATATGATAGCAAATAACATTAATACAAATAAAGAACATCAAGACATCTATGACAAATCTGGCATTTACAAAATTGACTGCACTGATTGTGAACACTTCTACATTGGTCAGACAGGACGCTCTTTTAAATCTAGATTCAAAGATCACATTCAAGCTCTTAAGAGTAACAACAGAACCTCCATGAAATCAAACTTTGCTGAACACCTTTTATCGACCAACCACAATTACACAAATTTAAAAAACAACATGAAAATTCTAAAAGTTTTAAACAAAGGAAATCGAATGGATTCAACTGAAGAATATTTCATATACGAAGAAAATCTAAAAAATCCAAATCATATTTTAAATAGCCAAATTCCTTCAAGAAACCCAATCTTTGACCAAATTTTAAAATTAAATAATCAGTAACAAAAAAGTTTTTCCAAATCCTGTCTAGTTCTATAAACCATCTGTATATATAAATCATATTTATTTACAAACAAACTATATAAACAACGGTTAAGTGTTTAATGTATTTTGAAGTTTGAAAATGGACTAATGTCCGAAACATGTCACTTCTTTTTATAAAATATAATATTCAGGGTGCTCAGTTGTACTTATTTACTTAAATATTTAATATATCAGCAGCCCTATTAAGTGAACACCTAAATTAAAAAATAGAATTAGTATTTATCTTACGTCGCCAATATTTTCTTTCGTATCATAGATCAAACTTTCTAATGTTTTTTAACTACTCAGTTTATGTTAAATTTGTTCAACAAGAATCCTTCAAATCCTGAAATGTTTATTTTTCTTCAAGCTTTAACTGCGATCGAAAATGTCCACTTAGTTGACATTTAAATACTGAAATGAACAACATGAAACGTATCAAACTGATTTTTGAAATGAAATCAAATTTTTCGTCAGAACTATACTTATCTTCATTCATTACCTCATATATCAATTTAAATAATACATAAATATAAATGAGAGCTATTGCGTGTCGGTAACATAGCTTTACCTTCTAGTAGTTCAAGACTTCTCCGTGAGATATCGGGCTCCTAAAAGCGTACTGTATTACCGACTTTATCTGAACACCCAACCATCGATATACCCAACTTATAAAGCGTGTTCATGTAGTTTACCGTTATGCTCTTAGCTATTACAGATTTAAGGTAGTAAGCTATCATTGGTTTTGAGCAACAGGGACAGTTACAATAAAAGATTAAATTTAAATCTAAATATTAGTTTATGTAAAGTGTTAGCCATGACCAAACAATAATATAGTGTATGTTCTGTGTTTAAGGAAAAAGTATAGCATTGTTTCAATATTTTTTCGGTTTGTGTAATTTATTTCATAAAAACACATATCTTAGGAAATGTATCATAGTAATTAGCAGATTAAAATTCCGTCCACAAATTGACATTTACAAATACTTTTAATTTAACATTTAATATTTGTAGCTTTTGATTGTTGTGATTACAACATTTATGTGCATGTATATTTTTTATGTATATTATACCTATACAAATGTGTACATTTATACAAATCAATTTACATATCCTACTTGTATATTTTAGACAAATATTGTGCATATAAAGGCAAAGGAAACACTATTTACCTATTATAATGATAGGCCTACATAAAAAATTAAATCTGCCCCTTCATTTCCATTATATCCTCAAACCTAACGTACAATAATTTTTAAGCCATGCTTTTTACAAAGCCAGTTTGGATTGTTTCAATGGTAAAATATGAAATTTAAATACTTGAATTTAATAAATTTGTAGATAAAATTTTTCCCATGATATATTTGATTGTTTTGGATACGCTTAGTATTGAGAGGTATTTTAAACATACTTTTTATGATATAAAGAGGTTGTTTCTTGTATCTAATTTTCCCTCACTATCTGTGCTGAAATAAATCATTACATCTGCAGCTAAGCCAATAATAACCGCAGCTAAGCCAGTTTACCAATAACAATGTTTATTCTTCTAGCAGAGCTAGATAAACATTTAAATTATTTTGTCTCTCGTTTAATATCACATTTAAAAAATTTCTTCATAACAAAATAAAAAAAAAACCTTGGCAATGCTAATCAACACACCTCCAAAATTATGTATCTGAAAGAACCAAATCTAAAAGTGTATTTAAAAAGCAAAGTCAATGTTTATTGATAATGTTTATGCACAAACTGTATACGAACAACGTTTGCTTGTATGCATGTATGTATGCATACTTGTACAAAGATCTCGAAAACGACTTTACCATGTTGGCTGAAAAAAAATAACAATGAAAAGTAAAGAAACTACTTGTAAAATGTGATTATGAAAAACCATTCACAGTATCTTAACAAATTTAAAAAAATACAGTAAATGGGAAAACATTGTAAAACATTGGGAAAACATTCTATTGAGGGGAGATTTTACTATTTAGAAAAAGTGTTTATTGAAGATTACTCGATACAGAGAAAAACACTTATAATTAAATACTGATTATTTAACTCAGCTCTTTCCCTCCATACGGTATCCCTAAAATACTGAGTCAATTTATTCTTAGCAAACTTTGTTTTAGCAGTGAAATAAATATTTAAAAATATTATATTTATTCTACTGAATTTTATTGTTTATTTTACGAACATTTTCAATCAGCTGTTATACATTTACTAACTGTCAAAAGAACGTTTATCCAAAGACAGGCTATTATAAACGAATAATTTTAGTATTGACTTAAAGTAGGGTTAATCATTACTATTTTATATTGTTACTAAACATAGAACTAATGTTGAGTGTTTCGTAATGGTAACGTTTGAGTGCTCTGGCGTCAACGTTTGACTGTGACCCAATGGGTTACTAACTTGGCAACGAAATAAAAAAACGAAAATCGTTAACACCACAAACGTATGCATAATTGCACAAAGATCTCGAAAAACAACTTCGGAGATTTACTTCAAATGTTGTAAATAATATACTGTACGCACTGTTGTGTCACCTGTGTTTCTCTTAATCCATAGTTACAATTATTGAAAACAACAGCATAGAGGAAGTTTGTCAAATTTAAAACAAAATAAATAAATATAACCACTGTTTATAAACAAACCTTAACCTAAAAAAGATTGTATTTAAAACTAGGGCACGCTCTATCATGAGGTAATACTTGATAGATTAAAAATAGACTGCAAAATTTGATTTGAATGAATTGGCAGAACATTGCTCTCAGAAGATAGAGTATACTAATGAATTTCTCCAAGCAAAGCTCGGTCCCCAGATACTAGAATATTATAGTTTAATTGTGTGTTCTCTTGCTGATGCGAATTTTTGTAATGCAATGCATTTCTAAAACTATCTATTTCGGAAGCAAATCAGTTTGTTAAACCAACAAAAAGTAACAAAGTAAGGCAAAACTACATTATGACAAGGCTCTTATTCCAATCAAGTTTAACGAAATTATTCTTTTGTTCTTTTCTCAGTTAATAAAGACAATGCAATAGAATGCCGGGGTTCAGTGAAGGCTGATTATCCGAGAAGAAGGCGGCATCTTTATGCAAGGAAATGTTTTTCACAACTCCTTTTATTCTTTTGAATCAGCTTAATATACCGTTTCTATTTCATTGTTGTTTGTAAATTTGCAAGATTAAATTAAGTACCTACATTTCTACAACAAAGCAAGAGCGATTGAGCCAAAATATTTGATTGTTTCTTCAAGTAAACATAGCCTCAGTTTCTTGGGAACTTATAGAATTCATTAAATAAATCCTTTTATTGCACCCACATAGGAGCTTATCGATTTATTTACCTATTTTTATATGAGTTCTCCTTATATTGACCCATATGATCAATTGATATTGATATGATATTGATTGATCAAAAGGAGGTTGATCAAAACTAAAAGTTGTTTTACTAAAATAGTTACAAAACATACAAAGGAGATTGGTTTCACTCAAAAACCAATCATTAATGTAAACGACCAACTTTTTAAAATTGTGATAAATTTTAGTTTGTTATCTTTGCATCTATAAAGAAATTTAAAAGTAAAGTATCCATGGAAATTTTTAATCATTTTTTGTGAGTACATAAAGTTAATTGAATTACTGTTTTTAATAATTTAGTTACGTCAGTCATAAACAATTAAATATTAAACGTATTACTAGAAAAAAGTACACCCGCTCACATGTGCAAGCTATTATAAAAATAATTAATGTCTTTTTATCATAATATCGTACAATCAGTGCCACCTTCAATTAATACATATATTGTTAATCAATGTAAAAGTAAATATAGGTTATCATAACGTTATTTTATCCATGTAAAAAACTAGTGCACATAGCTACATGAATAATATTTATTTAAAGACATGCATTCATGAGAACAGCTACAAAGTCATTCGTAACAATATGTTTGAAAGGATATTAAACTTAGAGTTATGGTTTTATTCCTTTAATACATTCAATTAATAAAACAATTTTTAGCGAGTCAGTCACTAGGTCTAATACTTGAAACATAAGAAAGTATTTAATTAAGTTTCCACAGCAGATAGCTTTATTGAATATAAAGAAGTTGAAATCCCTGAAGCCTGGGGGTACGTCTTTGAATTCAGCGAACTGTAAAATAAGTTTCTCAAACATTGAAATGCAATGAAACTTTTGTTGCACGGTCATTTCCACAAACCGTACCTTAATTTGAATTTATAATAAGCATTATAATGAATATTTCCCTGATATAATACATCTATGAAGTATGCATTTATATATTATATAGGTAAACATTTTCATAAACTTTCCAAGCCAAACAAAATTACAGTCTTATAATATATTTAATACATAAATTAAATAATAACCTATACTCTGCTTCTCTCTGAATCAATCGTGATACATTATATCAGTGTACATTCAATGAATAATCACCTAAATGCGATTCCTCTGATACCACACAGTGTAATATGGAACATTACTAAATACATTGACATTAATATACCGAAGCCATACTGAGCATAAACCTTATAGTATGAATGGAAACATGGACGTCGTTTAGCCGTGTACACTGAAAGACAAAAGAGTGCAAAGAAGATTATTTTAAAAAGTCACAGTATTTTTGTCAGTCACTTTTTTCGATGTTAGTTTGTGTAGGTATAAAACATTCTTAAAAAAAACCATCAAAATAGTACATTGTTTGTTAATATTTTTTTATAATTATTTCAACATTTTATTTCTATAGAAATACTAAAGATAATTTTGAACAGTCATTTGTAGGAAACAGTAGAAAGTAAGATAATTACTATACTTTGAAAAACGTAAAATTAGAAATGACACAGCAGTTTCGTCATGATTCTAACATTTTTTAGAAAACTATATTAATAAGGGTTGGCAATAAATAATGTAGTATACATTTTTACAAACCCTAAGGCAAATCTAGGTTGGCGATACATTAAGTGGTATAAGTTTTAAAATTGAACATACAGTACCTTAATTGCCATAGCTAAGATGTGATCAGATTTTTATTTACATTTTGGTTCGAATTGAATTTTAGAGCTAAAAAGTATTAACTTAATAAGAATTTTAAAATAAAATTTAAAATAATCTACGGTATTTCTTAGAAAAAGACAAAGCAAGTAATTTAAAAAATAAATATAGCCCACACAAGACCTAATATGTATTTGAAGAGTCAGTAGTTTATAACAGTGTGTTGTGTATGTTAAATGGTAATATGACTATTGTTAAGTTTTAAAGCTTTTTGAAGGGAAGACAGGAGAATCTAGCAACACTTGTTACACTTAATCAGAACTATGCAGAGTTTGCCTACACCCAAAGGGCTCACTTCATGTCTAGCAGTTAATTTCTCACCCAACCAAGACTGCTTATCCGGCATAGGTCGATCTTGTTGACTTGGCTGTCCTTGGTTTACCATAGCATTCTAAGCTTTGGGAAAGTCTAAAAGTAAAGAAACGTACGATTCAGCCGTAAAGAATAATCTGAGAGCAACACATTTTAACATCACCTAGCATAACATACGGAATAATCATGTGAAAAAATATAAATGAAAAAAATAAACGTTGGAAGTACATTTTGTGTTGTGAGAGGGATATATTCATTATATATATAGAGATATATTTCATTGGATCTTGGGACAGTGTTTAGAAAGTTTTATTTAAAGATGCATAAACAATTGGGCAGCAAAAAAATGTGTCCCCAAACTTGGCAATTTTGATTATCAATACATTCATACATTAATATTTTTTGCTGGTTATCTTTCACGATGCATGTCCAATGTTAAGTATAAATGCAGAGTTCCGTGTTGCGTTCAATCTTACCTTCAGTCCTTGAAAGTTGCATCTACTGTTAATTTTAACTACTTAATGTATTGTTTTTAAATAATCATGTTATTGACATGTAAAAACAAACAAAAATGCAGCGTATTTATCAATTCTGTGATTCCATTTAATTAGTGTTATCGTATAAATTAAAGTCCCAAAAATACAAAAGGAAGAAAATGTTATTATAAAATATAAATGTTTGAGTTAAAAATAAGCCAAACAAATTCAATATAAAATTGATTTTCTTTATAAACTAACAGCAAACTGCTTTAAGACATGTTCTAAAAGCTTTATTAGATTTCAGCAAGAAGAACCTCGAGTGCTTTGGGCAGTGTTTTAATGGAATTTAATATTGGTTTCATAAATGGTAAATCTAGGTTTAAGAAAGTTCTTAAAAATATATATTTCATATATTTTTTACTTTAACTTGATAACTGTTGCTGAGGTATGATTTAAAATTAATGGCACCTCTTTTCAGATAATGTTTTGATTACAGCCTTTTTATTGCTGTAATCTTAAAATAGTAATAATTAAAATTATTGTTATTAATATTTTAACAATCATAATAATGATAAATATAAGAATACTATGATAATTATAAGTATTTCAATAAATGAATTTATGTTTTTTAAAAGCAATTGTAAATATTTATTACTTTTATAAGAATAATCATAGGCCTATAACAAGTCTTTTGATATATCTGGGATTAAATAATTTCTCCTTAAAAGTCTTAGCCAATACAGTTTAAGAAGTTTCGAGAAACATTGAATTACTTTCTCTAGTATCAGTCTCATCAGAGCGTATATGGAAGATGGTGGTTTTCCAAAATTGTAAACTTATAGGACTAGTAAAACATCTCTTCCAAACTAACTTTACTCATTAGGAAGAATTATCGCATCGTTAGGAGAACCACTTCAACTCTCGTTCTCGTGAATATTTGGTAAGATTCATTAAAAATAGTATAATACCTTATTGATATACTCCCTATACTTTCCTAACTTTTGCGTTAATATATGAAATGTTACAGGCAACTCACATTGAAATTTGTGACATTACAAATGATTATAGTTGTTGTCGGACAATTTTATTTTCTTTACAATTAAATTACTGTTCCAACATAACACTTTTGTAAATTGATTTCTCACATCCTCAACCAATTTAATATTTTAATAATAAAGTACCTTAACAATCCACAAAAGCTAAGTCGTTACCCTAATTTAATTCCAAAATATAACATGCATTTTTAAATGTTTATTGTTTCATAATAGTACAGTAAAAATATGTTTTGACCCAAAAAAAATTAGCACAACCGGGGAATTTGGTACAGATGTTGGGTGTACCTTCCTTTTGAACATACTAAAAGTCCCCTAAAATTGAAGCTGTGCTACTGCCGCCATATTGGAAATGTTCACAAACAAGCAAACTACAACAGTTTACTTATTCTCCATAAGAATAACATGGGAATTTTTAATTTACAATTTTTTGAATTTTCTCCGTAACCATTAGGCGCATAATAACGTTTCAATGTACTAAATTATTTGTTTTTTTAAGCTCTACAAAATGGTTTGGAAAGAAATTGCTAAATTGTATGTTTTTTGGGTCAAAAATGGGAAAAACCTATTTTTACCCCATAAAACCCCCCGTAAACCCCCGTTCCCATGGTCCGTTCATGCTGGATCGCGAACTCGTTCAAATAAACGTACGTTTACACATTTTTACCAAATTTCATCAAAATCGGATCATTTTTGCTCGAGTTATCGTGCTGTCGGACACACACACACACACACACACACACACACACACACACACATATATATATATATATATATATATATATATATATATATATATATATATATGAATTTGAACGGATGGTGTTTTTGGCCTCTAGGGACCTCAAAACGAAAAAAAAATCTGTCCCGCGTCCAGGTCTTACCACGAGTACTACGGTAATAGCTTATTCCCTATATGGGAAATTCGCTAAAACAAAAGGCTTTGTCCTAAAATGTATTTTTTTTTTTAATTCATAATTAAAGACTAAGGAAGACTTTGACTGTTATATAATTTTAATGATTTTAACTGTGCTAATGAGTGGTGTTGTACACTTCAGGAAGTATATACTTGTCAATAATAAAAGCCTACTACACAGGCAGCATTATAAATATTACTGGTGCAATACTGATTATAGTTCGATATATGTTCAAGGCATGGACTGAGATTATAGTAAGAACACTATCTTGCCCGAAATACCTAACGTTTTCTAGACATCAGGACATATAGCTCAAATTAGTCTCCAAATGTCGTGGGATTGACATGATAACAATGTAAAAAAATGAGTGGTTTTAATTGTTGTATCCAAAAAACTACCCCCATAACAAACGTTAAGCATAAAGTATATTTTAAAAAGAAATTCCTAAACTATGTAGTTGTACTTATTGTTTTGCATTTTTGTGTTAAGTAAACAAATTGGACTCAAAAGTAATCAAAATTTCGTAAGTTTAAACAATGCGTACAACAGCGCTTTTCCATCGTAACAAAACTTTAAGCTGCAATACCAAAGAAGAACCATAAGAACTTCAACTTTCATAAACTCTTACTGTGGATCGCCACCTTTGCATACAAAACGAGTCGTTTTCACCTTTTCCAAGGGCGAGGTGTTTAGCTAGAAAATAAAAAAAAGTCTTGAAATTCTAGTTAAGGTATTAAATCGATGTCTTGTACTATACTTCTATTGCATGTTATTTGCTAAAATATTACTTAAGATCTTTAAATATTCCTTTTAAAACAATAAAGCAATAAAAAAATGCAGCCTCTCTGTGTAACTTGTGTTTCGCGCAAGGACAAAATTAATTTATTAACGCAGTGGTATTTATTTTTATATTTTAAAATTAATTACTCCTAAGAGTAAAGATTATATTTTAGCAGTTTGTATGATAGTGACCAGTCCAATGTTCAACATACAATATACTGGTATTTACCTCTTTGTGTCAAGGTTTTTTGTTTGTTTATTGCTTGTCCGAGGAGATGGGATTGTTTGTATAAAAATGACATTGTTGGTCTTAGAATATTGCGCAACAGAATGATAATTGTTAAATCTAAAAGTTGTAATTAACTTCAAGAGTATGTGAGGCAAGTGTCTATTTACATGTGCTGTTCGAAACGTCGTGTAAACAATGTTCTGTAAAGTAGGCAATTTCATTCGTCTGACCTATCTTCATCGTCAAGATAAATTATGATTTTACTTTAGTTCTCAGTTTTATAAATTCAACTTATTGTTACTAACCTTGCGATTGCTTATTATCTTGGGAAATTTTATTTAGTACGTTCTGATACAAACTTTATCTTTAGTTGGAAAAATTTTAATGTTTAGAAATTTTTAAGTTACTTTAAGTTTTTTAGTTATGTTTTAAGATTTATACATTAAATTCATTACTAAGAATTTACACCTAAAATTGTATAAATATGTATTTATTTTTTTTGGAGTCTTAAAATCATACTTATGTCAATTTAAAAAAAATTAACATAAATTTAAATAAATAACTCACTGATTTTGTAATATTATAAAAGTAATTCATTAATTTTGAAAATAGCTTTTACAATAAAAACGTTTGATATTCACATGATTGAAGTGCTGCAACTTTGCAACACTTTAATATTACTCATTATTTTGTCTCAATCAAAACTGTTTTAAGTGAAATATAAACGTTCAAATATGAGGAACCCAGATAATTTGCATTTCTGGTTGGCAAACGCACTTAGTCTGCGAGCAAATAAAAGGAAAAGGATCATTAAACTTTCCTAATTAACTGAGCTGAACCCAGTAATTCATTATTCAGCATTTGAAAGGCCTTTAACCTTAAAAGCGTGTAGTTGAATTCATTGAGATCAATTTGATTTGTTTACTTGTTTTTTAGAATAAAAAAATATACGTTTAACCAATGGTAAAACAACCATGGTATTGAACAGTATTGAATTGCGTGCCAATTAATTTAATCTGTTCGTAGTTTCAAAATACAGTACTGTAAATATAAAGTCAGCATTTAGAATCTTAATACTACTATTTAGCCTGTTAAAATCGTTTATACTATGATGATATTATTTTTGTTAAACATTAGAAATATTCCAACATGTTCTAGAGCTTTTGAATTAAACTATGCTAAGTAGCACTGTATAAAAGAATTGCATAATATATTCTAGATAAAGTTTATATTGTATAGTTCCATTTAAATACGAAAAAAATAAATATATTAAAATATAGGATTAAAACAACAGCTTACTCGAGTGATCTTTTATTTATTTATATTTTATAATATATACCTATCCATACAATGTTTTAATTCAAGAATTACTGTATCGACACATTTCAGACACAGACGTAAATAAATACGATGGCATCAGGGAATGTCATATGAGCTTTGACATTACATAAATTAGAGGGGTGCCATTTATTTATTTTAAGGTTGAAAATAGGAAAGAATCATTATAAACAATACACTTTGAAAATTGTATCTTATATAAGTATGAAGTGAACAATTGTTTAAAGTAACTTAAACAATAGGGTTATGAGAAATAACACATGCTTTCACTACATTTTGTTATTCTTGCTTAAGTAGGTTAACTTTGGTTAGTAAATAGAAAATGGCTAGTTCTCACATACTTGTGGTTCAATTTGATAAATCAGTATTTGCATCATTGTCGTGAAGTATGTGTGTAATCAGTTTAATGCAATTACTAAAATCAGTATTACCCCAAGATCTGACATAGTTTAATCCTTTAATCTATATACGTGGTAATTTTTTAGAGTCTGGTGAAAAGTTATAACCTAAATAGATAAGGTTATATGACTGTTGAAATACCTAATACTTGAAACATTTCTAAATTTTTTTTAATATATTGTCAACACAAAACATCAAAGTTGAATTACTAGAAGCTCAAAATCTATTATGAAACAATAACTTTACCTAGTTTAAATGTTTTATTTCACGTAGAATAATTAGTCAGAATCCTACTACTTTTGTATTAAAACAGAGGAGACACTTAATGTAATTGCTACAACAATCAAATAATAATGATTAAACGACGATCTTTGAGATTTCATATTTGCGTAGTGAGAAGAATTGTACTAGTAGACATGTAAATGACAAAATGTTAATATTTTAGGTAAGCTATCACAATTAATAATTAATTTTAATTACGTTTGTGCTATCAACCTTCTATAGTAAGCTGGTTACCTTTTAATATTTTTGATTTTTCAATAAAAAAAAGTACAACGTTATAATTTTGCACACGAAAATGCGGATTAGTTTGGTTTTCAATTTGATGGTAATGAAATTATTAACATATTTATGAAGTAGAAATATTCGATTGATACCACGAAATCCTTTAAATATATAATTTAAATGTTAGGTTTTAGAATCGACTTAAGGGACTTAGTACTATAACTAACTGAGATGGTGTATTATTTCATTGGACTTAATCATTTCATAAAATTACAATACACAACTCAAAGCTTTTATGCGGACAAAATAAAATGTAGTTGTTGCAAACTAAGTAAGATAGTTTTGATCGTGACCCGTTATTTAAACCTCTAAAATATTACATACAATTTTATTTAAATAATTAAGGCTGCACGAAAGTGTTTTATTTAATTTGTGCTGGATATGAAATTATAAGCTCAGTCTTCTATTCTATAAAAACATAAATATAAATTTGGAATATTTTACTACAAGTTTTTATTATAATCTGGAATAAGAAAAACCTGTTGTATACCATTAATTATTAATTAATTATGCGTTATTATTGTTTTTAATCTACCTAAAACTATTTTATATATAAGTTAAAATATACTAACAGTTAATAAAACGTAAATACAGAATTACGTATAAACACTGTATAATGTACAACTCAAACTTGTTATGTTCGGTTCAAATATAGATAAGCTAGGCTTAAATCATAATATTCATTATGCACTTTGAACTCTATACAGTAATTATGAAATGAGGTAATGCATTGAAGCTCTAAAAGCTAAGGCTTCTTCAAAGTAACAGGGAACGTGCCTTATCTCAATGAATCTCCATTTACTCAGCATGTAGAATTAGTTGATTATTACAATATGGGTACAAGAGTTTTAACGCTCAGAGACCTACTTAGGGTTTCAACCAATTCTTTAAATCATAATTAGAACTCAGATTACTATATATTTTTGAAAGTATGTTTTGTTGAGGAACTTAAGATAAAAATAAACACTTACGTTAGTTTGTTCTTGTTGAGGAATAATCTAAAAAAAAATATTTGTGTATTTTTAAGGTACAGTTTATTTATTGAAAATGTTAGGTACACAAAATGGTTATTATCTAATGATACTAACTGAAAATTAACATTAAAATCTTTTAGTTAAATAGTAACTTTTATTTTTATATTGTTTATATTATTATTATATTGTACAAATTTATTAATGGCTTAGGATTAAAGTTCTATTTTTGATTCTGCAAGGAAAGCTTAGTAAAATAGTAAATTATTTGTTTTCAGTGCTGGGATAAAATGAGTTATCTAAAATGAGAAATTGGCTGATTTTTAGGATTAACTTGACAAATGTGGATTTACCGGCCCTCATTTTTAAGATATTGCTTTTCTTCCCTAATACAGGCAAAACTAAAAGTATGTGGTTTTAACAAATTGATTTAATTATAAAAATACGTGGTGACACGTGCACATGTTGTTGTAGGGTAAAATGAATTTTTTACGTTCGGCCATAAATTACACTTGTGAAATGGGTATCAAAGTTAGTAATTTTACATGCTAAAGCATTTCAAAGGCATTCAAGAATACTTAGTAATCATCGTTTTAGTATCAGAGAGGCTTTTAAGGGTATACAAAGCTCATACAACAATACCTAGTGGACTTTTATTTGTAAAAAATCCTTAAAATAATATTAAAACATATAGATTACCTACTTAAATTATTAAATATATTATAACACCATTAAACATTTTGGATGAACCGTCTACGTTTTAATCATTAAAACGTTTACCTATCTATATCTATAAAATGTGACTCACGAGATCTACATTCTATTTACTTGCTGAAATTGTTTTCGTGGCAGATTTTTCTAATATACCAAGTATCGTGTACCTTAAACCCTTATTTTTTTGTTTATTCACAAAAAAACAACTTATTGTACAATAATAAAAAAACTCGAATAACGCGTTTATAGAAATTATGCATATTTTATTTAGACAGATTTTATAATAAACACAGTGCTTTTACTATGGTTTTAAAGAGTAATAATAACACAAAATACCATGGTTATCTATAACAGCAATATTAGCTGTTGATGTTGAATGTTACAAGCTCTCAAATTTCGCATATTGTGAGCCATGAGAACATCTCATATGTACGTGTATTTGTGACAGCTGTTGCATTACATATTGTCATGCTGAATATACTATATACTTATATACGTGCTGAATATTAACTAGGTAAATACAAATGGTAAATATAAATGTTGTATTGTTACTTTAACGTAGTTCAATAGACACATGCTAGCAAAACCTTTCTTTTCTATACCTAGAACTTACAATCATATTACATTTATTAGGTACTTCTTTAATAAGTCAATGTGGATCAGTTGAATTATAAAATATTTTAATTTTAGTAAACTCTTAATTCAATTTGTACCGAGACATATTTAAATTAACATTAAGCTAAAGTTCAGATCTAAAGCTTGGATTTAATTTCAGTTCTACTTAATTTCCTTCAAATCTTGTTTACACACATTTATTCGTGGTTCGGAACTATGTATTATTATTTTTTTACATAGGCCAACAAACGTGCTTTAATATTTATATAACGCTGGAAATTGGTTGTATAAAGTACTAAAAGGAAACGAAAATAAATGTTTATCAATGTTACAAATAATAAATCACATGAAATTTTATAAAATTAAATATGTTTAGCCTAGTCAACAGTACAGTAAGGCAAAGAATTACCACTTCATTAATTTTTCTGTTCAGTGTTCAAAGGATATTTAATTATGGTGACTATGATGATATTACTAATCTAGAATCCATACAATTGAAAGAGTAAATAGTTTTTTAGGTAATATATATATTAGACGGTATTATCAGTGATGGAGTCTTAACCCAAGACTAACTAAATTGTGATTTAGGAGCACAATAATAATCAAAAACTGTTTTAACATATGTATTAGTAAAACTTGCAAAATGATAATTGAAAAAAGAGTGAAGCGGTATAATATATTCAGATATTTTAATGCAAAGAAACATGTTTAGTATTTATATCACATGATAAAGTATTTATATCTTTCTGACTCTTTCAGTTGTTTATCCCCGTTTATTAAATTAGAAATGTGCGTGTTGTAATTTTATGCCGTAAAACGTGTTCTCTTAAAAGATATCTGCCTCTGAAGTCCCGCAGCTGTCACTCATATATTATTCAATCATTCGACCCAGCATAAATTTTTCGTCAGCTATATTTCTACATCTAACATAAGTTCAATATTTATACCTTTAAATGTAAATATTATACGATATGCGCATACTAAAAGAAGCAAGTAAACATTTTAAGAACAAAGTACCTCTTTTTATAAAAATAAAATAACAAATGCTTACAAACAAACCAAATTTGTTAGAATTATTACAGAAAAATATTAGTTTAAAATTTAAATAGTAACTTAGTTTCAACTAATTGTGATAATACACTGTTTTCTTCTAAAATAAAAAAGAAACATAAGTTTGGGCAGGACAGCTCCTTAACAAAATTTACGCAAGTTGAATGACAACGTCAGCACAACAAAAGCTTCTCATTTGTAAACTTCCTTTTAAAATGTAAATTTCGTTAAAGGCTGTTAACCTCCTTTATTATCTTCTCAGGCTTTTCAAGACAGATTTGGCCACACAGAATTTAAAGTAACATGTTTTTTGAATGGAAATATTAACAACTTATTTGACTTCTGTAACAATGTATAAATAACTATTATCGGTCCGGTTAGCTCACCCAGTAATAGTAAACGGACGGTTCACGTATGTATGTAAGTAAGTACATCGCTGTACCGATCCAAGCTCACATTGGATACTAACATTACCAACACTATCTAATTAAATATATATATTTATACTGTCTGTATTCTATTAGCTGGGCGAGTAATTTATTAACAAACCGACGATCATTTGGGGGTTTGTTCCAACAAAATTTATTTATACATTGCAACAAAAGTTAAATAAGTTGTAACAATTTAATACTTTTCCCCTAGATTCGATGAGAGAGATAAAAAATGAATAATGAAACACTGCTAAATTTTGTTTACCAAACAAACGTTTTTAAGCAGAGAAACGACAAAATGGACGTTTAAAAATGGAAAAATAAATTAAAGGAAACAATTTACAAATAACTGAATTTTGAAAGACTTACTGTTTTTCTTTTTAAGCCATTTTCTATGACGTGTTCGTCATTGAAAATGGCTTAAAAAGAAAAACAGTAAAAAAGAGGAATTACATTTCAGCTGAGTTGATTATCTTTTTACTGCCTTAAATTGTGACCAGAGGGGGAAAATTTAAAAATATTGAATGCTACTTTCCTTAAACTGTTAATTCTTTGTAGACTAGGATAATACTGAGTAATGAGTTAAGGGCGACTTAAAAAAAACTATTTGCTTGATCGATTTAGATTACATTTTATGAGTAAGTACTAGTCTATGGCATCTCCATGCGTTCTTTTTCATTTTTTTGAAATTTTGATTTTTAATGCGAATATTCCCATAAAACCCATAAAATAACGGCAAATCGGGTTTACTCAAAAACTGCCCAAACGATTTTAATAAAAAATTTGTATGTTTAGTCCTTTAAATAAAAAAAGCTTACTCATTAACATGAAAATTACAGTTCCAACGTTATTGTATTGTATGTTATAAAAAACCCCATGGAATAAGAAAACCCAGATTTTAATTAGTAGAAAAATCGGTTTTGATTAAAATTAATGTGTTATGAATCTTATAGTTCTAAACAAAATAGTGAAACCCCAACCCATTTCTGTAACAATTTCGATTCTAAAGTCATTGCAACTTTTGTGATTATAAAATATCATAATTACTCCCACCGCTTACACATTATAAAGGTTGATGACAAGGTTATGAAAGAAAGTATGTGTTAGATTGCTGATACCGTTTATTATATTTATTTTAGATGGTCTGTGCTGCTTTGTTACAGCTAAACACCAGCTGATTCTTTACCAGTACCAAAAAGGCTTATGAACATGGACGGATAGTTCGGTCCAGATTAAACTACCAAATGGTATTAACTTTTCTCGGTATCTAAACTGTTGCCTTTTTACCGTTAAACACTGTGCCCACTGAACTGCCAAACTCTTGTATTTTTAGGCCATGGGAAGTAAACACAGTTAAACATTTTATAGCTTCGTCAATGGCCAATTTTTATCTATTAGAGATTGAAGCAGTTCCTTTTTTTGTCCAAAGATTAATAATAAACTGATTGCTATATTTTCACGATTCTTCGTTCAAAGGAAGGATAACTTTAAGAGAATGTGAATGCCAAGGCTATAATTTTAATTGTTCCAGCTTCTATAGATAGCCTATGAGGTAATCATTGTTTAAAATTCTCGTTAAAATTTAAGCCGACTCTTGAAATATTTCTTGTAAGACAATCATCCTTAACGAAGCCTCGAAGTGTTAATATTTCTGTCTGTAAAGTATTAGTAATGATTTTGTTATATTGTAAAGCATACAGGATACAGTTTTTAAAGATGTGACGTTCCAATTGTTCCTGATAGCTTCAGTGGAGAAGAGGGGGGTTCAGTGAGGACGCATAGTCACAAAGAAGGCAATTTTAAAATTGAAAATTAGAAAAAGGAAGCAAAAATTAATTAAAATATTCTTGCATGGATCAACATGTGACTAGAGTTCATTAAATATATAAACCAATCAGTACTATTTACTTTTACTGAAATTCTGTTACTGCAATACCAAACCAACAATATAGTATCACCCAGATAAACACATATCTAACCAAAATTGGCAAATCTCAATGAATATATCAAATATTGAATGATAAAGAAAGCTACTTATCTGCTGGAAGGTAGTTGATACTATCCTTAACTTAAATATATACCAATATTATAATAAACCAGTAAAAGATTTATTTTAAGTTTACTTGTAGATTCAGTAAATTATTAATAATTACTGTACTGAAAAATTTAAGTTTGTGTTTTAATAACTTAAGAGGCTAAGGAAAACTCATATAAAACTTGTAATTCAGCCTTAATAATTTATTTAAATATCAAATTGCCAGAGCAATTAACTGACTTGAATCAGGCTGCTCATATATCATTACCAAAACATCAAGGTTGACAACTCTAAAAATTATCCAGTGTGAAACTTCCAATGCAAATTCTAACTGCAAAAATATTTAAACTTTCTATTATTAATCAGGTTGGTGGCAACCAAATATTTGCTTTCAAAAAAACCTAGACATAACAGCAAGGTAGGTCCCAGGGGAAAACTATACAAAAATTCCCTTATAAAAATTATGTTCCTTATACAATTATTCAAAACATTTAAAATTAAATTATATATCGCAAGCTTATTATCATTGTAATTTTATGTAGCTGAATTGTAACAGAGTAATTCTTTTTCTAGTGACATAAAAGTACAAAACAAGTATTCAATAAAAGATCATGATTTAAACATTATTTTGGCAGTAGTAAATTATTACTTTAAAATTACTTGGACTTAACACATAAACTGACATAAGTACATAACATTGTACAAAAATATTAAAAAATAATTATTAAAATCTCAATCTAAAAAATTCACTCTGGTTTAAGATATTTGTTGTTGTTGTTAACTGGATTCAAACTTATTTAATACCATAATATTCACCAGTATAGCTGCTTATAAATTGATTAACTGAAACTATTACGGACAATAGACTCTACGCAACAATATTTAAATACTAAATATTTTCAAGTTAAAACTCAATGGCAAGTTTGAATTCAGGTTTTACATGTATTTAATATTATTTATCTAGAACAATTAAAACATAATTAATGAAAAAGAATAAAAAAGGTCCAGGATAGGTCCGATTGAAAATAGCAAAAAATACTTAAAAAGTTAATGGGCAATATTCATTTTAAGTTTAACATACTTTTTGACCAGATTTTTACAAAATTACATAATTAGACAAAACATATTATTTACGCAAAACAAGGAAAATGTAGCATTAATATCTACAAATTATTAAAAACTCAGAATTCTTCAGATATGAATTTAGCAACAAACATGAATATTCACAAACTATTTGATTTCAACAGGGACAATTCTACTTTTAAAAATTCGTAAAATACTGTGACTGTTAACATTGAAACATATATTTTAAATCGATAACATCTGTTTGAGCAAAATATGTTTCCCTTGTTCTTAAAACTATGAAAATATTTCATTTATTAAATACATAAAAGTTTTCCACATTGGTTAATGCATGAATAAATCATGTTCAACAAATAATAAGTTAGAAAATATTTGGTTTAATCAGCGATTTCCTGAAAATTTCCTCACATCTTCGCAAATTTTCAAAAATCCTCAAAGTGTGAGACGAGGGTCTTCAGGTACAAATCCAGGTTAACTTGTTCTACTTAAGTCCCAGGGCTGAGTGAGGGTCAGGTAGAGGCTCCTTAGACCGTAGGACTCCATGCCGGCTGCATCAGGTTCAGCCATCAAGTGACCTAGTCATTACCCACGTAGACCATGCTGACCACAAACTTGGGATATACGTGGTGCCTTCAATCTGGCAAGGCAAAATGCAGCGCAGCGATGCTTAACAACTGGTATCGGCTGGTTAGTGGCGCGCATCCCTACCAAGTAATTATGTCAAGGTGATCAGTCTTGACTCCAATCAGTATAATTGTTGCAACGTCATTGCAAAAAGAGGACGATGAATGGATTGTGGGATGTAAAGAACTCCTTAGAAATTACTACAAATAATATCAAGTTATATATAAATTATAAAATACATATTTATAAATACTTTATACTGGATATCCAGATCCAACTAGGACAATACTTACCGGATTTTTCGGGAGGTCATTACAAGCGAAAAATACAAAATGTTTCCCAGCTCGAACCTTTAAGCGTCTTCTGTCTGAATGTGTTCAAACAAAAACATTCATAGCTCCTTAATGTTTAAGGCCACAGTGCTTAAATTCAGCAAAAATATTTATCTTTCTATCCGATACCTACTGTATGTATAAAATATGAATAAAGAACTTTGAACAGTTTCAACATGGTGGCTGTTAAAAATATGTTATGTTAAACTCCATGTACACCATACATTTTACAATTAGATATCATTCTTAGATTTCAATTAGATCTTATAGATTGTATCTTCTATGACATTTTATCTCCAAGACGATTCGGTTATAAATATTAGAATGCCATTAGCATTTGCATTAAGTAAAAGTGGAACGCAATACGGACGTTAAGTGAAACGTCTCGTACTTTTAATTTAAATCGACTTTCATTTGAATTACCAAAACACCTTAAAAGATTTTAAATCCAATTTTATACGTCATTAGATTTGAAATTAGTTTTTTTCAGGAAACGTTTCAAGCCAAATCCTGTTAGGTTTCGACGATTTAAAAAGCTACAAAATATTTTTTTTAAGTGTGCATAAAAGTGACTGGTATTAGGGATTTCAATATTAACCTTGTTATTCATTCTTTAACTGTGTTTTGCCCTGGAGTTAGGATATTCTTGAACATATATTATTGTTAACTTACATATTTAAAATTTCAGAATATCACTCTACCAACAAAGGGTAATAACGGTTATTAGAAGCTGTTAACTGTTTCTCACAAAAGATAACATACATAAACGAATATAGCCGAACTGTTATGTAACCAACTTAAAATGTAAGACGTATACAATGTTTTAAGTAATTCTGCTTTGGAAAACTTGATAGACCGCCCCAGATTATATTTTTGTAAAACTAAATTACGTTCATACATTAAACCGTTTGAAACATTACAGAAAATTAATACCAATAATCCAAATACACTTTTACTTTCCATAATAAAATACTATTGTTTTGCCTAAGAAATATCCATAACTTAATCTACGCCAGTCAAATTACAACGCCAGCACAATAGCTTCTCATTTGTAAACTTCCTTTTAAAATGTAAATTTCTTTAAAGACCTTTGACCTAATTTATTACACTTTAGTTCTTTTCAGTTATTTTTATATATTTTTTGGTCTTGCAACACTAAGCACGAGCCCGAGATTTTTTCGCATTACTTCAGGCTAAACCTAGGGGTTGGGGCATTATCACTTAGATAAAATCCATTAGTGATTTGGCGGGATTTGAATACGGGACCTCACGGACTGAAGAAGTCCCGCGCTCTAACCACTACACCAGCTCGCTCCCCCCAAAATTTTTTTTCAGGTTGGACATGGCTTAGAGAATATAAAATAATTCTTCTCGTCACTTCAACATTTAAAACCTATTTTAAACATTTTTTTAACTGTTACGTCTATGGGAAGTCCAAAGAACTCAACAACGTTATAGGAGAACAATCCAAACAGAGAGTGAGACGGGGCTCAGGAGAGCATAACCATGGCAAATAATAAACCGAAGGCCTCTTGCAATGTAGTTAACAGCTTAAGAGCACAAAAAAGATAACACCAACATAACCTTGAAAAAAAAAACATGACAGCCATTGAAGATCCCTGCCAAGTCGTGTCAAATCTTACAAATGGTAACAGCCTAGGCTTTCAATTTTCAGTATTTCCTAGAAAAAACAATAACAATAACAGCTACAAACGACAGATTTTTCTCCGATCCTTCCACAAAAACCTTATGATATCTTTATAAAATGGAACCTAAGAAATCTAGTATCATTTAAGAAATCAGAATGCGCACCCTAGAGTATTGCAAATGTGAGATTTTACCGTCGTTAATACACATAATATACCTTTCTAAAACATGGGTTTTCCCCAACAACGGCAAAAAAAGTAGTATCAGTAGTAAAAAAAATATAAATATACCTCTCTTTTAATAATTATTATGTTTAACGACATAATCTGTCAAAAATCTTGTAAAAAACTGTTTCCTTTTCCGAGTTCATTTGGCTCTTCTATCCGACCGTTTTTTTCACAATTTAGGCCTCAAATTAAAGGTGTGCACATAAATATGTCACACATCAAGCATCGGCATGTATTTATCTGTATTAATTGACCAAAAAACACGAATTAGATTTTTTTCTTACTTCAATTTAATATGTATTTCACTAGTTATAATATATAATCCTATATATTTTGTTCCAAGAACCTTCAGTGAAATAGCGGCTTTCATTTCAGCTATTAGTAATTCAAATCGGACAAGTTACAAGCAAGGTGAATAGCCAACATAAATATAATTTTTTATAAGGTTTTTATATGATTAAAAATTCATATTTTTTATATGTTTTAGACTCAAAATAATCAGTAAATTATAGGCTTTAATTTGAGCCTATAAGTAAGTGATCGTTTGAATCAGTCAAGTTCAAGATACTGTATTACTAAATCAAAAATTTGATTATGTCTTGGACATGATATTTATCTTAACGCTGCGGAGTAGAATGGGTCCTCTAGTTATATTTAATTTATTAATGCAAACTCTTTTTGAGACAGTTAAGGATTCTAAATATAGTTAATTTTCGCATCGCATTAAAGAAAAACTATAAATTTGTCTGCTTAAATATTGTTTTGTTTTTCAAAATTGAGCGTAGAAACATATATTCATAATACAGGGTGATTTGTACCCAGTGTGACAAAAATTGTTTGGTGTAAATACAAAGTAAATGAAGTGTGATTATGCATATCAAATGTTCCAAGTCTCAAAATTAGCTTCCCAGAAAATTATTTTATGTTATTCAAAAATAACCATGCTTTTAAACTTAAAACAGCGATTTCTCAATTACCTGTACATGGATTTGAGTAGATAATGTCATTTTCGTGTTCTACATTAAATTTTGAACAGGAATAATTAAAAATGACGGAGGATCAGTTGTAAAAACTCCATTGGAAATAGATTCAAAGATAAAAATTAAGATGTTTAGTAAAAATTTAAAAAAACAATGGTCCATTGCATTTTCACACCCTGTATACAAGAAAGTGTCGGAATATGTTAAAAACTGCGCCATTTTATAAGCTTTCCAACCATATGCTACACTATTGAGGTTTAGATATCTTTTTGGTTGTTTTGTGGTTTGAATACTAAAAAAAAACAGGGAACTTTTTTACTGTTTCTACTGTTCAACCTGAAACAAAAATACAACATTTGCTTAATACATGCCGACTTTATATGTTTTAAATGTTAAAGACACCATGCTTTGTAGTCTTCAAACCATTAATGCGTACATAAGCAGACATAAACCTCAATAGTGTAGCATATGGTTGGAAAGCTTATAAAATGGCGCAGTTTTTAACATATTCCGACACTTTCTTGTATACAGGGTGTGAAAAATCCAATGGACTATTTTTTTTTTTAATTTTTATCAAACATCTTAATTTTTATCATTGAATCTATTTCCAATGGAGTTTTTACAACTGATCCTCCGTCATTTTTAATTATTCCTGTTCACAATTTAATGTAGAACACGAAAATGACATTATCTACTCAAATCCATATACAGGTAATTGAGAAATCGCTGTTTTAAGTTTAAAAGCATGGTTATTTTTGAAAAACATAAAATAATTTTCTGGGAAGCTAATTTTGAGACTTGGAACATTTGATATTCATAATCACTCTTCATTTACTTTGTATTTACACCAAAACATTTTTGTCACACTGAGTACAAATCACCCTGTATGGTTAAATAACATAACACTAGTTGGTTCTTTCTTTTATTTTCCAAAAAGTACTCATGCTTAATAAGTTTCGTATCGAAATAATTTAAGCACAAGCCTTAATTTAGGAATATTTTGTTTTTATTTTACAAGTATTTCTCAAACCAAGCAGCTACATCAATTCATAACATTCTTTCGGTTGGTAGCTCTGCCAAACAATAAAGTAGAGTTTAGTTCAATCTCTCCCACATTATTACAATAAATCACAGTTTTGTTTCCCAGCAGAACAATGTTTACCAAAGGTGTTAACTACGAACAACTGTTTATGTGACGTAAATACTTCTGTTGCTTGTTTCTACTTTGTGTCTCCTATATCACACAGGCAATACATAAATTAGGTTCAGTAAAGGGAAGGAACGTACATCAACTCTAAATTAGCTGGTTAAAGAAACTGAGTCTACTAGATTTTGGACTAAATTCTTAGCCTCCATAAAAAAAATTAAAATATATATTTATCCAATAAGATATGTTTATCCTTACCGGTACAGTAGTTTAAATAAATTAAATATAAATATAATAATTAAATATAAATATAAATTAAATATGAATATATGATTTAAAATGTATTTGCTAGCGTTTCTCCTATACATTACATTTTCAACACATTTACTGTAATACAAGATAATACAACAACCTATTGTACCTACTGTACTTATACTATAAATGATTTAAAATGTATTTGCTAGCGTTTCTCCTATACATTACATTTTCAACACATTTACTGTAATACAAGATAATACAACAACCTATTGTACCTACTGTACTTATACTATAAATGATTTAAAATGTATTTGCTAGCGTTTCTCCTATATATTAGATTTTCAACACAACTACTGTAATACAAGTAGATACAACAACCTATTGTATCTACTGTACTAACAACCTAATAAACTATAATTAACATGTTTAAACAATGTTTGTGATACTATAATATACACGATCATGTTAAAGATAACTTTTTATCACGCTCATGCAGCACTCATGTAGAACAGGTGATTCTTCTTATATTTAAAATACTGTAATGATGCTTTATTACTTGTCACAATAAAGACTGATTGGATTTGACTTGATAGAAAAAGAATATAAGGGGTAATGTGTATATATACAATCAGTGAAAAAAATATTCATAGAATAACAGTTTAATAGAATAAGTTATTAATAAGTAAAGAAAAAAGCTATACAAAAGTCTTATATATAACAGAACGTTACATTTTCTAAAGGTTTGCGTTAATCGTTTATCCTCTATGGAAAAGAGGAAAGCAGGCCAATCTTAATATCCTATTGATATCGTGTGTATCTATTGTCAACTAAAAAGTGAATTGAGCTATCGAGATTATATTTATTTTTCTGAAGTTTTAGCTGTACCGTATGTTATATGTCTTAGATCGAGAGAACAAATCGCCTGAAGAAGGCCCGCGGTGATATCCTACCGGAAATTCCCTCCATCTCCGGCTGCAATCAGAAACACAAGACCAAAGTAATTTCTGGCAATCAATACATGGAAGTGGTGTTTGAAATAGAAAACCTCAACATTAAACTGACTTTAAGGTCAGTTCATCACGTTAATTACTACTACTACATAAATTTTACCTAATTATATTACCACTATTGAAAATCCATATCACATCTTAAACTTGTAGGAAAAATGAATCCTATAGTAAAGTCATATTACTGTAATATTGAAATTATATACTTTGGAATTGAAATAATTGAATAAATATTTGAACTGTATTCAAAATAGAGTAAAGTTACTTAGAGAGCAAAATTTACATTAAAGTAGATGCAAAGCGTAATGATAACGTTACGGATGAAAAGTACTTTAATCAGTTCAACAATTAATCAGCTGTTTGTTATAAGTTATCATTGACGCCTATATTGACTATCAGTTTAAAATTGAGGATTTAAAACTAGACTGATTTAATTATTTTGTTGCTTCTGAAATATTGTAAAACATCAAATTCGCCTACAATTCCGAATAGTAACTTCTTACAGTTTTTGTAAATCTATACTATTATAAAGAAGAGGAAGCGTCTGTCTGTCTGTGTGTGAGTTAAAATGCAGTATGTATAGTAGTGTAAATAGTATTAATGTGATTAGGTAAAATGTATGTAGTAGTAGCGATTGTAGTATGAGCTAAAATCAAGAACTAAACTCAAATTTGCCAGATATATTTTTGTGTGAACATTAACAATGTTACAATATTGTCAGGTTTGGGACTATTGTGATTCATTGATACTGCATTAAGCTTCTCCAATTTAATTAAAGGCAATATTTTTAAACAGAGCTGCTTGCAGTTGACTTTCTCAATTCATTGGAAATGTGTTAAAACTTTTAAATTAATGACAATTGTGTAGTAATCAACAACAAGGATTTGTTTGATAAATCAAAGGTAGCAAATATTATTATCTAACTTTTCCATCAGTGTAAAATAGACTTAATGAGCTGTAGGGCAAGATGCCTAGAGAGATGTAGGGGGGAGATGATATAGTAAGATGTACTATTACTACAAATTGTCGAAGAGTTGTTAAGCCTCCGGATTACTTGATAATACTTAAAATCGTTTGCAATACCTGCATACAGTTATAACAGAAGGACTTTCCATATAGCAAAAAAGGACTGGGCCTACAATTTTCAGGTATTGTAATACATTTTAAGTATCACCACGAACATTGACTATACACAGAATAAACTTCCCATGTAATGTAAAAATTTGAAGCAAAAAACGTGGTGCTATCTGTTGAGGTGGTATACCTATGACAATACTCCAATATTCCATGTAAAGTGAATTGATTCGGAATTAATTAACCCAATACACTACTACCCTCTATTGAGATGATCCTGAGTTTCATCTATTTGCTAGGCTTTAAATATTTACATTTTATGGTCAATGACAGAACGTTTTTACAGTTAACCTGGAATAATTAATAATGACAATGAATAGGCTTATAGTTATTAATTCTCACATTTCAACTAATCTAACTAAAACTTTCAACTACATTTTGTTTCTGCAGTGATTTAGCTTTTTACGAACGTAAAAATTTACTAATAAAACAATATAGCGCAAAGAATCATTTTAAATGTATATTTTTAAAGGTCATTATTCTACTTGTGATAAGCTAATTTAAGCTTATTTTCATCGTATATTAAGAACGTAAAACACAATATTGTGAAAGTTTATTACTTTATCGAATTTAAATGTTTCCAATTTTAAATCAGTGAAACCTCTTAATTGATAATGACGTGTATCAACCTTGTAATTTTTAAAATTAAGTCCGGTATTAGGATCGTGCCACTCCTTTTTCTACACAGATCTTATTTCTTATGCATTTTGAAACTCGAACAATGAAAACAAATGCAGTGAAAGATCCAATAACATGTCATCAATAAAGTGGTTCCGTGGGGAAATACGTAGCACATGTTATGAACCACCTTCCTCCATTGGTTATGGTTATTGGTTGTCATGTCACATATAAAAGCTAACATCATTTTTAACAGGACTATGTTTACTAATTTAGTATAAAATTGGACACAGTTTTAGGTTTCCCACAAAAATGTATTAGTATATCTAGTTTAAACCAATAGTGTCAATTTTTCTTTATTTAATAATTTAAATTACAACGTTAAACCATAGATGAAATGGTTAAACGAAAACCCCATGTTGTAATTCCTTTTCTGTGCAAAAGTTAATTCTAATGCATGTTCATGCTACACGAAACTATAATGTGCCTTAATAATATACATTAAATTTAAGACACTCTTAATATTGTACCAAAAAGTTATATTTAGTAACATGATGGTATATTTTTCTAAAATTAATTTGGATAGCATTGGTCAAACTGTGGAAATGAAAAGGTATTGACTAACAGCTACAAATATGTTTTCACCACATTACGATGTTTTTAGCAGTTTTACAAACGTTTATTGGAGGCTGAAAGCTACGTATTGCTGATTATGCCAGCTGTCATCGTCATTTGCGTACCGAGTCAGTTTTTACATCACTAGGGGCTAAAAATCAGCTGTTTATTTACTTTCTTAAAACATTAATTGAGCGGAGCGAGCGAAGCGAGCGAAGCTCTTATACGTCGACTTTTATGCATTTCGTAATACGCAAACTCCTCCTAGACGGCTGAATCAATCGTTTTCAAATTTTGCATGGTGATAAAGACCATATCGGTGAGTGCCAACATCTATATGGCGTTAAAAAAGTCTCTCAGGAATCCGTAGAAAAATGAAACTGAAAATCACATTTTCTTAACATTAGTCTTATGGGTTGCTAGGTAACCATGTTGGCTGAATTAAATAACAAGTAAAAAGTAAACAAAAGATTTGAAGTTTTAGCATGTGTTCATAATAAGCCAACTACCCACAGTATACTAGGAAATTACAAATACAGTACAAAAGGAAAAACATCACTTGTTAATATTGAGCAAAGATTATACTTAAGATTACTCGATACATTGTAGTCAAGGGTAGCAGTGCGAATTCTAGGATCTGTTTTGTTACGAATACATTAAGGTATCTGCAATCCTAAAATGCTATGGGAAGGGAAGGAAACAGGTCCGTGACGTAGGAAGTAGTGAAGGAAGTAGTGAAGGAAGTAGTAAAGGCAATCATAAAATGCTATGGGAATAGAGGGAAACAGGTCCGTGACGTAGGAAGTGATATGAAGGAAGTAGTAAATGCGAGCAGTCCGGAGTGTGGGGACTGTTTATGACGATAAGATTAGGGTATCTGCAATCCTAAAATGCTATGGGAAGGGAGGAAAACAGGTCCGCGACGTAGGAAGTGGTGAAGGAAGTAGTCAAGGCGAGTAGTCCGGAGTGCGGGAACTGTTTATGACGATTAGATTAAGGTATCTGCAATCTTTAAGTGCAATGGGAAGGGAGGGAAACAGGTCCGCGACGTAGGAAGTGGTGAAGGAAGTAGTCAAGGCGAGCTGTCCGGAGTGTTGGAACTATTATGACGATTAGATAAGGGTATGGGCAATCCTAAAATGCTATGGGAAGGGAGGGAAACAGGTCCGTGACGTAAGAAGTGGTGAAGGAAGTAGTCAAGGCGAGCTGTCTGGAGCGTGGGAACTGTTTATGATGATTAGATTAAGGTATTTGCAATCCTAAAATGCTATGGAAAGGGAGGAAAATAGGTCCGCGACGTAGGAAGTGGTGAAGGAAGTAGTCTAGGCGAGTTGTCCGGAGTGTTGGAAATGTTTATGACAATTAGATTAAGGTATCAGCAAACCTAAAATGCTACGGGAAGGGAGGAAAACAGGTCCGCGACGTAGGAAGTGATGAAGGAAGTAGTCAAGGTGAGCTGTCCGGAGTGTGGGAACTGTTTATGACGATTAGATTAAGGTATTTGCAATTCTAAAATGCTATGGAAAGGGAGGAAAATACCCCCGCCGCAGCAAACCTGCAGACTAAGCGAATTTCCATTTGACTGATTGGATTTACACTGAAATGTCTACTTAATAATATAACATTTATTCTTGATTTAAATAGAATTAGTTTAACAAGTACTTAGGTTTGCTACATCAGGGAGGGTAAAACTGTTTTTTTTTAAAATGTGAATAGTTTCGTAAGAAATAAAAACATTTTCCAAATTTGATCAAAATATGTTCACAAACAAGCAAACTACAACAGTTTACTTATTCTCCATAAGAATAACATGGGAATTTTAAATTTACAATTTTTTGGAATTTTCTCCGTAACAATTAGGCGCATAATAACGCTTCAATATACTAAGTTATTTGTTTTTTTAAGCTCTACAAAATGGTTTGGAAAGAAATTGCTAAATTTTATGTTTTTTGGGTGAAAAATGGGAAAAACCTATTTTTACCCCATAAAACCCCCCGTAAACCCCCGTTCCCATGGTCCGATCATGCTGGATCGCGAACTCGTTCGAATAAACGTACGTTTACACGTTTGTACCAAATTTCATCAAAATCGGATCATTTTTGCTCGAGTTATCGTGCTGACGGACACATATATATATGAATTTGAACGGATGGTGTTTTTGGCCTCTAGGGACCTCAAAACGAAAAAAAAAATCGGTCCCGCGTCCAGGTCTTACCATGAGTACTACGGTAATAGCTTATTCCCTACATGGGAAATTCGCTAATAGGTCCGCGACGTAGGAAGTGGTGAAGGAAGTAGTCTAGGCGAGTTGTCCGGAGTGTTGGAAATGTTTATGACAATTAGATTATGGTATCAGCAAACCTAAAATGCTACGGGAAGGGAGGAAAACAGGTCCGCAACGTATGAAGTGATGAAGGAAGTAGTCAAGGTGAGCTGTCCGGAGTGTGGGAACTGTTTATGACGATTAGATAAAGGTATTTACAATCCTAAAATGCTATGGGAAGGGAGGGAAACAGGTCCGCGACGTAGGAAGTGGTGAAGGGAGTAGTCAAGGCGAGTAGTCCGGAGTGTGGGAACTGTTTATGACGATTAGATTAAGGTATCTGCAATCTTTAAATGCAATGGAATGGAGGGAAACAGGTCCATGACGTAGGAAATTGTGTAGGATGTAGATGTGTGGATTTATGTATCTCCAATACTACGGTGCTTTCAGAGTGAACTAATGATTTTCCCCGAGCAAAGCTCGGTCCCCAGGTACTATAATCAAATGACGACACTAGCTTGAGGTTCGTGACGTATGGAGAGGTTAAGGAAGTAGTAAAGGTGAACAGTCTGGAGTGTGGAAACTGTTTATGACGATTAGATTAGGGTATCTGCAATCCTAAAATGCTATGGGAAGGGAGGAAAACAGGTCCGCGACGTAGGAAGTGGTGAAGGAAGTAGTCAAGGCGAGTAGTCCGGAGTGCGGGAACTGTTTATGACGATTAGATTAAGGTATCTGCAATCTTTAAGTGCAATGGGAAGGGAGGGAAACAGGTCCGCGACGTAGGAAGTGGTGAAGGAAGTAGTCAAGGCGAGCTGTCCGGAGTGTTGGAACTATTATGACGATTAGATAAGGGTATGGGCAATCCTAAAATGCTATGGGAAGGGAGGGAAACAGGTCCGTGACGTAAGAAGTGGTGAAGGAAGTAGTCAAGGCGAGCTGTCTGGAGCGTGGGAACTGTTTATGATGATTAGATTAAGGTATTTGCAATCCTAAAATGCTATGGAAAGGGAGGAAAATAGGTCCGCGACGTAGGAAGTGGTGAAGGAAGTAGTCTAGGCGAGTTGTCCGGAGTGTTGGAAATGTTTATGACAATTAGATTAAGGTATCAGCAAACCTAAAATGCTACGGGAAGGGAGGAAAACAGGTCCGCGACGTAGGAAGTGATGAAGGAAGTAGTCAAGGTGAGCTGTCCGGAGTGTGGGAACTGTTTATGACGATTAGATTAAGGTATTTGCAATTCTAAAATGCTATGGAAAGGGAGGAAAATACCCCCGCCGCAGCAAACCTGCAGACTAAGCGAATTTCCATTTGACTGATTGGATTTACACTGAAATGTCTACTTAATAATATAACATTTATTCTTGATTTAAATAGAATTAGTTTAACAAGTACTTAGGTTTGCTACATCAGGGAGGGTAAAACTGTTTTTTTTTTAAATGTGAATAGTTTCGTAAGAAATAAAAACATTTTCCAAATTTGATCAAAATATGTTCACAAACAAGCAAACTACAACAGTTTACTTATTCTCCATAAGAATAACATGGGAATTTTAAATTTACAATTTTTTGGAATTTTCTCCGTAACAATTAGGCGCATAATAACGCTTCAATATACTAAGTTATTTGTTTTTTTAAGCTCTACAAAATGGTTTGGAAAGAAATTGCTAAATTTTATGTTTTTTGGGTGAAAAATGGGAAAAACCTATTTTTACCCCATAAAACCCCCCGTAAACCCCCGTTCCCATGGTCCGATCATGCTGGATCGCGAACTCGTTCGAATAAACGTACGTTTACACGTTTGTACCAAATTTCATCAAAATCGGATCATTTTTGCTCGAGTTATCGTGCTGACGGACACATATATATATGAATTTGAACGGATGGTGTTTTTGGCCTCTAGGGACCTCAAAATGAAAAAAAAAAATCGGTCCCGCGTCCAGGTCTTACCATGAGTACTACGGTAATAGCTTATTCCCTACATGGGAAATTCGCTAATAGGTCCGCGACGTAGGAAGTGGTGAAGGAAGTAGTCTAGGCGAGTTGTCCGGAGTGTTGGAAATGTTTATGACAATTAGATTATGGTATCAGCAAACCTAAAATGCTACGGGAAGGGAGGAAAACAGGTCCGCAACGTAGGAAGTGATGAAGGAAGTAGTCAAGGTGAGCTGTCCGGAGTGTGGGAACTGTTTATGACGATTAGATAAAGGTATTTACAATCCTAAAATGCTATGGGAAGGGAGGGAAACAGGTCCGCGACGTAGGAAGTGGTGAAGGGAGTAGTCAAGGCGAGTAGTCCGGAGTGTGGGAACTGTTTATGACGATTAGATTAAGGTATCTGCAATCTTTAAATGCAATGGAATGGAGGGAAACAGGTCCATGACGTAGGAAATTGTGTAGGATGTAGATGTGTGGATTTATGTATCTCCAATACTACGGTGCTTTCAGAGTGAACTAATGATTTTCCCCGAGCAAAGCTCGGTCCCCAGGTACTATAATCAAATGACGACACTAGCTTGAGGTTCGTGACGTATGGAGAGGTTAAGGAAGTAGTAAAGGTGAACAGTCTGGAGTGTGAAAACTGTTTATGACGATTAGATTAGGGTATCTGCAATCCTAAAATGCTATGGGAAGGGAGGAAAACAGGTCCGCAACGTAGGAAGTGGTGAAGGAAGTAGTCAAGGCGAGTAGTCCGGAGTGCGGGAACTGTTTATGACGATTAGATTAAGGTATCTGCAATCTTTAAGTGCAATGGGAAGGGAGGGAAACAGGTCCGCGACGTAGGATGTGGTGAAGGAAGTAGTCAAGGCGAGCTGTCCGGAGTGTTGGAACTATTATGACGATTAGATAAGGGTATGGGCAATCCTAAAATGCTATGGGAAGGGAGGGAAACAGGTCCGTGACGTAAGAAGTGGTGAAGGAAGTAGTCAAGGCGAGCTGTCTGGAGCGTGGGAACTGTTTATGATGATTAGATTAAGGTATTTGCAATCCTAAAATGCTATGGAAAGGGAGGAAAATAGGTCCGCGACGTAGGAAGTGGTGAAGGAAGTAGTCTAGGCGAGTTGTCCGGAGTGTTGGAAATGTTTATGACAATTAGATTAAGGTATCAGCAAACCTAAAATGCTACGGGAAGGGAGGAAAACAGGTCCGCGACGTAGGAAGTGATGAAGGAAGTAGTCAAGGTGAGCTGTCCGGAGTGTGGGAACTGTTTATGACGATTAGATTAAGGTATTTGCAATTCTAAAATGCTATGGAAAGGGAGGAAAATACCCCCGCCGCAGCAAACCTGCAGACTAAGCGAATTTCCATTTGACTGATTGGATTTACACTGAAATGTCTACTTAATAATATAACATTTATTCTTGATTTAAATAGAATTAGTTTAACAAGTACTTAGGTTTGCTACATCAGGGAGGGTAAAACTGTTTTTTTTTTAAATGTGAATAGTTTCGTAAGAAATAAAAACATTTTCCAAATTTGATCAAAATATGTTCACAAACAAGCAAACTACAACAGTTTACTTATTCTCCATAAGAATAACATGGGAATTTTAAATTTACAATTTTTTGGAATTTTCTCCGTAACAATTAGGCGCATAATAACGCTTCAATATACTAAGTTATTTGTTTTTTTAAGCTCTACAAAATGGTTTGGAAAGAAATTGCTAAATTTTATGTTTTTTGGGTGAAAAATGGGAAAAACCTATTTTTACCCCATAAAACCCCCCGTAAACCCCCGTTCCCATGGTCCGATCATGCTGGATCGCGAACTCGTTCGAATAAACGTACGTTTACACGTTTGTACCAAATTTCATCAAAATCGGATCATTTTTGCTCGAGTTATCGTGCTGACGGACACATATATATATGAATTTGAACGGATGGTGTTTTTGGCCTCTAGGGACCTCAAAACGAAAAAAAAAAATCGGTCCCGCGTCCAGGTCTTACCATGAGTACTACGGTAATAGCTTATTCCCTACATGGGAAATTCGCTAATAGGTCCGCGACGTAGGAAGTGGTGAAGGAAGTAGTCTAGGCGAGTTGTCCGGAGTGTTGGAAATGTTTATGACAATTAGATTATGGTATCAGCAAACCTAAAATGCTACGGGAAGGGAGGAAAACAGGTCCGCAACGTAGGAAGTGATGAAGGAAGTAGTCAAGGTGAGCTGTCCGGAGTGTGGGAACTGTTTATGACGATTAGATAAAGGTATTTACAATCCTAAAATGCTATGGGAAGGGAGGGAAACAGGTCCGCGACGTAGGAAGTGGTGAAGGGAGTAGTCAAGGCGAGTAGTCCGGAGTGTGGGAACTGTTTATGACGATTAGATTAAGGTATCTGCAATCTTTAAATGCAATGGAATGGAGGGAAACAGGTCCATGACGTAGGAAATTGTGTAGGATGTAGATGTGTGGATTTATGTATCTCCAATACTACGGTGCTTTCAGAGTGAACTAATGATTTTCCCCGAGCAAAGCTCGGTCCCCAGGTACTATAATCAAATGACGACACTAGCTTGAGGTTCGTGACGTATGGAGAGGTTAAGGAAGTAGTAAAGGTGAACAGTCTGGAGTGTGGAAACTGTTCATGACGATTAGATTAGGGTATCTGCAATCCTAAAATGCTATGGGAAGGGAGGAAAACAGGTCCGCGACGTAGGAAGTGGTGAAGGAAGTAGTCAAGGCGAGTAGTCCGGAGTGCGGGAACTGTTTATGACGATTAGATTAAGGTATCTGCAATCTTTAAGTGCAATGGGAAGGGAGGGAAACAGGTCCGCGACGTAGGATGTGGTGAAGGAAGTAGTCAAGGCGAGCTGTCCGGAGTGTTGGAACTATTATGACGATTAGATAAGGGTATGGGCAATCAAAAATGCTATGGGAAAGGGAGGGAAACAGGCCCGTGACGTAGGAAGTGGTGAAGGAAGTAGTCAAAGCGAGCTGTCCTGAGTGTGGGAACTGTTTATGACGATAAGATAAGGGTATCTGCAATCCTAAAATGCTATGGGAAGGGAGGAAAACAGGTCCGCGATGTGGGAAGTGGCGAAGGAAGTAGTAAAGGCGATCTGTTCGGAGTGTGGGATCTGTTTATGACGATTAGATTCAGGTATCTGCAATCTTAAAATGCTATGGGAAGAGAGGGAAACAGATCCGCGACGTAGGAACAGGTGAAAGAAGTAGTAAGGTGAGCAGTGTAGAGTGTGGGAACTGGAAACCGTTTGTAGCAGTTTTAATGTATCTGCAATGCTGAAATGCTATGAGAAGGGATGGAAGCATGCCCAAGACATAGGAAATTGTGAAAGAAGTAGTAAAGTCTAGCAGTACGGACAGTGGGGATGTTTGTTGCAATTAGATTAACGTATCTAAAATACTAAAATGCTATGGAAAGCGATGAATACAGGTCCACGACGTAAGTGGTGAAGGAAGTAGTAAAGGCTGGCAGTGCAGAGTGGGGGAACCGTTTGAGCAGATGGATAAGTGAATTTGTAATACTTAAATGCTATGAGAAAGGAAGGAAACAGGCCAATGACGTAGTAAATGGTGAAGGAAGTAGTAAGGCTAACAGCGCAGAGTGTGGGAACTGTCTTTGGCAATTACATTAATGTATCTGCAATCCTAAAATGCTATGGGAAGAGAGGGAAACAGGTCCACGACGTAGGGTGTGGTGAAGGAAGTAGTAAATGTGAGCAGTGTTGAGTTTGGGAATGGATTAATGTATCTGCAATGCTAAAATGCTACGGGAAGAGACTGTAGACTGTAATATATTAAAAATGATTACGAAGCACAAATCGATACATATTTTCGATACATGCAATCGTTTACAATCGAAATTTACAACTGAGTTGACAGCAGCTGATTTTTATTCCATAGAGGCTAAAAACGATTTTTACTCCCTAAATATTAAAAATGCTACTTTAGACCTGCAGCGCATGCATGAAAAAATACTGTTTTTACTGCAGTAAGACAAAAACAATATAATATGAACCCTTGATGACTCCGCTCAATTTTGTGGATGCCTCTGCGAACGCCACCTAGTGCATTTTAAATACAGAATCAGTATCCATAGCATTGCAATAGACTTTTTTTATTTTCACCGCTGCCTAGCCACTATTTATTATTATTTTGGCGGTTTCTAAAATTATTTCTTGACACAATCTTTAATGTTGTAGTTGTGTTGAATACTGGTGATAGGGTATAGTATGGTGAAAAATAGTGTTGGTACCACGAACCAAAATAGTTTTGCAGGTCTCGATCGTTTTAAGTTCTCGACTTCGTCTTGAACAACTGTCTCGAGACCCCAAACCCTTATTTTTGGCCCTAGGTACGAAATATACTAATACGTTTGTTGACGGCAAATTAACCAACTAGCTTTGTGCTACTATATTTATCATGTTTTCCAAACAGTCTTAATCAATGTAAAAAAAAACATTAAGTTATTTATATAAAACATCTCCTATTTATGTGTATCCTGCTTTGAACATTCTTAAGTCATTAATACATTTTCATATGGATAGGAACTTTTTTACATTATTAAATTAACTCTATACTAATACGTTACAGAAATTTAATTTTTATATACCACCATGTACAGATTGTATACCGGTACGTAATAATTATATTTTTATATTTTATTATTTTTACATATGATTATATTTTTAATTTTGTTAGTTTAAATAATGAGGTTATGGTAAATATGACTTTATAATGGACTAAGTCTCCTAAACATGTCACCATGAAAAATAAAATAATTACTAAAAGGGTACTTTGCTAAATATGTTTTTGATTTTTATGTATGTTTTATTTGTACCCATATAAAATAATGTAAATTGTTTTATTTGTACCCATATAAAATAATGTTTAATGTTTTATTTGTACCCATATAAAATAATGTAAAATGTTTTATTTGTACCCATATAAAATAATGTTTAATGTTTTATTTGTACCCATATAAAATAATGTTTAATGTTTTATTTGTACCCATATAAAATAATGTAAAATGTTTTATTTGTACCCATATAAAATAATGTTTAATGTTTTATTTGTACCCATATAAAATAATGTTTAATGTTTTATTTGTACCCATATAAAATAATGTAAAATGTTTTATTTGTACCCATATAAAATAATGTTTAATGTTTTATTTGTACCCATATAAAATAATGTTTAATGTTTTATTTGTACCCATATAAAATAATGTAAAATGTTTTATTTGTACCCATATAAAATAATGTTTAATGTTTTATTTGTACCCATATAAAATAATGTTTAATGTTTTATTTGTACCCATATAAAATAATGTAAAATGTTTTATTTGTACCCATATAAAATAATGTTTAATGTTTTATTTGTACCCATATAAAATAATGTTACATTTTTTTGGACTTTTAGTTCGTCACACGTTTGTCACAACGACATGTCAGCATGGCCATGGGTTTATCAACTATCCAACTTCTAACCTATTAAGGAGAATCAATTTGAAACAATGTTAAAATATTAAGGGTTTTTAGATGCACAAATAGTGACATCTTATTATCAATTTTATTGGTAAATATATTATCTTAAATAAATTAGTATACGACTATTTTATAATGATTAAAAGGTTTCTATAATGTCTGATTAATCAAAAAGCAATAGTTCAAGAAGTACAATTGACTTAATAGCTTAAGAACCAAATTATTGGAACGCAGAAATTGTTTGTAGTGTTACCTTTGCATTATAAAAATACGAAGAATACTTTAATGTTATAAACCTTTTTTGGGTTCATTAGAGTTTGCCGCCTTTGAAGTAGGATATGTCCGATATACACGGTCTAGTAAACCGTTAATGTCACGAGCGATCGGTGTTTACACGCATGCTTTGTTATATTGCTGTGTCATATAAATCCTAGGATATGCAAACCCTTTATAAACTGTTGTTCAAAGGTTTATTGCGGACATTTTCCATCACGATGGTAAAAAAAAAAAAAAACAATAGACAACGTTTCGGGATCTGGAATCTGATCCCGTCCTCAGGTGAAAAAAACTTAACTAACACATTACAGTTAACAATACACAAACGACCAACCTAAGTTGGAATACATAACAGAGGGTAGCAGCAAAAAATATGCATTGACAGCAGTCAAGTCATGATACAACATGCAAATAATAACCAATCACAAAACACTATAGTCTATAAAAGGTGTAGTGTGAACTGTGAATTAGGTGTGTGGTGTAGTGTTTTGTGATTGGTTATTATTTGCATGTTGTATCATGACTTGACTGCAATACAGTGCATATTTTTCGACTGCTACACTCTGTAGTGTATTAAAACTTAGGTTGGGCGTTTGTGTATTGTTAGTTATAATGTGTTAATTAAGTTTTTTTCGCCTGAGGACGGGATCAGATTCCAGATCCCGAACCGTTGTGTATGTTTTTTTTACCATCGTGATGGAAAATGTATGCAATAAACCTTTGAAAAACATTAAATCACCATCACCAACAATGATTTTCCAACAAAGAACTTTATAAACTGTTCACGACAATTTTTATTTTATTGCTTCTAGTTTTTTGGCTGGTCTATTGAAAGAAGACATTTTGATGAGTCTGTGGCTCAGTTGGTAGCGTCGCGGACTTCGGGCCCAAGGCAGCGATGTCGTGGGTTCGGATCCTGGTCACTGCCATTAAAATTTATCAGTACAGTTCACCTTTGTACTGTACCGATTCACCTCTTGCTTTGCTGGATACGTTCCACGCACAGATCTGTAGTCCATGTGGACGGGCAAATGCAAGGTTAAAAGAGGCTGCTAACCTCTTAAAAAAAGTAAATTATAACCAGAAGGCCTGGTTATAATTTTCTGGTAATGTAATATAACATAATATAATAGGTATAAAATATCTGGTGGATGGAAGAATAGCTCGATGGAAGTTCATACCCATATTTTACATTGCTTTGTTTCTTCTTTATAGGTAGTTCAAGTGACAGTTTAAAAGCAATAGTACGGGATGAATGCGTAATACCACCGAGTAATGCATGCTTTTATATACTTTTATATATGAGTTTGATAATATTTTTTAATATTTCTTTTCAAAACTTTCAGGTTCCAGCTAAATAAAGAATTTTATAGTATTTAGACAACGATGAAAAAAATGGTTGGAGGTCTTATCTTCGAAAGTTTCGTAAATGGAAAAGGTTGTAGGTTATCATATCTTAGGAGGCAAATTTGTTTAAATAACTTCCAATAGGTTAATAACGTTTTCATGATGACTGGCAATGTCTGTGTTATGAAAACCAACGTCTACATCTAGATTCGTCGTCGATATTAGGAAACCTATGGGATAAACCATGATGAACAACCTTCCTGCCAGCTTAGATGCTATATCCCTTTTTTGCTTGTGTTAAAAATTCTGCATTTTTACAAATTCCTTCAAAAAGTGGAATTCCGTACACTTATTGGCTAGGTAGAATCGAAAATTAATACCGTCATTCTTTAACTACATTAAAGGGGAAATGAAAGTCCGTTTTGTTCATTATAATTGTAAGCATCAATCTGAATAAATTTGCAATCGTGCCAGTGTGTTACAAAAATACAAAAGTACTTTTCTATTCAACATCTGATGATGGCATATTTTTTGCCACTAAACCTACTCTGGTTTAGGCTTGAATTTGGTTCGAAACGCAGCTTTTTGCTACCGGCATGAAAAAATAGGATTTCAATACTGTTCTACTGTACAACCACGCTTGTTTGGTAACCACCTATTTTCCGAACTAGTTAAGTAATATACAATTTTATTACGATCTCAGAATAAAGCCATTAAACACGAATTCTTCTCCAAGACAGTTTGTCATTGTCAGTAGACAAATTGATTCAAGACGTGGATTGCCAACAGAGTTTACGGTCACGATTGAAAGATTAATGAGACATTATTTACTTTTTTCTATTGTTAGTGATATCGCGAAATGAAACTACCTTCAAGCAAGTGTAAGTGAGCATATAATCATACGACGTAACATTATTTAATAGGTTTCTAAATATTTCTTTTAGTTCTATAGGTTTTTAAAGGTCATACATACATTAATTAAACTATTATTCCACCCTATACAAATACGAAAAATAAATGTTATTAAATTCTCAACGCTTTAGCACTAAAATGTACTTGCAACAAGTTACTATACGTTTATTTTTAAAAGGGTTTCCTTGCTAATTTTGAATGTATTTAGAAAACTGTGCTAATTAGTAGGAAAACTTTGAAATAGCTTTCAGATCAATCCCTTTTAAAACGCATTCGATAATTAATTACCTACATTGTGTATAATTGTGTATGTTACAAGTAAATGAAACTTTGGGAAAACACTTTTAAGCTTGCTAAGATGTTTATTAGGGTCACAATTAAAAAGCATTTATATCAGATAAAATAGAGGTTATTGTATTTTAATTGAATGTTGTGATCTGTTAATATTGACATTCACGACAGATTTTTAACCTAACTGAGCGATTTTTCAATACGTGGAAACAACAATAAATAGTGTAATGCAGCACTTAACAAGATTCTGAAGGGAAACAAAATAAAATTCATCAAATATTCATCATATAAAAAAAAACAATTGGGGCTCTCCCAACTTGCGTTCCGATTATAAAGGATATTTCCGTTTAAATAAATAGAAATTAAAGAAAGTGTGATAGGTGTGAGTTTGGTCTTTCGCTGTTAAGTAACATAATCAGTGAATTATTGTAAATATATTTATATAAAATCATTGTTGTTACTATCCTCCAGTTAGTTGATAAACAGATTGAACTGTCATAAATCAATACGAATAATATTACAAGAGGGTAACTGATAAATAGTTGTTTGAACATGTTCATCATTAATATTTTTACTTAAAAGCCGTTGAAGGATTCGACAAAATCTACATTTCTATTCCTTTACCCATTTTTGTATTTGAGATATCTTATCAAAAGTATTTTGTAAACATATTTCATAAATAATTGGCTTATGCTTAAAATCTTAGAGTTATCCTAATAGTTCTTAAAGTACTGGTACCCCCTTTTTGTAAAAAAAAACTCTGTATAGGGTTTATTTAACACTGTTCTTAAATTAAATAACAATTTTTTAGACAACCGATGCTATAATGAACATATTACTTAAAAACATATTTGTAAGCATATAACTAGATTCGTCCATTCTTATGCATGAACATATTACTTAAAAACATATTTGTAAGCATATAACTAGCTTCGTCCATTCTTATGCGTAGTAATGGAGTATACTCCTAGATTTTAACAAAGTAAACCAGAGTGCTATAGTTTTTAACACTTTCCTTTGCATTTTGTCTCTGCCTACCTCGTATGATGCCTTTGTAAACTAAAATTTTAAATTATCATCGGAAACATCTTTTGTGAGACAACGTAATAAATAACACTATAATTCCGTAAAGTTACCTCAGATATCAATCAAAATAATTTGTAATAATTTGATTGCTTTACAATGATAATTAAAGTAGTTAGTTGTGTTTAGATATAGCCGTGTAATATTAAGTGTTTCTGATGTAACAGATTAAATCTGGTTTCTGGGTCAGTACCAAGAGGCAAGCTGGGGCTTAAAGTCACATGCGATGAAATCTCTCCAACACATACTCTTTTCATCTTTGAAGAGTGTAACATTAAGCGATTTATTGTATTATATATTTAATAGTTATAAAATATTTATTAAATGATAATGGTATTTAAAATAAGTATACACTTCTAACAATTATTTAATTAAAATAGTCATATGTACAGTTTTAGATTTAAAATTGTATTTATATAATTCTCTCAAACAACACTACTATTTTCATTATATTAAATATATATCAAAGTTAGAAGCTTTAAGGAAGTTTGAGCAGTGCAACGGACTTTTCTTTTAGAAACTGATCATTGTAAACCTTTAAGATACAATACCTAAGAAAGACCAAAGAAACTTCAACTTGTATAAACTCTTACACTCAACCAGTGAATATATAACGTCTTGTTCTAACTTTTTCCAACGTTAAAGTGTATTTCCAGGCAATCAATAATTTCTTATAACACTGTGAATTTTGTTGTGACGAATATCTATATTTGCTATAGCATAATTCTGTCGAATCATTACCATGTAAAATAATTCTCTAAGATGTACTCTTGAGCCCTTAACATATTCCATGAGAAATAGTCTTCTTTCACGACGGTTGAAGTGTAAAGGATTTTGTCCTGTGCACAAAATTACATAAATTACATAAATAATTTCGAATTGTTATCGGAAATCGGTTTATTTTGTCCAAAAATTGTTAGAAACTGTATATTATATTTTTATTTAACTATGAAAACATGTTGTAAAAAGTAGAGTACAGTAAAAAAACACAGAATGGCGTTAAATTGAAGGGATTGATAAAGTTGGTGTTTATTTGGTATTTCTAAAAGTTTATTAGGGTTCATCGTTTTTTGATTATGTATTCCATATCATTATAAATTGAACTAAACACATTCTATAAATGGAATTGCTGAGTACATATAAACTATTTCTAATAAGTATGAGAGACAAGATTAGTAGATTGAGGCTATTTATTTTGGCAGAGTCATGGATCTTGTATTTTCTTTAGGTAAGGATAAACGTATTGAACCACTTAACTTACATTAGAAGTAATAATATTTTTTTTCAAATTGTTAAAACAGAGGTTAAGAGTGGTTGTCTCGAGAAAAGAATGTTTCAACGCAAATGAATGTTGACTTTCAGGTTATATTTCTGTATTGTTCTGTTAGGTAGGGATTCTGGTTCATTTATCTTACAGTCAATATGCTTTCATGAGAATTCTTAATTGTCTACATTACGTCCATTCTCACCTACATTCCATTTGCATATTCAGCCTTTTTGGAAATCGTCACAGCCATAATATATGGTGATATGCTGACTCTATGCTGATAAAATTCAGATATATAATAAAATAGTATTTAAAAATCATAATTTACAAACCAACATCCTTTGACACGACAGTATAACATTTAATTAACCAAATTCTCCTAATTTCAGTGGTTGGTATAATTTTTCAATTTACTAAATTAAATTATTATTATATTACTCAAACTTATTCAAACTATAATTGTTGACAATTTAGTGTAAAGTGATGATTATTCACGATTATTTATTTTTCAAATTACCAATTAAATTGTGTTAAAAAAAGGTAAATAAAAACAAAAGTGTATAATCAGATCTAGTTTAGGAGACAAAACAATATTTAATAAATACTAGCTGCTGTACCCATGCTTCGCAACGGGAAGAAAACCCAGTTTCATAATCATTGACATAGATTTAGAATAAATAATCTATGATAAGGCTTTGGATTAAATAGTCCTGCCACATACAGTAGTTGTGCAAAATATATTTAATTTATTAAATATGGGAATACAGATAGTTTGCAGTTTTGATAGTAAACACACTTAGTCTGAAAGCAAATAAGGAAAAAGTGATCATTAAACTTTACTAATGAGCTGAGCCGAACCAGGAATTCATTATTCAGGATCTAAATAGGTCTTTAACCCAAAAAGTGTGAGGCTAAATTTATATAGATAGATTCAATTTGTCAAACTTTTGAAATTTTTAAACTTTGTATAAACACTTCTTTGAGGGATGATGCCAACGACCACTAATATTATATTGTATCAGTTAAAAAGTAATACTAATCTGTTATTATTGTAAAAAAAAGAAATTTATATTAAAATTATATTCTTAGCCTACTAGAACAACAGTAATAATATCAGCTATGTATGTATATTAAAAAAAAAATTAACGTACGAAAATTATGAATCAAAATTAAGCTCATAGTTTTCTTATGATGGTTATGGGCTTGAGTAATAATAGGGTATTCTCAAATGGAAATTTTAAAAAAGTTTTTATTATCTAAAAGACGTGACTTAAAACACTCAGTAACACGGATCTCGCCCTATCTCTATGAATATATATTTACAATATATATATATACAATATATATACTATATATATACAATATATATACTATATATATACAATATATATATATACAATGAATATATATATACTTATTTATGCAGTGTGTTTAATTAGTTCAAAATTACAGCATGGCAAGCAAAAAAATAATAATAAGATGAAGTACATATCATATTATGAATTGTCAATAGTTTGTGTTCTAGGTTCCTGAGACACACATTAACAAAATATTTTTGGTAATTTTCCTTATCAACAGCTTGTACCTTAATAGAGCACAATGTGTCCATTGTTATGTACATTATATTTAAAATGTTTGTTTTTGCAAATGTAAGTTCAAGCTACCATCTCAAAAATAACAATATTTCATTTCATACATAAATAATTTGACTTTTAAACTATCAAGAATGTAGAATTGCATAGAAATTTTAACTATTTAAGCAAATATTCAAAAAGACAAAATGGTTGTACAAGGAAATTTTGACTTTATACATAGCATACAAAACTAAATAATAAATTGTCTGCCTTGAATAGCAGAACAAATATAGGAATAAGAGGGATTTTAATGATTCTTTTAACGATGGGTTCAGAAGGAACTAATGCAGTGAACGTAGATTTATCAACACTCATGAAATGTTTAATGAATTATTTCGCTTATACATTTTGATTAAAGAACACTTTTATTTCCCCATGTTATTTACAAATACATAAAATTAAAAACATTTATTGTGACATAATGGAATGCTGCAGCCTGAGTAAATCTGGATTTGTTTTAGTTTGCCTATTTACTATATGTTACAACTGAAACAATTGTTTATGTTCTGTTAACTGCACATTTAACTACTAGTGGTTAGCACTTCGTAACAAGGAAATTCTAAGATTTTCCAAATTTTTAAATCTATGTAAATTGACATAAAAATATTTACGAATTTAATTGCGCATGCCAGGCTAAATACGGAGGAGCTGAAACTGTGCGCCTCACATGAGTCTATTTATTGTGATTTTCAGTAGTTTATTATTCGATCTTTTTGAACTTGGTGTAATTCAATAACAATTTGCATAAGGCATTTGTGCAAATGTCTTAAAATTTTTTTTTACATTTACCAAATTTCATAACATTATCTTTAGTTTTACGATCTAAATAAAACCCCTACTTAGAAAAGGATATATTACTAACTAGAAGTTTTTTAGATTAATTAAAATAAATTGACATTAATACATTTTATTTTATATAGTAAAAAAACTTTATACGGAACAAGCTGTATATAGTTGTTGACATAGCAGACAGAAATCAGAAAACTAATAAGACCAAAATGGAAATTTTACGTTGGAAAAGTGTTGTTTGCGTAGTTAACAGCAGTGGTAAACAATGTTCTGCTGTGAAATAACATTTTGATAAATGAAATGAATAAATGACACTATTTATTGTAAATAAAGATTTCTTGGTCCAATAAAGATTTATAAGGAACAAATAAAGTAAGTACTGTGCGTCTATACAGGGTGACAAAAAATTCTGGAAACGGCTTGACATCTTTTTAACAAAATTCGTTAGAAAATTCAAACCTTTCACATCAACATATATGTATGAAAGCTACTTTTTGCAAGCATTACCATTTTTTTACCTTCACCAGGGGACGGCCCTTGAGGAGGAGGTACATAATCTTTAAAGTAAGCTTAGGTTGATAAGCACATCATTTTAAAGGTCTAGTCAAGTGGAGTTCATTGCCGGAAACCAAGTCAAAAAAGGTTCATCCGTTACAAAATGGCGGCAGTCCAAAGTTATTGCGGAAAATACCTGCACAGGCCTTATTATTGGTAAATACTCGTATTAAAAATTAGCTTTAGAGCTGAAATTGTATTTTAAAGTCAACTAACTCATAGACTAAGTTTATTCAATCTTAAAAACACCTTCACCACAAAATTCCGCAAGAACTTTGGACTGCCGCCATTTTGTAACAGATGAATCTTTTTTGACGCGGTTTCCGGCAATGAACTCCACTTGACCAGACCACCTTTAAAATGATGTGCATATCAAACTATGCTTACGTTAAAGATTATGTACCTACCTATTCTTCATGGGCCGTCCCCTGGTGAAGGTAAAAAAAAAAATGGTAATGCTTGCAAAAAGTAGTTTTTATACATATATGTTGATGTGAAAGGTTTGAATTTTCTAACGAATTTTGTTAAAAAGATATCAAGCCGTTTCCAGACTTTTTTGTCGCCCTGTATAATGGATAGTTTTACTTAAAATGACTTAAAAATTGCGTTCTAACCCATAACAGCATCTAACCTACCCATAAAAGAGTATAAAAAAGTAATGTATAAAACAATCCAAATAGATGATAATTAGTTGAGTTGCTATGATATACAAAAGTAAACTGCAGAACCAAACACTTATCAAATAAATGTAAATTTTTTATTCTTAAGTTAATTCACTAGTCTTACAAAATTTTTTCACGGTAAAATATTATAATTACAGATATATCAATAACTTGACACTTTTTTATTTTAACATATTATTTTCTATAATAAGGATATAACCTGTGATTGAATACTCATAGTTTTTAAGACAAAATAAACAAAACTAAAAAGGAATTGATTAGTGAAATGGAACCTTCAATAAAAATTAAATCTTTAAAGTGACTCTTCAAGTAAATTTAAATCTTTTAAAACTATCTAGTTTAAATTATAAATGTATCATTTTCGTACCACGAATTAATTACATTGCGCATCCAAAGATTCTAAGTTCACGTAGAGTCAGCTATGTTATGTAATAGTTTAATAGTTTTCATATTTATTAAAATAAGATACTTTAGAAACTCACTATTTAATGGGTTGAAAACAATAACCAAGCCTTATAAATAATAGATTTAAGTTAATGTAAAGAATATTATAAACATTTTACTTTATTTAATTTTTTATACTCATGAAAAAAAAATTCAATGAAATCATAGTTCTTTGTAAGATCAATAGCGTAAATTTTCAGTTACACCTTATATTATTTTGTAACCAAACAAACTGTGTACGATGTAAAAAATGCAAACACTAAGACACTTTTGATCCTGGGATGTCTAAATTCGTACATTTGGTATGGAATATTAACAACAGCAATATTAGTTGTTCATTATGATTGTTACAGGATCTCCATGTTTTTATATTGTAAGTTATTACTAGTTTTTTCCATGGTATTTAATAAGCTAAATTATAAGGCAAAAAGCTATGTAGTTTCTGAAAGAAGAGATTATAATTGTAACTTAAAAGCCAATGTAAATAGTATTGAGAGGTCCCTGCAAGTGTTTCATGCAAAAGCGAGAGTCCGTAAGCTCAGAAAACTCTTTTAGAAATCTGACAATATGTAAGCCAAGCAGATTATACTGTCATACATTTAATTTTTGTATAAGAGAGGCCTTATGTAACAGCACAAAAACGCGATATTATAAATGCTCATCACACTTTAAATTGGGGAACCTGAAAAGTTAACCATAATATAGATTACAACTGTACTTTTTTATTTACTACACTATCATACACCACAAACTACTTATATCAGTGCATTTTTCAAGCACATACTATGGTGGGAAGGGCATTTAACAAATAACATGCGATAACTAGACCAACCGATATTTTGCAGAGCATCATTGCATAGTAATCTAAATCCAACAAATGCTAAGCCCAGATTTTAACCCACAAACTGGCTCCTAAAAGCTCTACGTACAATTGAATCATCAAATATTTGGTTTCCTGCACGGTCTTTTAGTTGTGAAAATCCCTGTTTTTGCATTCATAACGCATTACTGTACGGACCTAATACATAAAATAGCTAATTTAATACTAAATACCCCCGCCACAGCAAACCTGCAGACATAGCGAATTTCGATTTGCTTGATTGGATTTAAACTAAAATGTCTCCTTAAAAATATCACTTGTATTCCCTATTTAAACAGAATTAGTTTAATGAGTACTTAGGTTTGCTGCAACAGGGAGGGTAAAAAAGTTTTTTTTTTATTTTAAAAGATACTGTGGTTTAGTAAGAAATTAACGTATTTTCCAAATTTGATCAAAATATGTTCATAAACAAGCAAACTACAACAGTTGACTTATTCTCCATAAGAATAACATGGGAATTTTAAAATTACAATTTTTTTGAATTTTCTCCGTAACAATTAGGCGCATAATAACGCTTCAATATACTAAATTATTTGTTTTTTTAAGCTCTACAAAATGGTTTAAAAAGAAGTTGTGAAATTTTGTGATTTTAGGGTCAAAAATGGGAAAAACCTATTTTTACCCCATAAACCCCCGTTCCCATAGTCCGATCATGCTGGTTCACGAACTCATTCAAGTTTATCCCACCTTACACCTTCAAACCAAATTTTATTAAAATCTGAAAAAATTGCTCAAGTTATCGTGCAGATGGACACACACACACACACACACACACACACATATATATATATATAAATTTGAACGAATGGTGTTTTTGGCCTCTGGGGACATCAAAATGAAAAAGTAAATCGGTCCCGGGCCTAGGTCTTACCATGAGACCTACGGTAATAGCTACTTCCCTATAGGGGAATTCGCTAAAACCCCAATAAATGGGTCAGTGAGTATATTCTAGTTAGAATTAAGGTTTTCTATATAAATGGATACTGTGGTTGAGGTAGATTTACCAGAACCCAAAATAGAGGTTTTTGAGAGTGGTAAATTACCATACTGAACCGTTTATATATACATACATCGTTCAATCGTTCAAAAGGCAACGTAAGACTTACTGAGATTAACACATTAACTACAAGATAGAGAAGATAGTTATTAAATATGTTTTAATTGTTCCTAATGGAGATTATACCAATATGTTCTTTTCCCAATTAGTAAACAACGTTACACATTTCATGATGACTTATCCATCACAAATAAATTGCTGACAATGCTTAACTAGAGTTAGTAAATTAGTAATTTATGCCCATTTCAATATTACAATGATATTAGACCTTAGCTCAAGTCGAAACTACAAATAATTTAATTATGAAAGCAGTAGATACATTAAATTAGCACTGAAATAAAGTGTAATAGTGCCTTGCCTATGACTCACCATAATAACAGTGGCAACCCTTCTCTTGCACTTTAAAATTAAAATAATTTATGATAAAAAAAAACTGTATACTAGTTTTTCGTGATTTATAGGCCTTTAAAATAACTCCCCAAATATAATATCTCTATACAAAATAAAACCAGAACCAGGATTTTTTAAAAGCAATGTAAACGTCAATTGGTTGAGACCGCTTAAAGAAAGGTATTGAGATAAATAGTAACAATTATAATTAGGTTATTGGATTTATTTTCATGTTTACAAGACAATTGGTTTTATGTACAGTAAATGTACAAGAAATCAACTTCAAGAGGTACAAGCTCTACAACATCAGTGACTGTGTTTCAATGCACAACGATATTGCATATTGTTCCCTGCAACAATTGTGTCATGTAGCCTACAGCTCATTGCTTGACCATGTTAACAGGACTGTAATAGTGAAACAGTCACCTGACCTTTCTTAAGCCTTTAGACAATCGCACACGACTCTACACTCTTCCTTTACTTATATTTGGGTTAAAACACTCACCTAGGGGGCGTCCCCCATCTCAATGGTTTATAAGAATTAAAAATGTGTAAAAATGTGTGTAATTAAATGTGTTGATAAGAATTAATTGCTAAACTTGTTAGCAAAATGTATACAGTTGTTTATATCTCAGAAAAGACTAATAAATATTATAATTTTAGTCTAAAGATACTAGTTTGTAGTGATTTACGTTGGTATCCTCTTCTTTTAATGAATCCATTAACGTAAACTATTTTATTCGAGCAAAAGCGTATTATAATGTGCAATCTATTATACATTCATAAGCGTATGTTTTAAAACATTCATTTAAAGTAATTATTGTGTTTAGAGCTGGTTAATCCTATGGTATCTTTGCAACAGATTTAATCTGGTTTCTGGGTCAACAAGAGCCCAAGAGACAAAGCAGGGCTTAAAGTCACATGCGATGAAATTCGCTCCAAAATGTAACCCCTTCCCTCTTGTAGTGTGTATTCTTTGCGGTGTTAAACAAGAAGAGAATAATATAATAATTAAATAGTTTTTTAAAGTATAAATTATTTTTTAATTAAATGACACACATTACAATATGTTATACAATGTGTTATACATACATTACAACTACTTATATTATTAATATAAGTAGTTAATAAAAGTATACAAATTAATTTTCAATAACTTGTGTATAGCTAGAGTGTTTAACCAAATTGTTTTATTGCAATAATCATCGTAATAAACTATTAGTCAAATAAATGAATTATTAAAAAGTCAATGCTAGTCAAATTAATGTAACAAATTGTTCTAGTAAGTACCTCTAAGAATTTAAATGAAGAGTTTTTATTTTTTTTATATCTTTTCTCTTATGTTAACAAATAAAATACACTTACTTAAGTTTGATTGATGAAAATAGTAGGTTTTATATAAAAAAAAAACAAAAAAACTGAAATATTATTTTATAAGGAAACTTACGATTGAATAGATAAACAAATATAAATGTGTAAGTTGGTAAAAAACAAATTAAAAAAGAGTTTAAGAAGTTTAAACCTGCAGCAACCTATCGTGATATCAAACGGGTGATTGGCTGTGATAGGTTCCCAGTTATCAAGACGGATACTGCCAAAAATGCCATGTTTACAAACTTTTATCTCAAGCTGTATTTTAAAACCCATACCATAATTTTGAGCTATTTCACAGGAGGTAAATCATAAAAATAAGTCCAATTCAGCTGTATTGTGTTTTTTTATCTATTGATCGTATGCATTATTTGAAATACCCTTAATAATAATATTATTACATAGTCTAACTTAGTAACAGTCAATAATTGTATAATTTATTTAACTATGTGATATATATTTTCTGAAATCTTACCTATAAATTCCACGAGCGAAATAGTGCAGCCAACTTGGACTAAAATGTCTTTATTTATCAAAGGCAAGTATCATTGTTACCAGAGTTACAAAACCATTGTTCGCAAGTTGAGAGTTGTAGTAGGTCTATAGTTTCACGGACTTGTTATACAATGTACCATAGTCTTTAGTGTAGGGTTTGGTAAAATTGTTATTTCTTTTCAGATAATTTTTATTATTCTCTATTATCTTGGTCTGATGATATAGGCTTCTAACACAAATTGGTCACCAATTTAAAGTCTTTTTACCTTAAATTCCATAGTTATTATAATTTAATAAATAACAACCACGATGCTTTCATAGTTAGTATCGTGACTGGTTCTACATAGACTGGTCCTGTAGTCTGACTAAGCTACATGTAATTCTATTCCATTATTTTATGAGTGGGCGTGAAAAAAATCTTCAGGTCATTTATTCAAGTAAAACAATTATATTATTTCCTCCTAAAGAGCTAGGTTGTGCACATTTTTTTTTACCAAAGTCAACAAAGAAGGGGTAAAATAAGATATCAAAGGACAGTGAACCTGAACTGAACTTATGCTGTGAAGGCTTGTAAGAGGTGCAGATACCGAACCTCTTTTTCTCCCATGCTTTACAATAAACAGAAAATAATTACCACTGTCAAGATATTCAGAAAGGGTACACATCACAATACATCAATACAAATCACTCTTGGTGTACAAGGTGCTTTACCACCACCAGACTTGGTTAGCTAAACTCAATAAACTACATTACGGTGTCATCGATGGTCCCTGTGGTCCTTTAAGTTTCAAACACGGTGGTCTTTCAAGCAGTGGTCTTCGTACAACTTGCTAATAATACTAGCTGAAACAGAACATCTTTGACTACCATGCAATGCTGAATATGAACTTGAAGTATTCTTGCTCCTTTTTTATGATTAGTTAAGGCTTTAGAAATTTCGACAAAAAACGCGGTATGGACAAGGTACGGTAATATAGTAATGCAGCAGAACACAAACCTAAATTAACTACCAATATGTGAAAAATTGCAATATCAAATTGACTTCTGATTACCTATAAAATGATGTGAAAATGGTTAGGTGCATGTTTGGATGATAATATTTTTAAAAAGTAATAATTATATGTAACTAATATAATGGACAATGCTATTGACTGACAAAGATTATAATCATAAGATTACAAGATTATAAGACTATGGTTTAAATCTTAATCAAAACTTCGCAAAGCTTTTAACGATATCACTATATAATATTTTCTTATGGTTACTAGTTGAGTCTGTGTTAAAAATATTTATACGCAGTTGTTTTTAAAATCCGATGTCGCATAAACTTTTTCACTTAAAATGTTAACTGTGTAAACAGTATTTTTAGAAACCGAGATATTGTAAACTGACTTAAGACTGCACGGAGTAAATGATAAAAAAATCTAAGGGTTTTAACCAAAAAGGCTCTAACCGTCTTACCCTTTCTTGATTTACGCCATAAACTTAGAAAGTAAAAGCTTTTGGCTACTTACCTCTTAAAATGGAAAGCATAAGATTCTATTACCACTTCAGAGAATGTTTATTATCATGATCCTCAACCATTTTCAGGAATAATTTGCATTGTAGTATTCGTCTTAAAGACTTGCTGAGTGAGCAAAATTAATACAGGAGTCAGAACCGTTGTTTTAGCTAATAGTTGAATAATGAAACTTACAATAATAATAATAAATAGATATTTAAATACCTATATTAGCAGTTTAGGTATTCAATCAATGTTATTACTGAGAAAGACCCTTAAAAATGAATAGATTCTGCTAAATCTACACCTTCTATCACAAATTATTTAAATATAGTAATTTTGCCACACAATTTTTAGTTTTTAGTCCCTGAGCATTAAAACTGAAACCTAGTAAATTAACACTTGAAATATTAAATGTAATGGCTCAAAATCATTGAATGGATTTTTAGGATACAGATCCTTGTCTGGAAAATACGATAGCATTAAAGCTATATGAAAAGTAATTAATTTTTTTTAAACTTTACCACAAAGTGACTACGTAATGAGTGTTGGAAACATTGTATAACTGGTGTTATTTATAATAAAATATTGTTATTGGGGATACGCCACAACAGAACTTAAGCTAAGCGTAACGCAAAAATATAATGTATTCATAGAACGTTAAAATTTCAGGATTACTTTACTAAAACTTTAAAATATTTTAAACTCTCAGTTTATTGGTGTAAAGCAGCCTTTGAAGCGGAAAATGTCCGATATTTACGCTCTAGCGAACTGCATGTAACATGGACGATATTTTTGGGCTTCCTTTGTTTACTATTGAAAAAATATATATTTATAAATTTAATAAACTAAAATGTAAGTTCAGGAGTTTATTTTTGTAAAGAAATAAATGTTCAGAGTATAGGTAACCATAAAGTTATTTGATGATAAAAGCAACATTAACACTAGCAAAACTCGTAAAGAACAATTAGTTATTTGGTTCAGAAAAAAATTGAAATATAAATAAGTTTAAAGCCAATGGCCACGTCTAAACTAACACAAATCAAGGTAACTTAAGTTTCTCTAACACTTTTATTCAAGCCGGTTTGGTATTAAAATATATTTTACACCTAGCTTCACATTTATTATAGGACGTTGGCTTCTTGAACACGTAGGTGACAAAAAATCAAACCAAAATTGTTTTGAACAACAAACAAAAAATCCGACAAAATTCATAAAGATTCAGCAATAAACATCAAAGAAGCAATATGAAGCAATTATTCAGTATGAGACGAAAAGTACTATCAGTTTTAAGGGTGTTAATAATTTTTCTGATATATGGTAAACAATTTCGGGATATGTTAGGACTTTTATTTAAAAGATCTAAAATTCGATTATCAATACCAACTGACAATAACTGAAAGTCTAATTAACTCATTTTGCCTTTAAATAATCATCCAATTTGCACAATGTTTTACTAGCTTAAAATATAACAGACAAACATTCTGCACATAAACAGAAATGTAAAGAAAACATTTGATCGTCATAAAAATAACCTTTTCATAATGTGCGTTACAATACCACTGAGGTTGGTTAGAACGTCTTTGCATTTCTCTAAATACTGATGTAATTTTATGTAATTTCATGGAATATTTAATACTTTTTTTACTCAATTTTATATTTACCAATGATATAAAATATTGTAATATTTAATATGTTTTACTATGGTGTTTTAGGGTAACAAAAGCTGCAATAATGACAAACTGACAGTGGTTAACTGGAAAGATTGTACTTGAAGGGGAACAAGCTTGTCATATTTGTATACTTTACCGATGTGAGCTTAATTCTTTCATTGAAATTCTTTGGTTATAAGCTTCTTTTACAAAAATACATAGAACATGTTCTGTTTTGTAACAATAACAAGCTATATTACAGATTTCTATACCAGGTTGCATGATGAGGAGATGGTTGTTCTGCCTACCATGTGGATGATGAACCATCTACCTAAATGCCTAAAAATATAACTTTTCAGTGGTTAAAAAAGCAAACACAGCAGGATGGGCAATTCTTTAATTTTTTAAGTGACCTTTGGTAATGAAATAACGGTCCACAGTTAGTAGCCTTAGAGTAGGAATACACGAATAGGTAAACAAATCAGGAAATGCACCAGGAACATTGAGTAAGTGCGGGTAAAATCCCTCTACTAATCAAAGAAAATAATTTTGTTATGATAAGTAATATTATTTGATACAGATTATTACAGTTTAAAAAGTAAGTAAGTAAGTAAGTATTACAGTTTATTACAGCCTTATTAAATTGCAATTATTTTCCATTTTTTATAAACCCCTCAGCCAATTTAGTAAGAAAACTTTAAATATGATGTTGTATTTACAAAGGTTATTAAGATTTACTTTAGTGTTATCGATGAACTTGGATATGAAAGTACGTGTTGTACAACATCAAGCTGCAGTGATGAGTTACGTTGTTGACTAACTACAATATGGTGAGTAAAAATGAATCAAGAGCGAATTTAACATCGTTTTCTTAATATGCCGGACAGAAATAGACATGAAAACTTATTCAGCTGGTCAAGATATAAGCAAATATAGAACGGAGTGGGTTTAATTTGGTGCAGTGTTCAGCATCAATCATCATATTACAACCAGTTACTAGAAGAGTTTGAACTTTGCTACGACTCTTCGGTGAGATAGGTTACCTTGCGAAGAGTTTTGTTTGAGTAATTTGGGCCGAACTTTGTTGTTCAACTAAAAAAAGACCAGGCGTGTCATTTTAGATTTTGGAAGCGGAGTCATAAACATGTTTGATTTAAAAAGAAGTTTACAAAAAATTTTGAATGTGATTGAAGTATGGACCAAAGACTCATAGGGTTTATCCTAAGAATTTATCACTATTTCTTTACTAAATCTTTAATTTGTACAAGTAGTCCAGTCAATGAATGATCCAAAAGTAGGTGTAGAGTGCGTGAGCAGGTAACTGAGCGATTCCTTCAGAAACTTGTTCAGGGGGCTTAGGGTGTTAACATACCAAAAGTCCTGACTCCTAGGTGGTGAGCCAGGGGGTGGAGGGGGGAAAAAGGGGGGGAAAAGGTACGCATTTTGGGTTTTTTGATTATATCTCGAAAACTATCAACTTTTTGTATACTATAGTAAATTATAAAATTGAAGAAGATTAAATTTTCTACAAGAAAAGTATATAATGTGTTTATTTTGGTTCAACAGATTACGAGTTATAACTTATTTAATTGATATCTTATTAAAATACTCCTTCCATAAGAAATACATGTAAATTAGTATGCGAAATGGGGCGAATCCTATCCGCCCAAAGGAAATATAACCGATATTCTGGAAATCTTGACAAAATTTCCAGTAATTTGACACTTTAATCATGAAATTTTGTCAAAAATTAAAGCGAGGGTGAGCGTTTGAAAATGGGATGATTTAAGGTTTTTTTTATATTTCCAATAAAAAACACCAAAACTCGACATTTTGTTACCTCGCCCTCGCCTTAATTTTGGATCAATTTTAATGATTAAAGTGTCAAATTACTGGAAATTTTGTCAAGATTTTCAGAATATCATTTATATTTCCTTTGGGCTGATAGGATTCGCCCCATTTCGCATACTAATTTACATGTATTTCTTATGGAAGGAGTATTTTAATAAGATATCAATTAAATAAGTTATAACTCGTAATCTGTTGAACCAAAATAAACACATTATATACTTTTCTTGTAGAAAATTTAATCTTCTTCAATTTTATAATTTACTATAGTATACAAAAAGTTGATAGTTTTCGAGATATAATCAAAAAACCCAAAATGCGTACCTTTTTCCCCCCCTTTTCCCCCCTCCACCCCCTGGCTCACCACCTAGGAGTCAGGACTTTTGGTATGTTAACACCCTAAGCCCCCTGAACAAGTTTCTGAAGGAATCGCTTAGTTACCTGCTCACGCACTCTACACCTCATTCCTTGACTGGACTAAAGATTGTTTCTGAAATGTAGGTTTCTTTGAACATGTTTAATCTCATAGGTATATATTTTATTGTTTCATTCTTATAAAACCAAATCAACAGATTTTTCTGTGCACCACTCGACACAATTGCTCCGCTTAGTTATGTTGCTGCCTTTGGCTGTGCCTTCTGCTTTAAAGGAGACTGTTTCAACGCTGTGTACTCTTGTTGCGTTTCCACGATTCAAGAGCTCAAAGTGGCTACTTTAGTTGAAACACATTAAGCAAAACCGATGATAGCTACGCTGGATGTAAACTTATACATGTTAAAGTCTGAGCAGTTCAACTTGTGAAGCAGGATTTTTTATTTTCCTGAAATATTTAAAGTAAAACGATCAATTTTAAAATAACAGAATTATTTATCTGTTTTAAACCAACAAAGAGATCGAACTCACTTAAAGGCGATCTGATAAAATGAAATTTCTTCCATTTCCAGCCTTGCTGTCGTTGAAGAAGAATGAGGGTTCCATCACCATGGAACCACTTCGTAGGGATGGAAGGAGTGTCATGAAATCGTATTGTTGAAAGAGAAATGGGCGCAAACCTTGCGGCTCCTACTAATATTATGGAGGATATAACATGAAAAGGATAAAGAAATTGTAAACCCCAATAATAAGGTATACCAGTATATTTATTTTTGAATGAATATTTAGCATATTATCAAATAAAGATGTTAAACAATATTGTATATTTGACTAATGCAAATAATGCTCATAACTTGAAAATCTTTATTAGCACCTTTCCAACTGACAGTAAGATATATTAATATACTTTATGTAGTAAAAAATTCTATTGCAAAATGTGTCTATTAGGTTAGTTTGTCTTCGTTATTATAACGTTTTTAAAGCATACAACTTTGTTTTAAGGTTTTATACGTAGATATAATTTTTAGGTGTTTTTAAAATATTTTTTCAACCATTGTTTGTATGAATACTTTTCACATTCCTCCGGTATACTACACAGTTAAATATATATATATATATATATATATATATATATATATATATATATATATATATATATATACATATATACTAGCTGTACCCACGGGCTTTGCCCCGTTTTACTTCATAAGTGAGCTCGTTCGCATGGCTCAATCACGTCCTGGTTGAAGTTCGTTCGCTACGCTCACTCACCTTTAGGTTGTAGCTCGTTCGCTGCGCTCACTTGCCTTCAGGTTAGCTCGTTTGCTACGCTAACTCGCCTCCAGGTTGAAGTTTGTTCGCTACGCTCACTCACCTTTTGGTTGCAAATTAACTGTTGTCATAAATTTAAAAAAATAATAATGCTGCACCCTGTTGGTAATCCTTGTAACTTTAATGCTTTTGAACATCATAGAACAGAACCAACTTGTTTAATTGTAACAGCTGTTAAGATTCATGAATTCTATTTAAATATGAGTACTCATAAGGTTAACATGGGAAACCCCAGAGCCACTGGGGCGGAGCCCGAGAGTCTGATCAGAATAAAAACAACTTAGTTTTCCTATTTAATGCCAAAGAATCAGTGTACCAAATTTCAGCCTCCTAGGTAAATGGGAAGTGGGAGAATTAGTGATGAGTGAGTGAGTGAGTGAGTGAGTGAGTCAGTCAGTCAGTGAGGGCTTTGCCTTTTATATATATAGATTTGCCTTTTATATATTTAGATTTTTCGGTTGGGGTAATTGTTCAGTTTACTCTTGTCTAGAGTTACGAGAGTTTTACATTCGTTACGATACTATTCGATAGTTAGTCAAGTGACGTCAACATCACACTCGTTCGTCTCATTTCTAATCTCCGAAACAGTTCGTATAATCTCCGCTAGGTGTGTCACCGACATCAAGGTCCGCAACAGTTCGTCTAGTCTCCACCAGGTGTCACTAGCCTCGACATCTACTAAATCCATCATAGTTTCTTTATTTATTTGGTATTATAAAAGAAGGAGGTCCCAATAAACAAATTTATTTTCAACAAAAAAAACCGGTTAAAACCTAAACAAAATGATATCTCTACGGTCAAAATCCGTCCTAGTTTTCAGAGAAAGCCGTGTATTTCCTTATACATTCTCGCAGCGATTTTGGAGAAGCTAGTACATGACTACCCCGTTTGGCATGGAGAAGTGTTCAAGTAAAGTTCAATTGAATGTTATGTTGATTTGATCTATCTTTTAAAAGCCGAGAGTCGTGTTCTTTACCTAGGACCGCCGATTGGCTTATAATCAACTATACTAAAACCATTAAAACTCAACCAGCCCCGGCTGTGAGTCCGTTCTACGGAAGTGTTCCACTTGACCTTACAAAGAGTGGTGCTCATAATTTTTTACTCACTAGTCACTGGGTGACGGCACAGATAATATAACCCCTACTATATAGTAGGGGTTGTATTATCTGTGGTGACGGTGACAGACAAGCAAGTTACTGAAGTTAGGACCATTGTCTGCCACTTGCCGCGCTCCTGTGTCTAGCTTGCTCTCTGTCGGCTGTCGCTGTCTGCTCGGATGTCTATAAGGTTTCCTTTTTGAGGTTAATAATATTAGACAAGAATTATCTATTAAAAATACAAGAGTTTCATACTTTTGGTCTAAATATGTTTTCTCCGATTAGGGTATTGTTTATGAAAGTCAGATCCTTGGTAAGATGTCCCGTAAAGGGGCCAAAGTATAATGCAAAGGCAGGGCTATGTGATTTGTAAAGGTTAATTAGGCTACACTGTTCAGTTTAGAATTTCTTCATTTAAAAATATGGGTTTTTCAAAACAGCCCCCCTACTATTCGTATTATCTACACCTTGGGACTAAAAATTTTCGCTTGGATTAGGCAGGCCTAACTTAAGTCTTTAGTCTTTTAATTTTTTCCTCTTAAGGTCCCTAGGTTAGATTTAACAAAATGGCAAAGTTGAAAACCATCAGTAGGAACATTTTAAATAGTCCAGGCAAAGAAAACATTGTAGCGGGAAATCATGTATAAGCCAAATTTGGTACAATTGTAGGGTCCCTAAACAACATACTAAAAGTACCCTCCAGTGGGGGTGGATCTAAGGGAGCTAGGGGGCTCTAAAGGTCCCTTATGTAGGTTTTTCGTAATTAACTCGAAAACTATCAATTTTTTGTATACAATACTAAATTAGCAAATTAAATAACACACACACATATATTTATGTCTGTTAGCATGATAACTCGAGCAAAAATGATCTGATTTTGATGAAATTTGGTACAAACGTGTAAACCTACGTTTATTCGAACCAGCAAGGTCGGACTATGGGAACGGGGTTTATGGGGGGGGGGGGGTTATGGGGTAAAAATAGGTTTTTCCCATTTTTGACCCTAAAACCACAAAATTTCACAATTTCTTTCCAAACCATTTTGTAGAGCTTAAAAAAAACAAATAAGTTAGTATATTGAAGCATTATTGTGCGCCTAACAATTGCGGAGAAAATTCCCAAAAACATTTTAAATTTAATATTCCCATGTTATTCTTATAGAGAACTAGCTGTACCCGCGGGCTTTGCCCCGCTTAACTTCATAAGTATTCGCATGGCTCAATCACGTCCTGGTTGAAGTTCGTTCGCTACGCTCACTCACCTTCAGGTTGGAAATCGTTCGCTGCGCTCACATGTTTTCAGGTTAGCTCGTTCGCTACGCTTACTCGCCTCCAGGTTGATGTTCGTTCGCTACGCTCACTCACCTTTTGGTTGCAAATTAGCTGTTGTCATAAATTTAAAAAGTCATCCCTTTTATTAGCGAATTTCCCTATAGGGAAGTAGCTATTACCGTAGGTGGCACGGTAAGACCTAGACCCGGGACCGATTTACTTTTTCATTTTGATGACCCCAGAGGCCAAAAACACTATTCGTTTAAATTTGCATATATATATATATATATATATATATATATATATATATATAGACTTATATATATTCTAATATATAAAATTCTCGTGTCACAGTGTTTGTCTGCAAACTCCTCCGGAACGACTACACCGATCGTTATGAAATTTGGTGTGTAAATTCTGTAGGTATGCGAATCGGACGTAAACTATTTCCCGTTTCGAAATTCTTAAAAGGGCTCCGCCCCAGTGGCTCTGGAGTTTCCCATGTTAACCTTATGAGACATGGAATTAATGAATCTTAACAGCTGTTTCAATTAAACAAGTTGGTTCTGTTCTATGATGTTCAATAGCATTAAAGTTACAAGGATTACCAACAGGGTGCAGCACTATTATTTCTTTTACATTTATGACAACAGCTAATTTTCAACCAAAAGGTGAGTGAGCGTAGCGAACGAACTTCAACCAGGACGTGATTGAGCGATGCGAACGAGATCTTTAAAATTAAACGTAACGGTACTTTCTTTCCATCGGTCTGTCTTAGGGGAAACCTATAACTTAGGCGATACGAAGTTCGCCGGGTCAGCTAGTATATATATATATATATATATACAGACTTATATATATATATACGTCCGTGAACGCGATAACTTAAGTAATTTTTGTCCGATTTTGATGAAATTTGGTTTAAAGGTGTAAAGCAGGATAAACTTGAATGAGTTCGCGAACCAGCACGATCGGACCATGGGAACGGGGCTTTACGGGGGGTTTTATGGGGTAAAAATTGGTTTTTCTCACTTTTGACCCTCAAAACACAAAATTTCCCAATTTCTCTTTAGACCTTTTTAAAGAGCTTAAAAAACAAATAATTTAGTATATAAAAGTATTTTTGTTCGATTATTAGTAACGGGGAAAATTAAAAATATTTTAAATTTGAAATTCCCATGTTATTCTTATGGAGAATATTGTCAAATGTTGTAGTTTGCTTGTTTATGAATATATTTTGATCAAACTTGGCAAATTTATTTATTTTGTACTAAGCTATCAATATTTTACTCAAAAACACACTTTATTAGTTTCCTCGTAGCAGCAAACCTAGGTACTCGTTAAACCTAATGTTATTAAAATATATTTTACTGAAAATCAATTCAGACAAATGGAAATTTGCTTAGTCGGCAGGTTTGCTGCGGCGGGGGTATTTTTTATAATACTTTGATAAAGGTTTTTATGTTTTAATATTTAACATTGGAGAATTTAAACGCTGTTAAGTGCACAGGTGTGCTGCGATTGGGGTTTAATACATTTGGACTTATTCAAAAGTAAAATAGTTTTCTGTGCTGCACCCTGTAGAAACACTGTGGCACTATTTCAAATCATGACTATTGCTAATACAGAATGTTGTGATTATTCAAACCTACAAAACAGATGGTGAAAGTAAACATCTGCTTTTAAATTATATTTATTTGTAAACATTGTAGATCAAAAAGTCTGACATTGGCCCACTTAAAACCCTCTGGGGCAGAGCCCTTTTGACGGATCTGCACCAAACTTCACTCGAACCATCCTTGAAAGATTCTTAATAATGCCTGAAAGTTTCATTACAATCTGTCGAGCGGTTGCGGAGTCCATAACGTATATACACACACACACATACATACATACATACATAGTTCCTCTTTTATAGATATAGATATATATTACTTAAGTTACCGATGATTGTGTATACAATAATTTACTGTTTTGTACATATAATAAGAAAAAGTCTTGGATTTCCTTAAAATATAGAGAGACCATAAATGAAATTCGCCAACGTCCCATTAATCTTTCACTCGTAATTGTAAACTCTGTTGGCCATTCACGTATTAAATCAATTTGCCTACTGACAATGAGAAACTGCCTTGGGGTTGTGTTTACGTAATGCATTTAGTGTTTAGTTGCTTATTGTAAGACAGACAATCAATCGAAAGACTGATTATTTTTGGTTTAAATACCTCAAGAACAATGAAAATCATTTATTAGCCAGAAATTAATAAAACAAGTTGCATTAGCCAAGTCATAATATTATTATAAAACATGAACTACATGATACTTACAAATTATATACAGTTATTTACAAAATATCTTACATAGTACTTATAAATAATAGCATAGTCTTATAAATTTATATTTACAATAGCATTCCTAGAGTTAATGTGATTAAGATAAGTTTATCTTTAACTCACCACGTTTAAAAATAGTTTTACAGGTGAACATTTTAAATAATTACACTTTTACAAATCAACGTGCAGCTTTAGATTAATAAAGACAATATTTAAATGTACACTAAACAGATTTTACCATTATTATTATATATCTTTTAACTAGCTATTTAATGAATAAATAGTTATGTTATATTTTAAAGATTGACATTTAATTATAACGTAAATTTTGAATTTGTACGTTAATTCCTAATAAAACCCCCCAGAAAAAATTCAAAAGGTCTGATTCAAATCGTGTACCAAGTATGTTCAATTGAATAACACATTTCTAGGAAACCCGAAGTTTTTTGCAAGCCTTATCGCTTCCCGAACACAAGTCATCTACTTCATCTATCTGTCTATCTATCTTTAGTAGTCAAGTACTTCATCTATGATATTATATTAATACAAATTTAAAAATAGTTTTCTACTCCAAGGGATCCTAATTTTTTTTAGTTTACATGATCTGATATTAAGTACCACCTGGTCAATCGGTATTCCTAATTTTTTAATAGGAACATCTGCTAAAAATTATACATTTTGGGAAATAATTCAAAACAATTAGAGATTGAGCTTAGGGAGGGTGGTTGTTTTGTACCTTATGGTTTATGATAAGGGTTAATAAAAGTTTATTTACACATTGTAGTTGTTTTATAAATAAGTGACGCTGAGGCAAAAAAACCCTGTTTCTTGGACGTTTGGCAGGTTTGTAAGATTTTTCAGTAAGGAAAGCAAGAACTGGATTAATACGAGAATTAAGGAGTTATACAACCAGGATAAAAAAATCATGGGTGTTTTTCTTCAGTCACTGTCATTTATTTATATAAAAACTCATGATAAAGAAAAGAACCACTGGTGGTCTTTCAACTACCACATATTTTATAGTGACAATAGTAAACCAAAAATATATTGTTGCAGAAACTGATAAACGCACCTACTATTACTTGGTAAGTACTCACTTTTAAGCAACGCCAAATTAATGTAACTTATTTTAGATTTTATTTTCACAATATATTTATGTTTTGTGTGCATTATTTGACTCACAAAATATACATTGAAATTAATAAAAACACGTGGTGAGTAATAATTTAGCCTTGATTAATAAGTAATTCATTAAAGCAAATTGCTTCCATAATAATCTTTAAATTATAAACACGTATTATAAAATAACAACCTTAATTGAATTTATAAAATGTTTCAACGTATTATATTGTTAGTTAGTTACATTATAATTTTTTTTATCAAATATTGCCTTACAAAAAGTAATAAGTTTTTATTTGTGAAGTGACAACTGGTAGCCGTAACCAATGGAGGTAGGAGGATGATAACATGTGTAACGTATTTCCCCTTAGACCTATTATTATTGATGAGACGTTATCGAGGCTTTCGCCGTGTTTGTTAGCTTTGTTTAGTGGTATGAGACAAAGAAGTCTGTTATAACTTCGTTGTTATAAAGGTTCAAATTAACCGTAAATGATGATGATTAAGATAAGTTTCGAAACGACAGTAATTTTAATCTTAAATTTGAAATAATTGCGTTTAAGCAACAAAATTCAAATAAGGTAAATATTGTAAAATGTTTCATAAAAAAGTAATGCAAAGTAAATATATGTGTTTTATATTCTTTATGCTGATAGTAGAAATAGTGGGCCTAATTAATGTTAGCTGTTTAAAGTATTATGTAAATTATATAACGTTATAAAAGAGGACAGAAGAGTAAATAAAAAAGATTTTAACAACGTGTTTTTCAAATTTTGCTAACAATTGCGTAAATCACAGGTGCTAATTTTGATTACAATTTCGTAAATCGTACAGTCAACTCATTTTAAATGATTTTACTAATTTACTTAGCAATAGAAATTAATTTCAGACCAAAATAATTCTTTTATTTTCATCCAAGTTGATAAAACAGAAATAACCGTTTTAGAAAAAAGTTAAACATGCACCAGCCTTCTTTGTTTAATCTTTTTACAATGAACCATTTCCAAATTAATTGGAACTGGTAAGTAATATTTTATTAAGATTTTTGGTCAAGGTTTAAATTAATTGTAATACATATTTCAGATTAATATTAGCACTTTGCTTTATTTAGACTTTGTTTGATTCTTTTATTTGTTTAAATTGTTGGTTTTGCATAAACAAAATTAAGATTTTTCTGAATTGTGCATAATAGCTTATATTGTATAGTTGCATCAAATAAATATGAATCTTTTGGGTAGAATGCACTACGTTTATACATATTTAAAATTAAGTTATTAGGTAATTAATCATTACATCACTGATGTAGAAAACATAATAGGGTTTAAATAATATACAATTTAAACGCCCTTATATTCTATAATATATATAAGTTATATAAATAATGCATTCGTATCTAATGTGTTTAATTTATAAACTTACAGGGTAAGAGAGGAATGTCGTTAGCTATATCCAGTGGTTGGGTCAGCCCCACGTTAATCTCGGAGAGTTGTTTAATTAAACAAGGGTATCCTAAACTACCTGGTTTCTCTGTTTACATTACCCACTCTTGAGTTAAGTTTTTCCACTATTTAAATTGTATGGTTACAAAATATTTTGGTTGTTTTAGGTAAATTTGAATTATTTAAATTTGTTTAATTTTAATTTTTAGGGGTCAAGAATTTTAAATAGGACAAACAAGGTCATTCTATTTTGGTCTACTGTGTTTTGGTATGTAATCGTATTTTTAGTGTACACCTTATAAATATAAATCACAAATTAAACACAAATATTGAGTTAGAGGTGTTGTTATAAATTTAAAATATAATCATTAGGCATTATTAGCTAAATTCTTTTATATTTCAATCTCCATATTCTTCACCATGAAGTATTGCGTAAAGTAATCCCTCAGTGTAATTAATGGAGTTTACACTTTATAGAAAAGAACTTTACACAATAGAAGAAATTTACACATTATCTTCCTGACACATCTGTTAAGCTAGGAACATGGGAATATAATAAACAAATCCCTCTTTAAAAGTTGAAGCGAATTTAATTCAATATATCACATGAGTAGTGCAAAACAGTATCCACTTCAACATATTTTTCCAAATAATATAAACCAAATAATAGTGTTGAACTCGTTTAACTGCTAGCTCAGATAATATTCGCCACGATTGTCTTAAAATATTTATTTTATTATTATTAAAATATATAATTGGTGTACCGGTAGCCCTTATATTTTCATTTTAATGCAGCTATATGTAGTTTGGCTTACAGAAATCTTTACATACAATTAAAAACAAAATAAATACTGTTACAAAACATGTGACAAATAACAGTGTAGTAAGTGTTGGATATTTCATCCATTTTGTATTCAGCACACATTATCCCATCACAGATACAAGGCATGTACAGTAATGTGAAGCACAAATCTCATTTGTTTGTGTTTGGTCATCCGACTGACTGACAACCCATGCAAACATAGATTTGAATAATATTGTCGTAATAGTGTTATATAATTACAAATTCTTTATGTTTCAATTTTTAGCTTTTTAAGCAATTCGATAAATTCAGGGAGTATTTACGCTGATACTTATGCAAAACCAGTTACGACGATTTCAAGGAAAATAAAAATAAAAAATCGAATGCAACATAGCTATTTATATAACCATTAATTAAATTACTTAACCAAATGATCGGTTAAACAATTTGATTATCTAAAAAATGTAGCTGCCATGTTTTTCTAATGGGGGATTTTCTTTATTTAGACGTGCTTTATTATTTACAATGTCTTTACAAAAAGACGTTTTAAAGTACCCCATATACCTACAGTATATCTTAAATTGATCTTTTAACTAATGGATCCACATTTATTTGCTAGTAAATACCATTAGTCAATGGTGGGATTTTAAATAAGTCCTGCAGAACAGAAGTCCAGAATCCAGTTTCACCTTAAAGTCAGATCACGAATTCATAAAATCACCGGTGTACATTTTAAGGTTGAGAACCATTCAAATTCTAATGTACTCAAATACGAATTGGAGCAACTATGCAACTAATGTAACTATAACTTTCTATTTGGTTTGCAAACAATTAAATACATACAAAATTTTAAAGTTTTAAATCAGTATTAAAAAAGAGTTTTGATATTCTATAAACCCAAATGTTATTATGTCTAACACTAACATTGAGGTGAAGTTGACATTGATGTAGCCTCGTATGAGCCATTTGTTATACCGAGACACCTCTTAGTGTTGTTTTCAGATTCATTTGGAATATTTGTTTTTACCCTTATCATGTGTGAAACTTATATCTTCGTATAAGCAAGCAATGGAGGGTTCTAGTAAATTTGAACAAATCTTATTAAAATTCTTCTCATTATTAAATAATATATTTTTTATGTTCTAAATATTTTGTGCTTTAACAACACATACGATAATAACCAACAACATATTTACAATTGAAAGTAAGGTTTAATAAATTAATCTATTTAGCAACCAAATGATTACAGTAAGAAATTGATTATTATTCCTATTTATAATTTGTATATCAATCTCTTCTTACACCCTCTTGGGATTAAGTGGTTACGATTTCAACTTATGTATACATTCCTTATTTTATATAAAGTAATGCAAGAAAAAATCATTAAATTTTCCCTTATGTTATTGCCATACTACGAGCTAGCCACATGTAGCTAAGGTGTAGATATATTCATAGATAATAATGGTCAATATCAATCTATAACAATCGGGATATCATATTAATTAGATTAATAAATTACCAACCAAAGGCTGGCTTTCTCACAACATCCGGAAATGGAAAGAATATCCGGTCGGATATCGCCACATGTCTAGAGACCGTAAACTCACTTCCTTTAAAAGATGGGTTGTCTTTGATGTTATGTACAGAGTATTTGTAAAAAAAAAAACAACATATAGGAAATTGATTGCAGTTTGATACATGGATTTATCCGTGAATATTTTATAAAACTAGGAAAATTTATTTTTATTTTTCCATTTTAGATCTTAGACAAATTATTAATGATAGCCTGCTCTGAAAGGTTTAGAGCACACATATTGAGAAGTATTTATGGCTTTTGAATGTTCAAAAACTATAATAGCCTATATATATATATATAAGTTCTTTTTTTTCAAAAAAATTGGGAGATAAATAACAATTTCTTATTTTATTTGAAAATGTGTTACAAAGGTCCCCACTCCCACCATTTGAAATAGTAATCTAGAAATTTATCAGCCTATTTTGACTTCAAGTTTTTTTTTTTATTCGTTTGGCACTAACATTTATTTAAGATATTTTGATGTTAATCAGCTTAATATAAACTGTATTATGATATATATATATATCATAATTCATTCAAATCATAATATTGGGCACAAAAACTTGCTAAGCATAAGACCGTTGTTGAAACAGCAAGCAGGCATTATTGACAAAAAGCAAAAGTGTTTAATATAAGAGAAAATTTTGTTCGTATACAGTTAACACCTGCGGTAAACAATGTTCTGCTGGGAAATAAAACTGTGATTCACGGTAAAACTTGAGCAGTTACCAGAGTAAAACTCTAATGTGTTATTTAACATGTTTGGGAGTTTTCATTTTTCACGAAATTCATAAAACTACTGATTAAAACACAAAGAAATAGATATAGTAAAAGGGTAGTGAAGACTTGAAATTTTCACATCTTAGTAACAGATTTAATGTTCACCTTAAAAATTTATTATTATCAATTAAAAATAATCCCATTCAAAATTTAAATCCGTCATAAAATTATAGTTTTACCAACAAAAGAATGTGTTTACTTAAACGTAACCAACATTACAAGTACAGACAGTCATTGATCAAAGACAAAACAAAGTCATAAGTTGGCAAACCTAACTTTACGTCTACACAGTTAAGTGTTATTGGACATTTATTGCGAATTATACTTAACATGGTATCATCCACGAATAATAATACGGAAACAGTATGTATCATAAATACAAACAAACTACGTCACTGGCCCGACTACCTGTAACAGCTGGCTTAACAAGTCCATTCGGATATTAATAAAATCTATACTTTCGGACAGTAACATCATTTGTTCATGATCCATACCTTTTATATTCTGGTATTGGTGGTGTCATCACAACCTCAAAAAGCATATTGCTGCGTAAAAAAATCACCCTATTATAGAAATGCATTGTTGCGTCCGTTTACTTTCTAAAAAAAAAAAAAAATCGTTTATTTTCAAGAGGCAAAAGTTAGTTAATTTCAAACGTGCAAAGAAAAGGGTATCTTTTTAACTGTTTCAAGACACGAAATATTTTTTTTTTTATTATAGATATGTCGTCGACTTAGATTTTCAATTCATTCAAGCAAATGTAAACGCAGTAAAAATTATAGACATGTGTAAACTTTTTCGTTTTTTCCTTGTACGAAATTAATTATTTTTTGGTGGTGTTGGGTTTAATATGTTTGAGGATTATTACGTACATCATGATTAATAAGAACAAGTGTTTTCAAACACTATCCATCGTTGTTGTTGGTTTATAAAACGCAGATTTTAAAAACTTGCTTTTTACTAATGATGCCAAAAGTTTGTAATAATTTTTATAAACACTAAATTTTCATGTTTATGTAATTTTCATAAGCATTTCTTTCTGTTTCTGATTCGATAGAATCTAAACGATCGTAGTTTTAAATAGTGCCAATAGAAAAAAAGTTTGGAGCTCGTTTGATAACTCTGATTAGAAAGTTCAAACCAATATAGTTCAAATCCTTTGAGAAGTTTGGAGAACAATTCAATTACTTTCTTTCAGTCTCAAATTCATTAGAAAATAGCACAAGAACTTTGAGGTTTGGCTGTTTAATTCCAATTAATCCAATTTTTGTTAAACAACAAATGTTTGACTATACACTTGTATTAAATTATATCTCTTATACTATTGAATAACATGAAACTTACTACTGTTTGTACAATCTAATCTGGTTTAAAAGAACAAACATACCATTATATGAGCATTGGTTATTGACAATAAGAATAAGTACTCAATTATGTATTTTTAAGTCCAGGCTTATGCATGGAACGTAAATTATTTCGCTGAATAAGATTTACCTATCTGTTTAAAATTATTAAAAACTATTACATATCAAAATTGTACTACAGAAAGTAATTATTATTCAGACGTATGTCAACAATAATGCAACAGCTGTCACAAATACACGTACATATGAGATGATCTCATGGCTCGCAATATGTGAAATGTGAGAGCTTGTAACATTCATCATCAACAACAAAATATGCTGTTAAAACTAATTTCAATATTTAACTTTATTATATAGCATTTGCAATGTTTATTATTTTACAATGTTGTATCTACGGTAAGCAATTTTTAAATTCTTAACAACACAGAAAATACTAATTATTTATAACCTGCTTATTACAAAAAACTTTTAACTTTTCATTACATTATTACAATTACTAAGTTAAGATGTTATCTATATTGCAAAGCAGTAGTTTTTATTGTAGTGCCAATGAATATACATCAAGTAATTATAACACACTAAGTGCCTTGGATAAATTATTCTAGCACTTAAACTCAATAACGGCAGAACATATTTTAACCAAACTTACCAAGGTTGTTTTGACAAATGTTTGGAAGATTTAGTTAAAATCAATTTCAAATTTTGATAGCGTTTATATAATTTAAAAGTAACTCAAAGTTTTAAAATTTTAACATTGCCATGATGGTTACAAAATAACGACATAGTAAACGTAAACAAAACAAAGAATCATAGCATATGTTAAAATCAAGCCATGACCTAAACGCAGTAAAAAAAAGATCCGGTTGATGACCACTGATCAAATAATACAGAGAAATACTTAAGTTTACGTTTACTACACATTTTAGACCTCTGATCGAATAGGTACAGTATTTTACAGATTTGATTTATGTAGCTACATAAGGTTATAGCAAATAACATTTATCTTAATTATGTTATCGGGAATTAAAACAACTACATGAATCTGCAGTTTCAAATAACAAGGTATTTTAAAATAAATATTTTTATCTTAATAGGCTATTATGAACCTGCCTTCTTATTATTTACTTTAAACAGTGCAAGTATACTTCTTATCATATTTTTTTATCTAAACAATATTTAATGCTTGTTTTTTCATGAGGTATTACTTTCACAAAGTATTTTTTGTGTTTTCGTTTTACAAGAAAATACCTAATTAGCATTAGAGTGTCATATTAAGAAACATTTCATAATGCATTTTCAAAAACTGCCTAATATTTTTAGAAAATGAAGCCGAGTAATAACCGCCGAAACATATGTACAACTACTTTTGGCAATGTTTTGAGAAAGTTGATTCCAGAACACTTGCTTGAAAACGATGCTTTTAAAAATCATGTTAAAATTAAAAAAAATTTAGAAAACATACCTTATAGGGTATGGTGACAACAATTTGTGCAATTCTCTCAAAGCAGGCAAGTTTTTAAAAAGTTACATTTGCTTATCGTATGGTTCCATGCAGGATTATTTCTGCCTGAATTGCAAAATCTGGCCAAGATTGAGAAAATGTCGATTGGTTTAGGTTCAAGTTCAACCAGGAATGTGGGTTCACCAGATGACATTAGCAAGCAAACACATAAAAATACTTATACGATATGTATGTAAGTCCACATATTTACTTATGAAACTTGTTATAGATATTGATAGTTATGAGTCATAAGTTAAATAGATGAAATAGTTGTATTATATCTATAAAAGTTTTTTTATTTATTGCTCATTAAAATGAATGCTAATTAAAATGCTTTATTACTATGAAATCTGATCGCTCCACCGATTAACCGATTAACTGGATTTCACTGCTATGAAAACAAACCTAGTGGTATTGTATAAGCTTTTTATCTTAATTTTTACCTAAATATCTTAATTTATGACATCAATTATGTTAAGCATTCATTAATTCAGTAGTAGGAGTATGTTGTTTTGTTTATGTTCACTTATCATATAAGTTACTGTAGTGTATATTACACTTAAAACGTAAACACGGTAGGCCTACGTAATAGTAAACAATTTTTAACAATTTCGAATTTTTGTTCTTATACATATGAAGAAAGCATATCCATATAAGAGTATCCGAGGCTTTAAAGCCTTAAATGTTGATTTTAGAAATAAAAATATATAAAATTTATGATATTTCAGGCCTACATAAAAGCAGGAAACTAATTATCTTCAAGGAGTCATGAAAATTTAAATAGAATGTAAATTAATACTTCTTTTAAGGTGTTAAATGTGTTTCACTTTCTCTTAATGAAAATGCAAATTATTCAAATTAATTTTAACTATTCCAATTGAAATGAATTGTTTTAGGCTGTAAAAACTTTTCACTATTACGGTGAATTGCTAAATTGACTACAATATTACTTGTAAATTAGGATCTTTCGTGTTTCAGTTAAAATGTTATATACAAAGAGTTTTTTTTTAAGTACAATTAAAATTATTGACTTTTTCATTGATAATGCGGTATACGTCTTCTAAAACTATTTTTAATTTCAATTAACTACCATATTCTAAGCTTCTATGTGTCAAAACTTCCTGAAAATTGGTAAAGAATGATCATGTGCCATTTTACGAAAATTAACATGCCAAGGTTATGAAAATTGTTTGATAAATAAATGATAAATGCGTTTGTTATGTAAATCAAAATGTATTCACTTATTGATTAATTGTAGTGCTGGACAGAAAACATACACTTTGGCACTGCGGACGTGATTCTTCTTAAGTATCGAGTGCATATCATATGGCACTCTTCAGATTTACTTTCAATCGAATGTCCTTTAGAGAGTAAAAAACATTATAAATGTTACATTGAGAGATTATTGGTAGGCTGAATGAACTACTTGGCGAAATTTAAAACCTACTTGTTTTGTGTGCAAGGACCACAATTACTGTTAAAAAGTTAAGGTACCTTTAGTTGTTCTTACGTAAGAGAATACGTTTTTCGAACAGTAAATGCATAAATATAGACGGTTATATTTTAAATATAGTTTTTATCCATTCAAAAATTAGGATCTTGGAAGCTTATTGAATTATATTGAATTTCTTTTGTTAAATAATGCTCTGACATAATCAGGCAATGTCGCTACAATAACTTAGACTATAGAATCCTGGTGTAACTACATTGGAACCACAATTATATATTAGATTAACATATACTTGCTTAAAATACAGTAACGACAGTAGTTTAGTTAAGGGTTAAAAAAAATACTAAAAGGGATTCTTAAAAATACTTAGATTAGATGTTTATGAAAGCATTATTTAATATAATTCAAAAACTGTCAAGAGCCCTTGAGGTTCTTTTTCCAAAAACTAATAAAACTCGGTTAATTCTCTTGTCTTAAAGCTGTTATAAGAACTGTCCTGCTGAGTACCTGTCTTTCGTACGGGATTGACTGGTTTATGGGACGTGTTCATTGCAGTTAAACCAGTGTTTTGCGTTCGTAACGGGGAGAGGAAATATAAGGAGAGAATTAACATTTTAAATTGATTTTACTGTTTGAATAGGTCCGTAACAAGATTTTTTTGAAGCACAATTCATGATTTAAAAGTATCATTCTTTAACTAGTGGTGAAATCTTAACAGTCTATCTAGCAACATATTTACCTTGAGTCGAAGCATGTAAAAAAGTAATATAAATATATAGTTTAATGTATAAAATATACACTGACTGAAAATCGTATACGCTTAAAGAACCTACCCATATTTAAGGTCAATAAGTAATAAAACGGATCTATATAGTTTAGGAAAACAATTCAAATGTTTACTAACTTATGTAAGTAGAGTAATATATTATTATACAGGGTGTTGAAAATGTCTGGAACCAACATTATATCTGGTGAGTGGTTAAAGAAATACAACTGATATTTTGTGTACGGATATACTATGGTTTTACCTATCTTTTGGTGCCTTATGAAATTTTTTACCACTTATAGGGAACGTCCTGTGGAGGATGCAGTAAAAAGTTTTAATGGAAGCCTATGGTAAATGATACATCATTTTAAAGGCCATTTTTGTCTGAGTAAGGAGCCACAAGTTTCATCTCAAAAGGACCACCCTAGCAAAAATGGCGACTGTTTGAAATTTAAAAACCCACTTATAGGGAACGTCCTGTGGAGGATGCAGTAAAAAGTTTTAATGGAAGCCTATGGTAAATGATACATCATTTTAAAGGCAATTTTTGTCTGAGTAAGGAGCCACAAGTTTCATCTCAAAAGGACCACCCTAGCAAAAATGGCGACTGTTTGAAATTTAAAAACCCACTTATAGGGAACGTCCTGTGGAGGATGCAGTAAAAAGTTTTGTAAAAATTAATTGTCTTGCTGTACATTTAATAAACACTTACTGAAAAAAAAATTAATTAAATTGTTTGTGTTGTTTTACTAAACTTATTTTTAACAGAAATAGCAATTAAGCTTTCAATTATTTTCAAAAACTTCAAACCGTCACCATTTTTGCTAGGGTGGTCCTTTTGAGATGAAACTTGTGGCTCCTTACTCAGAAAAAAATGGCCTTTAAAATGATGTATCATTTACCATAGGCTTCCATTAAAACTTTTTACTGCATCCTCCACAGGACGTTCCCTGTAAGTGGTAAAAAATGTCATAAGGCACCAAAAGATAGGTAAAACCATAGTATATCCGTACACAAAATATCAGTTGTATTTCTTTAACCACTCACCAGATATAATGTTGGTTCCAGACATTTTCAACACCCTGTATATTACCAATATATTACAAATATATTATTATAAACATTACCAAGCAAAGTGTTTAACTTCATTATTGGATTTCAATATTATACTATTGGAAAAAATCCCTAAGAGACAGGTGTATATCTTAAAATGAACCTCTATAAAATACAGTGTAATGTATATAATACACTTTTTCAAAACGTTGAACCTCCAACTCACACATCGGAAATAAAAACGAAGATCCTGTAACAAAGGTAACGAGGGTACGTGCCTTTGAGAAATAAGGACAGTTTATCCCATGATCGTTGCACAGTTTCTCTTACGATCTTGTTCAACTTTCTATTTGAAGTCTATAATACCAGGTAATTGAAGTAAATATAATATAGTACAACTCGACATAGAGGCAAGTATCTTGCTAGGAAAGAAAGAGTTTCAGCCGCACTTGATGGTACATGTCCACCATAATATGTAGCGATTTACTATTAGATTCCCATACGTACATCGCATTAGAATAGTGCTTTGTAATCAATATAATAAAATACTGTTTATTTCCCACCAATGACAGAGAGTTGTACTGTACGAAATATTAAAGGTACATTGTAGATGAAATGTTGATGCATTTCAATGGTGTATTTTTTGACCCAATATAAATAGTCAATATAAATATAGAAAGTCAGTACAAATACGTGGATAAAATTCATTATTCTTATAAGGACTATTTTGTACTTAACCATTGGTTTAATAAGTAATTTCTATCCTAAAAACAATAAAGAAAATCAATATGCTTGGTATTGTAAATAAACATAAGGATTCTTTAATTTATAGGTAAAATGAAAATATAGTTACCCAATTTAACTGTAAACTTAAAATCCCAACTTTATGAATTTAGAATTGTGATGTAAAACTTTCATATGTGAGTAATTTACATTTATCATAATGTTGCTAAATAGTAGTTTACGCAACGATTGCGTTAAGTGAGTCTTTACGACACGAGTAGAAAATTTAAGGCACGAGCCTTGGCGAGTGACTGAGTTGCGTACACTACTTTACCTACGACCGTTTTTTAATTACTAACAATCACTACTGATAACTTTTTAGAGAGGTTATGTTTTCGTGTATTGTCATTATCACTGAAAGTGATGCAACGACTTGTATAATCAGCTGATTTCCTGTAATTACGTGTTTGTTAAACTTCGTTAAATATTACATTGCTAGCAGCATTCTTACCATAAATAATATTGTATCAGGTACAATTCGGCAAATATCGGGTAATCTGCCTTGCTTTAACTTCCACCAACTTAATTAAGAATACGCGAGTATCAACATGAACAAGTCGGATCAACAATTAAATTGGTCAACTGGTCAGCTGATCAGCTGATTAGTTGACGCTCGAAGCATTACAATTTTAATTCTATTCTCTCAATACTTGAACCTCATTGGTCCGTTACCTGTGTTGATACGATAAAAACTATGCTGATATGAAAGTAAACAGCTGTTAAGTGAAACTTTTCAATTCTAAGAACTGAACTGACTAACAAATAACTAACAATCACTATATTGCTAATTATGTTCACTATAAGCGTTTTCAAGTAGCGTTTTCAAGGCTACTTTAAAAAACGGTCGTAGGTAAAAGGTTTGTAATACATTCCATCCAGATACAGAAATACTATTCTAAATAGAAAATAATTGCTTCATGTAATGTGTAATGAACACTTTGGTGGTGAAATTGTAAAAAAAAAAAACAAGTTTTGCATGTAAATAATAATGAAATGAAACACTTTCAGTTGATCTAGGCAATTCACAGAAAAACCCCTTTACGATTACTTAGTTACTCAATATTGCCCATAAAATATTATAAGAATAAACAAATAAAAACAACTCTTCTAGTATTTTTATACAGAACATGAAGGTTTGCTAGTAGTAGAATATGCACTCAGAAACTGCAAAAGTTTTGCAATAAATCACGTTTTGTTTACCCATAGGATATTGTTCGCCACAGGTATAAACTAAGTATTATTGTTTCGTTGCTGTGAAGTAAATCAGTAACACCGTCTGACTTTTGTAAAGACTATTTATGGGAAAAATTAAATGAGTAAAAACCACAGTTAGTCTTAACGTATTTATTACCACCCAATAGATGCTACTGTAGTAGTAACGACTTCCCGTTTGAATTTGCGGCATTGTATTTAACTATAGCGTGTATTAATGACGTGCATATGCACCTATGCTTACTCTTAAGAATTTCTTCTGACTTCTAGCTGACCGCCCCCCTGAGGAGGTTTTTTTTCTCCTAACATTTAATTTTGGGAATAGCTCGTTTATGAGTTCGTTAATTAGATATTTAATATATTTTTCCTTAACTTTTTCATGCTGATGATTAATATGAAATTAATTGCACATACAAAATCTTTACGTAACCTATATTGAAAATTATTTAAAGCCGTATTATTTACATATTATTTATTTAGAAATAATAGAATCGTAACACAGGTCCTAATCTTAAATACCACTGGTTATACACCATCACTGCTTTAGAATGTTACATGACAATATATATTTTTTTTAATAAAGCCAAAATAACTAGGGGGTAGATTTGAAAGGAGAGAGCAAAGTTGTAGCTGTTTCCTCGTGGGTTACCCCAATGGTTTCCTGATATCGACAAATCTTGATTTACACCTAAACCTCTCCACCTTAGGTTTTCTATCAACATAAGCATTATTGATGCAGACGAAAAGAATGTTGGTTGGATATGTAAAGCACTAACAAACTCTATAATGACTTAAAATATTTTGGCAACCGATAACCGGACCAAGACCAAAAATTATGTTTCTTTTAAATTGGATAAACAAAAATCCAACTATATGAATGGATATTATTTGGAAAATCTTTAACAGATCCAGAAAAAAATATCAGGAAAAACCTTATACAACACTGAAAAAACAAAAAAACAAAAGGTATATGTTGTGTGAGAAGCTAATTAACATCTGTTTTCCAACTACATTTTGGCCATCATCTATTGAAGGGGTTTGAACACCTAATAAAAGTTATACATACCATTTTATCAAACGGTCACCAGTGCGTGCATTGTAGTGGAGAAACGTATATTTAGCAAGATTCTGTTTTGTATTCAACACACACTATCCCATCACAGCTACCAAGCATGTACAGTAATGTGAAGCACAAACCTTATTGGGTTATGTTTGACTTGTTAACTAATTGTCACTCACGAAAGCATACATGTGAATAAGGATTTGTTATTGAAAGTACCTGAAATGTTTTGTTAAGCTTAAATATGGATCAATCATAATTTTTGGTTGAAGGAGAGATTCAAAGGAGAGACTAAAAGGATTCAAAGTACTTCGGTTCATTGTCACGTGAAAAGGAGTGCTAAGAGCCAAGCTTTATTCGGGTATCTAGCACAGAAATCCTACAATGAAATTGTTCCATAAATCTCACCCTGAGGCCATGCTTTAAACTTATTTGTAATACGCTGGACGATCCCTAAGCGTTGGGCCTCAAACTGTTACAGTATTAGTTTACAAAACTGTGGTTTCACTGAAAATATCACTACAGCAGTCTAGGAACAGAGTTATTTAGGAAGTATTTAATTAATTTCAGATATTAAAATATGTAATATGGGGAATATTAATTTTACTGTACAGTAAGTGTAGACCTAACTTTATTTCTTAAACTCGATGATGTTGCCATGTCTGACATTGAGGTGAAGATTACATTGATGAAGCCTCGTGTGAGCCATTTGTCATATCGAGATACCTCTTATGGTGTTGTTTTCCAACTCATGTTCGTACCTATATCATTTTATCCTTTTAACATTATCACATTGCTTAAGGGAAATGGAAGTCTTTAGAACATTAATAATTTGTTCCAAAATTTATTGCAATTATATAACATTTTTATAACTTATTAGAACAGTTAGTATAATCTGACATAAAATACTTGTAACGAAACTAAAACTGAAATAGACTAACCTACAAGTATTTTCCATTCTCAGAAACCACACCATTATAGATAGCATCACTATTGATCGTATCATTTATTCATATTATATTTAAGTCTAATACAAATTTAGCACATTGATGTGTATGTAAATGGAAATGCTCTATATTGTAATGAGGTAATGATCTGCTTCGTATTATGGTGAAGAATAATTGTTTAACAGGTTGCTATCATATTTCCAATTTTGTTGAAAGGTTTATTTAGTACTCTTTACTACAACTAAATCAATATGTTTATATGTAGAGTATAACCTCTTTCAATGGCTATTTTCGAACAACCCATTCCATTTAGGGGCATTGAAAACTATATAATAGCTCATAACAGTACAAATCAAAATATACAAAGTATATGATTTAGTAAAACAATAATTCTTAGGCTACGTTTGTTTATATGTGGAATCTCATACGCCATATGTGATGCTCGTATTACAGAATACTCCAATAGTATG